>NC_141542.1:99385000-99985000 GCF_021556685.1 Rattus norvegicus
TCGGTACCCTCCCCCTCCCTCCTCCTCCATCCCGTTGGTCCCCTTTAGTCCCCACACAGAATCACGTCTACTCTCACCCCATATATACATACAAGATTTTGTATAAGATAAAATCTAGGAACCACACATGAGAGAAAACACATTTGTTTTCCTGAGATTAGCTAAATTTGTACCAATATGGACATTTTAGATTTATGCATTTCCTCCCAAATTCTTTGCTAATTATGCTCCCAAGATAATTTATAGGGCAGTTTTCATTTACCTTTGTAATTCTTATTTTTTATATTTCTTAGTTTTTGATTAATGAATTTTTTAGAAGTGTTTGTATACTTCTGAAATTACAAACTTGATGTTCCTTTCTTTTTAAAGGAGCTTTGGCAAAGTGTTATTAAAGGGAAACTTGTTTATTTCTCACCACTCTGTTCTGGCATGCTTCTAATAATATCAGAATCACCCTGGTCACTGACAGCCAGTGTGCATACTCTGTAGTATTTTCCACACGCTGTGCTCAATTCAGTGTTACTGCCACTGTAGTGATGGACTCCAGTTTTAGCCAACATGGCATAGTATTCTATTTCAGATTTCTTCAAAGTTGGGCAGTTGTTGGCGAGGATAACCAACTTCGCTTTGCCTTGTCTGATCATCTTCAGAGTCTGTTTGTACTCCAGCACGCACTTTCCACTTTTCATAACAAGCTGGAGGTGAGAGTTGATTGACCCCAGAGACTTTTTCATCTTCTTTGTGGCCACCAGCTTCTTGCCTTAGGTGTGGGACAAACCCAACCAAGACCAGCCACCAAGATGGCGGAGGAGCGAGAAAAGCTTGTTATTTATTCCTAATTACTTCCATTATGGTCTTATTTTTAAAAAGATTTATTTTTTTATGCATGTGAATTCATTGTAGCTGTCTTCAGACACACCAGAAGAGGACATTAGATCTCATTACAGATGACTGTGAGCCACCATGTGGTTGCTGGGACTTGAACTCAGTACCT
The DNA here is from genome assembly GCF_021556685.1 of Rattus norvegicus. Lineage (NCBI taxonomy): Eukaryota > Metazoa > Chordata > Mammalia > Rodentia > Muridae > Rattus > Rattus norvegicus. The sequence goes on from NC_141542.1 coordinate 99,385,995, forward strand.
CTGGAAGAGCAAAGCAGTCAGTGCTCTTAACCACTGAGCCATCTCTCCACCAACCACCCACTTCCCTTTGTGTTCTTCATATATAGTCTATGTCCATGTTACAGTTTTTTTTTAATTTGGAGGCTTGTCCAGTGGATAGTCAAGAGATTCACTTTCTGCAAATGTTTTTATGCATTCTTGACTAGAGCACACTTTCTATATTGTGCTTTTAGAGACTTACATTCACATTTACTATCTTTGTTTTCTTACACATACTCTTGTTTTTGTTTTACCTTGCTTCATAATTAGTCATTGCTACTGGGTTTGTTTTTTTACCCGCTTTTCCACTGTTTTGCCTCTCTCTCTCTCTCTCTCTCTCTCTCTCTCTCTCTCTCCCTTCTTCCCTCCCTCCCTTCCTCCCTCCCCCCTCCATCTCCTCTAGTCCAGAAGTCCTAAACTCTGTTCCATTCTTCCAGCTGCCACCTGAGTAACCACTAGTCTTCTCAACCATTAAAGCTTAAGTAACAGAACGCCTTTCCCCTTCCCCATGTAACTTCGGGATGCTTCTCCACAAGTCACTTCTTATATCCAGCTTACATCACGCCCTTGGCCTGTGTTGCAGACTTTTCTCTAAATGCCATGTTGGAGGGTCCTTTTGGACAGCCACTGGCTTCAGATGGGCCCATGCTCACTGGGCTTGCTCAGCACTTTTCTTAGAGTGTTGGACCTTCCTGAAGGACATGTCCTTCTCTCTGAACACACTCTGCCAAAATCCCTTCACAGAGGTCTACTTGTTATAAGTGCTTCCCTTAACTTTCATACGTGTGTGTGTGTGTGTATGCATGCATGTGTGTGTTCTTTGCAATACTACAAGATTTGTTCTTTGAATTTACTTGATTTTGTTGAATTGGACATTTGTTGAGGCTCTGAAATCTGAGTACAGATGTCTTTATCACTACAGAAAGATACCAGTCTTTATCTTTAATTATTGTATCTTCATATTCTTCTTTTAATCAGACATTTGTGAAATTCGTGCTTAAACTCTATTCTTCATATTTTCTATTATTTACTTATATGGACCAATTTGTATTTTTACATTTTATTGACTCTAATTTACCAGATATTATAAGAAGCGTCTCTTGCTTATGTGTCATTAAGAAAGGAGCTGAAGAGATGGCTCAGCAACTAAGAACACACATTGATTTTGCAGAGGACCAGAGGTCAGTTCCCAGCATTCACACTGGGCTGCTTACAAATCACCTGTAACTCTTGCTGGAGGGTAAACAGGTGCCTCTGGCCATTATGGGGACCTACACTCATCTACACACACACACACACACACACACACACACACACACACACACACACACACACACCACATACACCACACACACATACACACACACACACACACACACATGTGTATTATGTGTGTTTCTGCATAGGCTCAGCAGTCTTCTTATTTTTTGAACCTAATGAAAGGTCTGTGATTATTTCTCTGGGTTTCTCCATTAGTCTAAGTCAAACTTAAGCTTTAGGATGATAGTGAGAAAAATAGAAAACAAACCAGTGCTGTTGGGTTGCAGTAACAACTCACAGCAGGATGAGGGGGTGGGGTTTAAACAATAGAAACGTGTTTTCCTTACAGTTATAGAAGCCAGAGGTCCCAAATAAGGTACCATTGCGGTTGGTGTGGCTTCCTCTAACATTGTGGACACTTCCTTCTTCTGTGTGATCATGTGATCTTTCCTGTGCACATGAAGAGAGCTTCAGTGTTTTATTTTCTTCCTTTTACAATGACACCAGCTCTGCCATATTTTGGCCCCACATGAGTGATCTTGTTTAATTTTAATTATCTCTTTAAAGGCATAGTCTCCAGGCTTGCATCAGGGTTTTGAAGTTTGGAAAGACATCCTTTCCATCTGTAATGGACAGCAACACTAGTATAATCAATAGTCGAAGGCAAATCTAGTCAGGATACCACATGATACGGTTCACTTGCACATGCTTCTCATAACTAAGATAATCTTGTTCTGTCCACCCACAGAACTATCTCTATCTTTGTAGATAAGTTCACCATGTATGCATGATGCAATGAGTGACATTTATGTGTGCTGATTGTTGGGGGGGGGTGTGTGTGCTTTCCATGATGTGTCTGGAGGTGGCCATCATTTCCTGCAAGCAATGTATGTCCTTTCTCCTGGTCCGCTTGCCATCATGTGGTCTACGTTTATGAAATAAGGCTCTCCTAGGCAGTTTGTGGATATAATGAAGTAAGCTAAATGCCCCACAGAAGTAGAACCTGTTCTGAGCTCAATTCAAGACCCAACGCCATCTTGTTGCTTGGACAGAGCCTGCAGCTGGCTGCCCTTGGCTTGGAAGGCAGCTAAATCTCTGACTGGGCCCTACTCTTTACTGGCTGCCCTAAGGTCGGAATTCCTGTATCATTTATCTCTTGCCATTTTGGCCGTTGCCATGCTCCATGGCCAGTGTCCTCAGTACCAGCACATCTCCACAGCACATGGTGGTGCGCTGTGTCTCCTCTACTTTGTGTAAGATCCAGGACATGCTCAGGGGCAGGCTTTTGCATCGAGAGAGTTTTCTCAGAAGGAGAAAATATGGATGCCGAGCTATGCTTTCCAACTCGTTCCTCCATCCTTCCTTGTTGTCTTCCACCATACTGAGCCTGAAGGCGACCGCAGTTGTTTTGTTTACACATGCGCAAGTCTACAAGGTCAGGTCCTTAACAGGTAAAGGGAAGATTCAAGATTTAGTTCTTTCGTTAAGCCAAACGTTTCTAGTAAGGATATATCTGAGAGATGACTCTACACTGTTTGTGAACCCCAGAATAAATAGGAATGAGGAAGCATCTACTGTCATGTGTCCTGAGTCACACAGCTACTCTCCTCCTAGGCTGGTACTTAAGGGGCTCGCCCTGCAGGAGGAGCATCACATCTCCTCTCCTCTCCTGAGTCTCTCTCCTCACTGCACCTGAGTCCTCTCTACTGACAACATGGGTTGCTGTGGCTGTGGTGGTTGTGGTGGCTGTGGCGGCTGTGGCGGCTGTGGTGGCTGTGGCGGCTGTGGCAGCTGTGGCGGCTGTGGTGGCTGCGGCGGCTGTGGCGGCTGTGGCAGCTGTGGTGGCTGTGGCAGCTGTGGTGGCTGTGGTGGCTGTGGTGGCTGTGGTGGCTGTGGTGGCTGTGGTGGCTGCTGTGGTGGCTGCTGTGGCTGCTGTGGCTGTTGCAGGCCTGTGGTCGTCTGCTGCTGCCGCCGCACCTGCTGCAGCTCCTGTGGCTGTGGCTCCTGTGGCTGCGGCTGTGGGAAGGGCTGTTGTTGCCAGCAGAAGTGCGGCTGCTGCCAGCAGAAGTGTGGCTGCAAGAAGTGCTGCTGCTAGCATGGCTGCTGGCCTCTGGCCTTCTGCTGTAGATAACTGATAGAGGTGAGTCTGCCCCTCTGCCTGCCTGTCTGTCTGTCTATCTGTTCCTGTCAGTGAGTCACCAGCATGAACCGAGACTATTACCATTGTAGCCTGGCATTTCTATAGTTGATATCCTGCCCGCCCTTGATAGGCACCAAGCAAATGAATGAGTCCCAGGCCTTCTGTGTCACTTACTATTCAGTCACAGCTGTGGCAGATGTAGTCTGGCTAGGTTATGCTGTGACATCCTACAGTGCCTGTAACTGTCACCAATGACCTGTGTTCCCATTGTATGGGCATATCTGTAATCACAAAGTTCCTCTTGATTAATAAACTTCAGCAAACCGCTCTCAAACTCTTGACTCCTGTGTCTCATTTGCTTTCCAGTCTCTAAACTGTCTCTCCATGGGGGCAATAAGATCCATCTCAACAGACAGGACACTCTGGATGGGAAAGCAGCAGAGGACTAGAACCCAGATGGATTGTGGGTACACAGACAGGCAGTGATGGCTGATCCTAGGGCTGATCTTCTGGATGTTGGGAGGCACAGGTCCTTGCAGTGAGTCGTGGTCCCCAGCTCAGAATCCTCCTTTTCTTCCCTCATACTGGTCATGATCTGAGCAGCTTTGCTCTTTGAGGAGATCCCTGCCGGGGCATGCTGCCTCACCATGGCCTGAAGCTGCTGGGCCCCACCACTGTGAAGCTGTTCTCTGGGGTCAGCTTGCCTGCATGTAGATTGATGTGGATTGGCCTGGGAGATGGATTGGGGAAGCTCTGAATATGTCCGTGTGGCTGTTTGCAGAGAGGTACAGGGATTGGGGGAGAACAGTCACCCTACATGTGAGTGTTACCCATCCAAGGGCTTGGGGCCCAGATGGATCAAAAGGAAAAAGGAAGAAAGAAAGCAGTGTCACCAGTGTCCTTTCTCTGCTTCTACCAAGTAGATAAATAGATCTGGCTTAGATCAGAGGTGTTTATTTCCTTATAGTGTCCCATGCTTAGAAGTTCAAGGTCAAGCTGTTAGCAGATTTGGAGAATTCTGTCCTCACAGGGCCTGCCCGGATTTCATGTGTGACTCCTTTCTTCTTTTGTCAAGTACCCCTGTCATGATGAATTTCAACTTATACAATCTTCATTAGGTTTGTCATTGCTGTGGTGAAACACCGCAGCTTACACCTCCATGTCACCTATCATCATTGAAAGAAGTCAGAACAGGAACTCAAACTGTGCAGGAACCTGAAAGCAAGAGCAGAACAGTAGGTCATGGACAAGTGCTGCTCACTGCCTTGTCCTCATGGCTTTCTCAGTCGGCTTTCTTATAGTGCCCAGGGTCACCATCCCAAGAATGGGCTACCTACAATGGGCTGAGTACTCCCACAAGAAAATGCTCTACAAGCTTGCCTGTAGCCCAATCATAGGGACACTTTTTTTTTCAACTGGGGTTTCTGCCTCTACGATGACTGCAGCTTGTATCAAGTTGACATAAAATTATCCAGCACACTCGTGAGTGATCTTATGTTGACTTAGCTGCCTCTTTTAAATTGCTGTAAAGATACTATTTCCAGATGACATTTACTTTCTGAGGTCTTGGGAGTTACAACATCACTACATACATGAGAGAGCACAGTTCAGCCCCATAAGACTCGGCATGCTTCTTTTTTTAATCAGATGATTTTGAAGGTCATTGCGTTCAGTTCAGTTTCTAGTAGCCATTACACACTTTCACCTAGATTTTTATTCGTAGCAAACTGGTGTTCTTCAAGAGGACCCAGCACCATGCCTGAAAAGGTCATGCTCATTTAACAGCCATGGTATACTGCTTTGGAAATTTTGAGCATCACTTAGAGATTGTCAGCTGGCCCTCTGTAAAGTTATCATCGGCTGCGAAGTTCTCCTTGTTCACCTCTGAGAACTAGCTGTTAGAGACACTGGTACAAGCCACTGGTATCTTTTGTTTGTAAACTACGCCATCATACTCTGTCACCTTGATCCTCAGCCTGGCTGGCTGGGTTCTCTCTCCTGCTACTCCTTATGATGCAACCCTCTTCTTGGTGTGCAGTAACTTCATCTCTCCAGATTCTCTAAGTAAAACAAGCCTTTGTTACTCCCCTGAGCATATCCTATTTCCTCTTGTGACCACATCTGACTTCTATTTTAAAAATAAAACAACAGAGGTAGATGGAACAGAGCAGGGTGAGGTGTTAGTTAACCAAAACTAAAGGTTTGTCTACAAGCTGTAGGGAAATCTACTAGTTTGTAAGTGAATGAAAATATATGAAAACAGAAGTTGTTTTAGAGGTTTCCCCAGGGGTGGACAACACTGCTTCCAGAACACATTGCTTATTCAAAGCAAGTCTCAGTTCCAGGCATGGCTTACCTCCCTATAAGGGAGGCCTGGAGTAGCCCAAAATAACACAGGTTATTGGCATTGTTCTTGGTTGCCCATCATAACTGAAAGGTAAGACCTCATAGCTGAAGGTGCCACCTACCTTGACTGCAGAACGTTGAGAAGTCGCTTTGTAACAGACTGGGAGAATTTCTTCTTGTTGGGTAGTTTATGTAACTCTGGAATGAACTAAGCAAGTGGATATCAGGGGTGAGGTGGGTAGGGTGAGGAGGTGGTGGGGAAGAAATCAATGGTCTTGCCTTGAGATAAATGTCAGGATACTGCAGTGTAAGCACAGGGGTGTTGGGAACCCATTCACAGTCACCCGCTATGTCTCCATAGCTTATGATCAAGGCTTCTCTGACTGATTAAGACCCCACCATTGTGTGTGCCTGGACAAGTTGACACACCTCTTCAGCTCTAGCTTCTAAAGCCAACTCTTAATATTCCACACAAGTCATGGCTTAAATATAAACAAAAGCAGCTCTAAACAAATCGGACCATGCGTGATCGGTTATTTTTTTTCTCAGAATTGATGTTTTTTTTTTTCTTGCCCTCTCTCTGTCTTCATGTCTGTTCCATTGCACGTGGAGGTGTGTAGTGTGTCTGTCTGCATGTGGGACAAGTGTACACATGTGCCCATGTGTCCATGCATCTGAAGGTCAGAGGCTGGTGTTGGGTGTCCTCAATCACTCTCCACTTTATTTTATGTAATATTGAGTCAGGCTCTCTCGCTCTGACCCAGTGCTCACTAATCTCACTAGTCTACCAGCCAGCTCACCCGGGGATCCTATTCCCCACCTTAAACACTGTAATCATAGGCGGGGCCCTGTGTGTGTGTGTGTGTGTGTGTGTGTGTGTGTGTGTGTGTGTGTGTACGCACATATGAGACAGGGCTTTATGATGTCCAGATATCCTCAGACTTTCTATGAAACAGAGTATGATTGTAAACTCTATCCTCCTGCCTCCACTTCTCCAGTGCTGGGGTTACACATATGTGTGTTGCCACACCCAGATTTACCATGTCCTTATATCAGAAGTCGTCTAACCTTGTAGGATACATTTTTCTTTCTTTTTTGAACACTGGACAAGGACAAAAGTGTTGACTTGCTTAATGATAAAAATGACATAGAAATGAGAGCCATTTTGCCAACTACTGGGGAGCTAAGGCAAGAGAATTGCACTCCCTATACTACAGAGTGCCTGTCTCTGGGCAACTCTGTGATACCTTGTGTCAAAGTAGAAAGTGGTCTTAGGGTATTACTGAGTGAAAGAGAGCTTGCCTCCCACATGTGAAGAGCCCTGGGTTAAATGCTTACACACACACACACACGCACACACGCACACACGCACACCCCGGGTGGCAGAGGGAAGGCTATGTGTAAGTGGATTTTTAAACACAGACATGCAAGGCTAGTCCTGACTCACTTTAGGAGCTGTGGTTAGCACAGCTCATGTCAGCGAGGAGAGTCCCGATCCTCTTGACCTGTACTCTCCACTCTTTTCAGATGTTCCCACTTAGTATTAAAACGTGCCGATAGCAATTTTTACTTTAGCTGTTAGTTTCCTTTCCCTAAGAACTAATTGAATTTTCAAGCAGCAGCTAAATTTACAAGCAGCAAATTTTTGGTTTCTAAGGGGGGGGGGAGGAGTCCCTAAATAAGTTCTCCGAGATGATGTTGGGTTAGCTTGAGATACATGGACGTTGTCCTGCCTATTTGAACCTTTCATGAGATGTTTATATAGAATTATTAGATTGAAAACACGATCTCCAGCGTGTATTTCTTTGCCATTTTCACTGAAATGAAAGCGTGGATTTATAAGGCATTTCTAATACAGCAGGAATCTCATTTCACCCCAGAGTCATGCTTGTGGATTTTGGAAGCTTTTTTGGTATTATTCAGGGCAAGGTGCTGATCCAGTCAGCTGAGCTATTGACAGGCGTGGTGCAGGCTGGAAGTGAGGCTGACGGTGGATGGGAGCTCAGGATGCAGCAGCCACAGGCCACGACAACTTTGTACTGGACACTTGACCATCAAATGCTTGGATGGAGGATGTTCTGAGGGCTAAAGTGATGGCTCAGTGGCCACAGCACCTGCTGGGCAAGGTCTAAGGCTTAGTCTGGGTCCCTGACACCCATTTAAAAATAGGGAGTGATGGCACACCCAAAACCAGTGCAGGGAGCCTGGAGGATCCCTGGGCAGTGCTGACCAGCCAGTCAGACAAATAAGTGAGCTCCAGGTTCAGTGAGAGTTCCTGTCTCAATGTTAAAGTTGAGGGTGATAGAGGAAGACAACCTTTGGCCCCACTTCCACACAACTGCACATGAGTTTCCATATACATGAACCCATCCACACACATGGTGTGTTCACACACATACCCACGAGAAAGTTGTTTCCTCTACATGTTACATTTACGGGGGCAGAAACGTTGTGTAGATACACAAGGAAGAGCTAGGAGAGACTGGGCATAATGAATAGTCCTTTCTGTTCACTTGTAACCCGTTCCTGTGTTTTATGTATTTGTTGGTTCCTCTTTCCACGCTCATCTGTTTTGTTCTCCACTACTGCTGAGCAGGGAAGCTGACTGGAACAACAGAGGCCATGGTTTGACAGCAGCCCTGCTGTTAACCTAGAATAGAAGACACCCGTGATTTCAGGTGTGTCCCCAGGAAGCTTCAGAGAACAGCACTTGTGGAAATGTAGTTTGAAGTTTTATAGCTACAGATATTAATGATTAAGTAGCAATGCAAAAAGGGACTGGGAAAAGGGAGGGAAAGAGAGTAAAGCATGACCAAGGAAGAAGTAGAAGGCATGCAGGCTACAGGTAGGAGGGACAAGAGAAAATACTCTAGAGCAGAACCGCCATACAACGTGTTCTGGAAAGACACAAGCCAACACAAACAAGCAACTGAGGCATAGGTGTCTGCAGTGACAATTCTGGAATTCAGTTTTTTTTGAAAGAAAACCACAGAAATGTTGTAAGAGCGAGTTCTCCCATCTTAATCCCAGGTGTGGGGATATGGGGCTGCTTCGGACTGACTATAATTCGCCTCGTGCTCTAGCCAAGGTATGGCTTTGTCGGATGCAGATAGTTTCTGTGATTGTGTGACGTTTGGAATTCTGGGAGCTTTTCAGAGGATGTATAAATGCTAATGCTCTGAGAGGCAATGTGGGTGGTTATTGGTTGTTTGGGGGAGGGGATGGTCTCAGCAGTTGTGGTCAAAGAATAAAACAAGTTAGATTTAGGGATTCTCTCTCTCTCTCTCTCTCTCTCTCTCTCTCTCTCTCTCTCTCTCTCTCTCTCTTTTCTCCCTATCTAGTGTTAGGAGGTGAAACCAGGGAGATAAAGGATGAGAAAAAAAAAAAGAACCCACATCATAAAGTAGCTATAATCAGTTACAGGTGTACAGATAAAAAATAAAAATAAAAATATAAAATGTGAAAAAGTGGAAGATATTTACAGCCTCAGTCTGTTCTTCCTCCCATGCACTTTGAGAAGCCAACTCTTCATCTTCTGTTCCTAAGGAACCCCATCTAAAAGAGGGGCCCGAATTTCAACCTCTAGGGTCTGACTTGACAGCCTCATTGGTCTGTCTCCAGCTCTCAACTCCTGTGGCATCCATGTTTGCAAGGGGCTGAACTCAACTCAGGGTGAGCAGTGCAGCAAGCCTGCGGGTTGGTTGGTTTTTTTCCTTATCCTTGATCTTCATATGAGATTTTCCTCTCAATCTCTCAATGGAGGAATTGCTGCTGTTGTCAAATCTGAAACTGGATTGAGGATTCTGGGAACTGTGGGTTTGCCGTGAGGGTGTGGCCACTGGCTTCTCTTCACTGGAGCCGCCCAAGAGTGTATTTGGTTTCTCCAGCCCACCTCTATACAATACCCAGCTTTTCTTTCACAAGCTTTAGACCTATCACCAGCTTTGTGGATTTCTAAGGACTTTCTTCTCTTACTTTCTTTTGAATAGTCTTATTTTTTTTAATCCCAACTTTCTCTTTTATTGAGGCATACAAGTGGCAGTTTTCAGCCTGCCATCTTGTCTGGAAACTCCCTTTTCTATTAGAATTTTTTTTCTTGGTTCTCTTTTTAGAGAATTGTTAAATACGTATTTTGTATGTTTTCATACACAGGGTGTGCACAGGGTGTGCACAGTGGGCAGAGGACAATTTCAGGGTTGTTTTCTTTTCCTACCATATAGACTCCAGGAGCAGAACTCAGTTTGTCGGGCTTGGTGGTGCCATTACTGATGACCCAGTTCTTATTTTTCATTAGTAAAATGATTTTTAAATTTAAACACATTTTGGTCTCATCCTTCTGGATCCTCTCCTACTCCCTATCATCCAACTTTTTCAAAAGTTCTTTCTCAACAAACAAACAAAAACCTAATACAACCAAGTCCCTTCAAACCAAGAAAACACAATAAAATCAAGAAGAGGCAAAACACAATACCAGCTATAACAAAATAAAAGTAGACACAGAAAAGCTTGTGGAGCCTATGTTGGGCTAATTAATACTGAATGTGAGACCTTTCTGGAGTGGTTGATACACCCTATTGGAGAAAACTGATTTCCCCCTTCCAGTAGATTTAATGGACAGTTCAGTTGTTAACCTTTATCTGAGTGGCTAGGTATTCATTCATTCATTCATTTAAAAGTATAGAAATAAAATAGAAGATGAAACTAAAAGTATCACATCAAAGTTAGACAAGACAAACTAACAGAAGGAAAAGAGCCCAAAAGAAGGCACACGAATTAGAGCTCCATTGTTTGCACACCCAGGAGTCTCATAGTAACACAAAATTAGAACTATAATATAAGCACAGAGGACCTGGGGCAGGCATGGGCCAGCCGTGTGCTTGCTGCTTCAGTCTCTCTGGGTTTATATGAGCATCGCTCGGGTTGCTTTAGAGGCCTTACTTCCCTGGTGTGCTCCATCTCTTTGGCTCCTACACACTTCCTGTCTCCTCTTCTAAGGGGTTCCCTAAGCCCTGAGGGGAGAGATTTGACGGAGACTTCTCACTTAGGGCTGAGACCTAGCTCTTTTTTTATCTTTCAAATAATTACTTTTACTAGTTCTTGGGTAGAATAGTAATTTTGTATTATTTTGTAGTATTTTTCATTAAGGGTAGCATTTAGTTTATAAATTGGTTTAGGAAGGTCTTGTATTATTGTATTTTTTTCTTCCAAATCAAGAACAAGGGTCAACTTTATCTAGATTTAGATGTTATTTCCTTAACCTTAAAGAGTTTTCAGGCCCATTCACACATGTGCTTCATACATTTAATAGAGAAAATGAAACCATGAATATGTATTGTTTTGTTTCATTATAAATGGGCTTTTTACCAATCAAGTTCTAAACACAGCTGTTGGTATCTTAGTTTTTACTTGAGCCCCTTGGGTGTATTCCTGTAGTCTTTTGAGTAATTTTGCTTTTTTTTTTCTTTTCAATTTTCGACTTCTGATTTTTCTTCTTGTCTCATTTTACTGGCTAGCATCTCCAGTAGATGTTTGTGAACTAGAACACATTCTTTGCATGTAGGTAGGCTCGTTATTAGCTTTATGGTAGTTTGACTTGGAGTGGCCCTCATAGACTCATGTGTTAGAATGCTTGGTCCATAGGGAGTGGCACTATTAAGAGGGGTGGCCTTGTTGGAGGAAGTGTGTCACCATGGGGGCAGGCTTTGAGGTCTCATACATTCAAGCTATGCCCAGTGAGGCACACAGTCTCCTCCTACTGCCTGTAGATCAAGATGTAGAACTCTCAGCTCCTTCTCCAGCACTATGTCTGCCTGTACGCTGCCATGCATCTCACCATAATAATGGACTAAACCCCTGAAACTGTAAGCCTGCTGCAATCAAATGGTTTCCTTTATAAGAGTTGCTGGGGTGGTGATGTTTCTTCACAGCAATAAAACCTTGGCTGAGACAATTTTCCATGACCTCCAGTGGATGCTGAAGGAATGGACAGTAATGGAGTCTGCATATGCTGTGTTTTACCTACCCATACAACGATGATGGTCTGTGTCTCTTTTGTATGAATTCATTCCCAGCACCCAACCTAGCTTTAAAAAAACCCAAATGTTTCCTTGAGTATTAGCACTGAGATAGGACCATAGTTGATCTGAAGACTGGGAAGACCGTGATGGAGTCAAGTGAGTACCATGACACATCCCACACAGAACAAGGTGCACAGTGAGCTTCCGTCTGTTCTTGTCGGAACAGTATACAGTTTAAATTATGCATTGTTTATTTATAGAACTTTTCACTTGATATTTTGGACTGTGGCTAACTATAGGTACTGAAATTACAAAAAAAATGGCAACTAAGAAGATATTGTTTTTGGCCTATAGAATAAATTTAGTTTTAATCTCATTAAATAAATTGTAGAATTTGGAAAATATGTTTAAGTTATAAATCCTAAATCAGTATTTTTTTTCTCCTATGGCAGACTGTTCAATAAACATTACACTGTGTTTCCAGCGTAGAAATTCTTGGAGAACAGTCAGAGAAATTCATAAATTTGGGATTGTTCCTGTATAAAGGAAATATAGGGACAAAGAATGGAGCAGAGACTGAAGGAAAGGCCATCCAGAAACTGCTCCACCTAGGGATCCATACCATCTGTAGAAATCAAACCCAGACACGATTTCTGATGCCAAGAAGCACTTTGCTGACAGGAGCCTGGTATAGCTGTCCTTGCAAGGCTATGCCAGTGCAGGGCCCCCAATGGAAGATTTAGGAGAAGGACTGAAGGAGTTGAAGGGGTTTGCAACCCAATATGAAGAGCAACACTATCAACCAACCAGACCCCCAGAGCTCTGAGGGACTAAACCATCAACCAAAGAGTACACATGGAGAGACCCATGGCTCCAGCTGCATACATATCAGAAGATGGCCTTTTCTGGCATCAATGGGAGGGAAGGCCCTTGGTCCTATGGAGGCTGAATGCCCCAGTGTAGGAGGATGTTAGGGCAGTGAGTGGATGGTTGGGTGGCTGAGTACCCTCATAGAGGCATGGGGAAGGGGTGGGGGAAGGGGGTTTGGGGACAAGAAACTGGGAAGGGGAGCAACATTTGAAATGTAAATAAATAAGATAACCAATAAAAAGAATTTTAATATTTTATTAAACATGATCTCTGGCATTTAAAAATTAATCATGGAGCCAAGAATATATCTTAGTGACAGAATGCTTATCTAGTATGATTCCTGGGTTTGATCTTTAGCACCAAACATAAAAATGAATTAAACAATCAGTATTTAATTTCTGCAAGGGTTTTCTTATGTATAAAGACTGCCAGAAAGCTCTGGAATTCCCTTCAGGAGTGTTCTACATCATCACGTATCTAGGGTCATGGTGGGAAGAAGGGGAATCATCTTTGTCTGGCCATTGGGAATGGATGCAAGGGAATTTTGTGGACACACAGGAGCATCTGGAGTGATCCCTGGGGTGGGGGAGATCTTCCACACTAAGTCCAGGAGGGAGCACAAGAAGAAAATGATGAGAAAAGTGAAACTATCCAGGAACAACTCTTGAGTAGACGATGGTATTTTCAGAGTTGAAGAGGAACTCTCAGCAATGGGACCAAACCTGGTCATTCTTTCAGAGAGCTGGAGGTTGCAATAGAAGTCCACTTAGTGGAAGATGAAGAAAATCCCAGGTGCTGCCATTTTAGATCCACAAAGTACAGAAGCCAATTGTAGGTCAATTGTAGGTCAGTCCTGCCGGTATCTGTGCTCACTTGGGAGATCGTCATCCTTAGAGAGTTTCTTCATGGCTTATTTCCATGCCCTTTGCTTGTTCTTCGAACTGTCAGAACTAGAATTTCCAAGTTATTGCTCTTCATGGGAACCCACAACGAGGGTTGTCAGCTGTTACTATTGGCAGTTAATATTGTCAACTTGACAAGCTCTGGAATCCAAAGACATAGCCTCTCTGAGTATCATTGAGGGATTATCTGTATTAGGTTCACTGAGGTGGGAAGACTCACCGAAAATGTGGGCGGCACCATCCCCTTGGCTGGAGTGGTAAGTAAAATAAAAAGGAGAAAAAGTGATCTGAACACCAGGTTTCATTGTTCTTTACTTCCTGATTGCACATGCAATGTGTCCAGTAGCTCCTTTGTCCTGCATTCATATCTTCTCTTTTGTAATGGAATGCATCCCTCCAAACTGTGAACTGAAACATTTAAGTTCCTCCCTTGAGTTGTTTCTTGTTAGATATTTTGTCATAGCATCAAGAAAGTAACTAATATAGCTGCCATGGTCATATATGGAGTGCTTGCAGTGAGCTGGGCGGTTAGCCTGAGGATGAAGTTTGGTTGTGGTTTTGGAATCTGTTCTGATAGGGTGCCTGTGTGTGGCAAAGCTCTTCTGGCTGCCCATCTTGAAATCCTGTCCTTTTGTCACTGGAGTCGATGTAACTGGGTTAGAACTTCGTTGACACATCTCTTGGCTCTTGTAGGTATGGCTCACCAGGGCTCTGGGTGGTAGCAAGGTTCTGCACTTCCTTTCGGCACTTAGCTGAGTAGAGAATGTATATGCTTCTTATTAGGAAGACCCCCGCAATGACAGCGAAGTAACTCCCATAAACTAAAAACTGGAAGAAAACAAACAATTAGCCATTTATAGTATTGTCATTGGTAATACATAACAATCTTCCTTGTTTGATTGGATTATGGGGTATTTGAGATCCACAACCTGCTATGGGTCATTGTGACTAAACCTTCTAATATCTCAAATAAACCAAGGTTAAGAATGTAAGCATGTGGAGTAGTCTGACTTTGTAGCAGAATGCTTAGGTTCAAATTCTAGCTACTTCAGCAGTGGTAGAGAGAAACCCCAGGAGATCGCGGGGTTCTGTCCACATGTCTGTGTTCGAAGGCTGGTTCAGTGTTATGTAATGATAATAATGACCTTATAATGACTTTTAAATGCGAAAATGTAGAGTTTACTTCTTACCCACCTTCTTCAAGTAGACATGAATCTAGTTGCTATGTATTTAGTTGGCATTATAATAAGGGCTGCATACTTAAAATTGTTCATAATTGAAGAAATTTTAAAAAGGCTTCAACATTGTTAGTTTTAAGATTAAGACATCTTGGAGGCAACCTAGTTATTTTATCTATATTCCTAGCTATTATGTATAGTAACATAGTATTAGGTTAACATACTAATAGGTAACACAGTTAATTATTATCTATAGAGAGTTAGTATATAACTATTACCTATACACACACAGTCACTATAACATAGTAATAGGTAACAGGACTCCTGCAGCTTACCTGAGTAGTGACTGGCAATTGGAGCCCTCTTTGATCTGCCACAATCATAGTCATGATGGTCTGAATCACCAAGGCAATAAAGGTGTCTATGCCGAACACCAGGGCATAACGTTCTAAGCTCAGGTTAACTGCAATCTGAAAGCTGTCATTAAATGTCGAATTAGCATTTGACCACAGCGTACATAAAATTCTTATCTAAAGGATAGAAACTGAAACTGGGCATGGTGGTGAGCACGTTGTGTCCTACCCAACTCTTCTCCAGTCTAGACAAATAGGCAGAGCAAAGAAAAAGAGTTAAATATAGGCTGGATTAAAGGCACTATGATAAAATGCCTCCTGTGCCATCTAGCACTTTCTGGAAATAAAAGTTAAATGTTAACATCTCATAACTTGGGAATACTGCGGGTAAGTTGCCTTCATACCTGTTCGTGATGTAAGTTTTATAACGATGCAAACATCATTCAGTCTGAGGACTTTTAAAAATATATTCGGTTAATTGTTGATGTCCTACAGTCAGAAGGTATGGTAGGTGATTGTTCATTGGAAGATGCAGCCCCTGGTT
The DNA here is from genome assembly GCF_021556685.1 of Rattus norvegicus. Classification (NCBI taxonomy): domain Eukaryota; kingdom Metazoa; phylum Chordata; class Mammalia; order Rodentia; family Muridae; genus Rattus; species Rattus norvegicus. The sequence goes on from NC_141542.1 coordinate 99,401,623, forward strand.
GTTTGTGCAACTGACTGAATCTATAATTTATATTTATGCTTATAACCTATAATTTTAACTACAGAGACTTCAAAGTCTGACTACACTTTTTTTAGAATGAAGATAAAAGGCTTTGGATTCTGAATTTTTTTTTAATGCAAAGGAAAAATAATAGTTCTGCCTTTCAATTCTCATTAAAAAATGAAATTAGACATTTAAGTCTGAATCATTAACCCAAGATACTTCAGTAGAAAACTTTTAGCTTTCTGCGATGGTTGATTTCCATTACCCACTTGATACAACTTAGGATCACCTGGGAATAGAGTCTTAAGGTGGGTCTATCTAGATTAGACCTGGGTCTATCTAGATTAGGCCTGTGAACATGTGTCTGGGGGCTGTCTGGATTAATGTGGGTGGCACCATTCCCTAAGGAGGGGAGCAGAAAAGAGGTGAAAACTATCTGAGAACAAGAAGGAAAAATACATTAGCTTTCTCTGCTCTTGACCATGGATATAATCTGACTCCCTGCCAAAAAGGTTGAACTATTAACTTGGAATTATAAACCAAATTAATAATTTTCCAGCCTCTGTTGCTTTTTGCTGGTGTATCTGTCACAGCAAGAGAAATGAAACCAGGACATTTGCTAACAAGTGACACCTGCATTTTCCCGTACAAGTGACACCTGTGTTTTCCCGTGGTCTTTGCCTTTGGACTCACATTCCAATGTTTTATTGCTTATGAAACTTTTTTCCACCAATTAAAAATAAAACTTGAGGGACTGGAGAGATGGCATACAGGTTAAGAGCACTGGCTGCTCTTCCCAAGGATCAGGGTTTGATTCCCAGCACCCACATGGTTCACAACTGCCAGTAACTCCAGTTTCAGGGCATCTAGTGAGATCTAAGAGATCATAAGGTAAGAAACAAAATCTTTAAGGGCTGGAGAGATGGCTCAGGGGTTAAGAGCACTGACTGCTCTTCCAGAGGTCCTGAGTTCAAATCCCAGCAACAACATGGTGGCTCACAACCACCTGTAATGGGATCTGATGCCTTCTTCTGGTGTGAATGGGGACAGCAAGAGAATACTCAAATACATAAGATAAATAAATCTTTAAAGAATAAAATAAGATCTTAAAAAAGAAACTTGATACAACTTGCCAGTCTTTCTCAAATGTAGTGTGAGACTAAATAGCGCATTTCTCATCTCTTTTTGACTAATACCAAAGGACACTAACTGCACTCTTCTCTCCACCGTCTCTGAGACAAGATGCATGTGGCCCAGGCTGGCTTCAAGCTATTTCACCAAGTATGACCTGAACTTCTGATCCCTCTTCCTTTACTTCCCATGATCTGAATTACAGGAATGTTCTTCCATGTCGGTGTATGCATTGCTAGAAATCATGCACACGGCCAAGCACGTTACCAACCGAGCCTCACAGCCTGGGCCAATGACAATGCCTTGTAGCCAGTTTTAACTGTGCCCATATGTATGCCGACTGCTTTCAAATAATTTCTGACCTAAGAAAACAAAGCAGAGCAGCAAACCACGGAACTGAGAACGGGACCCCCTTAGGGGGAATCAGAGGAAGGATTGAAAGAGTTGAAGGAGCTTGAGACCCCATAAGAACAACAATGCCAACCAACCAGAGCTTCCAGGGACTAAACCACTACTCAAAGACTATACATGGACTGACCCAGGGCTCCAACTGCATATGTAGCAGAGAATAGCCTTGTTGGGGCACCAGGGGAAGGGGAAGTCCTTGGTCCTGCCAAGGTTGGACCCACAGTGCAGGGGAGTATACGGGGGTGACAGTAAGTGGGTTGTATGGGGGGAATACCCGTATGGGGGAGGGGGAGGGGGGAGAATGGGGGCTTATGGACAGGAAACCAGGAAGGGAAATAAGATTTGAATTGTAAGTAAAGAAATATGTCTAATAAAAAAAGTGAAAAAATAAGAAAAGAAAACAAAGCAAAACAAAATAAACCTTTTAAAAGGCAGATGTATTAAAGGGAACCCTGACTTTCAGAAATCTTATTTTAAAAACTATTCAAAGGACACAGTCCCGAGTATATTGAAGCTGAAGTTTTCTGATAACCTTGGCTTCATCGCCTCCCCCACCCCCGCCACAGTCCAACTTTTTATACCTTTTCCTGGGATATTTTCCCCAGAACGTTTTGTTCCTAGAAAAGTATGTGCTTAAAATGATCTCGGGAAACTAAATGTGGCCACGGGTAAAATCTAAACGTATGCATTCAAAATTAAATAACAGTGGACCTTATCATGAAAAAAATCATTGGAAGTAAAAAATCAAAAGGAGATCACGGACCCAATGGCTCCCAGATTTCTTCCTTTGATGACTCAACCGTGTTCAGCTAATGGAGAAGATGGCTTCACTGAATTCCATTCAATACGGAGTTAGCATTTAACATTGCAATGGACTAAAATCCTTCTGAAGTTCCCAGAATCCACAAAGAGTAGGGAGGACTGGAAGGTGATACTTACACAGCGATGGTTATAAGAAATGAATAGCTAGACTTGACCAGCACATAGCCAGTATAGCACACCCAGATGCTGAGCGTGTAATTCATGAGTAACAGAGATCCTGCGACGACAGCCGAGAAGACAGCCAGGCCCAGCTCTCCTAGGAGATCCCAGTCGACCTTTATGTAGCCCACTGAGAATGAAGCCAAAGCTCCTGGAAACAGAAAATGGAAAAAAATCAAGCTATTGACTTTGCAGGGAGGAAATAAAGGAAATAGCAACACTCCAAGCTTTCTCTCTCTCTCTCTCTCTCTCTCTCTCTCTCTCTCTCTCACACACACACACACACACACACACACACACACACACACATACACACAGACACACACACAAACGCACAAACCCATGTGATCCACTTACATGTAGATTTTTTAAAAGGATTTTTTTCAAGTTTTCTTTCTTCTTCTTCTCACTTCTTGTTTGTTTTCAACCCAGTTCTGTCATACTTTTAATTAGCATTAACTACATATCAGGCAGAAGGGTAGAAAGAGCCCAAAACAGAGCAGTATGGGGCGCATAAAGTATCCTAGTCATTTAAAAAACACTGAGGATAGCATATAAATGCCTTGGAAGTAAAATTGCTCTATTGTTTTAAATTGTATGTTTTGAAGCAATGGGTGTCCCAATTATCTTCCTCCCTCCCTCCCTCCCTCCCTCCCTCCCTCCCTCCCTCCCTCCCTCATTCCAATCCTTCCTAGACCTAGGGGTCCCTGGAGAGCTTACACTGCCCTTGAACTCCTGGCCTCAAGTGATCCTCCTGCCACAATAGGCCTGATTTCCTTGAGACAAAAATATCTGTGCTAGTGCATACAGTTTGGAAAGGTTAACCACCCGGTTAACCACCGGGGCTCTCTTTAACTGAACAAAGGGCTCAAATTATTGACAACTGGTCGGTTATTTTCTGGAAGGTGATCTATGCTAGAATTGCCTCTAAAAAGGACTAGCTCTCTCCCCAAGAATTGTCATAAAAACAACAATTTCCATGATCCAATTCTGCCTCAGCCTTGGCTTTTAGGAGTTACCTGCAGCCTTCCAAGAAGAAAAACAATAACAACACAGAGGCTACGTGCGTTTCTGAAGGTCTCTGTAGAGGAAGGTGTGGAAAAATACGCCACTTCCTAATTCCCATCTTCAAAGTCTCATGTAATGTTTTCATTTACGATTACATAAATATTTATTGCACAGTGTGCTTCAAAGGCAAATTTCTTTTTGATATTAGAATTCTGAGTGTACCATCATGGAAATTACATAATTTTTGAAATGTGAAAATGGGTGGTGTGTAGCCTAGTGCTCTGAAGGTCCCTAGGTAGACTCTCTGGGTAAGAGTCTGGAAACCTTCATGTATTTTCTAGAGTTAATAATAAAAATTCTGCACTTTCTCTGTCCTTTCAATGTTAGAAACAGTCTTGACTCTAGTAACTCAGGAAATAAGGGCGAGAGACTGTGTCAAGTTCAAAGTGTCTGCAGGGTGAAGGGAAGCAGGGTGCACGGGATGCTGCCTTCTGAATGGGAGGAACGGCTTTGCTGTTCCACAGCAAACAGAGGATCTGCATCTGCAATACACTGAATCCAAAACACTGAACGAGACATCAAACCACTGCTTTAACAAAGGAAAAAAAATGGATGGACCCAAAGGGTGATACTTAAAGCTGTCCTTTGGTCTTCACATGTACCTGTGTGTGCAGACAGACATGCATGTATACACATATACACACATGAAAAAGGTAAGAATAGGAGGTATATTGATGTCCCTCACCTTTAAACTGACAAATTATCAAACTTTAAAGTGTGTGAACATGCTACTGAAGGAACGGAGCACATTCTCAACACTTATTTTAATGAAACAGGATCTGTAGATTCTACTAGAAATACACTCCTGGTCCTACTCTTGAGCTTTATTTGTTATTTGTGACCATAACATATGGTATAAAAATTATTGTACTCTTATTTTTCCAGTGCCTTGCATTCTTGAGTGGGAAGATGAATCAGTGGGTCAGAGGTCTTGTTATGGACTCTTGATGATCTGAGTTCAAATCCCCAGAGAACACTTGTAAAATGTCTATACCTGTAAGCCCAGTGCTACATGGAGTGGGGACAGGAGGACCGTTGTGGCTTGCTGGCCACTAGCCTAGCTTTGGGCTCAGTGAGAAACCCTGTTTTAGGGGATACCCATGCCCTCCTCTGGCCTCTGTGCAAACACAGTCTTGCACACATGTGTATCTATACTCCTTCCCTCAACTAAAAAATAATCACTATACTTCCTGGTTATAGCTAATTAACAACCATGGAGAAGTTTAGCATCTAGAGCACCTGAAAGAGAGAGATGTCCACTTACCTCCAAATGTTGCTATGGCCTCTACTGCTCCGTTATAGATCGAAGAGTCTTTAGAGGGAGCCTTTTGTTCCCATAGGACTTGAACAAAATTTAAGATTTGGTTATAACCTGCTGTGGCAAAAGCCCACCACAGGGACCAGTAAACCAGGTGCTTTGAGGAATAGCACTCCTTCAGATCCTGGAACCAATATACAAAGATTCTCAAAGCTGAGTTGTCTTGCTCTCTGTCCCCTAGATTCTGTGCATTGGCAAACAACTCTGGCTGAGCTCCGTTGTTGTGAGCTTCCTTGAGGACGGTACATGGTTCCAGTGGCTTTGGACAAGCTTCTCTGTTAGGCTTCGTATGGAAAAACATGCTCTTCTTAGGCATGGGTAGGAAAAGTGAGACAAAGAAAGCCACAGAGACGCAGGCCAAGGATATGTAAAAAAGGGTAGAGTATGGCACGTTCATCAGGGACACCAGGAGCTGGGCTAGCACCGAGCCTGCTGTGTAGGACACCAGCGTGATGCTCCGACAGTAACTGCTCACCTTCTGATAGTGCTCTGGGCTGACCATGCTGTATATGTAGGCAAAGTAGGCTATCTCCGTGGCTGAGACAATCCCGAAAAAGAACTCAGCTGTCTGCATGAGCATCACACTTTGGCCAAACAAGAGAAACAGGTAGCAAATGGTGAAGGCCATCACATGTAACATAATGATGGGTTTGTAGCGTAGGTAGTCGGTGAGGACAAACACGGGTGGCAGCATTGCCAGGTAAGAGTACGTCCAAACAGGAAGGATCTCATTTGTCATCTGTGGATTCGATAAGTAGGTGTGATCAGAAGTGCAACGCATCTCAAAAAGACAGGTGGTGACTAACTTTTACCTCAGAGTCACATCTCGTCAGACATTCTTCATGGTATGGGGGAAACCAGAAAACATATCTACAGGTACATTACTAAGAAAAACTAGTGTCTTTGTTAAGTGAAGACACAAAAAATAAACCATCTTGGAGTTGTTGGGGAAGGAAAGAAAAAGAAAAGAATACAAACCTCCAAGCACCTTACACACTTAGGTATATCCCAGGAGAAGATTTCTGGAGATAACATGTCCTCTGGACTGTATAGCAAACTTAAGTAACATGTAGTGGTTGAATAAATTAGTTAAAAAAAATTTCAAGTTAGGTTTAAACTTAAATGCTCTGAAATTCTGAGATTTCCAAGTTCTTAAAAAAAAATCCCAACTTAGGGGGCTGGAGAGATGGCTCGACAGTTAAGAGCACTGGCTGCTCCTCCAGAGGACTCAGGTTCGATCCCCAACACCCTCATGGCTGCTCACAACTTTTTGTAACTCACAGTTCTAGGGGATCCAATACCATCACACAGCTGTACTTGCAGGCAAAATACCAATGCACCTGAATTAAAAGTGAATAAATTGAAAAAACCTCCCAAACTACTCTTAAACAAAGATTGGCAACATTAGGTATAGGGTTCTCATTGCTAAGAGTAGAACACCTCTCTTTACTTGCTCCAACACTGCCTCCCACCTGCCTGAAATCTGGGTAGACACACACACACACACACACACACACACACACACACACACACACACACACACACACACGAGAGAGAGAGAGAGAGAGAGAGAGAGAGAGAGAGAGAGAGAGAGAGAATGGGAGCAAGAGAGAACGGTTTTGTCAAATGACCAAATGGGAAGAGGTAATGTGTTTTATTTCCTTCCTGTTTAAATCTGCTGGGCTCGCAAGCTCCTCTCACCCTATCCATGGTTATAGATGTCACTGCTAGGTTGAGTTCAATGTGTGCAATTTCATGGCAAATGCATGGGCAGTCAAGTTTCACAGGTAGAAAGGACTCCAAAGATTGTGAGTGATCCTTAAGTGGGATGGGTAAGGTTCGGCCTCTTGGATTACTGACCTCCCCCTCATGGACATGTAGACCCACCAAAGTCACAGGAGGGCCCACAACTAGCCTGTGCTTCTGAAGAAGGATTTACTCACTTGTCCATAGTGTTTGCAGACACAAACCCGGTGGGCATCTTGAGCTGATTCCGCCCCATCTCTGACCTTTGTCTTAAATGTGACATGCTTTAGTCCAAGGAACTCTGAAGCCATTGTTGTTTGCTTGGCTTCGTTCTGTCTTTGCCAATTTCCTATTGATAATCTAGTATACCACTTAGCTTTCAAGACGATGCTACCTTCCAAACGACATTTTCATGGTTGTGGTTGGCGACAGTACACCAGCTCAGTGATTTTTGTGGGGTTAGTGCATCTTCTTCTTGTATTTCTTTAGATAGAGGGAGAGACAGGAAGGGAAGGATGCATTCCTGACAAGACTGGAGCAGGCTATGTAGATCGATTGGCCTCAATGTCACAGAAATCCATCTGCTCCTGTTTCTGCCTCCTAAGGGCTAGGATTCAAGGTGTGTGCTGCCCTGCCCAGTAAGAAGTATCTTTTTTTTTAAAGGTATTTATTTATTTTTTTTCTTTTCTTTTTTCTCAGAGCTGGGGACCAAACCCAGGGCCTTGTGCTTACTAGGCAAGCGCTCTACCACTGAGCTAAATCCCCAACCCCTTTATTTATTATATAGAAGTACACTGTAGCTGTCTTCAGACACACCAGAAGAGGGCATCAGATCCCGGTACAGATGGTTGTGAGCCACCATGTGGTTGCTGGGATTTGAACTCAGGACCTGGAAGAGCAGTTAGCGCTCTCAACCACTGAGCCATCTCTCCGGCCCAAGAAATATCTTTTAAAGTAAGAGAATTGTTAATCTGTTTATATCACATCTGCTGCTAAATAGTTTTTCAAAACTGAGTACGAGTCACAGAGAAATATAACCACGCATTGTCGATACGTTTGGCTGACCTTATTTATTGTGCAAACTTGGCAGAGTATGCACCTAGAAACTCAGGTGATATAAACCCACTATACAGCTCAGCTATGTGATGTAGAGTAGCGTGATAAATACGAACACTGTTAAGTAAAACATGAGTTTAACTTAAATACAAGAGAATATGATGTAATTGAATGATACCTTAACTATAGGATGTACGTGCTGATGCTGGTGTTGTATTTTTGTTGTATGGTACTTTTATTTTTGTTAAGTAAAAATTAAAATGTGCCTTTAAGACAATGATAAAAGTAGCAGTAAATGTGTAGATAGTAACAGCCATTTATCATCATTATTGAGTTTTATATATATACATATATATACATTTATATACATACATATACATATATATACATACATATACATATATATATAATTTTAAGATTGATTTATTTTTATGTGCATTGGTATTTTGCCTGCATTTTTGTCTGTGTAAGGGTGCCAGATGCCCTGGAACTGGAGTTATAGACAGTTGTGAGTGGTCATGTGGGTGCTGGGAATCCAACCCAGGCCCTCTGGAAGAGTAGCTGGTGCTCTTAAACACTGAGCCATCTCTCCAGCTCCCGTATGTTATATTTTTATGGAAAGCAGGGCAGGAGGTTTATGTACACTGATATCACATAAATGCATAAGTAAGTGCTGAGGTGTGAGTTTATGGTGGCTGCGGTGTTACTGAAGGACAGGGATCCTCCGGGATGTCTCGGTCTCAACTCTAGTTAACTGCAGTTATAATTCTGGGTGCATAGACAGCCCAGCATCCACTTAACATGACATGTGACTGGATTACACTTTCTTATCACATCCTGCTTATACCACAGCAGCCTACACATTTCCCAGAACGCAATGCTGTGGCAGAGAACAACTTCACTCATTATAGGGTAAATGTGAGAGAAACAACGGAGACCTGAAAAGCTCCCACATGTATCCCATCTAATGTCAAAACTCTGAAATTTAAAATATTCTTCGTACATGTTAAGTGTTTGGCTAAATATTTTTTTGTGTTATGAGGAACGGGGAAGTTCTTCTATGTAATAAATTCTGTGAAAATGGAGGCTCACTGGAACTCAGAGCTCTTTTTCCCCCTTACTATAATTTGAATGACATCCCCACTGCCTTCAAGTCCTGTGAAATTAACCCCTACTAAGATATGTACCATTAGCTTACCTCTGTGCTGGTAAGATTCTTACTGGGTCCAGACAAAAATGGGATTAAGAATGATTCTGAGGGCCGGAACATGGAGAAAAATCCGAACAAGCAGAGTATCACGGTGGGATAAACCCAAGAGTCCCTTGGTGGAGTTCTGCAGCAATTCATGGCTGGTGAAATGGAAGTAAAGTGAAAGTTAAGTCAAGTTCGTCCACCTCTGGCATCTTGCATCAAAAGCTAGTTATTTCTACACATTTACAAAACCACGGCGTTTATCCAATGTGGTGTGGAGTTGGAAAAGCGAGTGGAGAATTACACACTTACACACATTTCTAGGGTGAACCCCCTTTCTCCAGAGCCCCCTTGTCGTTATTGCTGGAGGGAATTGGATTTCTTGAGTGTTTTTTCAGACATAGCTATGGGCAGCTGCTAGTGAACCATGATTGGTGGGGTAGCTCATGCTTGATCCACAGTGAGAGACCAGCTAATGAATCTGTGTCCTGTTACGGTAGGGGAAGTGCTTCCAGATGAACAGACAGGATTAGGCAAGCCTTCTGGATCTGTCTGCTCGACTTTGCATGGATTCCAGAATTTCTAACCCACCCACTGACATTATTATAAATTTATCTTTCCACCTGGGCTGCCCCGTGTGTGGAGTCTTACTGGTCGTATAATAAACAACTGAAATATCTGTTAGGTTTCTCCATCTTTGAAGAATTTCAAATTCTTTGGTTGGAAAAATCAATTGGGAGCCATTTTGGATGGCTCAGCCAAGCGCTCTTGATAGTTTGATCTGCTTAGCACCCCACACCACCTACTGCCCCCTGGCTGGTTTCTGTTTCTTTGTTTTTGTTTTTTGAAGCAGGGTTTCTCTCTGTAGCCTTTGCCAGAGCTGTAACTTACTCTGTAGACCAGGCTGGCCTTGAACTCAGAGACCCACCAGCCTCTGCCTCCGGAACGCTGGGACAAACATGAACCACCAAACTGCATGTGGGTGGCAAACAGCTGTAACACCCAGAACTCTTACCCTGAGATATCAAGCAGATATAGGAGAACTGCCCAGAAGCTCACAGGCCAGCAAGCCTGTAGAACACAGGTCAGGAGAAGCAAGAGCGGCCCATCCCTAGCAAGGTGGAAGTCCAGAACTGTCTCCTGAGAGTTAGTCTCTGACCTCCAAACTCTACAAGTACACCATAGCATGTATGTGGCTGCCTCAACCCCACACCAAGCTAATACTAAACAAAATAAAAAGTACTTAGAGAAATTCATTGGATAAAGATCTGACTCTCTGGGCTGGAGAGATGGCTCAGTGGTTAAGAGCACTGACTGTTCTTCCAGAGGTCCTGAGTTCAATTCCCAGTAACCACATGGTGGCTCACGACCATCTCTAAATGAGATCTGGTGTGTCTGAAGACAGCTACAGTGTATATAATAAATAAATCTTTTGTAAAAAATAATAGTCTAACTTTCTAACTTTCTCCCATATCCCCGCCCTGTCCTGTTTTCCACAGGTGCCAGCAATATTTGGGGATGGGAGGCACAGTGTCCAAGGCTATCATCCCGCTTCCCATTCATATCCGCTCTTCTCTAAATGTGTAGCTGAAGACCATTCACAGGGGAGGGGCATTCATTCTTCACATTTTTCCTAAGGCTGATAGCTCTCTGAGGTTCAAAGCTCAGGCACAAAGCACAAGACGACCTTAGTCACTGCCCAGAGAGCAAACAGCAAACACAATCAGCTTTATACTGTGCTCCCCCCACCCCCTTCATGGGTTGCACTGAGCACCAAATTATCATCCCCTCACATCTGACATCAAACTTTTGCTGTTAAGAGACATTTTTTTGGTGGTTTCGATCTTGCTTACTTTGTGAGATGATCTACAGGAAGGCAACTGGCTATGGGTATTGTATGGTCAGGGTTCTCTAGAGTCCCAGAACTTCTGGAATGTCTCTCTATATGGAGACAGTTTATTGTGATGACTTACCTACCATCTGCAGTCCAGCTAACCCAACACTGGGCAGCTGTGGATGGGAAGTCCGAGAATCTGTAGTTGCTCAGTCCCACTGGGCTCCTTGTTTCAGCTGGACTTCAGTAGCAGTGGATTCCAGCAGATGTGCTGCAAGTAAACGCAAACAGGCAAAGAAGAGTGAATCTTCCTTCTTCCAATGTCCTTAAGTAGGCCTCCTGCAGAAGGTGTGTGCCAGATGAAAGGTGTGTACCACTGCGCCTGGATCTGGCTGGGACTTGCTTGTCCCAGGCTGACCTTGAACTCAAACTTCTCTTTGCCTCAGTCTCCTGGGATTAAACTTATGTGCTACCTTGCCTGGGCCTAATCTTTTCACGGCCACTATGCTTCAAGATCTCCATGCCAAGATCCAGGTCAGAAACTTGTGTCTTCTAGCCTCAAGATCCGGATCACAGGCGAGCCCTCCAATTCTGGATTGTAGTTCATTGCAGATGTAGCAGTTACAGGTATGATGCCTTTTTCCCCTGTGTACTTTCTCATTAAAGCATCATAGTAATTGTAGTTTCAAGGTGATGACATAAAAAAATATCTAACCAGTAGATTGAAATTGTGTGGTCAAGACAGAAATTATGGTCTCCTAATCCCACCAGGACCATTCCAATACATAAACAGACACTCACAGAGTCTCTCTCTCTCTCTCTCTCTCTCTCTCTCTCTCTCTCTCTCTCTCTCTCTCATGTGTGTGTGAACGTATTATCAAGACCCTTTTATCCACACTGCTTCAGTGTGTCATGATTTCCCCTAACTGCTTCATTAATCTACTGACAGCCTCTCCACAAGAAGAAACCACAGCATTTGTACAATATAATTGACAATCTTGCTTTATCATGAGGAACATGTTTTCAAACACAAATCCATGGCAGACACTTAATGTCTTAATACATAAAACTTTCAAAACTGAATTTTGAGTTGTCAAAGCAGTTCGAGTGGGCACTCATCAGGGACGGGTGGGCCACTGAGTCGAATTCTAGCTCTAGGCACAGGGCCTCTTCAGTCACACCACATCTTGTCCTCAGCCAACCTTTTACAAAGTTCTCTAAACTGCTATATAACTTTTTTATTAACTTAAGCAAAGTCAATATCATTTCCATTTGCGTCTACAATGCCCTGGTCTTCCCAGCTTAGAAAGCGTGATTATTGCATTTTGGAAAATGGTTCCAACAGTGAGTAATGCTCACACTGCAGAAATTCTGTCAAGGGCAAACTTGAGTTAACCACTCTTAACTTAAGCCCTCAGCCCAGAAAACATGGGCTTTCTTTTCTCCACTTCTTGACATTCTGTCAAGTCTGTTGGGAACTCCTTTCTTACCTTATTAATGGTCTCATTGGAACAATTGTTTCAAGTTGCCAATTACTAAGGCTAGACCAAATATTGAAGGCTGGTTGTAATAGTGTGCCATTTGCTGGCTATGCACAGGACATATGAACTCTACTGACCATGAATTTGGCTATTGACTCAAAGTTATCTTCTCCATGGATCTCAGAGACTTGGGACTATGTCTTTGGTTCCTGGGTTGCTAAAATGACCATGGATTCTTCATCTCTTGACTCCTTATGGTCCAACTACAATTAGCTGGAAAGGCAGAGGAAAATACGCCCCTAGAGTGTAAGACCCACAAAGTTAGGGCATGTTGTGTTGTTTATTGCTCTGTCCTAAGTGATTAGAAAGAACCTCACAGCCAATAAGCCCTAGAGGATGATAGGGAATGAATGTAACAAGACAGCAACTATAGTCTATGTGGACAACAGGGGTGGAAAAGGAAGATGTCAGGGTAAGAGATACAGGGCACGAGAATACACAAAAGTACCTTCTCGTTTTCCTGGGTGTTCCCCCATTTTCTAGTTGTATTAGTGAATGGTGAGATCTTGTTGCAATGACTTTTATATTGTAAAATTAATTTTGTGGAGGGAAAGTTAATTCTGGTCTCATTTAACTCAGTTTTTACTGAGTTTAGTTTTTGAGAGAGAATCTTGTGTTGCCCAAGCTGGTCTCAACTCCTTATGAAGCTAAAGATGGCCTTGAACTTCTGATCCTCCTGCTTCTACACCTTTGAGAGCACTGCTGGCTTTGTATGGTGTCAGGGTATGAACTCAGAGCTTCATGCATGCCAGACTAGCACTCTATGAATTGATCTATAGCCCTGGCCTTTTGTCCTCCTTTTATAGGAAGGAAACAGAAGGCTAGAATGTGAACCTGGACTTGGTTCTTCCAATTCCAGCTTCACCAACTAGACTTCCCTCATCTGCGTTGAAAAAGCACAGATAAATTTTCAAAACTTCAATTCCAGTTTATTTTAGGATCCTGTTTTTCTGAAGGTGGTATCAAGAAGAATTTAATGCTCATGAGTAGAATATTTTGTTAAGAAGATGCAAAACTATTAAAAGTAGAGTTCACTGCAGAGTGAATGAGGGGTTTCCCCCTCTGTAGCCTTGGCTTATTTTAATAACAAACAAACATGGGCTGGGGATTTAGCTCAGTGGTTAGAGCGCTTACCTAGGAAGCGCAAGGCCCTGGGTTCGGTCCCCAGCTCCGAAAAAAAGAACCAAAAAAAAAACAAACAAACAAACAAACAAATACACCAATGATGACAAATGTGAGTAACCGGAGACTGTCAGGGTCTGAAGAGGAAAGAGGTGTAAGTGTGTGCACATATCCCTCAAAAGCACAGTGGGGCAAATCATCCTTGAATACCTATGTGGTTCTGGAGGGACACGGCTCTATATAGACACTTTTCTAGATTTGGAGACCTGTGAGATGGCAGCTCGTGGTGTAAAGGCATGTGCCATGCTTGTTTGGCATCCTGAGTTTGATCCCTGGACCCTACATAGAAGTGGAAGGAGAGAACCAACTCCACAAAATTATCCTCTGACCTCTATACAAAGGCTGGGGGGCGTGTAAATGTGGGGCATGAAGCGCATGAGCATGTGTGAGCACGCATACACACAGGCTCGTGCGCACGCACACACACACACACACACAGAACACACACATAGAATAATACAGAACTGCAGTATTCTTTCATATTTCCATTTATCATCCTCTTCTGACCACCCTATCACCCTGCCCCTGAAGTACCATTTGAAGTTCTGTCTGCTTTCCTCATGTGTCTTGAGGACATGAACTGGTTTGGTATTATGAGGTGATAATTCTGAGAGTAAGCGTACCTTTCCCCTTCACTTCGTGTACTTTCCAAACATGCTAATCCTTATAGAGTTGCTCCACAGCAGGCTGTCCTCATCCCATTAATCATAAACCTCACAACTCTTTCTTTTAAAGGTACAAGAATACTGAGTGGGCTGTAGTAAAAAAGAATACGGAAGCAGGAGGAGGGGGAGGAGGCAGGGAGGACGTGAAGGTGAAGGAGGAGGAAGATGAGGGAGAGAGGGAGGGCGGGAGGAAAGAAGGAAGGAATAAACAAAACATTGCCCAATCAAAATCAAGGTTCTCCGATCTAAAACAGCGAGCAAACATCCCATCAGTGAAGACCCAGGGATTGCAACACACGAGATGAAATTCATCGGCTGTTCCTTCTAACCCAGTCCCAGAGCAGCTAAAGCTATAACACAGCGTACCTGGGAGCCCAGGAAGGAGGTGAAGACCTTTAGAGAGGAGAGATGAGGCTCACAGCAGAGGAGGAGGAGGTGAATGGACCAGGAGAATAAATAGTAACGAATAGTAAGTCTCAGCCTCAGCTCCACTCCCAGTCACTTGGGATACCAACCAGTCTCACTTGTTCCACCAACCCTGATGACAAAGAGCCCTGGCCTCTGACTGGAACACAGTGCACCATGTCCGCACTTCACGGTTGGCTCCTACAACAAGGCAGCATTGTGATCTTGAAAGAGTCCAGCCACACATAAACAAAACAAAACAAAACAAAACAAACCCATAACTTTATTTCTTATGAGATGTAAGAGTTACTTGTGTTTTAACAATGATCAGTTTAGGCAAATAGCTTCTCATAGGACTCATTCCAGTACTCAGAGAAAATGTCTTTTTATGCTGCCTCTGACATGCTGGCAGTCCTTGTTATCAGAGTTGGATGCTGTGTTCTTAAAATCATCAATCCTGTCATCGATTTCTTCTCCTTTTAACCACTGCCTTAAAATGTCCTTTCCTAAAAGGCAGGAAATAATATTTGAAGTTCTCCAATTTCATGTTGACTTCAAGATGAGCTCAGTTGACATTGCAGAAAGTAAGGTTTTCTTTCTTTTAGAAACAAGAAGCACCCCTTTCTGCCCTTGCCAGGATCCCATGAGGAAGTGGGATGGTTATAAGGAAAAGCTAGAAGCTGCTTCCTGAGTCCATGGTTTTCTTTCATTAAAACAAAACAAAACAAAACAAAACAAAACAAAACAAAAGGGCTGGAGAGATGGCTCAGTGTTTAAGAGCACTGACTGCTCTTCCAGAGGTCCTGAGTTCAAATCCCAGCAACCACATGGTGGCTCACAACCATCTGTAATGGGATCTGATGCCCTCTTCTGGTGTGTCTAAAGACAGCTACAGTTACTCATAATAAATAAATAAATAAATAAATAAATAAATAAATAAATAAAATGAAATAAAAGAAAACCAAAAATGAACACACACATGCTTACACACACACAGACACACAGACACACAGACACACAGACACACAGACACACACACACACACACACACACACACACACACACAAACCCTCCTACCACTCTGTCATTTCCAAGAATGACCGGAAGTCAGCACTATGGTGCTGTAATGTATATTTTCTTATGTATCAGCTATGTTCTCTAAGAACCCCATCTTCTAGGCTTTTGATATTACCAGTCATTCCCCTCATTGGACAGATACAAGCTAGAAATCTGATTAGCAAAAATTGAATTATTTACTTTGAATTAATATCAGATCATAAAAACTAAGTATGTCTTTCCCTAAGTATGTCTTTCCCTCTACTTATTACTAAGCTAGGGAGCCTTGAACTTTGACTAAATCAGTGGGGAAAAAAAAGCAAAGAACTTCCAGATCAGCCAAACGCAAACCTGCATGGGTACAGGGTGCCCAGCGACTCCCAAAGTTGATCCGTGTGATGCGAAGTCAGGATGGGTGCATGAATCCACCTGAATCATGACCTCCCAGTATGTAAAAAACAATCTGATATGTAAAGTGTAAATAACACTATCTTGAACAAAGCAGAAGAAAACAGATCTTAGAGACCAAGGAACTGATAAATATTTTTGAAGAAATGGGAAAAAAAGAAAAAAAAAGAGAAAAGGAAAAAAGAACTGACCTTGAAAAAGGAAAGGAGGGGAATAGAATTTTGTACAAGCAAAACCCAGACATATTTGCTCATCCAAAGAAACTGTTCAAAACCTGGGAAGGGAAGCTACAGATCCAAGAGAAGACAGCCATGATACCCGTGTTTGTCAAAGACGTGACGTTCAAAAATGTGTAATACATTCTGACAACTCGGGGACAAAAGATGAACAGCTAGGTAAGCAGGGGTGGCACATGCCTTGAATCCCAGCACTCGGGAGGCAGAGGCAGGTGGATAAATGTGAGTTCAAGGCCAGCCTGGTCTACAGAGCTGTACAGAACAACTAGGGCTACACAGATGAAACGCCATCTTGAAATCCAAAATGATGAGCAGAGCTGAGCACTTAAAAAAAAAATGTGGCTTCCTGGAAGTGCAGAGAGATTCTCCTTGGAAGCTCTCAGAAATCATACGTCAGAATGATTACCCATGATGGCTCCTGGGATGGCTGAGTAAAAATTGATGAGCTAGCATACCGCATGCTGGGAAGGATATCAAGGTAATGAACCTATATGCATTGCTTCTCCCAAAGACGTAACAGTACCAGCTTCTTGGAACATCGTCTGGCAAGCTGTCTGAGAACGTGGATGCTTTCAGGATGTGGTGAGAAACGAGAAGTGACTGAAGTGCCCACAAAATGGGGACATTTATGTGCAGCACAGACCAGCACAGACTACTCCATCACCAATAGCAACCGGCACTTAGGAGGACCACCTGAGCAGGACTAGAATGAATAGCACATTGATTTACTATTCCTGAGGCCCTACCACCACCACACATGGAGTCTTAGGAAAGCCAGACTGATCTGAGGAGACAAGGAGTAGGTTGACAGCTGCTCGGTGTGGGGGTGAGGGGAGGAACAGGAACAGCAGAGAATATACTCAGTTGTGGTGAAGGCTGTAAGTTTTTAATCCAAATTTATGCACAGACTCATAAAGTGTAGGTTAGCATAGGGAGGCCACACCCAAACAAAGATTCAATGATATAAGGTACAAAGTAAATTAACCTCGAAAGCTATGGTCCAGAAAGGAATTCAGACATGAAAAGGGCAGGCTGAGCAATTTCATTCATACCTTGTCCCAAATCAGGCAAAACTATAATACCTCATGTTGACTGAAACCAGAACTCTGAGGTCAGGAGCTGGGAAGGGGGAGCAGCTATATCTGAGGGCAGTTTCTGGGGTATTAAATATCCTGTACCTCAAAGAGTTAATTACAAGGAGGGGTATAATTACAAACAAACTTAAATCTCTGTGTTGAAAGGAAGCTGCACCTCGATATGATGAAAGGCAGCCTCCCCTCGCTCCTTCAAAGCATTTTTACAGTGGCCCTCTGTGTTTCTTACAGGTACGGTGACTGCAGTTATTCCAATCCACATGAAGGCGGGGCCTCTTTATGAATAGAAAACTGAAAACTCTGTTTGGGTTTGTACTAGAAAACGTAGGGAGACATAGTAGCACAAATCTAGGACAAACGAAGAAGCCTGAGTTTGGCTCCTTGACATCCTTCAGACTAATTTAGATAGACTAAGTACCTCTTTCTTCTGGGTCCTGACTTTGGGACTGGCTCCCTGCCTTATACTCACTTCTGTGCTTTTGAGCGAGATGCAGAGCACTGCCAGCTCACTGTCTCTTCAGTTGGTGAGGAAACTGGTTCCTCAAGACCAATGACCCTGGCCCTCCCCAGAAGGCTGCATGTTCCAGAGCCCACACCCCTCAACTCTGGAATCCTGGTAAATAAAACAAACACCTGGGCTCAGATATTCCCCAAACACAATGGTTAGAAAGGTCTACAAATCCAAAACAATGTCCACTTTGCTCTGAATGGTAGTATCAAAACAGCCTATGAACAATGTACTGTCACTGAGACGTAGGAAGGAGCCTCAAAGTCACTGGTAAAACCTTCACACCAACTCCCAGTCTTCTCTGATGGGAAGTATTCCACACAGATTCAAAAGGTATGAACTGGGCCCAGATACTCAGTAAGCAATAAAAATAAAAAAAATAATAAATAAAAATTAATAAAAATAAATTAAAAACAATAAACAATTAAAAAGCTCAGTATGAAAACTGGTTCTACTTTGGTTCAAAGCCACTGTCAAATTTCAGGTGACACCGAAAGCACATGATACTGATACAAGCACTCCTCAGGTTCTGCTTTATCACGTACGGTATTATAGCCCTGTTTATTGGCTTTGGCATCTCCCCACCATATTTATTCTCCATATGTCCATGGTTTGACCCAACGGCAGGGAAATGTCTGACTAATAAAGCTATAAAAGGGGTGAGCAGCTTAGCTAGAAAGCCAATCAATCAAACCTCGCCATGGACCTCAAGCCATGCAACGACCGTAGGGGAAATTGTGTTTCAGGAAAAAGAAAAAGTATAAACGGGTCCATCTATTCTATAACTCCATGTTATAGCAATCGATAGCTTCATGAAAAACATTCTTGTCTGTAGGTACGCACATATGCTTTACCTAGGGAAGGGAAAATATTCTTTTCTCATAGAAATTAGTTTCAATCACCCCAAATTTGAATTTCACTGCTCAGTGTTCCCTGTCCCTGCCCATTAACGTACCCATTCTCTGGGATCGTTTTCATCTGACTCTCTCTTTTACTAGTCACCTCCTTAGTGACTTAATATCGTTAACGTGTTCGTCTTTATTTCTTCTTGATTCGGCATTTACCAACTAGAAGTTATTAAACCCTCAGATCTCTCTTAACTGCAACTTCTCCCAGGCTGGGGGTTTTAGATTTTGTTTGTTTTTCACTTTTTTCATTGGGGTTGAGTGTGCTGTGGGAGTGTGGGTCAGTGGAAAGAGCTTGATTTTGAAACCGGAACTTCAGTGTTTCTTTTGGCTCCAGCCATGCTGTGCATCGATTCTCTTATAGTACAGAAGATTATCTCAAGGAGAGGCTCAGGTAAGAGCACTGGCCTTGGAAGTATTCCAGCTCTTGGCACGTGACAGCCTATTTCTCATTCCTTCCCATGCAAGCACATGTTGCAGAATCTACCAGAACTGTAGATGTTTCTGGGTTCTTACAGTTTAAGGATAGATTTCAAATAGGTTGACAGCAGGAAACCTTATGTTAACAGTGAGGGGGCGAGGGGGCGGGGTGATAATTCATCTTGGACTATTTATGCCTGTTAGATAAAATAAATTGAAGAAGGCCATTGTTTTCTTACAAGTGCCAGCACTAGGTCCCCACAGACTGGCTGATAATCGAGTGTCATTCATGCCAAAGTCCTGTGTTACTATGGAGTAGCTAAGCTGTTAGCGGAACGCAAAGTTGCCTCTGAGTTAATTCTTACAGAAAAGTCGTCATCCGCAGTTAACTTAACGCGCATGTCCTATTCTTCCACCTCTGCCACTGCCACACAGAGACAATTGCCCTGAAATGACTCCTATAGTCTTCACTCTTTCCATAAAATTACCTCTTTGTCCAGCCCATGGGCACACTCCTTCATGCAATGAAGTGTCCTTTCTTTAACTCTTTTAGAGGATTAAACTAAATATCTCAAATGGTGTCCTTTGACATTCTTGAATTCTCGAATTGTCTTTTCTGTTACAGAATTTGCTCCATTAGCAAAACGGACTGAACAAAGTCGGTACGTCCCACTTCTGCTACTACCGAGGCAACAAGAAGAAAAACATATTTGGAAAATTAGTTAATTACTAGGTCTACTTAAAATGTATGTTTAATGAGAAAATGCCGTTTGTTTTGGGACACAGCAGTGTGCGTGGACCCTGGTAGAACCAGGGCTCGCTCCAATTTTAGAAAACATTTTCTAACGAAGGGAACACCGACCTGATAGATGCGTGGCTTTATTTTATTTTCGTTTTCATTAGAACAGTTCCCAACAGTCTTGGTTCTTTTAATTTCAAAATTCGCCTTTCCTTTCCTGTTTTGGAGGTAACTTTTCAATTTTTGACTTTGGACTTGGCATTCTGGGCTAAAATTGCTTTTTAGGTAAATTCTGGGAAACCGGGTGTGACCAGGGCAGCTGCTGGCACGGGAACAGAATGGTGGTTTTTACTTAATCTGCTCTTAGGGAGGGCTGTATAGGAATCCAGGCTAGACCACGTTGGGTAGGTTTTAGCAGGCCAAGAAAGCAGCAGACAGAAAGGTCCTAGAAACTGAAGGCAGCTTGTCTACAGGCTGGCGCATGCGTACAGCGGCTGCGCAGGCTTTTCTGCTGTCTCCCACCCCCACCCCGCCTCCAAATTAGAGCCGGGAGAGGAAAGGCGGGCGGCCCAGGGTTCCTGGAGCTTCTTTAATTAACTACACGCCGGTGGTGGGAGGTCTTACCTATGGAAGAGGGTGCTGCTTACTTGCCCCGGATATCTAGCACTTTCAGCTATGTGGTCCGCGATCTCAAGTAAAGATGGACTTGGTCACCGGGTCATTCCGGCTGAACCAAAGGTCGCGCCCAACTTTGCATATGCTAATGAAGCCCCCAGGTCTTTGATCCGGAGGGTAGAAAACGAAGTCCCTGAGTCAGTTTGTAAAGGACTTTAAAAAAGTGAAGCCAGTACCTGAAGAGAGCAACCTCAGGCAATGTGCTGTCTCTTCATGTCAGCGTAGTAGGGCAAGATGGAGGGAAACCAGGTCTGATCCTCTGCTTGTTTGGTCTCTTCCTATGAATTCGTTTATTTCAGGAGAAAGGTAGTCTGTGGCCTCCAGTTTGTAGGATTATTAAAAGGCAGAACTGTTAGTCTGGAAGGCATAGCCTTCAGTTGGGACATCCTGACTTCCGAGCCAAGTTTATAAGCACGGTCCCTCCAGACCCCAAGGGTGTGTGTGGGTGGGTGTTTTCCTGGTGCTTTAAGAATGTTTTGGGACAAATAGTTCACTTTTGGCACAAACGGTTCCCAGGTCCTTTGTGCCATAGGTATGTACCACTGAGCTAAACAGACCAGTTCCCAAAGACTTTTAAATTTAACTTTATCTACTTAACATAGATTTCCTACTGGTTAAAATGAAAATACTTAAATTTTTTTTTGAAAATACTTAAATTTTTAAAAATTAATTTAGGTAAGTAAAAAAGAAAGTCCTCCAAAAACAAACAAACAAACAAACAAACAAACAAACAAACAAACAAACACAAGCACTGCTCGACTTTAAAGAAATCCCAGCAAGCAGAAATGACATTGGTTAACAGTCCAGCAGGAGTCTTGAATCTCCACACCTCAAGTTTGGATTTTTCTCCTGTCACCCCCCCACCCCCCACAGTTTGTGAAAAGGCTGCCTGTAAAAGTGTAGCCACACCTTGGGTGTGGGAGAATTGTATGCCATTGGGCAACACACCGGTTTTGCAAAACTGGCTAGCTCAGAGAATGTTTGACATAGTTTGAAAGGTGAAAGGTGTCTTCGTCTGCTCCGTAACCATCAGTGAAAGACGTCAGAATTTGAGAGGTTATTTTATTTTTCTGCTATGGAACCAGTAGTCTTTGTCCAGTGGGATCCATTCATAGAAATATAATATATTTACAGGTGACATCTGGATCCTGGGTTGGAAAGGGTGAGGGTAGTCTCAGAGGAGAGCTAGCCATGCCTAGTTGCTGACTTGCGTGGGGCTGGCTCTCAGAAAGTTTTGGCACTATTCTCTATGTTTGCATAGAAGACAACCACGTTTAAAAAAATCACTTATTTTTTTTTCTTTTTTCTTTTTTTTCGGAGCTGGGGACCAAACCCAGGGCCTTGCGCTTGCTAGGCAAGCACTCTACCACTGAGCTAAATCCCCAACCCCTAAAAAAATCACTTATTAAGAAGTTATTAAGTATATATAATTATATATTTTAAAAATATGTAAAAGTATAATGATAGATACTATGTATCTGTCAGTGGCCCTTCTGGGTGGTTTAGCTCTATCAATACTAACCTTTTCCTTGTGGAAAAGATCTCCCAGGATGTTACATTGTGGTTGGAGATGGGGTTTGGTGAGGGGAACACCAGACCATAAGCTTGGTAAATACATGAGTTTTATAGTCAGTTAGAACGTGTTCAGTTCTTTGTGGGGGGTGGGGTTGGGGGAAAGAGGAGATCATGTGAGAATGTAGGTCTGAGGAGTTAGAGGGAAGAGAAGAGAAGTAGGTAGGGTCTGAGATTTGGTGTTCCAGTGTTGGAAGGAGAGGCCACATAGGTCAGCATTGGGCACAAAGTCAGTCACAAGGGCACAACAGCCTGTTAGAAAGGATTCAGGAAGGCTAGGAAGAAGGTTTGGGGGAAGGAGTGGTCAGCTCTGTCCAGTGATCAGCTTGGTAAAACTCACTGGGAGATAAAATGAAAAATATTTGTCTAAGATGAGAAAGACAGGATGCAGTTCAGAGGGAAGGGGAAGTTTATCTCAGAATAAACCTTTCCTCAGAAGAAACTAGAGAGTAAACTTCTCTCCCAGGCTAGGGTTTTTACCAGGGCCAGTTAGTGGTAATGGTCAAGCTAGGATGTGTGGGAATGGCACACTGTTAGCTAGATGGAAAGGGGACTATTCAGGCTGGGGTGTGACAACAGAAGAGGAGGGGAGGGATTGGGTCATTTCTGATTTGTGCTCTTGTTCTTGCATTGTGGAAAGTGTGGTCAACTCATCTAGCAAGTGAATTGGGAATCTCTTAGTGTCAGTAGTCCTCAATAGGACACCATAAAGTACACAGAAAACCCATTTACATCGTCTGGATAGGAGGAGAAAGGGCAATCTGTCAAAGAACAGCAGCACTGGGGAAGCTGCGATAATTGATCCTGATTTACTCTGTCTTAGGTGCTGACTCTGTGAGGACCAGGCTTTGTTCATCTTTGGCTACCTAGGGCATGGTTGAATGCCTAGGTAGTACAGAACTCACCACCTGTGTGCTGATGCTGGTGATGTTGCTGGGAGGGTAAGGCTGTGACTTGATTGACAGTTAAACTGTTGTTCAGTTGCATGCAGGTCATGGAGTCCCTGAAGGAGGTGACCCGGATGCCAAAGGCTGCAAATGCTCTCCTAGTTTCCATTTCTATTGTAAAATGTATTCCAAGACAAGGACTACACAACCACCAATAAACCTCACTGAAGTCTGAATGTCACCTTCTTCTGTTCCACTGGCCTCCCCCATGCAAGAGCATATTTGACAATCCAGGCAGACACATTAGAATAAGTTAGGTTTTTGTTTTATTTATTGACAGTGGGCTGCTTTTCTTTTGAACAAAGTTGTACAGTTAGGAAAGAAGTCAGTGAATACATATTATAAAAGAGTAAAAAGTTAGCCATAACTTACATTTTTTTCTACAAAGTGTCCCTAACAAACTTAGGGATTTTCATTGTTAAACTCATAAGATAAATATATATATTTTGAGACAAAACAGCTTTGCTTTTACAAACCACGATGTTTAGAATATTTGCTAGTTAAGATTGGAAAGACAATATAGAAAGAAAGAATATAAACGTATTGTCTACTAAGTCCCAGAAGACAGGAAGAAGAAATTGTAGGATTGTTGATATCTTAAAAGATGTGAAGAAACAAACCTGAAAATTCAGAGCACAAAAGGAAAAAGAAAGAAAGAAAGAAAGGAAGGAAGAAAGAAAAAAGGAAAATAAGAAAGAAAGAAGGAAAGAAAGAGAGAAAGAGAGAGAAAGAAAGGAAAAATAAAAGCATGTCCAGTGGTAGATGAGAAGTGAGGAGGAGGGAAGCCAACAGGATGGGTAAGTAAGAAGGACGGAAAATCAACAGTGGCCCCGAAAGTCTTACCAAATGCAATGAGCAAGCCTCCAAGCATTTTCTAGCTTAGAATCAGAGCCAAGAGCCATGCTAGCAGCAGCACTTCTTGCAGCCACACTTCTGCTGGCAGCAGCCACACTTCTGCTGACAACAACAGCCCTTCCCACAGCCGCAGCCACAGGAGCCACAGGAGCCGCAGCCGCAGGAGCTACAGCAGCAGCGGCGGCAGCAGCAGACGACCACAGGCCTGCAACAGCCACAGCAGCCACAGCAGCCACCACAGCAGCCACCGCAGCAGCCACCGCAGCCACCACAGCCACCACAGCCACCGCAGCCACCACAGCCGCCACAGCCGCCGCAGCCACCACAGCCACCACAGCCACCACAGCCACCGCAGCCACCACAGCCGCCACAGCCACCGCAGCCACCACAGCCGCCACAGCCACAGCAACCCATGTTGTCAGTAGAGAGGACTCAGGTGCAGTGAGGAGAGAGACTCAGGAGAGGAGAGGGAGATGTGATGACCTTTGTTTCCAGGGGCCCTTAAATATTCCTGCGGCCCCGCATCGGCAGGCAGCTACTTCCTTGTTTCTACCAACTTCCCTGGGAGGAGTCACAAGACCCTGAGTGCATTTCCTCATGGACTGTGCCTCACTTCACAACCTTGCTTACTTTAGTATTTCCTTCCTCCGGTGATACTTCAGGAAAAATCCATTTCTGAAATATTTAGTCTTGTTTTGACATAGTTTTCAAGGTCACATGTGACCTCCTTGTGGCCTTGTTTGGGGAAAATACACTTCCTGGTCACGTATCAGGATCCCTCAGCTCCTGCTGCACATCTGTCCCTGGGATTCAGAGGGGTCTGTCCTAGTTCCATCTCCTCTCTGATTAATGGAGAGTCACTGCTGTCCCCTTACAAAGAGGCAAAGCCCCTTAACGCTCCCACACCCCAGCTTTGATGTTAGGGTGTCAGAACATCTCCCTTTCCCCCTCGATTTGCAGGAAAGACATGTGGCAAGGCCACTGTGGGTTTTGATAACTTGTCATGATGTATTTCAAAGTGAACTTCCCAGACTGACTCAAAAATATCCCCTTTTCTTCTCGTGTGTTCCCAGGGTGGGTGGGCGACAGAGTCCAGAGTCTCTAACACCAGCTGGCTTCATGCTCCAAGCAAATTAAAATTCCTTGCAACTCAAGTTCCCCTGAAATGCACGAAGAAGAAGAAGAAGAAGAAGAAGAAGAAGAAGAAGAAGAAGAAGAAGAAGAAGAAGAAGAAGAAGAAGAAGACAATGACCCCAGACGTCAACTTCTAAAGGATACAGTGGATCTGTGATGATGGAAGGATGGAGCCATGAGGCCATAAGAGTTGGAGCAGCTCCTTTACCCACTTCCTCCAGACACCAAGCAACTTAGCATCATGAACCCTGGGAAGACTCACCAAGTATTTAAGAAAAACAGGAATTTTTTAAATACTAAATTCAAATGTATACTTCAAAGGGCTAATTATAAATGTCATATCCCTCCCTTTAGGTTGCTATAATATTCAATATTCCCCTCACACACTCGCAGAATAGTGGAGTACAATCACAGCCTTTAGGACTCACTTGGTAGAAAGATTGTCAGGTGTTGTACATAGGACAGAGGTTGTCTTCCTGCCTGGCTTGTGTCAGAGATGTCGCTAAGCATCCTACAATAGATGGGACAGTCCTTTCTATTAAAAGAGATTTTCTGGCTCAAAATGTCAGTAGTACCAAGGTAAGGAAGAAGAGGAGGAGGAGGAGGGGAGGAAGAAGAGGAGGAGGAGGAGCAGGAGGAGGAGGAGAAGAGGAAGAGGAAGAGGAAGAGAAGAAGAAGAAGAAGAAGAAGAAGAAGAAGAAGAAGAAGAAGAAGAAGAAGAAGAAGAAGAAGAAGAAGAAGAACCAAAAGTCAACAACAAAAGGAAAACCTTTCTGTCATGCCTCCCCGCAGCATTTTCCCATCTATTGTTTCTAAGCAGTATGGAAAGTATGTCTCAAATACGTATGGAAGATGTCTGGAGTCCTCACTGTGTTCTTCCTAGAGGTCCTGAAGCTGAGCCCTGAGCTCCTTGCCTGGTTTCTGTTTCAAGACTGGGTGATGGGGCTGCCTCCCTCTATCAGACCAAGTGAAGCTGTGTGATGCTGACCACATGGGTGATTCTGAACATGTCTGAAGCACAAGTAACTAAATGAGTTTGTGTGTTTCCATTATTTCCATGTTCCTACCTACCATCCTACCACCCTTCACAGAAGTGGGACCGTGTTGCTGCTGTTAGCCGTCTCCATGTTTCTTATTAATTTCTCTACAGGATCACTTTTTGATGGACGTTGTTTATTTGTATTCAGATCAGTGTCAATTTAACTCTTCTAGGAAACTTTTAACATACTTGTATCACTAATTTTAGTCAACGATGAAATGGATGATTACTTAATTTTCATAAATATTATGCGCTATAGAATCAAATAATCCATTGTGAAGAAATATCTTCAAATATGCTAATTTATCACCCCCCAAGTCTGTCTAATTTATTCCTCTTTATGTGCTTATCATTGTGGGCCAATAACTCAACGTGTAGATTTTCCTTTTAGATATCAATTGATAAAACTTTAAAACACTCTAACCAAGTTTTCATTCTAAGATAAGCTTTGTGGCTGTTTAAAGTTCAATAGGAATTTATACAAAGAAAATAAATCATAGACTATTGTGGATGCCTCCTGCTCTCTAGACGATCACACAGTGTTAAACCACACTAAATATTAAAACAGAACACCATACCACAATCGTGTAGGAGGCGGGAGGCAGATCTCCCATTGCTCAGCGGACGAGCTCTGGCAGGGCTGTGTGGATTGTTTGACAATGACAATTGTGTCTGAGACTTTCTGTTTTTCTAATTTGGGGTAAGAAAAATGGGAAAGGGAGACTTTGGGAGATTCTCCTGTATCTTTCTGATGGGAAGCCACCAGTTGAAACATTGCTTGTGGTACTATGTGGTCATTCTCAGTGGGTTGATGGTCACTACCTTTAGGCGCATAACCTAGGTAAAGGAACAAAAGAAGTGATCTAATAAATCTAGCTGGCATTTGAAAGGGAAGTAAATAACACACCCGAGACTCTTTCGTGACACTGAGCTCAACAGGGAAGTGGTCATGTGTGCTGCTGCTTCCTCCTGGAGGGGGTACTTAAGGGGCTCCCCCAGCAGAAGGGGCATCACACCTTCATCTCCTCTCCTGAGTCTCTCCCCTCACTGTGCCTGAGTCCTCTCTACTGACACCATGGGTTGCTGTGGTTGTGGAGGTTGCGGCGGCTGTGGTGGCTGTGGCAGCTGCGGAAGTTGTGGTGGCTGTGGCAGCTGTGGCGGCTGTGGCGGCTGTGGCAGCTGTGGCGGCTGTGGCGGCTGTGGTGGTTGTGGAGGCTGCGGTGGCTGCGGTGGCTGCGGTGGCTGCGGCGGCTGTAGCAGCTGCACCTCCTGCAGGTGCTATCGGGTCGGCTGCTGCGGTGGCTGCTGTGGTGGCTGCTGTGGCTGCTGTGGCTGTTGCAGGCCTGTGGTGGTCTGCTGCCGCCGCAGCTGCTGCCGCTCCTGTGGCTGCGGCTGTGGGAAGGGCTGTTGCCAGCAGAAATGCTGCTGCCAGAAGCAATGCTGCTGCTAAGTGGGGCCGACCTCGTCCCTGGGAAGGTGCTGCAGGTAACTGTCTGCTTGGTAAGACTCTCTTCTTGCTGCCCCACTAAGATTCAAACCACAAGAGTCCATCCAGATCCCTTGGCCTCTGAGCGTCTGCCTCCAAGTGAAAAAAGACCAACAAGAAACTTGCCTATAAGCAACAAAAGAGCATTAATGTTTCTCAACGTTACCTCTTTGGGAATTTCCCCCAAGTGAATGTTTCTCTACTCCTCTTTCCCTCTCCCTGTAACTTTCCCATACTGAATTTCAGCCAAGGGTTTCATGTCCATGAAACCAAGATAGTCTTCTCTCAATAAACTGCACAAAATTGTCAATTTCTCTGTTTCTTTTCTTATTTTGGTGTGTCTAATCGAAAATACAGCTAACTCTAGGAAAGTAAAACCTCCTGCTGTTGGTTCAAGTGGGTAGTCTCTACTAAAAGGTTTTCGCACTATTGTAAGGATCTGGCGCCTTTACCTACCCTCTTACATAAGCCAGAGAAGGCCCCCCGAGGACCATGTGTGACGTCACATTTCTTCAATGTCTCTTTGACCTTGCATTGTCATTTCCAGGCAGACACTGCTCTCAATGTTTGAGGCCAGACGATGTGCAAATCTGAAGCTTTTGCAGCCGCAACTGGGGTCTCAGTTACCGCAGCTTGGTTCTATGGAAAGGTTAATGTTTGATCACATGGGTTTGGGGAAATGGCTCAGTCAGTAAGGTGCTTGCTTCAGTCCCGAGCATCCATTTAAAAGGGAAGCATGGCTGTGTGTACATTATTTCCGGCACTGGCAAAGCAGAGACAAGCGATCCTGGAGTCCTGATGGCTGGGTAGTCTGATGAAATCAGTGAGCTCTGAGTTCATCTAGAAATCCTGTCTTAAAAAGGGATGAAAAGCGATTGAGAATGACCATGATGCTGCCCTATGGCTGGTGTGCGTGCGCACGCACACACACACACACACACACACACACACACACACACACAATGTGAACCCTTATACATATATACATATTCATATATAAATGCATATAAATGATATTTAAAATAAGGTGCAGAGTGATTGATAATGGCGTGGTGCTGACCCCTGGTCTCCACATACCCATGCATACATATACCATGTACACGCATACCTCCATACATAAATGCATATACACAAGAACAAATAGACACACAAACACTCGATGGCAGGTTAGTGCAGATCTTTACTCCATCTCCAGTTCCTGCCAACTGTCTCTCTGGTAGAGTATGATCACAGCATAGCCATAGTTAAATAAATCAGCTAGTAAGAGATGGAAATTGCTAGAACAGGTTTGATTATAGCCCACGATAGGTAAAAATCATCCTGAGAAGCTGATTGTGGCACCTGTGCGAGAAGATCATAGGAACCCAGGAGTTCACAGACAACACAGTAACTCCATCAAAAACATCATTGTCGTCCTCGTCGTCATTATCATCATCAACAGCAGCAACAGCAGCAGCAGCAACAACAACAACAAAAACCAACCAAACAAATGATGAACATTAAGAGGTCAGGAGCAGCAGCTTTTGTGGCACATTGTTGGATCCCTGAGAGTGAGAGTACATACAGTGTGAGATGCTGACCAGTCGGTGCTCTGGAGGCACTGCTTACCCCTTCTCTAAATGGCTCATTCTATCTGTGTACCTCAGTGCTCCTTGGAAAAAGTGGGGGATGGGAAACGAGTCATCCATGAGGTCAACAGCTTCAGAAGGGAGCTGCTGTCACCGCTCCTGCTCCTGGGCCATGAGTCCTATTACCCTGCGCCCATTCCCATCTTCCGAGAGGTGCTCTTGGAAACCCATGCTTTGGAATTATTGCATTAAAGAGCACTGCAGAAGAGGCTGGAAGAGGGTCCAGGCTAGAACTACACCACAAATGTGAGTGCTAGGAGGCCTCAAACAAAGAAGAAATGGGTACCTTTTGCCTGACCCCAGCTCTTCTCAGACACACCCCGAACATGAAGGATCGTGGTTCTGAGAAAGGCAGCTGCTAATACTTGATACTGTAGCCTTGGCATCACTACAGGCATCTGAAGAACCAGGCAACAATATGCTTCACTGTGGAGTTGACAATCACCAATTTCATACCAGACATGGGTTGCACAGTGAAATGTATAAAAATGGACCATGGTTGGGACCCAGCCTTTGCCTGGGCTCATTTGGTCCATCTTCGTCTACAAAGCCATGGATTCCACTCAATGTGTATAAATAATTGCTATATGTTTTAGCAGGCATATACAAGGATGTTCATGATAGAAAGTAATGTCAAAATAGCAACTGTTGGTATTCTGTCTAAGCTTCATCCCCACAGGCAACAGCCAGGTTTGCCTGACACTATAAAAGGGGCTGCTTGCTCCCTCCTCATTCTCTTCTCCTTTCTCTCTTGTCCTCTTCCCCTTTTCCCCCTTTGTCCCGTCTCTTCCCATTCCCCTTTCCCCTTCCCTCCACATGCTCATCGCCAGCCTTTACTCTCTTCTTCTACCTTTCTTCTCTTAATAAACTTTTCCATGTGGAACCATGTTGGCTTGGTATGGTCTGTCCGGACGCAAGCTGAGATTTCTACCCCAACAACAACAATATCCAATAGTCTAAAGGGCAGATGAAGAGGTGAATTTTAGTATGCTTATGGAAAGAAATGTGTGGGATTGCAGTAAAATCATGTCCAAAGCGAAGCATAGCAAAAACTAATGGTGAATGTATTTTTTGGGGGAAAGACTGTCTTGGGAGTAGGATGTCTGATGAATGGGCTGTCTGGTGGTTAGACCACGTTTTCTAGGTCCTAGATAGTGTGTGTGTGTGTGTGTGTGTGTGTGTTTATTTTTTTCCTAGTCAAGATTTCCATTCCTGCACAAAACATCACAACCAAGAAGCAAGTTAGAGAGGAAAGGGTTTATTCAGTTTCCCAAAGGAAGTCAGGACTGGAACTCAAGCAGGTCAGGAAGCAGGAGCTGGTGCAGAGGCCATGAAGAGATGTTACTCACTAGCTTATTCAGCTTGCTTTCTTATAGAACCCAAGGCCACCAGCCCAGGGACAGCACCACAGGCAATGGGCTGGGCCCTTCCCCCTTGATCACTAATTGAGACAGTTGGGTCTCATGGAGGCTGTACTAGCTGGTTTTGTGTGTCAACTCGACACAAGCTGAAGCTACCACAGAGAAAGGAGCTTCAGTTGAGGAAATGCCTCCATGAGACCCAGTAGGTATGCCTCATGTTTTTGGTGCCTCTTTTAAAGTTACAGTGAAATGTGGCACTGTGGAAGGAGAAAAGCAAAGGGGGAGGTGGCTTTGTGATTGTAGAGGCCAAAGAGGATTCAGGTAGAATGTGTCTTCTGAGCAGACTACAAAGGGACAAGCAAATGAACTGTCCAGTCTTGGGGACAGAACAATTCTAGAAAGGGTTATGTAAAGGGATTGGAAGAACGCAATTCTAGAGAAACCAATCGAAAGCTGTGTTAGGAGCACAGACTGGAAGCTCATCCTCAATGGCAGCTTGGATAGAGAGAAGCTGTTGGGGAAGAAGCATTGCTGCTTTCCGTGCCAAGGGAACTGGTTGGGCAAGTGACTTAAGTGGGACCTGTACCATCTATCCTAAGGAAGCCCTGGGTGGACAGGATAGGGCCTGTGGACCAAGAGGTTTGCTGAGGGATCTCCGATAGGGTAAGAAGAGGATTAGAGATGGCAGCCATTCCTTCTTGCTCCCCTCCCTCCCCTCCCTGCAACTACAGTGATAGTGTTACTTTTACTGGAAGGTCATTTGCAGGAAAAGAATGAGCAAGGGATGAGAGAATAGAGGGGAGTTAATGGACCACTCAGTGTTTAATGCATAAAGTTAGCCTTGTCAACTCCTCCCCTGTATGGGATGTCCCTGTAAAAGCTTGGTGAGAGAGGAGAGGTTTTGTATAAAAGTTAATGCAGGGTTCTGTCTTGGATGCAGTCTTCAATTACACTGCAGGTGTACCCATCTTTGTGGGCTTTCATTCTGTATGGCCTAGGGGGTAGGCATGAAGTCTCTATTTGATCATGTTGATATGGAATATATTTTGGATTGTGCTGGTATGAACCAGGGTGAATAGACACATCTCCTTTTTCTGTTTAGACTCGAACTCCTTGCCTGAGAGAGGGGCATTGTGGGTGTGCGGGTGCACTTTTCACAGGGATGCTCTCGAATGTTTTGGAGCATGGACCTCAAAACTGAACAAGATGTAGAAGCCTGATATATTTTTAAAGATTTTTTTTCTAAGTGTATGGTGTTTTGCCAGAATGCCACCATGTGCATGAGGTGCCCTCTAAGACAGGAGAGGGCACATGTCATATCACGTCTCAGCTTTGAAAGTAGCTGGGACCACAGGTATTACTCTCAATGGCCAACTGTTAAGGGCACAGTGCTCGTATTTTGCACTTGTGATGCTTGACACAAAATACCGCACATGCGATAAGATACTAAAACTGGTTTATTGAAACATAACGTGATGGTGAGGCTGTGGACTTGGGCTCAAGACAGGACCATCATGTGTAGCTGCAGGCATAGGATGGACTTTGCCCTTTGAGGATCAGAGACTCTGTTATCTTGGGTGGAGACAGAACTAAGACAAGAACTGGACTGTGGGAGAGCCACTTTCCATTGCATCTTAATTGTGGCTCTGGAGGGAGCCCTAGGACGCAAAGGCCCCAGAGGGCATTCCTGTGGAAGGAGAGGGAGCCGGTAAGTTCTGAGAGACTGGCATCAAGGGAGGACAGACATGGCACAGAGGTCTCAGCCTTAGTCAGGGGCACCCCAAGACTGTTTAGCTGTGATCTTTAATTGTTCTCTGTTGTCTTGTAATGTCAATAGAGACTTCCCCAGCAATTATAATAAAAAATCTGAATGTTTTCTGGGTATCACGAGAAAAATCCTGATTCAGCCTGAGGATGGAAAATCAGAGCTTAAGTCAATGGTGGACACGCTGTGGACATCAGTAGAAGTGTTAGGACTTGGTCTGGTGTGAAGATGTTTCTCTAAAGCAAATGCACTGTTTCGTATTGTACTATAGCCACGTGAGATGATACCACGGGGTTTAGAGCACATGAGCCTTCTCATATTGTTTTTATGGCTAATTTTGTTCACATGCATCCATTGTTCAAACAAGTGGGTCTACTCTGACACATCCATGCATGTGTGTGCCGTGTTCTGATCATGGCCAGCTTCCTTCTGCCCTCCCTTACTCATACTACCTTTGTAGTCAGAAAGCTGTGAATATTTCACATTTCACAGTTGGGGTGCCCCCTGACAAAGGCTGAACCCCACCCTCAAGAAAACCAAACAAAAACCCCTAACAAAAACCTCCAGCCAACCAACCAACCAACCAACCAACCAACCAACTAACCAACCAATCAACCAACCAACCAACCCACCAATCAACCAACCAACCAACCAATCAACCAACCAACCAACTAACCAACCAATCAACCAACCAACCAACCCACCAACCAACCCACCAATCAACCAACTAACCAACCAACCAATCAACCAACCAACCAACCAACCAACCAACCAACCAACCAACCCATCCACCAACCAACAAACCAACCAACCAACCAACCAACCAACCAACCAACCAACCAACCAACCAACCAACCAACCAAAAACCCCAAGCATTTTGTTATTGCAATTTGAATCTTCAGTTAACCTGTGTCTAGAGATGGGGCCTCCGAAAGCTAATTAGGGTTGCCTAACGTCCTTAGGAGTCTGAAGAATGAGTCTGGTGGATTTATTAAAACAGGAGGATGGACCGGCAGACATAGACAGGTATATGTTCCATTTCCTGCCCTGTGATACATTGTGTCAAGCTATTGCTCTACACCCCCATCTCACAACATTCTTTAACTGAAAATATATACTATTTTTGTAGTCAGAATGCTATGAATATTTCACATTTTGATTCTGGTTTCCACTCCCTTTTCTCCTCCCATTTCCTCTCTGCTTACATCTCATCTGGATACACAAACAAGCAGGCATCTAAGGAGTCGTCATTGTCGTCATTGTCGTTGTTCTCGTTGTCATCATCATCATCATTCAAACAAACCAGAATGTGACAAAACAACCAAACAGACCAAAGAGCCAAAGAAAAAGCACAAGAAAAAGTGTATAGACACAGAGAAATATATGTTCTTTCACACAGAGACAGGAATTTCCTAAAACCCCAAACTGGAAGCCATAATATACACCAAAGGGCCTGTGAGGTAGAAGAAGTATGAACTGCCCTGATTTAACATTATGAGACAAGGAAGCTGCACAGAAGCCAGTGAGTTGGTTTTGTGTTGGGTAACTCCCACTGGGCATGGGTCTACCCCTTAGAGTGGTTTGTTTTCCCAGTGAGACTCCCTTGGAGGGAACTAACCTTTCATATGCAAGTGGTTATCAACGGGAGACAGGTTCTGGATTAAAGATGGGGGCCCATGTCCACTTCTCTTTTCATATGTGGGACACATCTGGTGCAGACCTATGCAGGCCATATGCATGCTGCCTCAGTATGAGGCTGAGTTCATACATGGGCCTGTCCTGTCAGCATCTAGGAGGCCCTGGTTCCTTGCTGTTCTCTACTTCCTCTGGCTCTTATACCCTCACTGCCTCCTCTTCTGCAGGTTCCCGATCCCTGGAGGAGGAATTTAATGGAGACGTCCCTTTAAGTTGAGTGTTGCAAGCTATTTCACTCTCATGTTGTCTGGCTGTGGTTCTCTATTTGCTCCAATCTGCGGCAGGAGGAAGCTTCTCTGATGATCAGATCTTGGTTCGTTCCTCCCTCAAGCTTTGTGCTGCCCTTGTACCAGCCCATCTTGTATCTTGTAGGCAGATCACTCTTGGAGATGGAAAGGCTTATGGCTCTGTTGTTTACATTTACTCTTCGTTAGCATGCAGAGTCTTCCAATACTATGAATATTAGTCCTCAGGGGTTAAGGTGTTAGGTAGGCACCAGCTCAACTTCTCCATGTTCGGTGTGTTGTGCGGGTGTTGTTTTCAGCAATAGGATCTGACAGTCAGTTTGTGGAGAGCCTTCAATTGCCTTGGAAATGGTTTGGGTAATGTTTAAAGGTTCCCATGGAAGCCCTTTGGACAACAACAGGATTACATGGAACCCATTCCCAGTTCTAGAAGCTTCATTTGGTGACAGATCTTCAGCTGGCTGTCTCCCAGGTTATTTAGTGATTTTGTTCATATCCCTTTCATATATCTACATATTATAGGAAGCTTCTATTGTATTTGGTTTTCAAACAACACCCTCAATGGTCCTTTTAGCTGTCCCTCTCCCAATTCCCTCCCCCTCCCTGTTGGATCTTTCCATCTTACCTCTCACCCCACCAATCCATAATTATTTATTCTATTTTTCTCTTCCTAGGGAGATCCATCCTTCCCTGTTAGTCTCTTGTTCTACCTAACCTCTTTGGTTATGTTTATTATAACTTCCTTATTGATGACTTAGCAGCTAGCATTCTAATATAAGTGAATTCATACCACATTGGTCTTTCTATATTTGAGTTACCTCACTCAGGATCATTTTTTTTTCTAGTTCTAACCATTCAACTGTGAAAGGAAGGCTACAATTAATGAGGTTCCTTCCATTCATTTCCAGAGGCATGAGACAAAATAATCATCTTTTCAATAAACTTATCCAATGTGGATTGGAGAGAGGGCTGAGTCAAGCACTTCCTAAGAAAACATGAAGACTGGACATTGTAGCATGTGTCTGTCATCCCAGCTCCTTGATGATATGTGAGATGGACCGTAGAGACCCCTAGAAGTTTGTGGGCCAACTAGCCTGGTCTACACAGCAGTAAACAGCAAGAGACACTGTTTCTAACAGGATGGACAGTGAGGATTGACAAGGTTATTCTCTGACCTTCCACATGTATGGTGTGACTCATGTGTACCCATACTTATATATACAAATACACAATACTCATATACACAGGTAGAAAAATAAAGGGTAATCAATCAATGTTATTAGTAGCAGGAAATAGGCTAATTTCATGTTATCTTTAAAATATCTTTAAACTTAAAAGCAATTATTTAGTAACAAGGATATTAAACAATAATTAAAATAAGTTAAAACTCAGGATATGAAACTATATTTTTTAGTTCTTTTAATTTTGTCATATAAATATATTGGCACAGGAGAAGAGGTAGATTACCAAGGGAGAAATTTAATCAATATGAGGATAATGTGGTGATCAAATTGAATGTCATCAGTAATAGGGCAAACTTAAATCACATACCTTTTGATTTGATGCATTGTGTCCTAATCCTGCAAAATTGTTAACCCAAAGTTTGACCTTAGAGGTCAGGGAGAGGGAGGGGCTATTCTACTCCATACTGAGGACAATTGCACAATATGAGTCTCTCACATACAATTAACAAACCTGGTGGACTGTTCTAGATTAAAGTAGACTAAAAGTGCAGCTTCGATTGAATCCAGGATCAAGCATCAGCCCTGGATACTCTTGAGGTAGAAGGCAAGGTTTGGCCATATAGCACACCAGGATGCATGGTACTTTTACATTTCTTAATCCTGATCATTGCCATGGGAGTCTAAAAGGAGCATCTCTTGGGAAGTACTTGATACAATTTTTATAGTTGAGTGTCCTTTATGCACTTTATTCTTCATATTTTTACACTCTTATGTTTATTCATTCATATGTATATATAACAAAAATGGTCAAATGAGGGAAGGCTCAAAATCTAGGAGGGGGTTGGGTTCGTGGGCGTGGCCATTGTAGGAGTGGGTAGAAGAAGGGGGACAAATGATGTAGTTACATTTTAATTAATACAAATTTAAAAATCTGCCTATGAATCCCTTGCTCACTAGAAACCATGCCTTTCCCTTATCTCCCTTTCAGTCTGACTGCTGAAATGGGGTACAAGGCATTCCATTTCCTGTTTATGGTTCATGAAGTCATCGCTGAGGTTAAAATAGCTTTTTTGAATGTAGAAGAAGCTAGTCACAGACATAAACCTTCCCTATATTGCTAACTAACTGAGCCTTCCCTTGGTTGCAAAGCAATCCCTACCTGTAAATCATCCCACATGTAACTTGCCCCATGTCCCATACAAGTTAAAGGCAAAAACTCTGTGTGGCATTAGCCTGAATGCACTCTGAGCCATTGCTTGTGCTGTTTCGGTCTTTGAAACTTTGATGTTGAGAAGGTCTCTAGCAGTTCAGACGTTTATTTTGTGTGATGTTGTTACAATGATAGACAAGACAAACATAAAATGGAACCAACCAGGTT
The DNA here is from genome assembly GCF_021556685.1 of Rattus norvegicus. Lineage (NCBI taxonomy): Eukaryota > Metazoa > Chordata > Mammalia > Rodentia > Muridae > Rattus > Rattus norvegicus. Next base: position 99,438,483 of record NC_141542.1, read on the forward strand.
CCTGGTTTTCTTTTATCATCTTGACTTTTCACATCCTCATTTCCCCTACATTTAAACAAGGATTCCATCATCTTTAAGATCAAAAACCTATACACTGTAGTCATTATTATATAGGGTGTAACCTATATATTGTTGCTTTACTTATGCATATGATATGGCTGAGGTCTAACAGTAAGCATTCTATTTGTTCTTATTGCCTTTGTTCCAATTTCACTAGTTGTTTCATAATGTTTCTAGTTAAATGCTGCCTTAGGGTTTTACTGCTGGGAACAGACACCATGACCAAGGTAACTCTTATAAGGGCAACAATATTTAGTTGGGTCTGGCTTACAGGTTCAGAGGTTCAGTCCATTATCATCAAGGCAGGAACATGGCAGCATCCAGGCAGGCATGGAGCAGGCAGAGTTGAGAGTTCTACATCTTCACTTGAAGGCTTTGTATGTTTAGGCGGGCAATTATATCTTATCAATTGGATCAGAGGTTATTGTGTTGTGTGTTCTTTCATGTGGCGATTTAAGTTTAAGAGAGTTTGTGGTTGTGGAGCCCACAGTGACACACCTATTCCAACAAGGCTATACCTCCTAATAGTGCCACTCCCTGGGCCAAGCATATACAAACCACCATATTCCACTCCCTGGCCCTTATAGGATTTTTCAAACCCATGAGTCTATGGGGACCATACCTAAACATAGCATGATGAAAAATACATTTAGCCTAACTTCCAAAGTCCCCATAGTCTATAGCAGTCTCAACAATGCTAAAAGCCCAAAGTTCAAGGTCTCTTCTGAGATTCATCCAATCACTTAACTGTAATCCCCAGAGCAAGACAGGAAAACAGATGGGCAAACTCCAAACTCTGCATCTCCATGTCTGATGTCAAAGTGAGAGGCCAAATCTTTTAAGTTCAGACTCTATTCTAGAGAGCTAAGCCTAATTTTAAACTCAGGTAACCAGACTGGTACCTAGCATTAGTTTCCAAGTTGCCCTGAGCCAAGCTCCAGTCTCTAGGCCAATCCCCAACAAGACCAGTGTCTCCAGGTTACACCCTCAACAAGACCAGCATCTCCAGGTTATTCCCCCAACAAGCCTGCCCCCCCCCAGGTTACAAGCCCACCCCCTGCTTAAGGACCACCAATGCAGAGGAGAAGAGAAATTAAGTTTATGATATGACTCCTAGCACCAGTCAATGATGTTAGAGGCCACAGTAGCTTTTCAATAGTGTAGTGCCAGGGAAACGTTAGTGATCCCCCAAAACACAGATAGGAGCCGATCTGATGCAACTCATAGCAGTGAGCAGGGTTAAGTGTGCAAGCATCTAATTGGAAAACTACTGTGGCTTGTAACCTGGGGGTGCAGGTTTGTTGTGGGAATAACCTGGAGACGCTGGTCTTGTTGGGGATTGGCCTAGAGACTGGAGCTAGGCTCATGTTTGGTTGGGGGGGAGCAACTTGGAAACTAATGCTAGGTACTAATGCCTATTAGTTTACCTGAGTTCAAACTTAGGTCAGGTTCTCCAAAATGGAGTCTGAACTTAAAAGGTTCGGCATCTCAGTGGGTGCTTGCACACTTACCCCTTGCTTGCAGCTTACTGTAAAGCCTTGCCCCAATAGGTATTTGGGGCTCCCCATCACCAAAACCGTCCTGTATGACAGTGGTGTTGAGGGCCTGAGCAGGCTTTAAATTACATCAGATCAGCTCCTGTCTATTTTTTTGGGGGGGGAGGCACTAGCATTTCCCTGGCACTACAAAGTGATCTTCAGATCTCCAACTTCTTTTTCATTTTTGTTGACTGCAATGAGTTTCTTTTTCCTGGGCTGGTTCCACCCCCTGTTATCAGCTTTCCTTAGCAGAAAGCCCACAGCTCTGGCATCTCAAGCATCTTGGGGTCTCCAAGGCAACTTCAACGCTACAGTTTCCTGTTCCAATGTCTGAGATCCACGCACCTAGGTACTGGCCCAGTCTCTGTGAGGTCATATGTGCATCAGTCTTGCTGTGTCTGAAGAACCTGTGTCTAAGTCATCTGTCACCTCTGGGCCTGTGGCTCTCAGAATCTTTCCATGATGAAGACATTTAGGGCTGAGTTCCCGACAGGGCAATGTTCCCTGTATGTTGTCTGGTCAAGGGTCTCTATTAATTCCCATCGACTGCAAGATGAAGTTTCTCTGATGAGATCGGATTCCTTCCCATTTCTCTCTCTCAATATTGTGAGCTAATTCCTAAGACAGGCAGCATAGATGACTCAGAAAAGAGGAAAAAGCAGTGTTGATGTCTGGGGGACCTGCTTGGAATGTGAGGGAAGTACTCTTAGCCTTGCCTATATTCTTCTGTAGTTTTCACATCTGTTGTGGACATGTCTTAGGCTAAGTCTGTCTGTCTGTCTGTCTGTCTGTCTCTCCCTCCCTTCCTCCTTCCAATCCCTCTTTCTCTCCTGAGACCTTGATGTCTTTGGCTGATTGAAGATCGGATATGATGGTGAAGACAGTCATTGGCTTGCTTCTGTGCTGAGACATATTAATACTTCAGTCTTATCTCAAAAACTAAGAATTATGATTACTGTTCTCCTTCACTAAGGGCTTCCCATGCAGTGATGGCACAAGGTCACCGCAATACATGGGTGATGCCTGTAACATTTGGAAGGCTTCCATGGGTTAACGTCATGGTCTAAGGTCTTCTTGCCTCATTCTCTCAGTCTAATTTTGTACCACTGGCACCTGGACACCATTCTTTAGGTAAATTTCTATTTCCATAACTGATCCCATGCATACTCTACATTGGTTTTAAAACATGTCTGAGACTCAAACCATTCCTTCTGAATTTACAGTAATCTGGCTCACTCTTTTTTTGGCACTCTACAGTGTCCCCTTGTATGGACAGATCATGTGATCAGACCTCATTAACAGAAGACTGACCAGTGGTTCAGTTTTCCTAGACTTTTTACTCCATGTACTGCAATAAATGCTAAATGATGAGATTTTATATTAGATCTGAAAATTCAAAACTATAAGGCATTTTCTTTTACAATTTCTACATTTTTAAAAAAGATTTATTTATTTATTCTATAGAAGTACTCTGTAACTGTCTCCAGACCCACCAGAAGAGGGCATCGGATCGCATTACAGATGGTTGTGAGCCACCATGTGGTTGCTAGGATTTGAACTCAGGGCCTCTGGAAGAGCAATCAGTGCTCTCAACCACTGAGCCATCTCTCCAGCCCTCTTGTTTTGATTTTTAAATATTCAGATTGGTAGGTGGCTGTCCTTGGCGACAATGTCATTTCACATTCTTGCTTCTCTAGTAGAAGAATGTCACACCACATCTATGCCTGAAGTTTGCCACCCATTTTCAAAACTGACTAGAAGAAAACTGCTAAAGGATGAATTCCCTAGTCATTTGCATTTAATGTGAATTGATACCAGTGGTGGTATTGTGCGTGTGTGTATGTGTGTGTGTGTGTGCATGTGTGTATGCAGATGTAGATGTATATTGTCAGGCTAAAATATTTCAGGCTCAAATACAGATTTGAAACAGATAAAGGACTTACAATTTCAATGCTAGCTAACACACTCTTATTATTTACGGTTCAAGTCCACAATAAATTCCAGCCATTCAGTGAGGATGCTCTCCTCCCTCTCAGTGCTACCCATCCATCCATCCTCCCTCAGAAGTACCCACCAAACAAGACGCTTTTGTGAGTCAGGGATGTAAGGGACTTTTTTTTTTTTGTAGTTTATTAGACATTAAGGACATGGCAAAAACCCAGCTATAGTAGCAGTAGAAGAGACACTAGGAATCCAGTTTACAGAGAAAGGGAAGAGAGACATTGGTGGACAACTACTTGAACATATGATGGGAATCAAATACAGGCAGACTAGCCTGTGGGTCTGAGGTCCCAGTGATCTGAGATCCTACTGATCTACTCTGTAGGCACCGACGGCTGCTCAGGTGCTCACATTTTAACTACCGGGAATCTAGACTGCTTTCAACTGGGAGGCCTTGGAGAGAAGATTGCACGAAAGCCAAGGTTCCAGAACAATCTCATAAGCAGGGCATTGATCAGGAGTGGCGGACAGGAGGAGCCTGAAGTACTTACCCTGATCCCAGGGGCATAGGCCAGGCCCCAGGGCAGCCCAAATCAGCAATTCGCCAAGAGTTTTAACACCAGAGAACAATCAGGAAGTTTCCATGTTAGGCCTCAGAGGACCTTGTGAGAGTTGTCCATGCAACTACTTTAAAGATCAAGGAAGAAAGTGTGAGAGAGTACGAGTGACAGTCAGCCGGAGACAGGCAGGATGGGGTGTAAGAGGCCTTTAGCTATAGGGAGCGATGGGACAGAGGACTCGCACAGCTCCTGAACATCCTTTTGTTTAGCAGCAGCACTGCTTCTTGCAGCCACACTTCTGCTGGCAGCAGCATTTCTGCTGACAACAGCCCTTCCCACAGCCACAGCCACAGCCACAGGAGCCACAGCCACAGGAGCGGCGGCAGCAGCTGCGGCGGCAGCAGACCACCACAGGCCTGCAACAGCCACAGCAGCCACAGCAGCCACCACAGCAGCCACCGCAGCAGCCGACCCGGTAGCACCTGCAGGAGGTGCAGCTGCTACAGCCTCCACAGCCTCCACAGTCACCACAGCCGCCGCAGCCTCCGCAACCGCCACAGCCGCCACAGCCGCCACAACTTCCGCAGCCACCACAGCCGCCGCAGCCACCGCAACCGCCACAGCCGCCACAGCCGCCACAACTTCCGCAGCCACCACAGCTACTGCAGCCGCCGCAACCTCCACAACCACAGCAACCCATGGTGTCAGTAGAGAGGACTCAGGTGCAGTGAGGAGAGAGACTCAGGAGAGGACAGGGAGATGTGATGCTGCTCCTGCAGAGGGAGCCCCTTATATACCAACTCCTCGGCACATTTAGCTCACTCTTGTTTATCTACATTTCCGTGAAAGAACTCACGAGGCCTCTGGCATGCTTCCTTGTTGACTTCCTGAGCTTATAGTTAGCCCTAACTTTTACTCACCTCTTCAAGGCTATATTTAGATCCCAGCATGAACCTGACCGCTTTCTCTCTCTCTCTCTCTCTCTCTCTCTCTCTCTCTCTCTCTCTCTCTCTCTCTCTCTGTATGTGTATGTGTGTGTGTGTTTTACTGTAGTATATTCAACAAGGCCTGGCGTATTGTAAGCAATCATTGGATACCTTTAAGATTAAATAAGTCCTGAGAATATTTTGGAAGACTCTCTTGCAGATACACTCTTTCGTAGCTATGAATACCAAATCTAGGGTCAGATAAAAGCATTGTGTTTCTTGCAGGTCAGACAAAACAGTCTTCATCCATCTCTGGGAACTCTTTGGGAACATGCCCCTTTAGGAAAGTGCTCTCAGAAGAATTGGTGGAAAATCTGGCCTCAAAGGGACATGGCACGCAGCCCTAAAGTTATCCATCTCAGGTTAAACCACAGTTGTTCTCTTCATGGTTCCCTGGGATTTTAATTCACTAGAAAAAAAAAACTTTAAAGTTTCAGTGAAATAAGTATATGGTATCTGATGTTAAAAATACAGTTTTGTGACAGACAGCCCACCTCACAGCCTGTCCCAAGCTACCTGCAAGGGAGGGTAAGGTGCCTATCCTTTTGTTGATCTGTTATATGGTTATTTTTGAAATCCTGAAACTCCCATAAGATGAAATGCTGCTTGGAAATGTCCAGGTGACTCAGCCTGCCAGGTTTCTATTTCTGGTTCCAAGTCCTGCAGCAGTCATGTGCAGTGGGTGGTTTCGGTCTTTTTGCTTAACTGTCTTCGTAGGTAAGGCGGTTTGCCTAATTTAGATGCCACCAACGAGCCATAGCAGAGATCGTGCATGTGGTGTGCATGCGGTGTTCATGAGGTGTGTATGCAGTGTGCATGTGGTGTGCATGCGGTGTTCATGAGGTGTGCATGTGGTGTGCATGCGGTGTTCATGAGGTGTGCATGTGGTGTGCATGCGGTGTTCATGAGGTGTGCATGTGGTGTGCATGCAGTACTCATGAGGTGTGCATGCGGTGTGCATGTGGTGTGCATGCGGTGTTCATGAGGTGTGCATGCGGTGTTCATGAGGTGTGCATGTGGTGTGCATGTGGTGTGCATGCAGTACTCATGAGGTGTGCATGCGGTGTGCATGTGGTGTGCATGCGGTGTTCATGAGGTGTGCATGTGGTGTGCATGCGGTGTTCATGAGGTGTGCATGTGGTGTGCATGCGGTGTTCATGAGGTGTGCATGTGGTGTGCATGCAGTACTCATGTGGTGTGCATGCGGTGTGCATGTGATGTGCATGCGGTGTTCATGAGGTGTGCATGCGGTGGGTATGAGGTGTGCATGCGGTGTGCATGAGGTGTGCATGTGCCATGCATACCACACCACTGTCTCTACTCAGCTTACATGTAGGCTCTGGTCACAGATGGACGATCTGGCTTTTCAGGGCTGTATCTACTCTGGGATGCCCACGTGCCAGGGCTCCAACTGTGATCTCTTTACTAAGCCATTGGGAAAAGAAGGAGAGCAAAAGCACTAAAACCCACCCCTTGGTTTGCCTCTCGTAAACCAGAGGCTGGGAGGGCTGTTCCTACTCAACAGTTTCCTTACCCAGCAACTCGGGGATCCAGCCTCATGCAGAGGACACTAGGAAATGTCTCCTTTTCTGATGCGTTTTATGAATCATTTTTATGCTCCTGGATTAAATAGGCGCCATACTTTTTCACTCCCAAATGAATACCTAACAGGTTTACAAGACAGTGATGCTAAAAATAGCACTGCTTTTGTGGCACGCTAACTCAAGAAGGAAGTAAATAAGGTCTTGGAAAGTTCTCCATGGAAACTAGGCTAAAAATAAGGGGGAAGGGGCAGTATAAAAGGGAGCTCCCTGTGGAAAGGGGTCATCATATCATCCTCTCCTCTCCTGAGTCTCTCTCCTCACTGCACCTGAGTCCTCTCTACTGACACCATGGGTTGCTGTGGTTGTGGAGGTTGTGGTGGCTGTGGCGGCTGTGGTGGCTGCGGTGGCTGTGGCGGCTGTGGCGGCTGCGGTGGCTGTGGTGGCTGCGGCAGCTGTGGCGGCTGTGGTGGCTGTGGTGGCTGCGGCGGCTGTGGCGGCTGCGGCGGCTGTGGTGGCTGTGGTGGCTGCGGCAGCTGTGGCGGCTGTGGCGGCTGCGGTGGCTGTGGTGGCTGTGGCGGCTGTGGTGGCTGTGGTGGCTGCTGTGGTGGCTGCTGTGGCTGCTGTGGCTGTTGCAGGCCTGTGGTTGTCTGCTGCTGCCGCCGCACCTGCTGCAGCTCCTGTGGCTGCGGCTCCTGTGGCTGCGGCTGTGGGAAGGGCTGTTGTTGCCAGCAGAAGTGCGGCTGCTGCCAGCAGAAGTGTGGCTGCAAGAAGTGCTGTTGCTAGGCAGGGTGCAGGGCCTCCGAGCAGACGCTACCAGTACCGAGATGTTGGTAAGTCCTGGGTGCAGGGGATGGTACAAGTTACTCTGATCTCACTTCTACGGCTTTTCTCTGCCCTAGTCTGGGTGTACCCTGCTGTCTCCCCAGCACCTGTCTCCCCAGCACCTGAACTCTGGCACTTTGTTCCCAGAACTAAATACTCTGAGGTTCAAATAATTTTTTTTAATCTTTTAAAATGCAGTCATAGTCAATGCTGTGGAAGGACAAAGATGCAGGGAATCTTGGGTACTGATGTCCATGAAGTTGTATAATGGCTTTCATTGTGTTTTCCTTCGTGAATTTCTACCTATGCTTTAGGTCTCCTTGCACTTAACAGTGGTAATCTATATTTTCTGTAGTCACAGAAGTCTTTCTAGAGTCTACACATTGTGTTAGTCCCTTTAAAAAATAAAATTACAGAATAAAACCTAAAGTGTCTCCTTTACTTTTATTCATTTTGCTATTTTCACAACGCCCCCATTCATTATTATGCTCTGTGACACATGCTCCTCAAACACACACAAATAATTAAGTCCCTGTGTGATTTATTAACTGGACATACACAGATGTCCATGACTATGAGGCAGAAAAATAGCATTGTAAAATATTCACATTGATGGGACATGGTGTGGACAAAAAGGGCTTAGCACACTGTTGCATGGAGCATGGTTACAATTCAGAAGAGCTAGAGCTCAAGAAACAGGTCATTTTCAGATGTGTTTGAAGAGTTAGTGAGAGCTGGTAGAATTGATTAGGGGGTAGATATTCCAATCAAGACAGAAAGGCAAATAATGGGAGTTTGAGACATACATGGGAATCTGCAAAACGTGCATTTGAGATCAAGTGTATTGACACCAATAGCTATAAATAAGCAAGAAAAGAAAAGCAGGAGAGATGGCTCAGTGGTTAAGAGAGCTGACTGCTCTTCCAGAGGTCCTGAGTTCAAATCCCAGCAACCACATGGTAGCTCACAACCAGCTGTAATGGATCTGATGCCTTCTTCTGGTGTCTGAAGACAGTGACAGTGTACTTATATATAATAAATAAATCTTTTTAGTGACAGGAAGGCTAAGATGCTGCTGTAGATGTCTGAGGGTAATATTAAATGTAGTCAGCAATTAGACAAGGAGACAATCAGATCTCCAAGTTTGTCCCATTCTGTAAGGGATAGACGAGTAGAGAATTGATAGCTTAGAGATGTAAAAGTCATTTAATACTCATATGTGTTATGCATAATGTTTTCTGTTGCAGATACAGCCTTGTGAAACCAGGAGCTAAAGCAAATTGTCCCTCAGTGAGGCTGTTTGTGTTGGACACTTTGTCACAGCAGTGTAAAGTCTGACTAATACAGTAGGCTACAGTGTCATCTGAAGGGTGAAGAAACTTGTAGATACTTAATTCAGCCAAAACAAAGATTCGGGAACTTTCCCTGTGGTAAATTTTATCTTCTAGGAAGGGGTGTGTTATTGGATGACTTGTCATCCTGCAAAGATTATAGAATGAATTTACAAAAAGCCTATATCACACACACACGCACACATACACTCATGCATACATGTGCACACATGCACACACACACACAAACACACACACACACACACACACACACACACACACACACACAGCCAGACTCAGAGGCTTCTTCATGCTTCTAAGATTATGGTGAACTAGTCATAAAAGGAGTTGGTAAACATGGCAATGTGAGGCTATGCCGGGATGCACGTGACACACTGATTTACAATAAACTTTTATAAGTATAAACACACTCCAAAATAACAAGAAAAGTACAGTGTAGCAGTAATGCATGCTAGCAGCAGTGTTTGTTACCATTATTAAACACTACATGAAGGATGTAATTGTGTACGCTGTACTCTTCTGTGAATGACTGCAAGGCAGGCTTGCTCCTACCAGCAATGACATACATTCACGAGCAATGAGCCACCAGGGCTGTATTGTGGCTACAGTGTCCCTTGCAAGAGGAAAAATTTCAGATCTATAGCAATTTGATGGGACCGCTGTCATACGTGGCATGATATTGACCAACACGACACATGAAAGCTCTGTACAAAGAATGTTGTTGAGCTGCGTATTGGCTCTGGCTTGGTGGGGCTGCATGAGGCTTTGTGAGGACAGTGAGAGAAGCCCATGGGACAGTGCCCAGGTGAGCAGTGGTGACTGGCTTGCCCTTACCTGTGGGACGGGTCAGATTTGGCCCACAGTAGGTGGCCTGACTCCTGGCTCTCTCATTTGATAACATGACCGATTTTGTTCAAGATGTCCCAAGTTTAAGAGATGAAGCCTTGTTGGACTTATGTTTTGGGTTCTCTCAGCCTACAGGTGTGTAGTCCTTGACAAGGGCCTCACCTAGTATCATGGCACATTCAGCCTTCTCTTCCCTGTATTATCCTTAAATAATCAAAATTGCCACGGCTGCTTTTTATCTTTATTTAGACTTACTGAACCTGGAACAGATAATATTGACTTTAACCCCTGGTGATAGAAAAGAGTGTTTTGGTTTTCAATTACTAACAAGATTATTATGGAATAGTAATCTATGTCTCAACTGGCTTTTTCTGATCCATCGTCTGCCATGGGTAGCCTCTTGGATCAGTCTTCTAATTCATGTACAGAGAAACATCACAGACTGCTTTGCATAGAAAACAAATCAATCTTCTCACACTCCGGAAATCTGAGATCAAACTCCAGGACCCAATGAGACTTTCCCCCCAGAAAATCCTCTTTGTTTTGCAGTTGGTTACTGTCTCTTTGTCCTCCTGTTGACTTTCTTCTGTGTCTGTCACCCCTGGTGTTGCTTCATCTCCTAAAAGTACCATGGGGATGTGCCTAGCTACGCGCACTTATCAAACACTTTTGCACCAAATATTGCTATGTTTGGGCTTAGGGCTTTAACAGTGAGTTTGGGGGAAGTCTAAGATCTGTCCACAGCTCTATCGCGCTGAGCTCACGAAAGTGGAACAGTTTGAACAGTGTCAAAGGAGCTCCCAAAATAAACTTGCAATTAACCTCTAAGAACAAATGGAGGAAAAGTTGCGTGCACAACATTATTCCTGTCTCTTACCACTAGATGGCAGCATCACTACACAGCCGTCTCCCCCACAACCAGGAACCCTTAAAGGAAAAAAAAAGTTTGCACTAACAGAAACTTTTCTGAAAACGACCCACCACCTTAGGAAATAATAGAATTGCCAAATGAGATTGCCTGAAACTAAAAAGCTTCCTCACAGGTGTGAAGAAAAGATCCATACAAAGAGATGTCCTGTGGAACGGGAGAACCTCTCTTTTAACTATCCGCTTAGCAGGAGATTGAGACCTAAAATATACAAAGAACTTAAAATTTTAAATGCCAATGCCCTGATAATCTGACCGGGAAATGGGAAGGTGAGGTGAAGAGACAATTCTCACTGGATAGTGAGCCATTCAACAATCCTCAGCCGTCTGGGAAATGCGTTGGATTCCATTCCCTCCCCATTCCCCACGAGAACGGCTGTCACCTTGAAAATAACTAACAGCCAGTGTTGGTGAGGATATGGAGGAAGAAACCTTACCCACTGCTGATTGGGATATAAGCTAGTGTAGCCACCGTGGAATTCAATCTGGAGAACAAAGGACTTCTTTTGTCTTTTAAATCTCTGATCACAGTGTAACACTAAGGGAATTCAGGGAACACCATAAGGCAGGAACCCAGAGGTAGGAACTGATGTGGAAGCCGTTGAGGAGCTCTGCCTACTGCCTTGCTTCTTATGTCTTGCTTAGGAGTCCTTATAGTACTGAGGACCTAGGGCCTAGGGTAGACACCACTCACAATGAGCTGGGATCGCTCACACCCATCATTAATTAAACCAGGAGCTTTGTCATAGTCTAGACTGGTAAGGTCTATGAGGTTCTCTTCTCTAAGGAGTCTAGCTTGTGTCAAGTTGACATGAACAAAGCTCGCCAGTACACACCTTCCCTACTCTCGGTGTGGTCGGGAACCTTTAGTTTACACTCCCAGTCGCTATGGGTTGGGGGATTCTGCTTCCTCATTTATGATCTCATGCCAAAATAAGATTTTCATACATGAATATCACTTCTAGGTTTCCTTATATATTTAGTAGTTAGGCGTGTGTGGCACAGGGGGCCAGGGTGGCACATATCTGAATCATCCCTGTAGTAGCATGTCAGGGAAAGATTATACTGCCTATGAACAGTGGATACATCTTTTATTTTTTATCTTTTTTTTTCTTTTTTCTTTTTTTCGGAGCTGGGGACCGAACCCAGGGCCTTGCGCTTGCTAGGCAAGTACTCTACCACTGAGCTAAATCCCCAACCCTATTTTTTATCTTTATTAACGAGTGTTTTTTATTTACATTTTGATTGTTATTCCCCTTCCTGGTTTCCGGACCAACATCCCCCCTCCCCGTCCCTTCTATATGGGTGTTCCCCTCCCCATCCTCCCCCCATTACCACCCTCCCCCCCAACAATCACGTTCACTGGGGGTTCAGTCTTGGCAGGACCAAGGGCTTCCCCTTCCACTGGTGCTCTTACTAGGCTATTCATTGCTACCTATGAGGTCAGAGTCCAGGGTCAGTCCATGTATAGTCTTTAGGTAGTGGCTTAGTCCCTGGAAGCTCTGGTTGGTTGGCATTGTTGTTCATATGGGGTCTCGAGCCCCTTCAAGCTCTTCCAGTCCTTTCTCTGATTCCTTCAATGGGGGTCCCGTTCTCAGTTCAGTGGTTTGCTGCTGGCATTCACCTCTGTATTTGCTGTAATCTGGGTGTGTCTCTCAGGAGACATCTACATCCGGTTCCTGTCAGTCTGCACTTCTTTGCTTCATCCATCTTATCTAATTGGATGGCTGTATATGTATGGGCCACATGTGGGGCAGGCTCTGAATGGGTGTTCCTTCTATCTCTGTTCTAAACTTTGCCTCCCTATTCCCTGACAAGGGTATTCTTGTCAGTGGATACATCTTGTGAGCTCCAGAGGCAGACAGCGGATGTAAGGGGAAGAGAAAAGCCATGATCCCTCTAGTCGATCCTTTGTCTAATAGATCCTTCTAGCCGAGGGAATAGTTCCCATAAAATCCCGTGTAGGTTCAAGTGTTATTGACTGTGTTGCAGTAACTAGCCTGGAAACCATCTCACTAGGACATACAAATGAGCAGCCAAGGAACGGGAAGACAGAACAAGAAAGCGGTACAACTGTGCTGCCAATACTGGACAAGACGCTATAAAGCAGATCCCACTGTGAACATGGAAAGTTCCACACAAAGGCTAACAAACAACTCACTACATGTGCCTCATAGGATGACCAACCAGGCTTTCCCCTAAGAGTGTAAGAATAAATTATCATTCGAAAAATCTAATCATAGAACGACCTACATTAAACGGATAGTAGAGAAAAACGCCCGAGGCTGTTTGAGTTGACGATAAATCCCATTGCTCAATTTTCCCCGTTCACTATGTTAAAAATGAGAGGACTGGAATGTAAAAAAAAAAAAAAAAAAAAAAAAGTCATACGCCGGAGAAGAGGCAGGTACAAACCAACAGCAGCTGCGTATTCTGGAAACTTCTCTTTAACGTTAAAGTGACGCCATCATTCTTCAGCGGTGGTTAAAGCTACCGATAAAAGAAGAAGGGAGCCGGGGCAGCCATGGATGGTGTTAAGAAAATGCTTTTGGAGTGATGCCAGGCCACGACGAGAAACTGTGAGCACGTGGGCATCCAGAACTCCTCTAGCAGGAGCAGAGGTGTGGCCTTCTGTGCCCTCACCCACAAGTTTTTCCCAGATGCTTTTGCCTCTGCAGAGCCGGACCTAACAAACACCGGCTCTTCTTCACTCGAGCTTTCGCTACTGCAGAGAAACCAGCTGACTGAGCCCGTCTGCCGGAAGGGGATGACGTGGTGCCGCTGGCAGTGCCCGATTCCAAGTGCATCTGTACTTACATCCAGGAGCCTTGTGCAGAGAGAGCTAGAGAAGACGAGGCAGAACTGAATGGGAAAGACATGTGGGTGGAGGACGCGGGGCCCAGTCGCCATCCATGTCCTTGAGGTGCTTTTGTGACACCAGGCTTTTGTGACACAGGTTGCACCAGTCTCAACGACATTAAACGTGCTTTTGTCAAATTCTTCTCATTCCTTGCTGCTCCCCACACCCCAACTAGCCACACATGCATTTGGAGGGGGAAAAAAAAGGACAAACCTAGACTATTGTTATTTTTATATGAAATAATTCTTTCACTTGGAAATCGTAATGAACCTCCAGCTACTGGACAAGACAGAAGCGTTAGAAGCAAATTAACACAAAATTAATTAACTATATGTTATAAATCATTCCTAGTCAACAAAAATGTAACAGGGGAAAGAGCACGGTTTACTCTCTGAACAGAGGCTATGTGCATCTAGCGATAAATTCATGAAAACTGTGAAAGGCCATTATTGAAGGAAGCAACCAAGTATTTAAAGAGCACAAAAGGGAACCCGAGTTAATGAAGGCTAATGACATTATCCAGACATGGAATTTTGAATTTTTTTCTTCGTGAGACAGACTCTCCTGTAGCCCTAGGCTGGTTTTGAACCGTAGCTGAGGATGACCTTGAACTTATGACCTTCTTGCCTCCACCTTCGGAGTCCTGGGACCACAAGGGTGTATTAGAGCGCCTTGTGTTATGCAGAGTTGGAGTTGGAACGTGGGGCTTTGTGCTAGGCAAGGTCTCTACCAACTAGGCTAGATCGCCAGACAGAAGAAAGAAATTTCGTGAAGATGTCTGTTGCCCCTCAAATAAGTAAACGAATAGATAAGTTGAATATAATTCCAATGCAACCAAGACAGTTTTTAAGATGGATCTATGAAATGTCTTAGTTACCTTTTTTTTGTGAAGAGACACCATGACCAGGGGAACTTATAAAAGAAAACATTTAATTAGATGCTTAAAACTTCAGAGAGTGAGTCCATGACCACCTTGGTGGGGATAATGACGACAAGGAGACAAGCATGGCACAGTGTTGAGACAGCAGCTCAGTGTACATATACTGGGACGCCATAAGACAGAGGGAGGGAGGGGGAAGGGGAAAGGAGAGGCGGAGGGGGAAAGAGGAGGGGGAGGGGGGAGGGAGAGAACTAAGATGACCTAGGCTTTTGAAACCTTAAAGTCCACCCCTGCGCCATACCTCCTGCAACATGGTCACACCTCCTAATTCGTCCACAAATGTTCCACCAGCTAGGATCAAGCATTCAAACACATGAGCCTGTGGGGGCCATTTTCATCTAAGCCACGACAATAAACCAATCATAAAAAAATGGGTACAAAAGAATAAATGACCATGAAGAGCCAAGACAACCAGAATGGCTGTTTGTCCTTACAGGTAGGAATGTAACTTTGGCTACAGTAAGCAATGTCATGTTATATCTGTAAGAGAAGGAGAATCCAGCCAATGAGACAGCCCGGAAACAAATCTAAACGTTTAGAAATTTGGTGTGTGGCAAAGCAAGAGTGTAATCTGGTGGGAGAAAAGAAGAATTATTCAGTTCATGGCGTTGAAGCAATTGGGCTCATCGCATAGGAAAAAAAATCAGACAAGTTTATATCCTAAATCATTCAGATCATAAAAGTAAATTGAGGGTGGATTAAAGATACAAATTTGGATAGCAAAACTTTAATTGCTCTTTAAGCACTTTGAAATTTGCGGTATCTTTATGACTTTGGGATTATAAAAGACTTCTTATAGTGGAGATCAACAGCACAAATGGGAATGAAATGATAAGATTGATTGCATAATAATTAACACTTTTATGAGGAAGAGCCACAGAAGGTTAAAATGTAAGCAGTAAGATACCAGTGATGTGGGAAGTGTGTTGGTAAAGGCCCACAAGGCTCACAAATTTAAAAATGTTTATAATCTAATGAAAAAAAATAATGTATATGGACTAGTTACAAAGGAAATTCAAGTTAAGTACTTCATAGTCTTAGAGAAACGTAGAGTTATAAGGATGTATCCTGTTAGATCCAACAGGTGTGCAAGCTCTGTGTGTGTGTGTGTGTGTGTGTGTGTGTGTGAGAGAGAGAGAGAGAGAGAGAGAGAGAGAGAGAGAGAGAGAGAGAGAAAGAGAGAGAGAGAGAGACTCTGGGGAGTATACAATCACTTGGAAATTAGACAGGTAGGCAACATCTTTTCAACTGTGCATAAAATTCAAGTCAGCAATTAAAAGTTTAATTTTATGTTTCTGAGGATCCTTTCTAATTTCTGCATGAAAAAATGACACAAAGAAACTGTCTGTTGGCTTAAGGTTCACAGTGCTGTGATAAAACACCATGACCAAAGGCAACTTGGAGAGGAAAGCATTCATTTCAGTTCACACTTTCACATGGCAATCCCTCAGAGAAGGAAGTTGGGTCAGGAACCCAAGGCAGGAACCTGGGAGCAGACACTGAAGGAGGAGTCATGGAGGAGTACTGCTTAATCTCGTGATCATCATGGCTCATTCTCTCTGTGATCTTACACCACCTAGGGCCACCTGCCCAGGCATGACACCATTCACAGTGGGGTAGGGAATGGGTGGGAGGGAGGGAGGGTGGGGTGGGAGATGGGTGGGTGGGAGGATGGGTGAGTGGGAGGGGAGGTGAGATGGGGGATGGGTGGGAGAGAGGGAGGGTGGGGTGGGAAATGGGTGGGAGAGAGGGAAGGTGGGGTGGGAGATGGGTGGGTGGGAGATGGGTGGGTGGGAGGGGAGGGGAGATGGGGGATGGGTGGGAGAGAGGGAGGGTGGGGTGGGAAATGGGTGGGAGGGAAGGAGGGAGGGTGGGCGCCCACATCCATCAGGAAAATTCCAAACAGCTTTGTCCACAGGTTAATCCTATGGAGGCATTTTCTCAATTAAAATTCCTTCTTCCTAGATGACCGTAGCTTGTGTCAAGTTGACATAAAATCTAGCTAGCACAACCTTCTATTGAATTAACCCCTTCTCAATGAATAATCCCAAAAGAAATAAATGCTAGTATTTTCTTTTTTTTTAAGGTGTACATTAGCATTAGTTTATTACTTGAGGTATTGAAGGTATGTATAGCACAAGATTGTTTATGCATAGCATCAATCTTTTATGTTTACCCATATCTGCATACTCTGAATGCTAGTATTTTCATATGATAAGGTATATGAAGCAGTTAAATCGTTAAGTAGTTAAATGAGATCCAACTTATTGGACATGGATGGAGGCCTCAGGACTAATGCGAAAAGAAAATAACATTTATATAAATTTTAATAACACCAACACCTTGTTCTCTGCTACTTTATATTGATTTTACATTGATATTTTATATTGATATATATTTATTATATATAAATTATTTTAAAATTAATTTTTAATTGAGGCCACACATACCTTATGAGTGTTTTTTGGTGTCCAATTTTGGTGTCATCAGCTATCAGGAGAGATGGCTCAGTTTTTAAGAGCAGGAGGATCCAGGTTTGGCTCCTAACACCCACATGGTGGGCCACAACCATCCAAATTCTAGTTCCAAGAGGTCTGATGTCTCTTCTGGCTTCTATGGGTACCAGGCATACACATGATACACTTACATATATGTACCAAAACACTCATATGCATAAGATAAATAAATCTTACAAAAATCAATGAAAGCTGTTAGCCTTATGCATGGAGAAAGGGTCATAGCTTAGCCTGTCTTCTTGCTAAGTCATTTGAGTAAGCTGAGCGTGCCTATACCTTGAAGGCAGTGGTAAATGTATCTGATGACTCGTTTGTCTTGACTCTGGCCGAGAAGAAGCTTAGAATCAAGTTTTTATACACCCTAGCCTCGAGTAGGAGTGCACCATTGCCACTTTCGTGCATTTCTTTCTCGGCTGATTTTCGTAGCTGCGTGTTTCCCGTGTTTTAACTCTTCAACCCTTCCCTTCCTGCATGTGTTCTCAAATCCTTTGTGAAACAATGTATAATCTCTCGAAGCAAGCAAACAAATGTTAAGCTAGAACTGCCAACATTTCAGTCAAATAAGGAAAAAAAAATGGCCGTGTCTTGGCTTGAACTTCCCAGAATTCAACTTCTTAGGTTTCACTCACCCGGAACAGTTTACTTCCTGTTGGAAAAGGTCCCATAGCTGTTTTTTTCAAATGTCCTTACCCTCTGTCATTATTCCTCCAGAACTTCTGCCCATAATATTTTGCTGCATGGTTTAAAATGGATTTACAGATCACCCCAAATTAAAGATCATGCCTGATGACAAAAAGAGGCAGGTAAGGTTGGAGGGTGGAAACTTTGCCTGAACCGCAGTGAAATGACAGCCTTCTCTGGTCCTTAGAGATGGCTCCTGTCCATACTTGGTGGCCACTCAGAAATAGAGTGTTTTAAATGATCTATATCAATCTTTCTTCAGTATCATTATGTTTAAAGCATATTTAAGAGTTATTTTCCTTCCTTCTCCCTCCTGGCCATCCCTTAGCGCTCATACCTACGAACAAAGGCATTTTCTGTCTAAGTCAAGTTGAAGGGCTGACTCTCTCTGAGACACACCCTCGGCTTCTTGTTCTGAGATCTTATTGGAGGTTTAACCATCTCTTCAACATTCTGGACTGAGGTCTGCGTCCACCATTCAGGTCAGAGCCTCAGCCATGTATTTGTATAGATATGTATGGATGATTTGGGGGGCAGGGTCTAGAAAATCTGCCTTCAGGTGATTGTGAGTTCACTGTTGAGTGTTCTCACGCAAGCAAAGAGGACTGTGACACCACTAGACAAAGCAAACACATGAGGGCTGGGGATTTAGCTCAGTGGTAGAGCGCTTACCTAGGAAGCGCAAGGCCCTGGGTTCGGTCCCCAGCTCCGGAAAAAACAAAACAAAACAAAAAAAAAAAAACACATGAGACCACCGTCGTGATACCGGCCCATTGCTGGCACCGTTCTTGGTGTGTGGGTGAATTCAGCTGCGTGGACAGAAAATCAATCCCTTTGTAGGACACTGTAGAATTTCTTTTTTCTGTGTAAAACCCGCTCCTTACTACACTTTCTTTTCCTGTTGTTCCTTCATTCTTATCTGTGCCCTTGGCAGAATACCTTATCCATCATAAAGTGGAAATACAACTTTTTAAAAAAAATTTTATTAATTATTTATATAAGTACACTGTAGCTGTCAGACACACCAGAAGAGGGCATCAGATCTCATTACAGATGGTTGTGAACCACCATGTGGTTGCTGGGAATTGAACTCAGGACCTCTGGAAGAGCAGTCAGTGCTCTTAACCACTGAGCCATCACTCCAGCCCGGTAAATACAACTTTTAAAAAGTTTTTTTCTTCTTTATTTTCATAACAGACAGAAGAAATTAACGTTTCTGGTGGCTCTATTACAATTTAGTGGTGTGTGTGTCTGAGAGAGAGAGAGAGAGAGAGAGAGAGAGAGAGAGAGAGAGAGAGAGAGAGAGAGAGAATATGTGTGAAGGTCAGAGCTCAACTTTGCAGCGTTGGCACTCTCTTTCCAGGGATCTGATGTGGGAATCCCGGCTTGCACACCACCCTCTACCCACTGAGCCACTTATCCACTGTCATTCTTTAGACTTGGCTGAACTGAGATCTGCTATGTAGACCAGGCTGACTTTAAATTCACATAGACCTGCCTGCTTCTGCCTCCTGGTGCTGGGAGGAAAGGCATGCACCACTACACCAGAATTAATTATTATTTTGAAAAGACAACACCTTCAAAAATAATATATGTATATATTTCATAAAACTGCGTATTTTGCAGCTCTGCTATTAGCATGAATACCACTCAGTACAAGTGACAGTTTTCTTTGGACTTTCCCTGGCTAAGAGCCCACTGCAACAGCACTGCTTGACACGCATGGGTTTTGGAACTTGAACTTTATGAAGACAATGACTAAACCCCACAGATAGCTCTTAGGCCAGAAGGAATGCTGCTGTCTTCACACTTGTGAGTGAAGGGACTGTCGGCCTTCGAGGCGCAGTTCCCTGAGGGCCAGTTGTCTAGAGTTCAGGAAAGATGTCCCATGCGGTAAGCCCAAAGCAACTGGTGAACCCAATAGGTGGGCTCAGCGCACAGGCTGTTGCTGCCTGGCATTGTTATTTAGATCATTCCTGGAGTTCCCTGGAAGTTGATTGAGATTTCACTGTGACTCAAATGCTTTCTTACTTTGTGAACTCACTTCTTCTGCTGTGCAGCTCAGAGGTTGGGTAGCATGCAGGGGCTTCTGGGTTAAACTCCCCTGAATTACGAAAGCAAGGAAATGTTGCTTTTAGAAACTACATGACAGATAGCAGAAGTCACCCATTAAAAGCTGTGAATACATTTAGGGCAGCTTCCCTGGTAGATTTTCACTCAGTGTTTTCCTCTTAGCTGGAAACTGTTTCCCTCTGAAGGAATGTCAGCCGCAGACTGGTTATTGCTGGGGTCTTTTCCGTGGTGCTCAGTGTGAGCTGGTTCAGAGAGTGCCCTGAAGAGTGCTCGCACTTAAGAAAAAATCCTGACAAACAACGGTTGTCACTGCACTAGGTAATTACCCAGCATTCCTGTGCTGACCCCTTGGCATGTAGCAGAAACAGAACAAAGGGCACTAGATTGAAGAAGAAATGAGTTTAGTAACTGGATATAACATGTCTTTGTGGCCATTTTCTAGGGTGCTTTTATTTTTCAGTTTTTATTTTTTTTAGTGACCAGAAAGACTCCTCAAGATGTGAAGTTTGTAGCCACCACACTTTGTCTTAAGATAGCTTAAGGTGGCCAGACCCGGTGAGAGAGAGACCCAACCGCCTGGTCAGGTGGGCACTCCTGAGGCTGCAGAGCGGAAGAGACCACCAACACTGCTCACCCCTGCCCACATCCCTGGCCCAAGAGGAAACTGTATAAGGCCTCTGGGCTCCCGTGGGGGAGGGCCCAGGAGCGGCAGGACACCTGCCTGAGACACCAACGGAACCTGAAAGAAACAGACCGGATAAACAGTTCTCTGCACCCAAATCCCGTGGGAGGGAGAGCTAAACCTTCAGAGAGGCAGACAAGCCTGGGAAACCAGAAGAGACTGCTTCCTGCACACACATCTCGGACGCCAGAGGAAAAAGCCAAAGACCATCTGGAACCCTGGTGCACTGAAGCTCCCGGAAGGGGCGGCACAGGTCTTCCTGGTTGCTGCCGCTGCAGAGAGCCCCTGGGCAGCACCCCACGAGCGAACTTGAGCCTCAGGACCACAGGTAAGACCAAATTTTCTGCTGCAAGAAAGCTGCCTGGTGAACTCAAGACACAGGCCCACAGGAACAGCTGAAGACCTGTAGAGAGGAAAAACTACACGCCCGAAAGCAGAACACTCTGTCCCCATAACTGACTGAAAGAGAGGAAAACAGGTCTACAGCACTCCTGACACACAGGCTTATAGGACAGTCTAGCCACTGTCAGAAATAGCAGAACAAAGTAACACTAGAGATAATCTGATGGCGAGAGGCAAGCGCAGGAACCCAAGCAACAGAAACCAAGACTACATGCCATCATCGGAGCCCAATTCTCCCACCAAAACAAACATGGAATATCCAAACACACCAGAAAAGCAAGATCTAGTTTCAAAATCATATTTGATCATGATGCTGGAGGACTTCAAGAAAGACATGAACACACTTAGGGAAACACAGGAAAACATTAATAAACAAGTAGAAGCCTACAGAGAGGAATCGCAAAAATCCCTGAAAGAATTCCAGGAAAACACAATCAAACAGTTGAAGGAATTAAAAATGGAAATAGAAGCAATCAAGAAAGAACACATGGAAACAACCCTGGATATAGAAAACCAAAAGAAGAGACAAGGAGCTGTAGATACAAGCTTCACCAACAGAATACAAGAGATGGAAGAGAGAATCTCAGGAGCAGAAGATTCCATAGAAATCATTGACTCAACTGTCAAAGATAATGTAAAGCGGAAAAAGCTACTGGTCCAAAACATACAGGAAATCCAGGACTCAATGAGAAGATCAAACCTAAGGATAATAGGTATAGAAGAGAGTGAAGACTCCCAGCTCAAAGGACCAGTAAATATCTTCAACAAAATCATAGAAGAAAACTTCCCTAACCTAAAAAAAGAGATACCCATAGACATACAAGAAGCCTACAGAACCCCAAATAGATTGGACCAGAAAAGAAACACCTCCCGTCACATAATTGTCAAAACACCAAACGCACAAAATAAAGAAAGAATATTAAAAGCAGTAAGGGAAAAAGGTCAAGTAACATATAAAGGGAGACCTATCAGAATCACACCAGACTTCTCGCCAGAAACTATGAAGGCCAGAAGATCCTGGACTGATGTCATACAGACCCTAAGAGAACACAAATGCCAGCCCAGGTTACTGTATCCAGCAAAACTCTCAATTAACATTGATGGAGAAACCAAGATATTCCATGACAAAACCAAATTTACACAATATCTTTCTACAAATCCAGCACTACAAAGGATAATAAATGGTAAAGCCCAACATAAGGAGGCAAGCTATACCCTAGAAGAAGCAAGAAACTAATCGTCTTGGCAACAAAACAAAGAGAATGAAAGCACACAAACATAACCTCACATCCAAATATGAATATAAAGGGAAACAATAATCACTATTCCTTAATATCTCTCAATACCAATGGCCTCAACTCCCCAATAAAAAGACATAGATTAACAAACTGGATACGCAACGAGGACCCTGCATTCTGCTGCCTACAGGAAACACACCTCAGAGACAAAGACAGACACTACCTCAGAGTGAAAGGCTGGAAAACAACTTTCCAAGCAAATGGTCAGAAGAAGCAAGCTGGAGTAGCCATTCTAATATCAAATAAAATCAATTTCCAACTAAAAGTCATCAAAAAAGATAAGGAAGGACACTTCATATTCATCAAAGGAAAAATCCACCAAGATGAACTCTCAATCCTAAATATCTATGCCCCAAATACAAGGGCACCTACATACGTAAAAGAAACCTTACTAAAGCTCAAAACACACATTGCACCTCACACAATAATAGTGGGAGATTTCAACACCCCACTCTCATCAATGGACAGATCATGGAAACAGAAATTAAACAGTGATGTCGACAGACTAAGAGAAGTCATGAGCCAAATGGACTTAACGGATATTTATAGAACATTCTATCCTAAAGCAAAAGGATATACCTTCTTCTCAGCTCCTCATGGTACTTTCTCCAAAATTGACCATATAATTGGTCAAAAAACGGGCCTCAACAGGTACAGAAAGATAGAAATAATCCCATGCGTGCTATCGGACCACCACGGCCTAAAACTGGTCTTCAATAACAATAAGGGAAGAATGCCCACATATACGTGGAAATTGAACAATGCTCTACTCAATGATAACCTGGTCAAGGAAGAAATAAAGAAAGAAATTAAAAACTTTTTAGAATTTAATGAAAATGAAGATACAACATACTCAAACTTATGGGACACAATGAAAGCTGTGCTAAGAGGAAAACTCATAGCGCTGAGTGCCTGCAGAAAGAAACAGGAAAGAGCATATGTCAGCAGCTTGACAGCACACCTAAAAGCTCTAGAAC
This sequence comes from Rattus norvegicus, assembly GCF_021556685.1. NCBI lineage: Eukaryota > Metazoa > Chordata > Mammalia > Rodentia > Muridae > Rattus > Rattus norvegicus. The sequence continues at coordinate 99,461,488 of NC_141542.1, forward strand.
AAAAAGAAGCAAATACACCCAGGAGGAGTAGAAGGCAGGAAATAATCACACTCAGAGCTGAAATCAACCAAGTAGAAACAAAAAGGACCATAGAAAGAATCAACAGAACCAAAAGTTGGTTCTTTGAGAAAATCAACAAGATAGATAAACCCTTAGCCAGACTAACGAGAGGACACAGAGAGTGCGTCCAAATTAACAAAATCAGAAATGAAAAGGGAGACATAACTACAGATTCAGAGGAAATTCAAAAAATCATCAGATCTTATTATAAAAACCTATATTCAACAAAATTTGAAAATCTTCAGGAAATGGACAATTTCCTAGACAGATACCAGGTATCGAAGTTAAATCAGGAACAGATAAACCAGTTAAACAACCCCATAACTCCTAAGGAAATAGAAGCAGTCATTAAAGGTCTCCCAACCAAAAGGAGCCCAGGTCCAGACGGGTTTAGTGCAGAATTCTATCAAACCTTCATAGAAGACCTCATACCAATATTATCCAAACTATTCCACAAAATTGAAACAGATGGAGCCCTACCGAATTCCTTCTACGAAGCCACAATTACTCTTATACCTAAACCACACAAAGACACAACAAAGAAAGAGAACTTCAGACCAATTTCCCTTATGAATATCGACGCAAAAATACTCAATAAAATTCTGGCAAACCGAATTCAAGAGCACATCAAAACAATCATCCACCATGATCAAGTAGGCTTCTTCCCAGGCATGCAGGGATGGTTTAATATACGGAAAACCATCAACGTGATCCATTATATGAACAAACTGAAAGAACAGAACCACATGATCATTTCATTAGATGCTGAGAAAGCATTTGACAAAATTCAACACCCCTTCATGATAAAAGTCCTGGAAAGAATAGGAATTCAAGGCCCATACCTAAACATAGTAAAAGCCATATACAGCAAACCAGTTGCTAACATTAAACTAAATGGAGAGAAACTTGAAGCAATCCCACTAAAATCAGGGACTAGACAAGACTGCCCACTCTCTCCCTACTTATTCAATATAGTTCTTGAAGTTCTAGCCAGAGCAATCAGACAACAAAAGGAGATCAAAGGGATACAGATCGGAAAAGAAGAGGTCAAAATATCACTATTTGCAGATGACATGATAGTATATTTAAGTGATCCCAAAAGTTCCACCAGAGAACTACTAAAGCTGATAAACAACTTCAGCAAAGTGGCTGGGTATAAAATTAACTCAAATAAATCAGTTGCCTTCCTCTATACAAAAGAGAAACAAGCCGAGAAAGAAATTAGGGAAACGACACCCTTCATAATAGACCCAAATAATATAAAGTACCTCGGTGTGACTTTAACCAAGCAAGTAAAAGATCTGTACAATAAGAACTTCAAGACACTGAGGAAAGAAATTGAAGAAGACCTCAGAAGATGGAAAGATCTCCCATGCTCATGGATTGGCAGGATTAATATAGTAAAAATGGCCATTTTACCAAAAGCAATCTACAGATTCAATGCAATCCCCATCAAAATACCAATCCAATTCTTCAAAGAGTTAGACAGAACAATTTGCAAATTCATCTGGAATAACAAAAAAACCCAGGATAGCTAAAGCTATCCTCAACAATAAAAGGACTTCAGGGGGAATCACTATCCCTGAACTCAAGCAGTATTACAGAGCAATAGTGATAAAAACTGCATGGTATTGGTACAGAGACAGACAGATAGACCAATGGAATAGAACTGAAGACCCAGAAATGAACCCACACACCTATGGTCACTTGATTTTCGACAAAGGAGCCAAAACCATCCAATGGAAAAAAGATAGCATTTTCAGCAAATGGTGCTGGTTCAACTGGAGGGCAACATGTAGAAGAATGCAGATTGATCCATGCTTATCACCCTGTACAAAGCTTAAGTCCAAGTGGATCAAGGACCTCCACATCAAACCAGACACACTCAAACTAATAGAAGAAAAACTAGGGAAACATCTGGAACACATGGGCACTGGAAAAAATTTCCTGAACAAAACACCAATGGCTTATGCTCTAAGATCAAGAATCGACAAATGGGATCTCATAAAACTGCAAAGCTTCTGTAAGGCAAAGGACACTGTGGTTAGGACAAAACGGCAACCAACAGATTGGGAAAAGATCTTTACCAATCCTACAACAGATAGAGGCCTTATATCCAAAATATACAAAGAACTCAAGAAGTTAGACCGCAGGGAAACAAATAACCCTATTAAAAAATGGGGTTCAGAGCTAAACAAAGAATTCACAGCTGAGGAATGCCGAATGGCTGAGAAACACCTAAAGAAATGTTCAACATCTTTAGTCATAAGGGAAATGCAAATCAAAACAACCCTGAGATTTCACCTCACACCAGTGCGATTGGCTAAGATCAAAAACTCAGGTGACAGCAGATGCTGGCGAGGATGTGGAGAAAGAGGAACACTCCTCCATTGTTGGTGGGATTGCAGACTGGTAAAACCATTCTGGAAATCAGTCTGGAGGTTCCTCAGAAAATTGGACATTGAACTGCCTGAGGATCCAGCTATACCTCTCTTGGGCATATACCCAAAAGATGCCTCAACATATAAAAGAGACACGTGCTCCACTATGTTCATCGCAGCCTTATTTATAATAGCCAGAAAATGGAAAGAACCCAGATGCCCTTCAACAGAGGAATGGATACAGAAAATGTGGTACATCTACACAATGGAATATTACTCAGCTATCAAAAACAACGAGTTTATGAAATTCGTAGGCAAATGGTTGGAACTGGAAAATATCATCCTGAGTGAGCTAACCCAATCACAGAAAGACATACATGGTATGCACTCATTGATAAGTGGCTATTAGCCCAAATGCTTGAATTACCCTAGATCCCTAGAACAAACGAAACTCAAGACGGATGATCAAAATGTGAATGCTTCACTCCTTCTTTAAATGAGGAAAAAGAATACCCTTGGCAGGGAAGGGAGAGGCAATGATTAAAACAGAGACTGAAGGAACACCCATTCAGAGCCTGCCCCACATGTGGCCCATGCATATACAGCCACCCAATTAGACAAGATGGATGAAGCAAAGAAGTGCAGACTGACAGGAGCCGGATGTAGATCGCTCCTGAGAGACACAGCCAGAATACAGCAAATACAGAGGCGAATGCCAGCAGCAAACCACTGAACTGAGAATAGGTCCCCTATTGAAGGAATCAGAGAAAGAACTGGAAGAGCTTGAAGGGGCTCGAGACCCCAAAAGTACAACAATGCCAAGCAACCAGAGCTTCCAGGGACTAAGCCACTACCTAAAGACTATACATGGACTGACCCTGGACTCTGACCCCATAGGTAGCAATGAATATCCTAATAAGAGCACCAGTGGAAGGGGAAGCCCTGGGTCCTGCTAAGACTGAACCCCCAGTGAACTAGTCTATGGGGGGAGGGCGGCAATGGGGGGAGGGTTGGGAGGGGAACACCCATAAGGAAGGGGAGGGGGGAGGGGGATGTTTGCCCGGAAACCGGGAAAGGGAATAATACTCGAAATGTATATAAGAAATACTCAAGTTAATAAAAAAAAAAAAGATAGCTTAAGGTGTTCCATTGAATATGTGCAATTTGTGTCGTCTGTGTGTGAATCTTAAATCACACACTGATAAAGTAACATGGAAGGCCCCTTACTTTTCTTACATTTAGTCTCCTGCGTCTTGTTGATCCCAATCCAGAAGTAGAATCCTGTGAGAAAGCGTGCATGTGGGTCGGGGCTTTACACAAGATGTGTCAAACATTATATGCAAAAATATATAAATAAGCATTCCCTCCCTTTTGTTCCATAGCTTTTGAGATTACCTGCCAGATCTCTGCAGAGAAAACGAAAAAAAGTCAAGCAGGGTTTCCTATTTATAAGAAGAAGAGGGAAAGGTCAAGTCAGGCACCACAGTGGGATTCTGGGACAGAGCCCAGGATGAGTTCGCTGGACGTTTGGGAGGGGGGGGAGGATCTGGTCATGTCCTGCTAGGAAGAGACTCTGGAGAGAGCGGGCCACGGAGCTGGGCTTTGGCACACATTCATTTGTTTCCCACACAGGTTAGAAGACATCGGGGTGGATTTCTACTTATCTTTTTAAAGGCAGCATTGGCTTGTTGTGGAGACCAACCATGTTACAAAGGACAGGCGCATCTGTGTGTCACACTGTGCTTACTGTGTTTTTACGTTGTAAACTAGAATCTATCTGCAGTTGCTGGTAATGCAGCCAGCCAATACCTCGGATGCACGGATGGCTTCAGCAAGGTCCTGTATAGACACAAGTGAATTAGCATGCGCGCCTGCTGGTAAGTTAGCATATTGCAGTCTGAGTGGGTAAGACAGGGGTTCCTGCTTTATGTTAAAAAGCGTTCCCATAAGTGGGCATAGCTTTATAATCCGTGGCCGTTCAGCCCTGAACACACCCTGTCTTTTCTGACCTCAAAACCCGAACATGAGAGGATGGGAGAAAGACCCTAAGGATTTTTGGTTTGTATTTTGAAATAGGTCTTGCTGTGCAGCCCAAGCTGGCCTTGAACTCTTGCCTCTGCCTGCTGAGTATGGGGATTCTGTTATTGCTCAACATCCTGGGCTTTTAAGCTCTCATTTCTTTCAATTCCTGGCTCCTAAAATAGTTGTTTGAATAGAGTGGGGAAAAAGACTAATTTTCACAAAACCAAATGTTATCTTTTTTTTGGGGGGGGGGATTATGAAGTAGTAGTTAGTTGAATGAAATTCCTTTCATAAAGTCAGCTGTCAGCACCAACTATGAGACAGCAAATGACTAATTTTGCCAAGAATACATCGTTCTTAAATATTGCCAAATGCTGTTCAATAAACCTCTTCTAGCGTGTCATATGCAAGGTGTGATGAACTCAGGGAGAGGAGGTGGTTTGAGGGTGTTGGGGGCTTATGATGCAGAGGGAGATCTCAAAGAGTTGTTCATGATGTGAACGTGGAAGAGAAGGTAGGGCTTTGCCTGTCAGAGCAGGGGAGAAGTGCCTTCTAGCCAGAAGCCATATCTGAGCCCAGTTATGGTAAGAGGAGGCACAGAGGGTGTGCCCTCGGGCAGGATCCACGGTGAGGATGTCCCCAAATTAATTATGACACCCCTCCCCCGGAAAGACTTTGGTAAACTAGGCAAGGTGTCCATCCATTCTTTAGCCACTTTCATCAGGGCTTTGAAGCAGGGACGAGGTGTGATCACTGAGCTGAAACCTGAGGAAGAGAAATAAGAAGACACAGGCTTTAAAGGGAGTTTTACAAATAGGAAACCGCTCAGATATTCTGATAAATATGCAGCTGTGGGGATGGTACTAAGGGACTCCCGTGAAGTGCAATGGATTTTCTGCTATTCATATTTAAACATGAAAGGTTAATCACAGTCAGCTAGAGGAGACTGACTAACATTAAACACAGACTTAAATAACAACTCGTCCCTCAAAGTAAGCTTTCATTGTGGCAATTTTGGAGCTCGTTTATACTGCCTCATATAATCCACACACAGATCTCGTGGAACAGATTTTGTTATCTGTACTTTACAGCGAAGGAAATCAGGGCACACCGAGGCAAGAGGGAAGTTAGTGAGGGGCCCATTTAATTAGTTGTTTGCAGAACTCTTCTCAATACTGTGCTGAAAAGGCAGCTTCGTTCTGCCACCTACTGGTCAGAAGTGGAAGTACAATAATGGAGGCGACTAATCAAGGCGAATTAACAGGTGGCTCTCTGGAAGGGGCAGAGTTGGAATAGAAATTGAGGTGATTGTTCTGGAAGATGAGCAGAGGGAGCAGCTTGTGCCAAGGCACAAAGATTACAGTTTTGCGCCATACGTAGAACGGAGGCAAATGGGCTGAGTTGGCCACATTATGGGGGACATCAGAGGGGTTCGTAGGGGCCTGGACTGTATGCTGAGCTCATGGGAAATCACTGAAGAGGTTTGATCATGTAAAGAAATTTGAATTTTACATAATTTCCCTGGTGGTTGTCAGGGAAATGGACATAAGAGTAAGCTATTCACTGGGTAAGCAGGTGATGGGGAGTGACCTATGAGAGGTTTGGAGACCCCTCATTCTGCAAAAGAAGCTTTTGTCCACATCCCTTAGCCCAGTTGGGGAAACCTCTCTGCACCCTTAAATCTCAACGTGTTCTTTGGGGGATAGTCAATCAGTGACTGCAGGCTGGTAGCACCAAACGTCTATCAAACATAGATTCCTTTGTGTCCCATGACAAAAATAACGTATATGTGAGAGGCTGCTAGACAGATAAAATTGCCTGCTATTATAGACCCCAGCAACAAAAGCTTGCATATCTTCTAGTACATTCCTTTTTGCTTTGGCCCACAGACAATGGTTGGTGAAAAAGCACTTTCAATGTTGACGCCAGCTTTAGTTGGAAAAACCACAGTGCCTGTTGAGATGGCTGAAACCCTAAGAAATCGGTATTCTCTAAAGACTGAAAATATTTTTTTTCTGGGTGCTAAGAAGATTTATGAAATGTGATACAAAGCCAGACAGTGTGGGCAAAGCAGTTCGACCTCACATTTCCTTGAAGTAAGTGTTGTGGTTTTGCAATGCTCCCTGAGTCAGTTTCTCCACTGGATTTGAAACATGACACCATGTGATGAAACTGGAGGTGGTTTGGGAGCTTTTGAAATATTTTGCAAAAGCAAAAAGAGCAAGGGGAGCAAACACAGAGCGTCTGTCCTGTGATGAAGTGTCGCTCCTCTCTGTCAAGAAATACCAGCATTTTTCTCTGCTTCCACTGCTCCTACAGCTACATGATGATATTTTTTTCTTCTTCAGATAGAGAGGAGGAACTTTGTAAACATTTTAATACCTAATGAAGAAATGATGAAGGATAGTGTGAAGTGTCTTCAGTCTGTTGTTCCTTCCAAGGCCTCTGCCTTTTGAAATGTTACTGCTTAGCCTTTCATAGTTAAGGACTAGACCTGGAAACTGTTAATGTGACAAGAGAACCGGAAGCTGAGCGATGCTCTGGGACCTTTAGGCATCGGTCCTGCCTTCCGAGGCTGCTGCAGATGTCCAGCTCTGAAGCCAGGTTTCCAAAGAAAGGATCAGAAGTAGGACTCTGGTCAGGCACAAACCTCTTGGCATGTCCAATCTGTGGTCCATGGGCTGTAGTTGGCCAAGGATAGCTATGACTGTGATCTAAAACCAAATCATACATGTATTTAAAACATTATGAGATTTGGATTTTTTTTTGAATTTTTGGTAATTAGTTTGTATGTTTCTTTAAGAGTAAACTTTGGTAATGGCAATGTCAAAATTTGGACATGATTGCAAGTTGATTGGAATATATAGATAGTCTCATCCCGAGGTAATCTCCCTGACACCAGACTTTCCAAAGAAGAGCCTAGAAACATAAGATGCAGAATAGTGTAACTCTGAAACACTACTTGCTTTAGTCCATTTGCACAGGCAAAACAAAATACTACGGACTAGCTAGCTTATAAGCAACAGATGTTTATTTCTCAAGGTGTGAAGGCTGCATAGTCTAAGATGAAGATATTGGCAGATCCAGTGCCCATCAGTCTCATTTCATGTAGATGATGACTTTTGATTAAGTCCTTATATGTCAGGAAGGACTAGCTCTTGCTCCATGGTCTTTGTTATGGGGACACTAATTCCACTTATGAGGGTAGAGCCCTTGTGAACTATCACCCCCAAAAGGTCCATCTTTTAATTATAACTCATTGGTAATTAGGTCTCTGTTGTTATAAAATTATTAAAAAATGCTGTCTTTTATCCCCCTACTAGGTCCGGCACCACAGTCCCCCAAGATATCTGGTGAATATCTTCATCTCAGTCAGCAAAGAGTATCACTTGCTTTGCTGCATCCCACATCACACTACCGAAGGCCTGGCAACAATCTCTCTACCTATCTAGTTCCCAAGTCAGGTTGCCACCTTGCCAGAAATATATATCTTAATTCCGTGGCGGCCCAGTGTCTCCACCACCACCAACTCTCTTAAACTTAAATCGCTACACGAAAGAACACACAACACAATAACCTCTGATCCAATTGATTAGATATAATTGCCCACCTAAACATACAAAGCCCTGTACTCATCCATCCCTTAAGAGTATTCATAACAACCTGTAAATGTGCAGAGAGGAATCTTAACATCGCCGGCCTCCATGTTCTTTCCCCAGCTTCCTCTCCTGCCTCCTCCAGGCTCCTCCTCTCTCTCTAAAACTTCTCCTGCCCATCCTTCCTTCTCATCCAATGACAGGCCTCGTTCTGTCTTGTACCTGCCTACACCTGCGTGATGACATCATCCTACAGGTCTCACTAGATAAGATTTTTTTGGATACAACCGTCAGGCCACAGTCTTCCATTCCTGTTGCAATTTATGGGAGAATCTATTCTGCTGAATTGTAGATGTTTTCAAGCTGTTTGTGATTTAAAAGCACACGTTGGTAAAAGGACACAAAGCTTCCGCTAATGATACAGTCAAGAGATCTGTTGAACATCTTGGTGACAACAGTTGGTGGGGTGTGATCAAGCACACCTGCAGTCTCAGATCTGGGAAGCTGAGGCAGGGGGCTCATGTTACTGAGAAAGAAAGAAGAATCACACCCCCTCCCCAACCCCCAGCAAAAAAAAAAAACAAAAAAAAAAACAAACAAACAAAAAAAAAAAACCCTTTCCAATCCAGGCCAAAACAAAACCTTATATATTGTATACTTGAAAACTGCTGGAATTAGGTTCGGTCTTCCTATCATAAAATAATAAAATAAAAGGTAACCATTAAGGTAACGTATATATCTCAATAGCTTGATTTTTACGATGCACATGTGTATCAAAACATATATGAGCATATCTGAGTTTTACTTAACTAGGAAGAAATCAATTAAAATGATAAATGAAAGAGTATGGAAAATGGCTTGGAAAAACTTCCAGGATGACTTATTATCAATAACACATTAACATTACACTTTAACTTCGTTTATTCATCCTGAAATTCCTGAGGCCCAGCAAGCATGCTTAGGGCCTCTAGTGAGCCAGTGTGAGAAAGATGCTGTGGGAAGTGCTAACAGGCTGAGAGTAAGGCCTCAGGGTCAAACTAGAGGCCAGGGGCTTTCCTCTACTCCACCCCCAGCACCGTAACTACTTTGATAGCTTCTCTGTGATACAATCAATCCCTTCTGCCACCTCTGTTAATCTCTTGATATTGTATGAATAATCACAAGTTGGTGACTTAAAATGAGCCGTGTTTGCTCTCTTGAGCTTCTATAAGTCAGAGGTCCTGCACTGGTCTCATGGGGCAGAAGTCCTGTCACAGCAGGGCTGGTCCTTCCTCAGGGAGATTCTGCTCCCTTCCTTCTCAGCACGTGGAGGTTCTTGTGTATCCCCAACCAATAGAACCTCCCAACCTTGGCTTCCATGATCTGCTCTGCAGTGAGACTTGCTGCTGCCTCCACCTCAGAAGGACACTTGAGATGAAATGTTAGGGTCCATTCTGACAAACCAAGATAACCCTTAATCAGATCTTCCTTCTGATAAGGTAGCTTCATGGGTCTCAGGGGTTAGGACCTACGCCTTTTTTTAACGTCGGACCTACTGATGACTCAGAGGTTCGTGTTCAGTCAGGGGAAAATCTTACAAAGTCAGAGCCTATTTGCAAACTATGTGGCTGGCATAACCACCCCAAGAGCCAAGATTAGGTGCTGGGAACTGTTATCATCTCAAGGCAAAGGTCCCATTGAAAATCCTTGGGGTGATCAACCTGTGAGCAAACGAAGCATTTGTTCATTAAGCGAAGCGCCCTTTCACACAATGATTTTATTAATTCATTTATCATATCATTGTGATTCTATTTGCTTGTTCTTATGGTTAACACAGCTGCGATGCTATCCGATAATTCCACCCAAATTAATGTTGTGGGTGGTTATAGGTATTTTCCCCAGAGTGTTTTCATTTCTAGAATTTTCTTTTCCTTGTTTAACTGCTCCTGGATCCACCTATCCGTGTGCTGTTCTTTAGTTGTTTTGCCAGGCCGAATGTCTTCAGAAAGACCCTACAGAGCAGGCTCTCCTGAGCAAGGTTGGATTTCAGAGGACATTTCCCTTCCTCCAAGTGGGGGAACGAACATTCTTGAGAGTGTGGTGTGACAGTAAGTTCAGGCACAAGTGGATTTTTAAGTTGTCAAGTTTGAATTTCTTCTGCCTGGACCTGAAAAACAGAAGATTTGAGTCAAACTTTAACTAGCAGATTTATCTGGGGCTAGACACTTGGCTTTTGTTGCTCATTACATCCTGAAAGACTTTGCTAGATCCAGACCCCCTTTCTTCTGTTCCATGAACTGTAAGCTATAAGTTAAGTCTACATAAGTTTTGGGGTCATTATTGATCCCTCCTCTAGGTACCATCCCTTTTGAGATCTTCCAAGAAACAACAATGGCACTCAATATATGGAAAGAAGAAAGAACAGAAGATAAAAGGGGCAGGGAGAGAGAGGGGAGGAGAATGCATTCGGAAACGAAGGAGTCATATTCATTTGTTCCTTGGTCCATGTCACCGGGTTGTGTGGTGTGCGAATGAAGTTCACACTTTTCCGTTGCCTCTTCAAGACATGTCCAACACACAGTCATCTCCAGTGTCTACTGAAGCAGCATTCACTTCCCCATGTTGTGTATGCATCTGGGGCAAAGCTCTGCTTTCTAGGATTTAACACCAAGATCCTGGTAGGTGGGGCCATTGCATCTACTGTCTTTCTTCCTGTGTGTTTGACAGTGTCTGGGACACCTGTCATGGGGGCTTATATGTATGTCCATCCATCTCCCTCAACTCGCTTATCACAGTCAAATTTTGGTTCCTTTTAAAATACAAAACACCTTAGAGCTCTTCCTCCTCTGCCTGCCCTTGCTCTTGGTAACTTTTCCCACTTACAATGTTTTGCCTACACAACTCAGTTGCCCCTCTGAACGTATTTCTGGCACCAATGACATGTATATTCTCTGTAGAATTAATTATCTTCTAGCATTAAAGGGATAGGGGTGGAAGGCTAATGGGGACAGAGGATCTGGAGCTGTAGGATAAATGCCCTCCTTGAAAGCATAGCATTTCTCTGAATCTAGTGATGTGAAAACCCTGTTCACATCATTTTACTGAAGTAGTCACTTTCCAAGAATGGGTAACCTTATCCCCAGCTATTCCTCTGGTGTTCTCTCTTCTTGGGGTTGTAATTTTTTTTTTAAGTGATGGATAATTTTATGTCTTTTCCATGTTCTGATATTTTATGTTTTATCTAAAGTAAAATCAGCAGTAAGGGTCAGCTCTAGGATTAGACATCCCAGAGTGGAGGTCTGGTCTCTGCTTTCCTAGGGAACTAAAGTCCTTCATTGCTTCTGACTCTGGTTTCATGGTGAGAAACAGCAGTGGCTGTGTTTATCCACCTCAACAGCACCTAAGGCAGCAGAACTCAACCCCTCGGTCTCAACTCCTGTGGTTGCATTTTAGATATATTGTACATCAGATATTGACATCAAGATTCATAACAGTAGCAAAACCTAATTATGAAGTAGTAAAGGTATAATCTTAAGGTGGTGGGTCAACACAACATAAGGAACTATATTAAAGGGTCATAGCATTATGAAGGTTAAGAACTACTGAATATCACTGAACCTGAAAAGTGAACTTGAATTCACTTTTCTTAGGTTTACTTTTCTCATATTTAAAATGCCCTTAGGCTCAGGATCTTGGTAACAAGAGAGACAAAAATTGTGGAAAAGAAATGGATCTAGCAATTATCCTTTTTTTTTTAATTTAAAAAGCATTCAAACCTTGGAGGATGTAAAAAGTTTCCATTAATTGTGAGAATGTTGTTCTCTTGTCTGTCCTTTTTACTGACTTACAATTCTCCATGTCTATCCTCCTCAGACAGGAGTAGTCGGTGTCCTCAATCTCTGAATACTCTGGTAAAGGAGTGGGAATGCATCAGTGGCCATTTCCTGAACTGGAGGACTTTCGGGGAGATTCAAGAATCATGCTTTGAGTAAGCCATTTCCTTCTTAGAACTGACTGGAGTTCTGTGTACATGACAGGAAGAATGACGTGACAGGAGAGGACATGGGCCACCAGGAGAACAAAGGAAGAGGAACATCAGGAATAGAAGGCTCTCCTTACCCCAGCAATGGAGGGCCAGTGCCCTCCTATCCCAGGCAAGCCACACATAGGAGCTTCCTTAGTAGGCTCCGAATGTTTGCAATTGTATTTCATTTACTTATTGTGTAGACGCATGTGTGTTTCCTCACATAGCAAATGTGTGCCACGGTCCACATGTGGAGGTCAGAGAACAACCTGTAGGGGTTGGTTCTTTCCCTTTGTCATGTAGGACCCAGGGATCAAAGTCAGTTCCTTATGCTTGGCAGCAAGGCCCTTCATCTACTGAGCCATCTTGCCAGGCCGGTAGACCATTTGAGTAAACAACCTTTTAAGACCAATTTCCCATGTTCCTTTGCCTCCCGCTCCTGCAACTAAAGCTGTGATGACTCTCTGTGGACTTGTCTGGTAAGGACATTCTACATCAAACACGCAACTCTAATCCGTTACCTGCTGTGTCTGGCTTTCCCCGCTTAGCGTAAGTTTTGGAGGATCTATGTCGACACACACAGGAGCACTTTTGGGTTTTGCTGATCTGTTTTTCTACAGCGTGGCTCAGCCATATTTTATTTTTACTGACTGACTGACTGTGGAAAGGGGTGGAAGAAGCCAGTAGAATTGTTATGGAGATGCTGTGTATGTTTGGAAGGCCGTGGAAGAGAAGGTCTTGCTGCCCCTTTGGAAAGACTTCATGGTCACAGAATGCAAAGCAATGCAAGGCAAGAGTCACATTTGTACGTATCTTTCACCTTGTGTGTGCTGCACTCTTATGGGCTCCCAGTTATGTGGTGGGATCCCTGCATGGCTTGGCTCCCTGGATCCCTTGGGAAGTCATAACCTAATTCTGTTAACAAGTGATCTTTCAATTGAGGAGGCAGAGAGAGAGGGTGTGAGAAACACTGCCTCACTGTTTCTTATTCCTTTATGTTTTAGAAGATAATAACACGCCTACTCAGGAACAGAAACGTGGTTCTATGGGTAAATGCACACGAGAAATGCATCATTTTCCACTTCGGGAGCTAGCATATGCAAACACCTTTGAAAACATACTGGCAAAGTATCTGGTGAGATTGAATTAACCAAGACCGTTCAATGCTTACTTCCATTGTCTCCAGTGATCATGGGCCATAGCTAAGTGGAGAAATTTCTGGAACTCTGTTGCCTTGCCCAACTGACCATGTGTTCCTATTGTGATTTCTGGGCTCCTAATTCTTACTATTGGGGTTATGGCCATCTCTCAGTCCTGGCACCTTCCCTGTTTCTTCTTAAACCCATTTTACTCTTAAGATGTTAATTCAGGAACCCTAGCCTCATCATGGACATGCAGCTTGACTGTCTTTGCTGGGTTCCTCCTTCACTGTATAATCACAGTGTATATTACATATATGTATAATATTATATACTATTGGATATTCCTATTTCTTTCATTTCAAATGCCTAAGTACTATGTTTCTTTGTCTGGATAATTCACTGTTAGCCAGTACAACTCTCAAATTTACTGGTCTCAACATGGCTGTATGTGAGTGCACTTGTGGATGTCTTGAGCCTGGAGGATGCTCAACACTGCAGAAATCGCAGCACAGCAGCACCAATGGGTTCATCCTCCTTCTATGCTCAACTGTGTCCCATGCTGTTGCTGAATCTGAGTTCTAGAGCCAGACAGATGTAGGTTTTCATCTTGACTTATTTGTTATAGACTTCATCTCTCAACAAAACGGGGCTACTACACAATCCTCCACAGTTATGAAGACAGACTTAGAACAAAGATTAGATAATTTCATTTGAACAAGAATTCTGAGACTTAGGTATGAACAGTTTCCAAATATTTCTGAGAAAACAGGAGACCAAACTGCGGCTACAAAATCCCCAGGGCTGGGAATGTGGCTCTCAGGAAGACTGCTCACCTCAAAATCCCCGAGCCTGGAAGCTTTGTGTTTTATGAGTTAATATTTAAAGATCACATAGGACTGGATTTGCTACCAGAGGAACGTAAACATTGTGTGTTTGCTAGACTAGAAAAAAATTCTTCCTTTTTCTTTCTTCTAGAAATTAATAACCCAGGAGTCACTGGGTGAGGCTTCAATGGTAAGAAGCTAGAATAAGAGTTGATGTGAGTGGCTTGTCATGCCAGGATTTGGCTTAGCGCTTGCTTGGGTTGGTCTTTGGCTCACGGGACACAGAGAAAAACTAACTAACTAACTAACTAATTAACGAATGAGCTAGCTAGCCAACTAGCTAACTAACTAACTAGCTAGCCAACTAACCAACTAATGAACTAACTAGGTTGCTAGCTAACTAACCAACTAATGAACTAACTAGCTAGCTAGCTAGCTAGCTAACTAACTAACTAACTAACTAACTAACTAACTAAAAAACAGCAACAACAACAACATCCAAACTAGAACTTCTGTCAGACAGCAAAAGTTCACTACTATGTTAATAAAGAATGGGATTTCTTTATATTCCAGAAGAATTGACCTTACATCAAGGAAATGCCTGATTTTCAAACTACATGGTGATTATAATGTATGTTTGCCTGGTGCTACTCCTACACTGAGTGCTACCTTGAAATTCTCTGTGTCATAGGAAGGACACACCTGGTGTCAGCATCGTCTTGACTTTATCTTGCCTCCTGTTTCTTGCTTCACTTCCAGAACCACGTAACACAGAGAAAGTGAACCTGCAATATTGTAGAAGTGAGTGCTAACTGTGACAGCATCCTGCTGACAGTAACTGCGTGGTGCTCTCTGAAAGGATGACATTTCTGCCCTTCATCTCTCATGGAGGAGGCGCAGTTGTGAGGGGTGGGTTTGGTAGAGTTTATAGGACCTTTGAGGTGGGTCATTTCCTGGTTTGGGAGGTTATGATACCCTGAGCCCGCAGGAGCTTCTGCATCTTAGCCAGGGTCTAGGCTGCTTCTGAGCCTGGGAAACAGGGAAACAACCATACTGTGAGGCCAGTGGTGAACCTTAGGTTTTATGCTGGTTGCATAGGACTCCAAACTCGGTCATTATTGAGAATCAGGGGCTTGAAAATTGACCCCCTGAATGTGCCTACATGTTTCTGGTTCCAGGGCTAGAAGACACGCTGTATAGAATTAGAAAAATATTGATTCACCTAATGGATATATATATATATATATATATATATATATATATATATATATATATATATATATGCGCCTAAGAGTCATTGGTAAAGAATAGTTTGAGATTAACGTTCTCTTGACTGCCTTGAAGTAGTTTTAACACCTTGGTCTGATTTTTAGTGTTCCGCTGATTTTAATGTTGAGTTATTCATGACTAAAGTTGCTCTCTGTATTGAAACTTGACTGGGGATGGATTTGAACATTTCGCCACCTTCATCTCAAATCAACACTACATTTTTTTAACTGAAGCTTGGAATTGATAGGGGAAGGAGCCATGGAGAATAAATTAGACTCACGTGCTTCCCGTTTCTCTGTGTGTTTGGGTTTTCCATTGGGGGATTTTTAATTTTTTTTTTTTAAGAACTGATTGGCATTGGTCCCAGCATTAAGAAATTACTTGCTCAGTCAGGCCTGGAGAGGAAAATCTGTGATAAGAGCCTGGGAAGAGTTAACACTCAGGTTTCCTAAGGAGAAGTACATGGACACAGTCAGCTGCGGACATCCGAACGGGGACAGGAGGGCTGAGAATCCACAGCCCGAATGACAGGAATCCTGTAGTTCTATCATAGGGAGAAATGGAGAGTAATTCTGGGCACATTACATGTTCCAGGAAATCCTGGACAGTTAACATCCTTTCATGGTAGGCTAGGAAATTACTGAAAAGAACAAGCATTAGGTTGGTTTCTTTCTTTCTTTTTTCCATTTCTTTCTTTTATTCTACTCTTTTTAAATTAAAAAAGTTCAAGTGCTTGAAAGAATCTTCTTCATATCTTTTGAGATTTATCTCCCTTAAGGACCCTAATCAAATCTGTGGACTAACTCTCAAGGAAAATAGACATAAACACACAAACCCAACCTCCTACCTACAACCGCACTAGCGTGAGAACGTTCTTGTAGCCTGTCTCTCTAGGTACCTAAAAAAATATTAGGTTAATCCTTCAGTTTGTAATCCTGCAGCTAACACTGAGGAAAGAGAGCAAAGAGCTCACAGGAGATTGAGCTATCCAGAGCAAAGCCTTGGGAGGTCGGTAAGACTTAGAAGGTTGCTGTCAGCAACAGACAAAAGCGAGATCACAAGGCTAGAAGGCTAGCAAAAGCATTGAAGGGTAGGAAGAAACCAGGTCGTTTCTGAACTGAATTCAGTTGCAGACTGGCAGTGTGGGTTTGGGCTTGACTTCTGTGTTGGGTCGTTTTTGTCAAATTGACATTACCGAGTCACCTGGGGGAAGGAAACCTCAGTTTTAGAATCGCCTCCATCAAGAAGCCCTGTTGGAGCGGCGGTGGGGCATACTCTTGATTAATGATGGATGTGCAAAGGCCCAGCTCAGCGTGGGCAGCGCTGCTCCCGGACAGATCATTCCGGGTTTTCTAAGAGAGCGAAGCCATGAAGCCATGAAGTTTTCCTTCTCAGCTCCTGCGTCTGTTCCTGTTTGAATTCCCGCTGGACTTCCCTAGCGATGGTCTGTGCTGTAAGTCAAGTAAGTCCTCTCTTTCCCATCTTGCTTTCAGTTATGGTGTTTATAAACAGGAACAGAAAGCCCACTGGAACAAATACTTACTGTGGTGCTCAGAGCCCAGAGGTCTGTTCACCCTCATATACTGCCCGTAGCCAATATGGATGGGCAGACAGCAAGAGAGATCCGTGTGGACAGTGGATCTGGGTGGATTCAGAACCAAGATCTGTCATCGTTAGTTGGGGAGCCTTAAACACGTTACTTAGTTAGTCCTCTAGCTTTGTTCTCGCTAAGAGAGGTACAGATGTATGTATCCGGAGACTTACGCAAATCTGAACGAAATTACATAGAGAACTCTGTATATTTTATTTATTTTGACACGGGGCTCCAGTTTAGCTTCAGCAGAGTTGACACCTTGAAAGCAAATGGCAACTGGTTCTGTGAGGGGCCTAATACAGAATGGAAAGTATCGAAGAGCAATTGACCTCTGTCTACTTTTATTTTTGGAAAACTTTATTCATTTAATATTTTGCTATGTCTTGCTATATTCACCCTGCTCTTGTGGATTTATCTTAGAATGTTTCTAATGTCTTTTGATAGGTAATGAGTTAAGTGTGTGTGTGTGTGTGTGTGTGTGTGTGTGTGTGTGTGTGTGTGTGTGTGTGGTGGGGGATTCTTCAGACGTTAGACTAGCAAGATGAGTTAGTTGGGAGATTAGTGATTTCTGAGACACCAGACATCCCAGTGACTAGTGACAAGGCTACATGGGTCATCTAAGCTTGCTTGGCTTCATGCTATTCATGTAAGAGTTCTCTCCTTAGATCTTTATATCGGAGGATCTCAACACTCTATTGGAGCCGACATAACACGGAGGTGATTGTGATCTCTGGCTTTTGTTCATGCGGCACTGAAAAAAAATATAAAAATTTAAAATGTTTACAAATAAAGTTCACCTTAGCGGTGGATTTCTTGTAGAGGCAGGTTAAGGTTTTGTACTTTTCCATAGTACATTATGTAAGAAAACCTTTCAAATGCTCCATTTTATTTTTTAAATTGCGCTCATTATTTGGTAATTTCATATGTGCATGTATTGTACTTAGAGCGTATTTGCCCCTTCTGTTCCCCACTTGAAACCCCCAACTCCTTTCGACAACCCCTCTTCCATTTCCTCCCTCCAACCTCATGTCTGCCTTTCCTTCTTATTTACTTATTTATTTATTTATTATAACCCACTGAACACAGCTAGTGCTGTCAATGTGCGCGTGGATGTTGGAGTATCCATTAGAGCATAAGCACCCTACCCTGGGCCACATCACCTAAGAAAACTGACTGTCCTTACCCCAGGAGCCATTAACTTTCAATAGCCTCCCAGCTAGGGGTAGCATTCAGGAGTCTCTTCTTTCTCTGTGCTGCCTAACTATCACCCAATATGTTACTTTTTTTCTATTTCTCTAAATTTCAAATTTGGTTACTATGTAAAATCTCTATCTCATTCTCCCTATAAAATTCCCCCCACTGTAACTCCTCTGCTTCTTAAGATCTCGCTCCTGGAACATGTTCTGGCTAAAGGGAAAATATGTTGCTTAAGTCAAAAAACATTCTCCTGGAGTAGTAGGAGGCAAGAGGAAGAGGGGGATGGAGAGGGAGAAGGGAACTGAGAACATGGAAGGGTGTGTGTGTGTGTGTGTGTGTGTGTGTGTGTGTGTGTGTGTGTGTGTGTCTGTGTGTTGTGGTTTGCCCTGAAGTTATCTGTATTTTGATGCTAATTCCACTGCCCCAAGGACAGCTACCTAGTCAGTATTCAGAAGTCAGATGACTTCCCAGAACCACCTCCCCATTGAATTTGTAAAGTACAGGTGAGGGGCAGGTACAGGATAGAAGGAGGCCTGACATTGGAGGAGAAGGAAGGATGGGCAGGAGAGAAGTTTGAAGGAAGAGGAGGAGACTAGAGAGAAAGGAGAGACAGAGGAGACGGAGAGAGGGGAGAAGCCATGGCAGGTGATGTTAAGATTCTGCTCTGTGTATTTACAGGTTGTTATTAATGTTCTCAAGAGATGGATGGTACCGAGCTTTGTATGTTTAAGTGGGCAACTATATCTTACCAATTGGGTCAAAGATTATTGTGTTGTGTGTTCTTTTATGTGAGAGTTTGAGTGTAGGAAAGTGTGCGGCTGGGCTGTGTTTCCGCAAAGATATCTAGCAGATATCTTGGGACACCGTGGTATGGACCTAGCGGGGTAAAAGACAACTATACCTTTTTTATTTTTATATTTTTACAACAACAGATGGCAAACCAATGTGATGGGCAAGAATCCACTAGTAATCCTAAGAGTTGAGAGAAAGTTTTTATTTTCTAAGAGGAGGCCAGCGCCATGTTAAGTCATGTGATATCTCAAGGGTGGGAATTCAAACAAAGAAATGGGGAAGCCACCTGGGCTGGTCCCCTGCTGTGTGATAAGTAATGGCAGTTCAGAGAGTTAGAGATTAAAAGCTGCTTTTTAAGAAAGTTGTTTAGAAAGTCTTTCAGGATACTCATATTCTTTTTAACGTGGGCTCCACGGGAATTTTGGGTTGAAATCCTAGTTAGACAAGCTACTTCTTAACTACAGGTATTATTAAAAGGTGATTGAGTTTGTTTTTAGAAAGAAGATAGTAAAGAGATTACCTGAATCAGGTGGGGATTTTCATCCACGATTCAGAACTTAGATAGGGAAAAATTAGTCACTAACTCCAAGTAGAGATTTGTGATGAAATGTCTGTAACACCAGGGAGAGTGAATGCAGGCATATATTGTAGAAATTATTAAAGTTAAAGAAAAATCTGTGGTTCCGGGTAGAGAGCTTAACAGATGGATATATTTTGGGTTAAAGTCCTGAGTTTTAAGTTGTTTATTAGTATTAGAATTGATAGAACGTGTTTAAGTTTGTTTTAAGGAGAGTAAAGAGACTATCCGAATCATGTGGTGATGTTCTTCTGTGGTTCGGAACTTACATAGGGAAAAATTGATCATTAACTCCAAGTAGAGAGTGAATGCAGGCATATATTATACAAGTTATTAAGGTTAAATAAAAATCTGTGGCTCCAGGTAGAGAGTTTGACAGATTGAGATATTTTGGGCTAAAGTCCTAGTTTGATGTGTTGCTTATTGATACTGGAATTGATAAAAGATATTTGGTTTGTTTTATGAATTACCCAACCAAAGGCCATATGGCTCGTTGATGCCAGCTAGCGAGGGTTTGTGGTTACTTTTGATATTTACCATAACAGGAAGCTCGAATTCTCTTAACGTGGGCTCCATGGGAATTTTGGGTTAATTTACTGACATCACAGAGTACAAAAGTCTATCAGGCTCATTGTTTAGCTTACTTCCTTTTAAAAAAATTGTTTAGTCTTCATGATGGATGGGACTTTGAGTTTTATGGTTATATTATTACTCTGGGAGAGAGTGCAAGATACAAGCTTTTCTGGTTTCAGACTAAGGAACACAGTATTTTGGGAGAAAGATTTTGTCTTTGTGCTTTTAAAAAGTGTGATTAGGCTCTGGAAACCTCACAGAGTCATACTGATCAGATTTGATAGAGGTAGACCACCTGAAAAATTTATTCAGGAGAATCAAACAAAAAGATATCTCGATTCTAAACTTTTGTCTTGAGAGTTGTATTTTACAGTGTGTGCCTACTTGGAATCCTGGTCTCAAGGATTTTCAGCTGGGACTACAGCTTGAAGAAGATATAGAAGTTGTCACCCTAATTCCCTGGACTTTGCGGGGCTGAAAGTGGTTATTCTAAAGTTGTTTTTATGAGGATTTAGAAATGGTAATTTAACAGGGAGGAATTAGCTAGATTGAATTGTACAGTCATAATCTCATTTGGTAACTAAGCTAAAATCATATCTTTGTTTTGATAGAGAATTTATTTGTTAAAAGAGATCAAAAGTACAAGGTTTAGAGCCAGTCCTTCTATTGATGTCATTACAAACTTATGAGTTGATTACACATGTGAGTTAAGGGCCAAATAGCAAACATATTACTGACTTTGTGAGAGAACTTTCAAGATATTATTAAGATATAAAGACAACAGTCCAGATTGTCTTAAATAGATAGATGGTTTTCAAAAACGTCAGAAATCCACAAAATTAGAGATTTAAAGTTATTTATCTTTTGTTGAGACATATCTGCTGCTAACAGTTCCCCTTTGGCAGATTTAAGGAAGAATTTGAACATCTCTACCTCCAGGTGAGGCAATACTTTGTGGCTAGGCAGCCACTGGACAAAATTGCCTGTTTCATCTGCAGACTAATACTGTCCAGAAAAGGACAAATTATGCAGTGTAGTTGACTGAAAAACTCTGCCAAGACAGGGTGATCAGCCCTTCAAAATCTGCATTTCAAGAGTCTGACAGTTGATTTTGGGCCAGAAGGCTGAAGACTTGCACTCACATGTTGCTAACAGGGGACTGTGCTAGTGGAGATTTGTCTCTACAACCTCTCAGTTCTAGAAGCTGTGTTAGGCTTCCTGTGTATATAGATATTTGGTCATTCTCAGATTTCTGATGGGGTTGAAAACTGATTATAGTCTCATAGCCTATCAGGCTGTATAACTCTGAATATACATATTTTATTAGATAATTATCAGATAGTATACAAGCTAGCCAAGATATAATACAGATTGTAAGCCTTTCTTAAGCTGGAATGGATAACTAAATGTTCTGTTTAACTGATATAGTGAGGGACTGGGTGTTGAGTATATCATATGCTTTATAAATTGTAGAATGGTAATAGTTGTACTCAATTTATATATAAGTGAAAAGGCTTTTTAACTGGACAAAAGGGGGGAAATGTGGTAAAAGACAATAATACTACTTTTTATTTTTATACTTTTACAACAACATGTGTCTCTGTGTGTGTGTCTCTGTGTGTGTGTGTGTGTGTGTGTGTGTGAGCCTGTGTGTCTGTGTGTGTGTATATTGGGCAGGTAGATCAAGTATTGTGCATGGATATTAATCAATGTTCCATTGAAACCCAGAACATTGTACAGTTAATATGTACTAATAAGAAAGACCACGGCATATATAGAAAAGACGACAAAAGTTTTTGTTACAACTGAACATCACCTGGTAAGGATATTTAGCCTTGTTCCCGGGGACTATAGGAGACCCCATGGCTGCCCTTGGCCTAAACCATTTGGCCACCAAGGGTGTAGGTCTGGGTGCCAGCATGAGCCTATACTGCTCAGAAGGTCTTTCATTCCAGCCTGGTCCTTTCTGTTGTTGCTGTCTCCCATTTCATGGACATAGTAATACAGCAAAGGCTTCCTAAAGTACATAAAGGGCCTTGCCCGGGTTCTGTTCACAACCTGCCCTGCCTCTTCACTAGACCTGAGCTCTGTGTGACTGGAGGTGACCTTATAGCTCTGGCCAGATTTCTCTGCCTGAGGCAATATCCTCTGAGACTGGTTTAAGAGCTTCCAGAAGCCAAACTTGAAGCTTCAGTGGAGAACCATGTTCAAGGACAAATACAGAGTGAAGCTTGTGGAGAAATGGGTCTTCTGAGAGAACCAATCGTAGCAGCATGAATGCTGGGTCGCACCCCTCAGTAAACTACCTCTTACAGCCAAGACAAATAAAATATGTTTAAAAATCATGTATTTTCCTATACGTGCATTAACCTAGTCTGTTAATTTTCGAATCTGAGATGTTTCTCACAGTCTTATTTATGTGTTTGTTTATTTAATGCTTTTTCCCCAGTTGGTGGTGTTATGGGATGGTGTAGGACTTTGGGATGGGATGGGACGGTGTAGGTATGGTGCCTAGCTGGTGGAAGTAGGTCAGTAAAGGAAGGCTTTGAAGATTCTGCCCAGCTCCTGGTTGGCGGAAGGTGCTCTCTCTGCTCTATTGTGTGTTGTCAGTAGTCTGGACCATGTCCACTACAGGCTCCCACACTGTGAACTGATCTCCATTCCATCAGGGACTGACCCCTCAGGCACCACAAGACAAAGCAAACAATTCCTCTTAGAGGTTGGTTCCGTCAAAGTCTCCAGATGACAGTGACCCAGAAATAATACACTGAACATTTTTAATGGTTTACATAATTGATGGACATTTTTGAAAATGAATTAGAGCCTGGTAAGATGACAGCCAAGGGTGTTTGCTGCCAATCCTGATGACCTGAGCTCGATGCCCAGGACTCACATGGTAGAAGGGAAGAAACAGCTCCTGCGAGCTGTAGTCTGATCCCACACATGTATGTTGTGGTGTGCACTTACATATATAATAAATGCAGTAAAATTTTTTTAAAGGTAACTTACTTAAAACGAAAAACAGCCCCCTAGGAAAGATGACCTGGCATGATATGCCAATGTCTTTTTCATCCCCGAGGTGACCAAGTACAACATTGGAGACAGGTTACTCTGTCGTGTTGCTCTCCTACTCTTTGATTCTGTGACTGGGGTAAGAAAGTCACGGTAGCAATGCAGACAGTGAATTCTGAAACTTGAGACCGGACTGCAGAGGTCGGTGAGAAAAAGGTGAGTTGGAGGCGAAGCATGAAAAAGAATCAGCGATTAGTCGGTATAGAAAATTTGGTGGGAGAAACTTATTTAGATCATGGTGTAGACATTTGTAAACCCCAAAGTCTCTGTGAGGGGCTAAACAGACAAGGATGGGCTGGTGAGGGTGACTATGTGGTGTGAGAAAGGAAGACCCTGTGGGTGTTCACAGTAAAGACTCACATCTTGTTTCATCAAAAGCAGGCTTCTAACTACATCCCGAGTGATGCAGAAGACCCAACAGCTAAGAGAAGACGATGATCTGTTGTTCTGGAATATGGGAAGACACGCTTGAGAAAGACCTTTAAGTTAGGGCTCAGTGGTAGATAGACCCGAGGCTTCTAAGCAGTTCTTGGGAGAGCTGACTTGCAGCCGTAAGCCGAATGTTAACAGTGAGGTTACTCCATCCCTCCCAGGGCTCCCAAGCATCTGGGTATTCTTGGAAATCTTGGTGTACTCTAGGTGCCTCCAGACACAATGGCTGACTGCAATGCCTGCCTCCAAGAGTCTCAGGAAGAGGAGCAAAGTTAGCCCCTTTACTTCTGCTTCTGGCTGTGCCTTTTGTCTGAGGCTAACGCGCCCTTCCCATTCAGTTTCCCAGGCATTGTCTTCCCACTCTCCTCACCTCCGGGCAAGCTCCTTTCTGATCACACCCTGGTGAGCAGGTGTTTTGGGTAAAGCTTACTTCAAACCCCAGCGTGAGCCTCGTTTTGTGGCTCGCAGGAGAGAATCAGACCGGCTCAAGTACAATCACGCTAGGCTGCGGTTACTCACTCCTGGGAACTGGAAGACATTCAAGATCTAAAGCATTTGTCGAGACAAGACGCTGACAGGCTACTTTCTACTTGGAGAAGTCAAGTCTCTTCTTGGTATGCAGGAAACGATAACTAGGTCACAAGAAAGGCAGGACCAAGATCCTCAGTTGCAGCTGCAAGGGTTGACGTGGAGGAGGGAGGTGCTGGCATCCTTAGACCCTCTGGCCAAATGGCACACGTGCTGGGGAAACTTTCGTAGGATGATATCATGGTATCATTGTACACTGTAGGAGGATTGCAAATGGAATGTCAAACAAGAAGATGGGGGCTGTGATTTATTTTATTTTATTGTTAAAGCCACTTGGTAGAAGAAAAGAGCATAGGTGCCCAGATGTATTTTGACACATTTAGGAGCTTCCGAGGTGGTTTTGCGCACGTATCGAGTACAAATATTTTCAATTAATTAATTAATTAACATTCCACTCCTCCCGTTTCCAGAATGTGCATTTTCTTCTTGCTCAAGGAAAGCTCTTATGTCATGACAAGTTTTGAGATAACAGTGATGGCGGGTGGGGGTCTCTGGGGGCGGGGGGGGCGGTTGGGAACTGAACAAATCCATCTTCTGGTAAAGTGTTGTGTGTCTGATTCTCATACCACACACCATATTATTTTTGATAGCTAGCATAAGGACAGAAAGATAATTCTTAAATGTCTATTTTCTCAGTGTGTTCATTAGCGTGGGCATCCAATAGAGCTAGTTGGTCACCTCAGTTGTCTAATGACAGACGCGTGAAGCAGACAATTTAGAACCATAATTTCTTTTGTTTTTTCTCCCCCTTCTCCTTCTCCTGATGCCATCCATTCCCCCTTCCCTTCTTCCTCCACCTTCTCTTTCCTTCCCCCTCCCCTCCCCTTTATTTGTACTAGGAATCAAGGAAGGCGAGGTCAGCACCTGTCTCTCATACCGCTCGGCCTTCCCTTTGGTTTTTCCTTCTGCCCACATTTCCCTGCATTTCTCTCCGTCTTCCTGATCAATTGATCTATCGTACCTCCTCTCTGTCCCTTCTTCCACACCGTTTGCAAAGCCTTGGAGGAGGGGGTGATAGAAATGCCATGGCCACCGTTAGAGCTAAGCATTAAAGTGTTACTTTTTCTTAATAACTTGAGCGCTGAGGGTCTCTGTTTTCATTATCATTGGAGCAAAGAGAACCTTCTCTCAGTAATACTGTTTGTCTATGGATACAGATAAAAGTACTTTATAGTGTGGTTCCAAAA
Organism: Rattus norvegicus; assembly: GCF_021556685.1. Taxonomy (NCBI): domain Eukaryota; kingdom Metazoa; phylum Chordata; class Mammalia; order Rodentia; family Muridae; genus Rattus; species Rattus norvegicus. The sequence continues at coordinate 99,486,797 of NC_141542.1, forward strand.
GAGGAAGCAGTGGGTTTGTTTCTTAGTTAAAGTGATTAAGATTTGTGAAAAACTTAATCACGCAAAACTAAGGCCAGAAGAGGGCATCAGATCTCATTACAGATGGCTGTGAGCCACCATGTGGTTGCTGGGAATTGAACTCAGGACCTCTGGAAGAGCAGACAGTGCTCTTAACCACTGAGCCATCTCTCCAGCCCCTAGTTTTTCTTTCTCTTTCTTTTTCTTTTTTTAAGATTAAAAATTACACTTATTTCACGTTCATACGTGGCAGTCAGAGGACAGTATGTGGGAGTTGTTTCCCCCCTTTTCTCAGGCTTGGCAGCAGGTGCCTCCGCTTGAGCCTTTGTCAGTCTTCCTTGGTTATCTCCTTGCTGATATCCGGAAGCCCCACATCCAGTCTCTACCTCCAATCTTCATTCTTTAATGAAATCTTTCCAGCAGGAAGGAGGAACTATAGCCAACACTAAGGGGATTTGAAGAAGTTATATGGAAGCTTGTTACCTCATAAACTCGTGTGGAAGAGTTTAACTTGGGTTACCTTACAGAAGGGATGATGCCTCTCCCAGAAGCCAAGAGGGGAGAGGGAAAGCGAGAGGTAAGGGGATAGTGAGGGAGGGGGAGGAGAAGAGAAGGGGGAAAGGTAGAGGAGTGGTAAGGGGAGGAGCGGAAAATCGAGGAGGGAAAGGGGAAAGGAGGAAGAGAGAGAGGAGGGAAGTGGGAGGGGAAGGAGGGAAGGGAGAGGGGAAGAGGAGAAGAGAGGAAGGGGAAGAGAGGGGGAACGGGGAAGGAGAGGGGAAGGGATAGCACTGGGAGAAGGAGATGGGGGAGGATAAACAAAAGAAAATATATTTATTTTATTGCCAATAAAAAGTCCAATGTCAGATATGGGATACCTCCTCTTGGGCTGTTGGTTAAGTTATCCCAGGTATAACCCCCCAACAATATAGGATAATGCCATGGTTCCTGATCAGCAAGGAATTGATGGGACGTCCCTATTGCTAAAGACACCATGCACTTTGGTCACAGGACATAGAGAAGTCAAGTTGGCACCGACCAGTTATTTTCCTCATTGTTGGCTAGCTTTTGTAGGACTGGAAAGTGCTATGCAGGCTGCTGGAGGGAGAAGTCATCAACAATTTTACCCATCTATTAACCTATAGTAATTACCCATATGGTAAGATATGCCATGATGGTAATAATGGCCCAGATATTGTGGGGTAGCAACCACTTTCTGATTGGATTTAAGGCCTGTTCTACATGATGACAGGCATGCCTAGTATGATAAATCATCCAAAACCCATAGTCAGGAAGCGCACAGGCTCCAGTGGTGACCCCTTGACTACCATTTTGCTAAATGGAAATGGATCAAACCCTTCTCTCCATTTATGGTCTATACCCGTAGACCAGCATAGTTCTTAAACCTCATGAGAGAGCTTTTTATGTTCAGCAGAATATGATTAATGCAGAAACTCACAACTGGTCACAGTGCATAAAATAAGCATCTGCGAGGAGCTTAGCCACCAATGGAACAACTATATCACCCCTCCCCCGAGGAGGGCCAAAGTAAGACAGTGTCTTCCAGATACAGCAGGCCCACTGCACTCATGAACACAGGATAGTTGCTGCCTGAAACCTGCAGAGGATCAAGCCAATGACGATATTCTATTATGGACAGGGGAGTGGTTCATGGACCCCGGCTCCTAGCTGAAAAGCTATTGATACTTGGTGGCTTCTTATGGAGAGAGAGCCATTTTCTTTAGGCAGGTGGTTCCTGATAGAAAGACCATGTGTCAATGGATGGCCCCACACCCAGGAGTCTATGGGGAACACAGTGGGACTCAGTGGGTTATTTATAAAAAAGGACATGGAATTGAGAGGTGGTGTTTCAGTAATATTCACCCCCCGATAAACCTGAGAGAGGAAGATGAGGGAGAGGAAGAGAGGAGGAAGATGGAGCAGAACCACGTGGCCCAGAGAATTGTAAATAGCAAGAGTATCACAGCCGGTGAATAGGTTGGTGTGATAGAACTGCCCAATCTAGGATTATAGCTTATAAATATAATATCTGGGGTGTATTTTTTTACAGATTTTTTTGGGTTAAAATTACTGCAACAGGGTGGATTGGAGATGGATCTTGGAAGAGTGAGGGGAAGAAGAAGAGGAGGAGGAGGAGGAGACAAATGTGACAAAAAGACATTGCATGCATGTTTGAAATTCTCGAAGAAGTAATTAAAATATGTGTATTTAATTTAAAACATTTTCCAAGATATTTTAAGAAATATCTCTTTGCATTTCTGAACTTGGTCTTTTATTTATGTTTTCAGTGGGAGTCAGGATTCCCCAGAGGTAAATGAGAACACTGTTAGCTGATATTTTTATTTGTTACTGTCTTAGGGTTTTGCTGCTGTGAACAGACACCATAACCAAGGCAACTCTTATAAAGACAACATTTATTGGGGCTGGCTTACAGGTTCAGAGGTTCAGTCCATTATCATCAAGGCAGGAGCATGGCAGCATCCGGGCAGTCATGGTGCAGGAGGAGCTGAGAGTTCTACATCTTCATCTGAAGGCTGCTAGGAGAATACTGACTTCCAGGCAGCTAGGGTGAGGGTCTTAAGCCCACGCCCACAGTGACACACCTAGGCCAACAAGGCCACACCTCCTAATAGTGCCACTCCCTGGGCCAAGCATAAACAAAGAATCACACAGAAGTTTTACTTGTGTGTGACCATTTGGTCTAGGAAGAAAGGAAGAAAAAAACTGGACAGAAGGAGAAGGCAAAATATGTCCTATTTTAACACATTATGGGTATAAGACTAATGAGAAAGGAAAACTAAGAAAAGAAAAAGCTAGGAATACAGAGAGCAGAAAGGGGGAAATAAAGTAAAAACGTTTTAGTTCCCAAGCAGGACATGAGTGATGTAAAATAAAATAAAACATTACGTAAACAAATGATGGCGGGCACCTCCGAGGGGCCTTCCTGAACTTCTGTTCTTAGCAGTATTTGATTTACTGTTGTTGGGAAAGTGATCAGAAGTCTCTGTTAATTAGTAACACACTATTTTATGGAGAAGTCTCCGGTGACCCTAACAGAGAGACATACAATTTCATGGAACCACAAAATAACTTTCCTTAACTTTTTATTTTCCCATTGGACCTGCTTACCACTGGGTAAAAGTCATCAGAGACATCTGAGTCGTGATTGATAAGGAAGTTTCCTTCCTGGAAGCCTACTTTTCTGTGAAGCACTTGAAGAGTTTACCGGGTTCACCCATGAGTCTCCACTGAGGGACATCAGTGGCCCTCAGCTGGAGTGGAAGCCTTGCAGAACATACTAAACTCATCATACTGGGTGGATCCTGTTGGGAAATCTTCACAAAAGGTTTTGGGGGGTTATTCTGAAGATGTATTGATTTTACCTCAGGGAAGACCACCATTTGTTGTGACCCATCTCTATATTTTGTCCCCCTTCGATGAGGCAAGCCTAGACAGAAGCAATGCATGAGCTATTCAGTAATGTCCCTGAAGTTGGGGACTTAACTAGTGTCATTCCCTGGATAGCTATGTCATCACCCTGCCTCATTCCAGTGGCGATCTTGACATCCTTTGAATGAGCTAATGACTCATTTCATCTGTGACCTGACATATAGACTTTAGGCAGATAAGTAAGTGCCTCTGGCTTAAGCCAGAGGGCATGGTGGAACATTCCAGTCGCTTATCTGGTTCTGTCATTGGGTTTACTCCCAGTGGCACCTGTGAGCACTGAAGACATGTCACAGATGATAATATACATAGTAAGGTACAAGGCAGTCTCGGCTTTGCCTCACTTGTGCTGGGAGAACAGTCATGGAAAACAATACAGGTTAAAATAGCGGCTTGTCCGGGGTCGGGCATCCACTTGTTAAACTGGATTGGTATAAGCTGGTTTAAATGAAAAGGCTCACATATTGCAAGAGCTTAGAGCCATTTTCTATTGAGTAGGAATGACGTCACCAGGTAGCAAGCTCTATAAAAATTATTTTATGTTATGGCAGCCTTTGATACCTTTTACTTCCTGCAAAGAGTCCAGCAGCACGAATTTGCATATTTCCTAGCACATAGGTTCAGAGAACATGACTTTCCCAGCCACACAGTGAGTTATTGATATGGACACTTAGGTTATTAGTCATTCTTCGGCCCCAGCAGATAGAGCGATTTGTTCTAAACTGTTTTGTGGACACATTTCTCAAGTGTACAAGGCAGCTGCACAATTAAATCACGGGGAGGGTTGGCAGCCATATAAACTGTCTCTTGTAAGGTTTTACTTACTCCAGAACAAGAGAGCATCACTGTGTTCCTGATAGAGTTTTGTCTTTTCTGGGGCCAGCCACAGGCCTACAAAGGCGGTGAGGAGTTTGCAAGGTTAGTTAGCCTTGCTGTTTTTTTTTTTTTTTTTAAACCTGGTGGGCGAAATGTCAAGACCATATGGCCTTTTATCCCCATTTAGGGGGATTTGATTTTTACTAGAAAATTACTGAGAGTGGAAATAAAGAGTAGTTTGTTTTTATTTTTTAAGGTCATATTCCCAAGGTCAATTTTCTTCCTATACGAGGTCCTGGGTTCTTTTTGCTTTTGCCTTTGGAAACTATCTGTTCTTTTGCTAATTATAAAAGTGTCAAGTTCAGGAAAATGGGCTTGCCAGTATGTTGTTTTTTAAAGATGTAGGGAAAAAAATAAATGGTAAGAGCTTCCTATATTGAGGGATAATTCTATTTTAATGTTGGTGAGTTTCCTTCAGGTTTTGTTCATACATTAATGTAAGTAAGCATGATTTTTTTAATGATGATTTAACATGTAATTTTCTCCTACAGTCTCACTTCTCTCATTATTTGACAGCAGTTTCCATCTCATACAAACTTCAAAGATAGTAAATGGCAATGAATCACAATGCCATGGTTGTTTAATAATCATTTTAGGACTACGCTGCTGAATATTTTTATCATTGTTCTCCCTACTCTAGTTGCATTTCAATGAATAGCTTTGCATGTGATTTTCAAAAGCTAACCTATATTTTATTATTTGATAATTTCGTATTTGTATGTAGAATGGGATACGATCATGTACACCCCTGCTTATCTCTTTAGTCTGCCCCACATTCCCCCAACAGCCCCTTCTTTAATTTCCTATCTTCTTTCTCTTTTTGATAACTGAGTAATGCCAATTAGCGCTCCCCATATGTGGACGGATGTGTGGCTACCCACTGACATGCTGCAAGCCTACAGATGGTCACACCCTCAAAGAAGAATGGTTTTCCCTCTCCCAGCAGCTATCTACTGCAAAGAGCTTTGTACTAAGGGGCAGCGGCTGGAGATCATCTCCCTCATTTCCTGCATTTCAGCTGTCTTGATCTTGAGCTGTGTGGGTTCATGTGTGTAATAGCCCTGCCATTTGTAAAGGGGTCCTTTCTACCCTCCAGCTCTTATATCCGTTCTGCCTCTTCTGCAGTGTTCTGCAAGCCATGGCAGGGTGGGTTAATAAAGATGTTCAACTCAGGGATGAGCTCTTAGCCCCTTCTCAACTTTTTTGATCAGTTATTCGAATATGGTTTTTGCCTTCAAATACACTTCCACAGGTGCTTGCAGATGCACACCACACACACACACACACACACACACACACACACACACACAGAGACAGAGACAGAGAGACAGAGAGACAGAGAGTTTGAAGTACAGAAGTTTGAATGCAGAGGGCTCTACCACGAGTACAGTCCCAGCCATCCTTTAATTTTTGAGAGGAGTCTTACTATGTTTCCCAGCTAGCCATGAACTCTGTCATCCAGGCAGGTCCTGAATTTGTGATCATCCTGTCCCAGTTTCCAGTATCTGGGATAACAAGTCTGCCATTATCAAGCCTGCCTTTGAGGATATTCTTCATAGATTGGCAATGCCTTATATGAATAATTAGGCCTAGATGTTCCAGACTGGAGAACCATGTAACAAAGGAATACCCAAACCTTCCCTACAGAAGCACAGATAAGCTTAAACCTGCATCAAACTAAAAGTATTGAAACAGGGCCCCTTCTCAGGTCGGCACGTGGGCCTTTTAGCTAATGACACTGTAATGACACTGGTCCAGACCAAAGGGCTATTCTCAGCCTTATCCTGAAGCTTCACATTCCAAAACACCACGTGGACTCCGGTGACAAGGATGAACAGAATTCCTTAGCAAGTTACTTTCTGATCAGTCAGACAAGTATATTTAGCTGGCTTCTTCGTGGCAGCTTTGAGAAAACTATGTAGGGGAATTTTCCACTTTACAATAGGGAGCTACCTTGATTTCACCATCACAGGAGCAATTGCTCAGTTACATATTAAGACCTTTGGTCTGCTGAATAAATACACTTAATACCCCGAGGCTCATTGGAAAGTACGGGGATGATAGGGCCTTTTCTCCTTCCCTCAGCTCTTTTCTTCTGGTTCTTCTATTTCTCTGGCAAACTATTTACTTGATTGGGCAAACATCTACATCACAGGGCATGCTCTTCTTGTGTCGGGGGTGGTGGTGGGGGTAGTTAAAAGTTACCAGCCATTAGTGAGTTTGTACTAGGACATATCACAACAGGGTGAGTACTGGGTCCTGTGGCTGAGTGAGGATGCCTCTCAGAGAGTCTCTTGGTTGTTTCCATATGCTCTTAGCAAATTCATTCCCTTCTAAACATTGCTAAGTGTACAGGAAAATGGGCCCACTCTATGGGGAATTTCTGGAAGGAATTTGGCTCTACCAAAAGCTATTGAACACACACACACACACACACACACACACACACACACACACACACACACTTAGGATTATGTATAAAAACTAATGCAAAATGTTTTTCACAGTGCAAGTGATTATAAATGAACGCCTTGTAACGACAAAGGGAATGAATCATGACTGAACAGGTAATGAAAATGATGGCGAATGATGATGATGATAACATATAAACTCATTTGTTGATATGGCCAATGGCAAGGCTCACAGACTCAAGTGAAAAGGAGGCACTCTAAGTACAGGAAATTTATGCTAAACATGTGAGTAGCAATCAGTGTAAAAGTAATCTAATACTTAATTCTCCACTCTCTGAATGGTGAGCATCTGATTCTATTTTGCTATATTTATTTATTTCAACAGGGTATGCATCACAGCAATTTATCCGCTGTAGTGTATGTGATGTGTGTATTGGTTTGCCCATTTGGTGTCACCTGCCAGTCAGAGGACAACTTTGGGAGTCAAACTTTCTTTTCACTGCGTGTACCAGAGCTCAAACCCATGTTGTCAGGCTTGTGTGGCAAGCATTTTTACTCACTGATCTCTCTTGATAGCCCTATGGTAATTTTTAAATTGTAAAATAGGCTAAAAACAAACAAAAACCACTATTTTTTCTGTATTATGCTTTATAGACTTTTAAGAGCTCCTACCAAGAAGATAGTAGGTGACCGATGTATTCACCTTCACAGACCTGCTCTCTTTTGTGGTAAAATCTTGTGAGGAAAAGATGGACTGTATCACCTCTACATTAAGATTGTTTTTAAAAGTTCAGGAGACAGATGTTCCTGAGGGTTAAAGTTTACAGCTCTTACATTCTTAGGTAGCTCTCCAACTCAAGGCCACCATTTTCAATAAGAGGTGACACCCTCTCCTCAGAATTCTTCTCAGTGCATTCCTTACGCTTGATCTTAGCCAAAAGGCTGAGAAGATCTCAGCACATTCCGTGAATGTTGATAACTACTTACCACCTTGGAAAGCTCTCACATGCCAATTTACTCTGACACCACTGGAAAGTTCTTGCTCTATTTTCCCACCGAGCATTGCTTATTTTAAAGGATGTCAACGTAAGCAACGTAAGAGGCATAGTGCTTCATCAAGGAACGTCTTTTGAAGAAGATACAATGGATGCTTCAGAATATTTAAATAAAAAGGTTTAATTTTAGTGTAGTGAATGTTATGTGTTGTAGACATGAAAAATCCAGACTATTTTTGTGATACCAAACAAAACAAAACAAAACAATAGAAAACACAAAAAACCAAAACACCCACTCACTGTGCACCTCCGTTAATTGTATACACCTAGAGAAATTAGATGGCGTCTGGGAGTTCTATTCACATTCACAGACACTCAGCATCAGGCTTTTAGAAAAATCCATGTCACATCGTTCAGTCCGGGTTTCAGTGCCTAAGTCTTGGTTGAGCTAGTCAGGTGTGAGGAACTCAGTGGATGACTGGACAGAGCAAGGCAGAATTGGTTTGAAAATGCAAGTATTTAAGAACACCACCATATCCTAAAAGACACGAGGATGTAAGCAAGCAAGCAAACAGGGAAACAAACAAACTTCTGAAAGAACAAATTCACTTTGGTAGAACAGAACCCGTGCTTATTGAAAAGAAAATGCAGCCACAGGAAGTGGCCTTGCTCAGTTATGCAAATCATTTTGCAGCAGTAAGGGAGGCTTCTTGGCTTCAGAATTCACAGTGGGAAATTCCTACAGAGACTTTTAAGCTCTCATTACAGCTACATTAACAATCAGAGTCATGCTACAGTGAAGGGCTGCTGGAGAGTTGCCAAATTCCCAGCTTCCTCAAGCAGTGGAAGTAGTGACCTGAAAAATCGGGAGTGATCTCTTTTACAACATCGAACAACAAACCACTTTGACCACGAGACATCGAACCTGAACACAAAATGAAAGCATAATGATAGGTTTTTCATAATGTGGGCAGCTTTTGTGCCATCTCCCTATAAAAGCACCCCATCCCCATTTAATTTCTCTTTCTATAGAAATGTCACATTTTGCTCCCGAGATTAAAGGCAGGAGCAAAGTGGTGACTCCTTTATATCTGGACAAAACTGGAGTCTAAAGCTGGTTTATCCTTTACTGTGTATGAATATTTTCTATTGCTTTTAAAGATTTAGGTAGTAAACTGTGTGGAATTGATGGGAAGAGCCCAGTGTTTTCTGTTTAGTGTCCTATTGAGAAGGACTAAGTATTCTCTACAACACTTCCACACTGTGTCTAATTAATCGTTAATGGTCTTTAAGACCGAGTCCCTTTTCAGCTGTGTTTGAGCACTGACAACCAAAATCAATGTTGCGTTGGCATTTGTGGGGAAGGAAACTCTTTTTCGGCTGTTACAGGGGAGGCCACGGGACAACAGTGTCTTCTTTTAGTGTACTCCATTTTGTTTTCTGAGACAAGGTCTCTCACCAAAACCTGGAGTTCACTGGCCAACCAGCAAGTCTTGGAGATCCTCCTGACCCCCGCAGTGTTGAGATCAGAGATGTGCCTCGATGTCTGGCTTTTACCTGGATGTTGAGAATGTGAAGTCAGGTCCATACAGTTGTGTGAAAAACATGTTCCCCAACCTCTAGACATCTTCTAACAGCATCACAGATGTGCCATGCCTTAAATCAAACTCGATTGCATCCTTAGCCCAGGAATCCACCCTTCTCTATGTTCTGTATCTCATTCAACTTGTGCCACCATTCCCTTAGCGACTGAAGCCTGACATGTGGAGTTGGTCTTTGTTTCCCTTTCCTTTATATTTAATATCCAATAAATAATTTAATAAAATTTCATGTCTAGCATACATCCTCCTCATCAGCTACCTCCAACCATTTCAACCGTGTCTGCATGGTCTCTACAAGCTCTGCTCACACTTCTACTCCCTTCTGGATTGGTCACTTTCTTGTTACTATGGCCAATACCTGACATCATGCAATTTAAGGGGAGAAAGTTTTATTTTGTCTTACAGTTTATTCAAATACAGCTCCCCCATGGTGGAGAAAGAAAGAATAGACAGAAAGGGGCTGGGCTACTAAACTTGAGGCACCTCCTCAGCGACTCACTTCCTCCAGCCCGACTTCAACTCCTGCAGGTCCCACAAACTGCACTGGCCAACAGCTGAGGACTAAGAGTTCAAATGCACGAGTCTATGGGACATTTCACATCCTCTCATACTGGTCAGGGATCCTTTTAGACTAGGACATCAGAGCACATCATTTCCCTCCTAAAACCATCTAGTGGGATCCTATCCCATTCCACTAAGCACCACGAGGTAGGGCCTCTTTCAAGGCCAATGAGCTGTTGTAGCCAATTCATGGTCTCATTTTCTAATCCATCTTCTCTCTTTTTTCACTCTCGTTCACTTTCTCCATTGGCCTTCATACTCCTCACACTTTGCCATTTCAAGGTCATTGTGTTGGCCGTTTCCTCTGTTTTGAATGTTACCATCAGAAGTCTGCCGGGCTCACTCCTTCACTTCCCTCAGGTCTCTGTGGAATGTCTTCTTCATACAGTGTTTTCCTAACCACCTATCCAAGCTGGAATCTGGGTCACTCTCTACCACCTTGCTTTGTTCTTTCCCATTATGCTTTTGTTGCTTGTCGTTCAATCGCATGTGCTTTAATTTGCTTCCTCTGTTGTATCTGCTGTAGTCCAAATGGGATGTGAGTAGAGACTGTCTTATGCATAGCTTCTGGAACAAATTAGGTACCAATAAAATTATATTTACTTAAGAGTGTTGCTCTTTTCTCACCCCCCCACTGAGTGTACATATATAATTTAAATTTTACTTATTTTTTGTGTATGAGTGTTTTGGTTGGTGCCCGCATAGGTCATAAGAGGGCATCAGATGCCCTGTGACTGGAGATACTGACAGTTATGAGACATCATATGGATTCTGGGAATCACATCCAAGTCCTTTGCAGGAGTGGCAGGTGCTCTTAGCCCCTGAGCCACCTTTGCAGGCCTCTCTGGACGTGTTCTGCTTCATGGAATCCCTCTACACTACAATGTCAAAAGTATCTAGGACTATGATGTCCAGGAAGATTGAATACTAACAAAATCATTCATGAGATGGATTTGGGTATAAACAACGGAGAGAGCAAGCAGTTGTAGAAATAAGAGATCTCTTGCTCAGAAAAGCTTTTTAAATCCCCTTCTGGTCATAAACACTAAAAACTTACTCGAGCCACTTTCTGCCTCCAATGTCAGGAGGGGATTTTTTTCAGTTGCTAGTAAGGCAGCCTTGGTTCCAAAGGTAGAAATATATGAAAAGTGTTGAAGTTACTCATTATTTCAAGGACTGGTTTGAAGCCAGTGATTTTTCAAGCCGTTTGGTAATTGATGTTCATCAGTTTGGCCCAAGAGAATCCAAGGACAGCAAACACACTGGTGCCATATAATGTCCCAGGGAGTATCAAGACAAAGAGCACAAGTTATTTTTGTAATAAAGAAGGTCTTAAACACAAATTTATTTCAGAAGGTGAATGTCATTAGTTACAAAAGAGGAATTTCAAAGATCACTCATCATGACTCTATTTATACAATATTACAATTACATTTTAATTCAGTAGTAGTTGTTGAAATATATGAAATTGGAGCCACCATTGTTTCTGGTATCCATGACAACCAGAGACAAAGAATGAGTGGTCAATTGTCATGATAATTGTTTAAAACTTTGGTGAGATTCTACAAATTAATTAATAATAGGCTGACATTTTTAATTAAACTGTAATCACATCGTTTTCACCTTCTCTTTTCTCACTCCAGCCCTTCCCATATACTATCCTCTCTCTCTCTCTCTCTCTCTCTCTCTCTCTCTCTCTCACTCAATCATGACTTCCTTTTCTTTTCTTTACTTGTGTGCATTTGTGTATGTACGTGTGTGTATCCTGTATAGAAATGCAGCCTGCTGATTCTGTCAGTGTTACTTGTGTGTCCGTGATTTCAGTGCTGACCACTTGGTACTGAATAACCTACATGGAGGTGCATCCGTGGGCAAAACTAGCCTCTCAGTCTTACCATTCCTTAGTTGCCTATAAACTACATGTCTGCTCTCTTCACATCATGAGACATTTTATCCTTCTCAATAGTAAACGTATAAGTAGGATTCCTAGCCTGCTGTCTGCCTGTTTGTCAATGTTATTTATTACACTAATTTTTGGCTCACTTTATGACTGTTTTGATGAATTATGAGTTCAGTTAAAGTGTTCTTATCCCATCTTTAATTTTTTTTCTTGAATAGTGCCAAACTATATAATTCCTGAAGGAGAATAACTGGAAGCCCATCTAGCTTGATGCTTTAATGTTAAAGCTGAGGACACAGAGGTCAGAGAGACATGAGACATTGCCTGTATTGTCTTTGAGGACCAGAACTGGAGCTCCTGACCTCCTCCCTAGGTCACTGTATTGTTCCTCATTTCCTCCACAAGGATTTATTACCTAATTCTGGAATAGATCACGTTACTACACGTCATTAGCCTACACATTAACTTAGCTGCTCTCAGAGAACAACACACGTCACAGTTTCTATTTAGGCTTAATCATTAATGACATATTATCAAACAACTAAATAAAAATATCAAAGCATGACCTCTAGTCACAACTTCTCAGGGGGCTAAGCTGGGAAGAACACTCCAGCCTAGTCGTTGGATACCAGTATGTGAGACGCGGCAGTATGCTGTCTGAGAACATATTAATTCAAACTAAATTAAAAAGTTATACTTTCAGGAAGGATGAGAACTATATGAATTACTGTAATGACTATTTAAAACAAAACAAACTTCTTGATTTTTGGCACCTTAGTTTGGAGTCTCATGAAAGCAATGAAGCGACGGATAATTTCATTGTGAGGTTACCTCAGGAAGCAAGAAGACAGACAGGTAGAGGGTCATTCATGAACACTGGGAAGTTGACTTTCCTAGAGACTTTTGAGGGGGGAAGTAAATAGTTGTCTTTGAAAATAATCCTCCTGAAGGTTAAGAGAGAGCACTTCATGCACTGGTTCATATGTTGCATTAGTGGAGGGTTTCTCCATAGGCTGTCATCTCCCCGTTCATATTCAGTGTTAGGAAAAGTGGAGAGTACCAACATCCTCCCTCAGCTCAAAACAGGTCCTGGAGCAGAAAGAAATGCAGACACAGAGCAAGCAATGGCCAGCATGGGTGTTGGCAAGGGCTCAAATCAAAACTAGAGCTGAAATCCCATGTTGTGTGATGCCAGACAGAAATACCTTCTACAGACAGCTCCAGAAAATGTTTCAAGAAACAGCTAGCATAGTGGCTATTGTGAATAAAAGAAACACCCCGTGTGCTCAGGCCAGATGAATCCACCAAAAAACCCAGAAGGATATTCAGCGCTTTGGCTTAAAAATAAAAATTAAAAAAAAAAAAACTGAAAAACTGTCTTCTCCAGAAAATATTGCATATCCATGGGCTATTTCCTAATGATTCATTTATTTTGAAAGAAAAGATTTGGCCCATAAACCCATGATGCTGCAAGATCACATAGCCTTGGGGAGGGATACTCATACTATTCTCAGGAAAAATCCAAGTGTCCTCATTATAAGAGTTGCAAGTGACTAAAACTAGTGCCGTTGCTATAAAAGAGAAAGCTATTAAAAAACACCTTGAAGAAAATATGAAAATAAACAATATTTTTGCAATTTTTCATGAGCTCCTTTCAAGGAGTAGCTTGCATATTATCTCACTAAGGAAATGTGATGAGGTCATACAATAGCCCTTAATAGACACATGTGCCAGTCGATTTCTGCGCTTTGGGACGTAGATGTCCCTGTGTGTGTGCATGTATGAAGAAGCCAGAGGTCAGTTTCAGTGGCTTCCTCAGTGGCTCTTCACCTTACTTTTTTAGCGAGGGTCTTTCCCTGGACCTGGAGCTCACCAATTGGCTGGACTGCCTGGCTAACAAGTCCCAGGGATCCCCTTTCTCACTCCTTCCTCAGAACCGGAGTTGCATACGTGTACCACGCAAGCTGACTTTTTATTTGGTTGCTGGCCATATGTACTCATATTCTAATGCTTAGATGGCCAGTACTTCATCAGTGGAGCCCCTGCTGGCTTTTAGAACTAAGAAATATGTCATTCAAAGATACACATCAGTAGCAGGTCACATAGTAGAGAAGACCAGCTCTACCATGAATTCCTGGGTAGTGTTAATGAAACCAAAGAGCACAAACAAGCAATCCAATGCTCACCAGTGCAATCGTCTCAACATGGAGTCTTTAGGATCACTAAATAAACTGATAAAGTGCTTGGATCCGAGTCTATAACAGATAGATGGTTATGCTCTCCCTGTCTACATTTCTGACCTTATTGAGAGGTCATCTAGCTCAGGATGAGTGTCTCTATAAAAAGAGGAAAGAAAATCCAGGTCATTCTTCTGTATATTCTCCATCCTAACTGGGAAGCTCTCTGCTTTCCTGGATCCCCCCATCTCCTTGGTTTCTATAGTGGCTCACAGCAGAAAAGTCTCCATCAATGTCACACAAGAAGAAGTCACCAAAAGTGTTTTCAGACTCATATAGATGACACATATGTCAAGGCTTCCTCTGCAAGACCATAAAATTATCATTTTGTCAAAAGCCAACAAGCTGAGACTCTGAAGAAGCATTTGGGAAAAGATAGGCTAAGGCTGAGGAATGGGAAGAGGGTGGGCCTACTCTCTCTGGTGACTTTCTCAGGAGTCACAGGCACCTGGTCTCATCCCTCTAGTGTACAATGACATCAGTGATTCCTTTGTTGTGGGACTGGTCTTCTTTTTTGTAACTTTAATGAACTGCTTCTAATAACCCTGGGGGTAGAGAGTATACCTTGGTGATAGAATGTTTGCCTAGCATGCACAAGGCCATGGTTCAATCCCCAGTACCACAAAAGAAAGAAAGAAAGAAAAAAAATGAAAGAAAGAAAGAAGGAAGGAAGGAAGGAAAGAAGGAAAGAAAAACAAATTTTAAAAAGAAATAAAGTTGCATGTGAAACACACTCTTGTTCTTGTCATGATGTATCTTTAACTACATTTAGAGAGAGAGAGAGAGAGAGAGAGAGAGAGAGAGAGAGAGAGAGAGAGAGAGAGGGAGAGAGAGACATAGAAAGGAGATAGAGAGATACTCATAAGGTCATACATGATCTGGATGGCACTGATAGCAGACATCTGGATTTTGTGAGATATTATAAATAAATAACAGTGAGAGTCAAAGAACTTATGTTTGAGATGCTGAGCCAGGGAAACTGGGAAATTATTCATTTGACACGAATGACAGAGAACATACACGTGTCCGATTGTATGAATAATGGAAGAAGCACACACAGTTCCATGCAGTCCATGCTCACCTGAAAAAGAAATTGTAAGAGCAAAAACTGCAAAGCACTTAACTCCCACAGTGAATAAGTAAGCGGTAGTTCCCCCAAACCGACACTGAGTGCTCTCACAGCTTTAAAGGGAAATAGAAAAACCATAGCTTCCATTGTGTATCTGTACAAAGTTTTAGGGCCCTGGGGGCAATGCCATGGTATATGTTATTATCATATTTGTCTCCAGGTAGACAGAACAGATACTGAGAATTATTTTTGTGGTACACCCCTTGAAACTAAAGGCAGATTATGAAGATGAACGAATCTAAATGCAGTCATGTGTTTCTAAACAGCAGAACGAGGTTCATGGTCAGGAGATCCTGTTGTGTACACAGAGAGTCCTTACACAAAATTTAGATGTGTATAGTTGATTCTGTTTTGGCTCAAAGTACAGTCTCTTGCTCTTAGGTTGTAAACCTATACAGCATGTGACATTATGGACTACTGTGGACAAGTGTATTTGTGTTCTTAGATGTAGGACAGGTACCATAAAAAAAGATGCTGTAAAAATTAAGAAATGATAAACTTATATGAGGTGGGTGCTATGAATGAGTGGAGCTTGCCTGGCTAGCATTTGCTTTGCCACTGAATGGGTGACTGGGGAATGAGCGTGGAGGTCTGGGACACTACTGTTCACCTGTGCAGAGTTTATAAGTGCTGTAAACTAGTTGCTAAAACTTTTTTCCAGAAATATATTAGCTTTAGCCACTGTGACATTTTTATTTTATAAAGTTTTACATTTTAAAAACCTTTAGACTTTGGTAAGGAAACATTGCTTAAGAAACAAAGGTGCCATGAGGCTAGAAGACTATGCAGAAACATTTTCCTTCTTGATAGCATTATTTTCCCTTTGAGATTATTATAATTCCATTTCTAAGCTTAGTTGCCGAAAGGTAAGACAAAAACATGCACACTGCTCTACTGAGTTCCCCTTCTGGGGTTGTAGCCAGCTTGAACCCTAATCCCTACCACTCCCTTAGAGTAAACCTGATTGGTATTCCCCAAATACTTACCCAGCATGCTATAAATAGACAAGGTCTATAACAGTAGTTTGCAGAGCTTTACAACTGGACCCTGGCACCAGGCATATGTCTGACTCTTTGATACTAGTCTGGGCGAATCAGGTGTACTCCATTAAAGGAGGTCACTTTTTTTGAGTGCTTTCAAAGTCCTCATATTATGACTTACATTATGGAGACCTGCTTGGACTTGCTCTATCCCAAGAATCATGCATGATTCATTAGCAAGTAGCCAATAGGTTGCCCTCTGTAGGATTGCCCTCTGTTTGCCTCTTGCCTTTGGTGTCCCAACACCTGGGAGCTGGTCTCACACAATGGGACCAGGTTTATCTGGAACACCTACTGTATTGGTTATTTTCCTTGTTGGTGGGACCAAGCTCTTGACAGAGACAACTTAAGGGAGGAGAGTTTACTTGGAAACACAGTTTTAGGGGACATAGTGCATTATGACATGGAAGGCATGAGAGCTGAGTGGCTCGGCTCTGGCAGCGACTTGAGGCATGGCTTGTTCACATCTCAGCAGACTGAGAAACAGAAAGCTCAGGGTAAAACCAGAAGTAGATACTGTCTCCAAGGCCCATTCCCAGAAACCCAATTTACTTGGTTGGATCACAGTCTCAAAATTCTATAGCTTCCCAAGACAGAGTTCAGTTGGAGTCCAAGTGTCTGAACACATGACTTTAAGGGTTAACTTAGTCTGTGATCTATTGCTATGCAGAGACACCATGACCATGGCAACTCTTACAAAGCATCATTTAACTGGAGCTTGCTGTAGTTTCAGAGGTTTAGTCCATTACCAGCTTGGCAGGAAGCATGGTGGCACACAGGCATATATGTACCAAATATGGAGCTGAGAGTCCTACATGAGATTAACAGGCATTGAGGAAGGAGGGAAAGAGGGAGGGAGGGAGGGAAGGAGGGAGGGAGACAGAGAGAGAGAGACACAGACAGACAGACAGACAGACAGACAGACAGACACTGGACTTGGCTTGGGCTTTTGAAACCTCAAAGCTCATCCCCAGTGATACACTTTCTCCAACAAGGACACACCTTCTAATCCTTTCAAATAGTACCACTTTCTAAACCTGTAAATATAGGAATCTATGAGAGGCCATTCTTATCCAAGCCACCACATGGAGGGGGTACATTTTGTTTCTATGTCGTAGCTGGACCTATGCTGGACCAGGTGCCATTGTATTCTGCCTTTACACCCTGGCCTATTGGAAAGCTCTCTCTCTCTCTCTCTCTCTCTCTCTCTCTCTCTCTCTCTCTCTCCCCATTTCTAAGTATGAGGTACACTTTAATATAATAATGAAAATTAGAGTATGGTAAGTATATAAATCAGTAGCATTGTCCTAATTATCAAGTCTCCTGCACTGCACACAACTGAATATGGTATCATATACACTAATAGAATAATAGCAGAGTTTTCTATATCAGCATCATTACAAACGTATGAGTTTAGATAGGATGTTATGATAGCCATATCATTACTAGACAATAAATTTCTGCTGACTCCATATAATATTGTGGGCACGCCATCATATAAGCATTGATTATGGTGCCTGACTCTATTGTTACATAGAGTGAAGAGGAGACATATGGAATGAGTTAATTCTGAGACTAGAAAGGAAAACTGGAGAGGGAGGAAGGGGAGATTACTTGCTGAAATCCTACTGTGTGCTGTGAACTGTTTCATTATCCCCATTTATGAGAAGTTAGTTTCTTACTTTCTTTCAAAGTCACGTAGTCAGGAAGATCAGCATCCCTAAGATGGGACGTTTCCCCCCAGTGCACATGTTGAACCTTTTCTTTGAAAAGCTAGAAACTTACAGTTCACAGTGTCGTGGTGATCCAGAAGGAAGGATAAGAGCATTTGAATGCAACACTGTGAAGGGACATTTCCAGCTTCCCTTCAAGTTAGAGGTTCAGATACACCTTCTACACAGCTCTAGACAGAGACTTCACCTTGGTTCTTCCATGGCTCTTGATCTCTCTCAGATGCAGTATTTTTCCAGTCTCTATAGTGCTCTGTTTTCATTCAAAGGTCCCTTAGAGCTCCCCTTAGTAGGAATTTTACATCACACCTCCTTGAGTCCATAGTACATTCTCTATTAAATCATCGTGCACCTGACAGAAGGACGATCCATGCAACTTTGAAAGGAATTTCCTCCTTCCTAAACAGTGTCATGGAAATTCACCAGAGAGGGAAAGCATTGGGTGGGCACATGGTTTGATTAGCGATCCAAGTTTGTATTCACATATCCTAGAAACCGAAGGGAGTCATGCAATGTCTGGATGATCATTTTGCTAACAATTCTATCAACGTTTTAAGTAACACATGTGTGATGTACTGCTTTTAAAAGTGCTTATACCGAATGCAGACATCAGGTTTCAGCTGTCTGTCTATACATACCAGTAAGCTCCTTCCACAGAAAAAGATACACTTCATGTTTTTTGGGGGAAGGTGTGGAAAGCAAGACCCTGGAAGTCTACTATATGTAGGAATTAGGACTTGTGACATTTGTGACTAAGTTATTTGAAAAGAACAAATTCCAGAGACTTGCCCCACCTCTGACAAACATTCAACTGACCACAGAAAAAAGTCCCCATGATAGCTTTTTGTTGAAGGGAAAACATTAATAGTTATTTTAAAAAAAAGGAAAACAAATGGTCAATAAACATTAAAAAGAGAAAAAAAGTTCAATATCTTTAGTGATCAGGAAAATGCAAACCAAAACTACTTTGAGATTCTATCTCACCCCAGTCATCATGGCTGATAAAAAGAAAAAATACACAGTGTTGTTCCAAGTACTTCCAACTAAAGGTGGAAAGAAAATGAGAGAAACACTCTTGTTCACTGGTGAGAATGCAAACTTGTGTAACCGTGAGGAAATTAATTTGAAAATTTCTGAGAAAACCAAAAGCAGAACTACTACATGGCCAATGTTATACACTCTTGGTTTTATAGAAAGGGCTCAAAATACTACCTCAAAGATGTGTGTGTGTGTGTATGTGTGTGTGTGTGTATGTGTGTGTGTATGTGTGTGTGTGTGTGTGTGTGTGTGTGTGTGTGTACACAATCATGTTCAATGATGTGCTATTCATGATGGCCAAGAAATGGGAGCTGCCTGAATGCCCATAAAATATGAATGGGTAAAGAGAATGTTAACCTGTGTGTGTGAGTGTGTGAGTGTGTGATATACATTTTACGCAGCCATAAATGAAAATGAAATCGTGATATTCACAGGATGCATACAACTGGAAATCTTCACGTTTAGTGAAATAGGTTAATTTAGAATGAGAGATATTATGTTTTCTCTATTTATGCCAATACCAAACTTAAAAAGACCATTGTGCCTGTTCAGACGTGAGATAGGGAAAGAGGCAAGCAGGGGGCGTGGCCGGGGTGGAGGGGTCAGGGAAGATGACCACAGACTGCAAGGCTCCGAGAGTAGTGATAAAGAAGAAAGACTTCTGTCAGTTGGGGCAGGCATCAGACACAAGCAGACAGGGCACTCCTGTGTTGTTATCCTCTTTATTGAGGTGTAATTGACACACCATAAAAACACCAGCTAAGCTGCCGATTCAGTGTTCTAGTACATTGTCCAGGCTGTACGACCATTTTCAGGATCTGTTTTGAGGGATGGAAGAACTAAAGATCACATAGGCATTCTGAGTCACCCAGAGTTCTGAACAGTTCCCAGAGAAGGAACTGAATGTGGGCAGTCATTAGTATATGGCCTTTCCCAATTAGGACAGTGTTTTCCAAGGGTCTTTGTGCATTTTGTTGTTTTTATTGCCCCTTTAATTTTGGTGACTGGGCAATATTTCACTGCAGTCATCTATCTATCAGCCATTCCTATTTGCTAGCTGTTGTGAAGACAGCCACCCATGCAGTTTTTGTGTGGATATGTAGTTTTGCTCTCTTGGGTGTATATCTAGGGATGGGATAGCTGGGTAAACTGTGATTAGATACTTGAGGAACTGGCAAACGGTCGCCAAAATCTCTGCTCCCTTTCCCACTCCCAGTGCCAATGTATGAGGCTCCCATTTCTCTACCCCATTGGCAGCTCTTCCTATGTGACTATTGACTGTGGCCATCCTGGTGGGTGTGATGCCATATGTCACAGCGGTTTTGATTTGCATTTCCTGAGTGACTCAGAATGCTGGGTGTCTTGAGTCTTCCCATGTGCTCACTGGGCTTATATATGGCTCCTTTGCAGAAATGGCTGCTCATGCATTTTTGCTAAAAATTAATTAAAATTTTAATGTATTGATTTTGATGTATCTCTGGGTGTGTGCACTTCCACAACGTAAATTCTCAGGATCACACTCAGGTAGATAGGCAGCAAGTGCCCTGATTCTCTGAATCATTTCATTGCTCCACTTTTTTTGGGGGGGGTGTTAATTTTAAGCATTGGATTATTTATTATTTAATTGCTAAAGTTCTCCATATATTCTGGATACAAATGAAGTTCCTTACCACCTCTTTAATTTGCAAATATTTTCTTCCCTTTGATGGCTGTCTCTTTACATGTACTTTTTTTTTTTTTTTTTTTTTTTTAGTATTATCCCTTGAAATGGGAAAGGTTTTAGTTTTCTGTAAAAACATAGAAAGCCCTTTAGGGACAGAATAATGGGTTTTGTTGTAACATTTTCTGCACGTGTACCATAACACTTTGCCTGTATTCACTCCCTGCGACCTCCATCCCCCTTCCTCCCTCTATCTGGCTTTTACATAATTAACTTTATTTCTCTCTCTTTTTCCCCATTACTTGAACTTTTGATGTCGGATATAAAAAGCCATCGCCTAGTCCATGGTCAGGAATTCTGTGTTTACCTCTAGGTGTTTTACAGTTTAAAACATCTGTTTTGCAGATGTTGTGAGTCTAACATCAGTTTTCCTCGTGAACATCTATTATAATTTACTGGGAAGACTTTTGCTAACCTCCCTTGTCACAGTTACCACAGAAAGCCAAAATCGGTTCTTCAAAGGTAGGGGCTCCACCAGTGTTCCGGTTCTTTGTCACTGGTCACAATTGTCTGTGTATCAGCCCACTTCCTAGCTACTGTGTGTGTGGCTTTGTAGTAAGAGTTCGTATCAGAAATGTGACTGGTCCCATTTGCTTTTGTCCTTTTCAAGATCACGTGGGCTAGTCAGAATGCCTTTACATTCTGAATTATTTCAAATCCTTTCTTTTAATTTCTGTGAAGCTAGCTTGATTTTAAATGAGAATTCTGTTGAATCTGCAGACAAATTTAGTGAATACGGCCACTTTAATAATATCAAGTCTATTTTGTGGAAATGGGGTATGTTTCTGTCTATGTAGCTGTTCTCAATTGTTTAATGATTTTTTTTAAAGTTTTCAGTATTTCTTTTACTTCTGTCAAATTAAAATATTCTTTATTATGCATGTGCCTCTGTGTGTGTGTGTGTGTGTGTGTGTGTGTGTGTGTGTGTGTGTGTGTGTGTGTGCATATGCTAACTATGTTAGAGATGAGAGGACACTGTGGGTTCTGGGGATCAAACACAGAAGGTCTACTTCCGAGGAAAATACCTGTTTCTGATAAGCCATCTTGCTGGCCCATTCCATTCTCAAGTTTATGACATTTTATTCTTTTATCATTTCTGAGGGTTGATATTACAGGCATGCCACCACAGGCAGCTCGTAGTTTATTCTTTTTGACAGAGTCATTTTCTTAGTTGCATTTTCAGAAGACGCACTGATAGTTTACAGACATGCAGTTGCTTTTGTATAGTGAGCCTGACTCTTGGACCTCAACCAACTTGCTTATCAGTTTCAATCATACTAGAGAATTTTAAAAATAATTTTGCATGCAGAAGCTTATGTTATCTGCACATTAATACAAATTCCTGCCTCCTTTATCATCTGGGTGCCCCACTCCTTCCCGGCTTCATGCTGAATTACTTTTGTTTGCATTTCTGGTTCAGGGCTTAATGGTACTCGTGACAGCAGACATCCTTGTCTCCTTCATGCCCTCAGGATCAGGCACTAAGCCTTTCAACCATAAGCGTGACATTAACTATGGGGTTTTCACAGATCAATCTTATCAGATCAAGGAATTTCTCTATGGCTCCAAGATTGTTGCTTATTTTTATCATGAGTAAGCATCAGAGTCCTCCAAATAGTTTCTTACATGGATTTTTTTTTGGTGTGTATGTGTGTGTGTGTGTGTGTGTGTGTGTGTGTGTGCGTGTTACAGTATACATTCTTAAGTTCCATACCCTTTGGTGTGGCCAATGTTCTAGTTGACTGGTATAATAAATTCCATTTACGTGTAATATATAAGCCTATTATATAAGTGGTTAGATTCAGTTTGCTAGTGTGTTGTTTCAGACTTTCATGTACTTTTGTAAAATGTTCAAAAAAGATTTATCTTAGTCTTAATTATGTATATGTATGTACCTGAGACCAGAAGTAAGGGTCATATTCCCTTACGGATGGCATTAGAGGTGAGCCACCCAACTTGGGTGCTGGAAACTGAGCTAGGGCCCTCGGCAAGGCAGAAGGACATCTTTGAGTCACCATTCCAGCCCCTTTCCTGTCTGTTTTCCTAAGAGGTACTGGCCTGTGGTTTTCTTTGCTCATGAGGTCTCGCTCTCATTTTATAATTGTCAGCCAACACTGTACTCACAGAATGAGTTGGAGATTTTTCTCTCCTGACTTTTTGTGAATGCTGTGGAAGATTGACAGCAAGTTTTCTTTGTTTGACAGAACTTACCAGTGAAACCATTTGATGGTGGGATTTTTGTTGTGAAGGAAAACTATAGTTACTAATATGATACCCTGTTTAAATCTGTTCAAGTAATCTATTGTAGTTCTAAATCAGTTTCGCCCATGTTATAGATTTGATTGACATACAGTTGTCTATAGTTTCGCCTTATAATTCTAATGACTTTTAAGTCAGTAGGGATGAGCTCTCATTGGTGAGGGGACTTTACTTCCTGTCTTTCTCGTGATCATAATTAAAGCCCACTGATGTTGTCAACCCTGACTAAGAATAAGGTTTGGGTTCCATCGGTTTCCTCCCCTGTTTGCTGTCCTGTGCCACAGGGGTGCCCCTCTAGTCATTATCCTCCCTTAGATTGTCTTGGGTTCAGTCTGTTCTTCTTTCTCAAGTGTCTTGAAGCAGAAGGTGACTTTATGACTTGGCACTCTTCTTGGTTTTAATGTAGGTGTTACAGCTGAGGGCCCCCTGCGCCCACTGTCCTTACAGCTGTTGTGTTTTATGAAAAAGAAAGAAAGGACCAGGAATATGTTTGGTAGAGGCTTAGTATGGTGTGGGGGCAGGGGGTGCCTCTGTGGGGCCATGCTGAGGCATCCCTTCCCCCTGAGGGACCAGCTACACTACAGTATAGCATAGGGTAGAGTTTATATGGGGCATGGGAAGGGGAGTTGGGAAGGGAGTAGAGGCAGAGAGAGAACAAGAGCAAGAGCGAGAACAAGAGCGAGAACAAGAGTGCACACACACTTGGGGGTTGGGGTGGGAGAGAGAGAGAGAGAGAGAGAGAGAGAGAGAGAGAGAGAGACAAAGACAGAGACACAGAGAGACACAGGGAGAGAGAGGGAGAAGGGGAGAGAGGGGGTGGGGAATGAGAGGGAAGTGAGTAAGAGGGTAAGAGAGTGAGGAGGGGGCAAGCAGACCCTTTTATCTTGAGTCAGGCATAGCTAGCTGTTGCCAGGTAACTGTGAGGCACAGTCTAGAAGGAATGCTAACAGCAGCCTCTCCTAAGTTTTGGAATACTCATCTCAATGTATTTCTTTACTCTCAGTGATTTTTTTTTTTTGACACGTTGGTTACTTAGGAATACATCAGCCTACATTTCACACATTTGTGTATCCCCAAATCTCCTTCTTTTATTGATTGGTGGCTTAATTTCATTATGTTTTTTTTAAAAAAACCACACTATATTATTGAACCGATTTTGAAATTTATGTGGACATTTTAGTGATCTATCACATAATTCTTCTGAAAGAATCTTTCATCCACCATGGAGAGGGATGCCTATCTTATTTCTGGGCAGAATGTTCTAGAGACGTCTGTTGGCTAGTTGGTTTGGAGTGCTGCTTACGGTCTCTGGGTTTTTGGGTGGGTCCTCGGCCTACTTTTTCTGATGGACAAGCGTGGAGTAGTAGTCTTCAATCTGCATTATTGATGGTTTCTCTTCCTCTCTTCAGCTCTGTCAGTTTTGCTGTCATGTATTTAGTAATGCAATTGCTTGGTGTGTATATGTTAATAACCTTCACATATATAATTCTATATTCCTGAATGGATAGATCCTTTAATAGTCTGAGAATCCCTCCTTATCTGGAACATTGTCTCTTTCTTTCTTTCTTTCTTTCTTTTTCTTTTCTTTCTTTTTTTTTTTTTTGGTTCTTTTACCACTCAATTTTCTCTAGCTCTCTATATGGTGTATGTGTCTTATCACACATTAGAGATTCCAATACATTATTATCATCACCACCACTTTTGGATTGTTTCTCAGATTGGCCGTTTCTGATAGTGTTTGCTCTCTTTGCCCCCTTAGGCTCTGTATTAAATACATCAACACAAGAACAAAAGGCAGGCTGAGGACATGTTCTTGGCTGCAGTATTGATGAGAGGCATATAAACATGAATGATTCTTAGAGAAGTTGGTAATAACATCAAGGAGAAGTGGCCGCTTGAGGCTCTGATTTTCTATAATAGTTTGGGACACCTCTGTCATGTTGTTTTTTCTACCTGTTCTGGATGTCGTTCTAGAAATTCAGAATCTTTTGAGACTGCTAAACGCCAACCAGATAATCAAAACCGTGTGTTGCAGCATGCCTGGCATCCCACTTGATCTTTCCTCTGGAGGGCTGACTGTCGGGAAGGAAACTGTTACCTCAAGTACGAAATGTCCCATTCAGAGGCCGTTCCCTTCTCTTTGACAGAGAGAGAGAGAGAGAGAGATTAAGTTAAGTTAAACCTGGACAGGTGCCATTATTTCTTGGCCACTTGTCTGAGCTGCATTTCTTCTGCCTACATCCAGAGGAATTAATAGGATTGGCTCCTCCCCTGCCCTCCCCAACCCCCACCTGACCTTCACACAGTAGGGAAAGGCAGGAAGTTTTCCCTGTGGGTTTTCTTTGTGATGACAGGATGAGGCAGATTAATCAATGGGGGAAAACCCCGGGTGAGAACACGCCTCCTTGTGTACATTCCCAATCTTTTGCTATAAGTAGGGCTGCCTCTGGAGCCCGAGGAGCACTCAGCAGGGCACTGGGTACCCAGCACTGAGCAGATCAATTCCTGGAGCTGAGAATGGCCTGCAAGCATCTGCCCTTCCTGGCTTTGGCGGGGGTACTGCTGGCTTACCTCTGCAGCCAGTCAGAAGGTAAGGGTGACTCTTTCTGCTGCTACAGGAGACTTCTGTCCTCTGGACCTTATCTAGGGGTTCCCTGAGAACAGCAACCTGCTAAGGAGTGTGTAAGAGGGACTGGTTGGCTCATAGATAAGAGGACAAAAGAGTGGATGCTAGCAACCAGGTATCTTCTCTGCCACTAATCGTAGCAGAAATGGAGAGTGATGGATGGGTTCTCAGAGACACTTGAACTTCAGGACAAGGTCCAAGTACCATTTCTGGGAGTGATGTGCCAGAGTGTGACATTTTCAAGATACATGGTCATTCAGAAATGTGTAGAAAATTTCTCTTTCAGTTTTATTTTTTTTAAACTTCCCAACCACGTAATGTTAGTAAAGTTTATAACTTACCTTCAAGGTTCTGACTGTGACAGTTGACCTTAGTGTCCCCATGAGGTCTGAAGGACATTGTTCTCCAGCTTTGAGATAACATTTATTCAGCACTTTACAGCAGGTTACACTTTAACTTTGAGGAGGACCCAAGTATGGCTTGATTATACTGTTACCTGCAACAGGTGCACAGCTGGGAACACGTGGTGAGCTTTATGGACCGGATTTAAGTTCCGTCACCATAGCAACAGTCTCAGAGAGCTTTGGGCATGACTCCTCATGGCTACATTTTCCTCTCTAATCTTTTTCACAGTTCCTAGAAAAATCATATTTTCTTTGGGATTTCACTTCTCCCTACCCAGTAGTCAGAGGACAGATTGAAATTTGATTTCCCCCTATACTCTGAAGATGAAAGATTTCTCTATAAAGAGCTTTTCTTTTTAAATGACGGTTGCAGGGATGAGTATTCTTGAGTGACTATGGTGAATTGCAATGAAGTATTTGAATTTCTGACTGAAGATGGAGAGAAGCCATGGGCTTGGAAACTGTGCTAGTTGAACCAAAACATCCCAGCACACCATTAAAAAAAGGACAAATGGGATCTATGTTAAAGTAGACTTCAAAGACCCTAACTAGGTTTCAAAGACACAGAAATCCACTCCTGTGGACTTACTACCTTTTGTATTTTATATTTCTTTTAGCAGCAAGCAACTTTGACTGCTGCCTCACGTACACAAAGAACGTGTATCATCATGCGAGAAATTTTGTGGGTTTCACAACACAGATGGCCGACGAAGCTTGTGACATTAATGCTATCATGTAAGTTATTCACCAACTTTAACTCAGCTCCTGCAGGAATACATGCAAATTTTCACCGCATACTCGGTGAAGAGCAAACACACTCAAAGGCTGACTGAATGCAAATACAAATTTTAATTTTTGATTTTCAGCTTTCACCTGAAGTCGAAAAGATCCGTGTGCGCTGACCCAAAGCAGATCTGGGTGAAAAGGATTTTGCACCTCCTCAGGTATGGATCCCTGAAGGATAAGCAGTCTTTCTCCAAATGACGGGAATAAGGGAGCAGAGCATGGACCACGGGCCTGTTGGCGTTCTTCAGACTAGTGACATCGAATTTTAGAAGGGGGATTTGAGTTAGATCATGCAAGCACAGGATACATTTTGCAGTTGTATGTCAACTCCATCATCATTTTTGACATTATTTTAACTTAATGACTGGTCTCACAAGATGTATTAGAATTCCCTGTGCAGCTGATAGTCACTAGCTACTTGGTTCTCGTGGCAAAGATGTTTCCTCGTTATATCATTTATAGACTTCCTGACACTTGGTTGGTTGCTAAACCCTGAAAAATAAATTTAGTTAAGAAGAGACCAGGGATTCTGGTTTCCATCAGTAATGTAACATTTTATCAACAGATGGTATCTGATACTTAAAGACCCTAGATAAGTGTTCACATCCCGTTTCTGTCAGTAACTAGCTTAGCTATGCTGGGCAAGGCTATCTTCTCTCAGATTCAAATTCCTCATAAGAAGATGTGATGTACCAAAGCCATTCCTACTATCCAGTCATCCACTCACAGTTTATACTTCTCCTTTATTATAGCCTAAGAACCAAGAAGATGTAAAAACGGATGCTTTTCTGGGATGGAATTGGACACAGCCCAAGGAGGAAATGATCACAGCTGGGGTTGGAGGTTTCACCTGCACATCACTGCACAGACCTGATTTGTGTCCCAGTGGTCTTGTCCAATGGATGAAGTTGATTCATATTGCATCATAGTGTGTCATATTTAAGCTCATATTAGAGTTAAGTTGTATTTTGTGTTATTTATAGATCCGAATTTTCTATGTTTAGCTATTTAATGTTAATTTCCCACAATCTATGAGGGGCGCTTAGTAGAAGGTTCAATATTATGTTTAAGGCAGTAAGTTTATATGGCCCTTCTTGGAAACAATAAGCTATTGTAAAAATATTTAATGTTCTTCTGTGTGCTTAATTGTTTCTTAAATTGATACGATTTACTTATAAAACAGAAAGGAATTATAAGAATATATTGAAAATAAAAGAACTGAAAGGCACTTGTTGATAGAGTTATCTATTACTTATGGTATGTATGCTGAAGATATTAAGTCATATAACACACATAAGTATTTTCGGAAAAAAAATCTATCTTCATTTAATTCTGCCTGGCTTTCTCCTTTACTTCTGTCCCGCATGGCCTGGGCTTTATCCATATGGATTACAACAGGCAGGGCATGGGGCTGGAGAGGTGGCTTAGTGGTTAAGAACACTGATTGCTCTTCCAAAGGTCCTGAGTTCAATTCCCATCAACCACATAGCATCTCACAACCATCTGTGGTGGGATCTGATGCCGTCTTCTGGTGTGTCTGAGACAGCTACAGTGTGTTCGTATAAATACATCTTTAAAACATAAAAAACAGGAAGGGTACACTTTTAGAATTGGGAGCCACCCCTCCCCAATTAGAATGGTCTTATGTTTGAGACCCACAGTCAGTGTTTATTGATATAAGCATTTTAGCATAAGTAAGTAGAACCGTATACTTGGTGACTGCAGAAAGGTAACAAGGATTTAGAAAATACTTTGGAGAAGTCACTTGGCTCATCTTTCCATCAGCAACTCTTCACCTCAGCTAGGAACATCTCTGTACTTCTATGTCCTGAGCCTCCTTTAAAGTAGCTTTCCAAAAGAAAATGTAGGATGGGCTTAGATGTCCGAGGGGACATTTAAGATAGTTAAAGCTAGAGAGAATCTAGCAATAAGACTCTGAAAAAATGACATATTCTGGAGGCTCACAAGTGAGCCTTCACAGCTCTCCAGGTGGCCTGCCTCTGTGTCTAAAAAGCACCAAGGGGTCCTCCGCCCCCCGCCCTGGCAGCCATGCTGATACAATAAAGCAAAATTCTCTCTCTCTCTCTCTCTCTCTCACACACACACACACACACACACACACACACACACACACACACACACACACTCCTGCAGTGCAGCTCAGAGGTGGGTCATTTGATGAAATGCCAAAAAAATAAGTGGCCCTATATGCCTGGAAGGTACCTCCATGCCCAGGAATAGTGAACCTGAGTCATCAGGGAAAGTATGCCTAACATTCTGTTGGTTGGTTCAGCCAGTCCAGGGTTACTCTCGTTATGTGCCAAGCACTGTGTCAAGTGCTAGAGAGACGAGATGATGCAAGAGTTGGTTACTTGCTCACAGTTAATTAGGGTTAAGCCATGTGGTGAGAGAAGACAAGTAGACTGGCTATCACAATGCCTGGTGGCAAGTACTTTAATACAAGACAGTCATAGTAGAGTGTACCTGTACATCATTAGGGAAGGCCACCAGAGGAACAGAGTAGTTAGGTCAGCCATATGAAATAGCCAAAGCTGCCATGTTCTTAGACTGTAACCAGAGCAGCTCCACATGGCTCGACCCAGAACTTAAGGCGTGGTATGAAAGACCAGCATGACGTAGTCAGTTGGAAAGGGGTCAGCTCAGAGTGTTTGGAAATATCTGGAGCATGTTTTAGTTGTCACAATATCTGAAGGAGGGTACCACAGGCATTCAGTGGGCAGGATCCAGGGATGCTAAACCTACTGGAATGCACAATGGAGAACTGTCCTGCCTGAAATGTCAGTCATAGTCATGCACCCATGGAACAATATTGGAAGGAGCAGAATGAATGCAAGAAGGGAAGTGGGTGTGAAGTAGCACATTAAGTAAGACTGTTATCTTTACTTGGTACAGTGCTTGGAGCTTGATCCCGGGCTTGCCAGGGAACCACTAACAAGGCCAAAGCAGGTGGGGTCTCTGGTGATAAAGGAAAGAGAGATTATGCAAATGGGAATTGCAGATCTTTCAAAGAGAGATAATGAAACCTCAGTTAAAGTAAAAGCAGAGGGAAATGTAGAGAAGAGATAGGCTAATGAATATTGAAATAGTCTAGATACCTTCTTGGCTACTCCTACAGGTCACCCTTTCTCGGTATGGCATAGATAAAGAGAACCATTTCAGGGGCTGGAAAATTTGGCCTGACCTATTGGAGGGGTCACTAGGTAAGCCTTGTAGAGCCAGAAAAGGAACAAGTTTTATTAATATCCTGAACATGTTTGAATCTTTGGGAATAAAGCATTATAACAACTACTAGTTAAGTTTCTGGAGACTAACATCTCCAGGACAGATGCCAGCTTAACGGCTAACAAGGAAGACACACAGGTGACAGATGCAGGAACCTACACTCATGCGTATATTAATCAAACAAGCTATTTTAGAAACCATGTTGGAATCATAAAGCTGGTTTGTTGAACTTGGCCTCAGAGCACGGAAGGGCATCACTTTGTATCTTAAGCATTTAATGCATTAGTTTAGTAGGCTGGATACTGTTTTTTAGTTTACAGGTCTTGGTCTTTTGGTTTTTCATTTTGGAAAATGTACTTTTTTCTATGTAATTTTTATTTGAGGTATAATTTACATGCACCACAATATGTACATCTCACATATATAGTTTGATGAATTTTCTTTCACATTGGTACATACCCGTTAGTAGCCATGATAGCTTAGGGATAGTAAATGTTTTTAGCACCCAAGACTATGCCCTCATGGCCTCTTTCATCAGCACAGCTCAAAGGTAAGAGCTGTCTGGATTTGTTTCATAGTAGATGGCTTCTTCTTGATTTCATACTTATGAAATTACAAAATATACTCTTTGGTCTCTGGCCTTTTAAAACAAAAATTAGAATCTCTCTCTTAACTTGCTTTTTTATTGCATATATAATTCATGCATTCATGAATCATGGTCATTCTTAGGGTCAAGTGACGGTGGTGGTATCAGTGTATAGAATGATGGACTCTATCAAGTCTTCAGGCCTTCAATGATAATATGAGGGGATGTCTTGACATCCATCAAGATAGGCAGCTTTAAAAATTTGTTTTCTCTACTATGGTTTTGACTAAGTATAAGCAAGCACATAGCCTTTGTAAAGGACTCTGGCACAATGATGTGGTTTTGGACAACACTGTGCATAGTCGAAAGTGGTACCCTGGTCTCCGTTCTTCTAAGGATCACCATTGTTTTTGAAAGGCTGACCCAAGAACATCATTTTATGTTTTATATACCTATTTTCTTCTTCCTAGGCTGAATAGGGACATTTGTTAACAGTAATATGAGGAGTTGGTCTCTACTTAATCTCCATGTGTGGAGATGAGTATAGTATTATACATACATACATACATACATATATATATATATATATATATATATATATATATATATATATATATATTGGTTTTATTTTGTGAGGGGAGTGGGAAGTATGACCATCTAATGGAATAGTATTGATAGGACTGCTTTATTAATGCACCCAACACCATCTAAATTATTTGGGAGCAATTTATGTACATTTCAAGGCAATGGCTGGCATGCTGAAACACACCAAGGGTATCATCGTGTGTGTGTGTGTGTGTGTGTGTGTGTATGTGTGTGTGTGTGTGTGTGCATTTGTACTGTTTCCCACATCCTGGGGTGGTAGTAGAGAGTCAGTATGCTCTCTTTGTTTTAATGAGTGAAGACACCTTGGCTTTGGAATTCTGAATTTAGAATTTGAATGCGTGCGTATGAGGTAGAGCCTGTGCCACTGTCATCTGTAATAAGATAAAGTCTAGGGTGGTTGTGGTGCTATCACCAGCCTCTTTCATCACCCAGTTCCGGTGGTGGTTCCTTGTATTTTTGGGTTGGGCACAATCTGATCTGGCTCGGAGATGCTACATCTCTCTGTTGAAAGGGCTTTACTTCCTTAGTTTCAACCCTCAGGACTCATTCGTGAGCCAGGCTGCTCCTCCCCATGTACCTGGTTTTGTTTCTCAGCCATCCCGCACAGCTTAGCCTGACCTTGTCTGGGCCTGACACATCCTGCCCTCCTCCCTGCCCGGCTGTGAAAGTTAGCTGTACTTTCTCTGGATGCTAGAACCTGCCTGCACATGAGTCACCATGGGTGCCAATGTCATTTTGAGGATAGCAGTGTTTCTGCTTTATAACCAAGGTGTGAAATATTGTTCCCCTGAGCCCAACCAACCACAAAAACTCCACCAACAAAGTCCCTAAGTCCTACATTTATCCTCCAATTGAGAAGGACAAAGGGACATTTCCTAAACTCACAGAAGTGGCTTTAATAGTTAAGGGCAGGACCAGATGTTCTACTTGGGCCTTGAAGGTTCTGCCAGGGTTTCCATGAAACAACGCCAAGTGAGTAAGGATATGCTTACCCTTGTTGGGTGGAAAATCAACATCTGTATACCAAAGCTCTTGTTCATGACATGTTAGTAAATGTGCTAGGGTGTGTGCCTATGGTCTACGGAGTGTGTATGGGAGCCAGTGCTGCAGAAGTACCTTGATATGGGGATTACATGAGGTAGTCTTCGCCTGAAGGAAGTTCTTTCATGCCTGAGATAGTGAAATCCAGCAATGGACTCCAGTGGAGAGTGACAAGCTCTGTGCTAGCCACTTCCTGAATGTCACTGCTACCATTTTTGCTATTTGAATTCATTGGTACCAGCTTTGCCTGACACACACGTCTGCTTTGTTTATGTTTGGATTCCATAAATGTCTCTAATTTCTCGATTCCTCCCCTGACCTATCTATCTAAGCCCCAGAATGCAACACTGAATCAATTTTCTTCATATCCTTGACCCCCTTGGTGCCCCCTGTGACACACCCACACTTCAGTGGTTTTCTTGTGGCTCAGTCTTGCTTATCTTCTTGGCGGTCAGGTGCTGCTGGTTACCATGTTCCTCCACTATCTGTTGCCTGGTCCGGCTGTACACTCATGGTCCTCCAAATAGGTTGGGCATCGATGCGCTTGTCAGAGCAAAGGTTGCCCTGCACAAATTAACAGTATGGGAAAGAAGTCAGTACTAAATCTGGACTCCATTTTGCTTGAACAAAGGACAGAAGCATTGTTAAAAGCTGTAAGTAGGGTATTCTAGGTGGCAATGTGCGTTCATTGGTTTTGTTAACAGGAGGGTTAATTCATCCTAATCTCATGAGGAAGCTGTTTTCCATCTTGGACAACACTGTCTGAGAAAGGTTTTTCTCCTAAGGGTAGAGCTAAAAGGTTAGAGTATTATGTTTCTGTTTTTGATGATTACACTTCTTTTTTTAATGATTTATTTGTTTATTATATATAAGTACACTGTCGCTGTCCTCAGACACACCAGAAGAGGGCATCAGATCTCATCACAGATGGTTGTGAACCACCATGTAGTTGGTGGGATTTGAACTCAGGACCTCAGTCAGTGCTCTTAACCATCTCTGTAGCCCTGATGATTACATTTCAAAAGCTGACTTTTGGTTTCTGCAGAGAGTCCACTGGAGTTGTAAAATACAGCTTTTCAAAAATTTTCATCTCAAAGGGGTAAAAAAAAAAAAAATCCCTCAGAAAACCACAAAGAAAGTCTTCTAATGTAAATACTCTGAGAAAGGGGCACCATCAGAATCCTGGAAGCAGAGTAGCCTGCCTGAAGTTGAGTCTAGCTGTAGGAAACTGTAAGGCCTTGTGGGTACCTTTGAGCTGACCCCATTAATTCATACAGCATGCTTCTGCACACAGTGATAAGGAATATCCTTACCCATGCCTTGAGGCTACTGAGATTTTACACTATTGCTCCAGTATTATTCTCTAAGTCAGTGGTTTTCAACCTTCCTAATGCTGGGAACCATTAATACTGTTCTTTGAGTTGCAGTGACTCCATAAAATATTTCATTTTGCTACTGTCACGAATTGTAATGTAAATGTCTGATATCCAGGGTATCTGATATGCAACCCCTGTGAAAGGGCTGAGAACCGCTGCTCTAACTTATAATTTGTAAGTAAACATCTCCACAAGAACAGGGTTGTCTGGCCGCCTGACCTGAGTAGTTTTCTTCTAGTTATTC
Source organism: Rattus norvegicus (assembly GCF_021556685.1). Lineage (NCBI taxonomy): Eukaryota > Metazoa > Chordata > Mammalia > Rodentia > Muridae > Rattus > Rattus norvegicus. The sequence goes on from NC_141542.1 coordinate 99,520,689, forward strand.
ATTTTATAACATCTTGTTCATAGCTAGACACCTGCTATTGCCCTTGGAAAAATGGGAAGGATTAAACGAACTTAAACTCGGGACAAATCCTGACACCTGGAAGGCACCCAAATGTTGTCATTCCTGACACATTCATTACTGCAACCATTCTATTTATTTATGCATTGGCTAGCTGGTCTCTTGACCATGTCCCACCATGACACGTTTCTTCAGACCCAGATCTCAGCCTACCTGCTTATTGCATTGCCAACATCTGTAACAGTATCTGGCTGTGTCAACAGTATCAATAACAATAGAGATATACATTGATTTCTGTTAAATAGCAATCAGACGCATGTTGGAATACATATAAATACATATGAGAACATACACCAAGCATATACATATAAATACATGTGAGAACATACACCAAGCATATACATATAAATACATGTGAGAACATACACCAAGCAAACAGAGGCACTTGTGGTATTATCTTAATATAAGAAAAATAAATATGCTTAAGAAAAAAATAAAAGAAGAATCAATGATCAATAACTTTTCAAAACTGTCATTTGGTCTGAACAAAATACTATAGTATGTATAGATATTAACTATACATATATTGATTTCTTAATCAGAAGTCCCCAAAAAGAATGTTATCTAGAACTTTGAAAGATTACTGTGATGAATCTGTAGCATGATTTGTAGAACACTTAAGACAAAAGCTTTTGAATCTAAAAGGACAGAAATCTTTCCATTTCAGAGAAGAAAGTAGGTGTTAGCATTCTAAGCTCCACTCCATAGTTACCTGGCAATAGCCTGACTCTATAAAAGGGGCTGCTTGCACCCTCCTCTCTCTCTTGTTCCCTCTCACTGTCTTGCTCTTGCCTTCCTGCCCCCACTCTCTCCACATTCCCTTCCTCCATCTCTCTTCACCTGCTCATGGCCTGGCCTGCCTATACACTCTCTCTCTCTCTCTCTCTCTCTCTCTCTCTCTCTGCCTTTCTCTGCCCCTCCTACCCTCTTAACTCCCCTCCCCATGCCCTGAATAAATTCTATTCTATACTATACCATTGTGTGGCTGGTCCCTTGGGGGAGGGGATGTCTCTGCATGGGCATCCCCTCCCCCACACCTCACCACACCTCCATAGAACATATCCCCCCCTTTATCTTTTTATAAACACATCAGTAGGGACTGTTTTAAACATGCTAACTTTCTTTTGTAACCTCTAATTAAAAAGGCTAATTCTAGTTATGGTCAAAGAAACTAGATGGTTACTTTGTCTCTGAGCATCCTGGGAGAAAAATTCCTTAGTCAGCCTCCTGGTTTTGGTTCATTCTTAGATTTTGTTTGGGGCTGTGTGGTCCTTATATAGCTTTTCCCCATGCTGCTTGTTAAAAATTGAAGTCTCTGGTGAATTAGATAAGTGGTGATTATGTCGGGAGTGGGAGCATCTGTACCAACTGATCCTCATCATTGGACAGGTTTCTGGGCCACGTCCATGGGACACTCCTCTTTGTGGAGGCTGGAGTCAGCTTGACAGACTTCCTATCTGGATGAGGTTCTCCAGATAGAACACTTCAGAGGGAGCTTGTAAGAATTTTGTTTTCTTTCCCAAGAGCTATCCTTCCTCATCTAAAGGATATCGAATTAACTGTCTCTCTATGAGTTAGGCTCAAGCTGTTCGCAATGTGGGCAACTTATTGTCTGATGTAACTACTTTGGGCAACAGAAGAGGAAGGATGCAAATGGGACTCAGTGTCTGATAGAGACGACACGGGCTGTGTGCTCAGTAAGAGTGAGGCTGAGAATTAAGTCCAGGCCAGTGTGACCCCAATGCTTACATCTTTATAGTGTCAGGGCAGGAGGAAATTCGGAGACCTCCAGATATGTGTAACATGCCTGGAATGTTCCCCACGCTATCACATGCTAGGCAGACTTCATGACACATGCCAGGTACCCAGTACATACCGTCTACATTAGGGAACCATCTTGAATTCACTGGCCTGACTAGAATACAATAAATGCATGATGCTCTATATTTCAAACAGCTGAATAACGTTTTTTGGCCTCCCTCTTTCCTTTCCCCTCCCTTCCTCCTTCTCCCTCTCCCTGTCTCCCCCCCCCTCTCTCTCTGTGTGTGTGTGTGTGTGTGTGTGTGTGATGCTCAGGAATCCTTTTCCAGTCACTAGGCTAGGTCACAATAACCAATTTCTACTCTTAAGTCTGAGAGCCAGATTTTGTGTATCCAAAGCTGTTAGCCATGAACTCCATGAGTTCTCAAACAAAGGAAAGGAAAAGTTAAATGAACTCTGCTATAATCAGTGCTCTGCTCTCGTAAACAAGAGAGTTCTAGTGAGGCCCTTTCATACCGTTATGGCCAGCACACACACAGAGAGTAGGGAGCCTTCTAGAATGAAAGCTTCAAGGGCGGGGAGGTGGAGGACTGTACTGCTCACTCGGTTCACTCAGTTTTAACTGCTGTAAGCTTTTCTGGGATAGCCTTTCTCTCCCAAAATCATGGATTTCTGCTACTTTACAAAAATTGTTTTCCTGATTATTTCTGGTCTGATCTCTGACTTTGTGTTAAAATGGCCTCTACTCATGGAGTTAAGCCAATGGACAAAGAAGGGTTTCAGTTATTATGAAATAACGACAAAGGAGGGAGTGGACATGTCTTGGCATTTACTTAAAAAAAAAATCCTGGAATGCCCTGTTCAATATATTAGTTCTTGTTCAACAGTTACTGAGTAAAAGGACGAGGGCCCTCGACCTCTCTCTTCTACAGCGCACTTGTTTTCAGGCTGTGCTTTCCACTCTACATCCCTGTTACTGCACAATTATCCTTACATTAACTTCGAAGTGTCCAATTCCATGTTTCCATGATGTATTGCTTGGCATATTCGTGACTTCCCATCTGTTTTAGCTGATAATACAATTGCTTTCTCAACGCTGTGACAAAACACACCACAGAAGCAGCTTGAGAGAGGAAGGATTTATTTTGGCTCCCATTTTGGGAGATTTCAGTGCACCATGGTGGGGAAGGCCTGGTGTAAGCGATGATTTGCTGCCGTAAATGTGAAGAAGTGGCTGGTCACATCATGAGTAGCTGACAAAGAAGTAGGGCGCTTCAGCTGGAGCCAGGATCTGCTATACCAACAAAGCTGTCGCCTCATCACACAGTTCTTCTAGCAGGTAAAGCTCGTGTCCCCAGACCTCCCAAAACAGCTACAGACCTGCTGTGGTAGTCTGAGAAATGAGCATGACTGGTTCCAGTGCGTCACCGCTACACGCTGGACTCTGGTACTCTTGGACCAGGGTGGTCGCTCTCTGGCATTACTTCTGGCACTATAGGGCCATATAAAACTAGCATTAATTTATCTCAGCTGGTTCCAGTGAGGCACTATGCCATGTTAGCCAAGCTATTTTCTAGTCCCATGGGTCTCTCTGCTCACATTGCTAGTCACCCTGGCCAGCCCTGGCCAGCTGGGAACTCTGGTCCCAGCTACTGAGTAATATCAAGACTCAACAAATTATAACCCAATAACCGGATTTATATGTTAAATATTCAATGTACAATACATCCACATTATAAACTTACAACCAATTAATAAGGATATAGACCACCCACTTGGATAAGATATAATTTGTTCATCTAGACACACAAAATCCTGTACACATCCGTCCCTTAAGAATAGTCATAACAACCTGTAAATGTGCAAAGAGAAATATTAACATCTGCCTCCAAGTTCTCTCGGCTGCTCACTCCGGTCTCCTCTCTCTCAAACTTTTCTCCTTCCTTCTCATCCACTGACAGGCCTCTTTCTGTCCTGTACCTGCCTTCACCTACATAATGACATCAACCTACACAGACCAACAGAGCCAACAGTGTCAGCCAGTTAGGGGCACTTTACCGTGACAAGAAATGACTTCATTTAAACCATAACAACTAACATATGTCCCCTCAAAGAGCTTAAGGACATATGAGGCTAAAACCAAATTGGATTTTTACCTCACAGTTTAACCTGGGCATTTGCTGTGTTGTTTATGTAGTTCTGAAAGCAATGACTTCAGTGGCTTCCTGTGATAGAGAGTTCCTGCCAGGCTGACAAAATGCTGCAGACAGTGTTTGTAGTCTGACGAAGAGGAAGATTGAGAAATAAGAAAATGTCAGCACTGACACTTGCACCAGGCTCAGTTTCAAGACGCCCAATGACTTCACATTTAATAACCTTACGTGACAGCCTTTGGACTTCTACACTGGGTAGGTTGCCTCACAAATACCTGGAGGCTTAGCATAATGTATCCGGTATTCTGCTGGAGAGGTTCTTACTCTGTAGGTAGGGTGGAGTTGAGTAATGTATTTTTCCCACCTCAATTGTCTAAGGTGGCTTCATGTTGCAGATGTCCTGGTCCATACATAAGTTCTTGCTATTTCAAAATAACTTTCATTTTTGAAACACATTTTTGAAAAACATTTTTCAGATGTTTATTCCCCAGACTCACACAATTCTGTCTGTCTAAGACAGACAGACAGACGTGGGAGATAAAAACTGCTGTGGGTATCTTAATCAAGATGGCGTTTCATATAGGAGATTGGTTATAGAAAAGTCACGAGAAAGTGAGCTCACATTTGAGATTCTTTGGGACGGTTCTAGAAAAGACCGCATCCCTCACAAGTGCAGTTCTGAAGCTGAGAGCACCCAGGGGAGCTGCAGCCGCCCTGTGGTGTGTGTCAGGGCACTTCAGCTGCTTCTCCATGACCAGGGCCGTGGAACGTGGCACCCAGTTGCAATCCGGGGACTGAAAGTCTCCTTGGGAAGCTGAGGTAGATGTGGGCTGTTCGCCAAAATATCACCCTCTGTGGCTTCTCCAGACGTGGAAATCCAGAAAAAGATGAGGGGTGGGGGGATGGTGGTAAAAGTGATGCTGTCTCACTTTTAAACCTGAAATCTTTAAAAATTATCTTTTATCTTTTTAAGTCTATAATTCCACCACCTTTCCCATCTCTCCTCTACTTTTAAACCTTCACATGTATACCTCTGTGCTCTCTTGCAAATTCATGGCTTCTTTTTCATCCACTGTTGTTATGTAAATGTATGTGTAACATATATGTATGCACACATATATTCCTAGATAACATAAACGCAACCTGCTCAGTCTGAATAATGTGACTTGGATGTGTGCATCTCAAATCTTGAGGCAGATTATCTGATGGCTGATCGCGGCTCATAGCTGACTCTCTCGCTGACAGGTCATTTGCAGATTGCTACTGTTAGCTTTTCAGTTTAGAAAAGAGAGCACAGAGATAAAAAGAGCCATGTCCAGTGTCCACCATGGGTGCAGTAGAGGGGAGCCTTTGATGAACTTTTCTGCAGGGCAAAGCCACTTGTCTGGCTGAGCCAGAGTCTGCAAGTCAGAAAGTGTCTAAAGGAAGCTGAGATTTTATCTCTAAAACACAGAAGGATGAATCCAGAATCTGATCTTTGGAAAGTAGTCTGATAAGAAGGTATTGATGAGTCTAGGACTAGAAGTTAGATAGGCTCATGGATGGGGCAGTACTGGGATCAAATACACCTCCCCTCACATGTCAGGTGTGCACTCTACCATGGAGCTGTTTCTCCAGCCTTTGTAAAATTTAAAACAGGGACTTGCTAAGTTCCCTAGGCTAACTTTGCCACACTGTCCTGGAACTCGAGATCTTTTGCCTTCATCTTCCAAGCAGCAGGACCTTAAGCATGTCTGACCACGGGTGACTGATGTTTAATTTTATTTTAAATGCGTTTTAGTTTGTTGTGGCTGTATTTTGAAATAATAGACTTTATTATGAGTTCATGAAGTTTTTATTTATTGTCTTCCATTTTTCTCCGTTGAAAGTTTTGAGAAAAAAAAAAGGTTCAAATGTACAGAAAAATAAGAGACCTGTCTGCTAAGCCAGTGGTTCTCAATCATCCTAATGCTTCAGCCGTTTTACACAGTTTCTCGTGTTGTGGAACCCCAACCATAAAATTATTTTCGCTGCTACCTCTTAACTGTAACTTTGCTTCCGTTATTAATTGTAATTAAACATCTGTCTTCACGGATGATATTAGGGAACCCCCATGAATGATTCAATGGTATAGGGTTGCAACCCACAGGTTGAGAACCACTGTACAAGCCGTGCTCGATGCTTGCTTATTTTACCACATTGCATTACTCCTACCCGTGTGCTTTTCTTTCCGATGTGCTGACCTGAATTCCTCAGATTATTTGGAAAGCAATGGCTATGCTTCCCCTCTGAGTGTTCAGCAGAAACTCAGAAGTCTGAGATTCTCTTGTATAGTCTGCACAGTGTCACATCTAATAAATGTAATTACCCCTCTCTAGTGTATAGATCCATATTTCACATCCCATCTCTCTCTCTCTCTCTCTCTCTCTCTCTCTCTCTCTCTCTCTCTCTCTCAGCTTTTTGACTTTTCCAAATTAAGGTCCCACAATGACTTACACATTGCATCCTTTGGTGTAATTTAGAGTTATATATACCTCATTACTTTCATCTACTCACTCTAACTTTCACACTGAATGTTTAATAATTTCTTAAAGATTTCTTCTGTCTTTTGTATTATTTTCAAGCTAGAAGCTAATTCTAATAATTGCCTGGCTTTACGCAAACATTTCTGACGTGATTTCCAAGGTGAGGCTTGGCTCGTGTGCCTAGCTCCACAAAGCACATGATGCCACCCTGTCTTGCCATTAGTGATGCTAATCCGACTGCTTGATAGGGTTGTGAAGGGCAGCTCTTTCCATCCTCAGGGAGTGTCCCTTTGGCAGACTAACCCATGGGGTGACACTCAGAGACCACATCCTGCTTTCATCATGATTTTCCTGGGAGTTTTGTGTGATCCTGAGTCAATTACTCCTTTGGTGGTTAAAAATCCTGTTATTTCTTCGACATATATTTGCAAACTTTGTAGATCTGGATGTTCCTTTAAACCTTGGGGGATAATTTGTGGTTGTTATTTTCCAAAGTAAGAATTTGGGGTAACTGCAAGTAATAGCAGTCCTAAGCTTTCTTTCATCATGGCCCCCACCCCCCACTTTGGAAACAAGTTTTTGCTATGTAGCTCAGAGTAATTTTATATATATAAGTTTCAAATATTGCTTTTGGATGGTGTTTGGACAACTTACAAAACTTTCCAACTAGCAGGGTTGTGAGAAGTTCTTACGGGTAAGGCATTCCATGTAACATTTGAATTGAAGAACCGTTTAAATGTACACAAGATGGGAGAGATTTGACGATGGGAATTTTAACCAACATGTCATAGAAGCCTTAGCAAAAATGCATTTGAAGGTGATATAGCAGGCAATGCCTAAATTTGACTGACATATGAATTAAAAGAAACATTTGTAGGTGGAGGGAATTTTTTAAAACCAACATTTTTGTTGTCATTGAAACAAATCTGGTTAAAGAAATAGCTAACTGGGAAAAAGTACTCCAGAGCTGAGCTTGGTCCCAGTGCCCAGGATAAAAAGCGTAGTTAGTGCATGAGTCTTTAACCTCAGCATTGTGAGGAGTGAGACAGGAGGAAAACTAGGGTTAGCTGGCTGCTGGCCTAGCTCCAGCTTTAGAGGGTCACTCATGTCAAAGGAATAAGGCAGAGAATGATAGAAAATGATACACAGTGTTTACATACATGCATGCACACGCACACAAATGCGCACACATATGCACGCATGCATACAAACATACTTAGAAATAGATGCAAAATTTGAACATGTATGTACAAGTTTGACTTATTCTGTGCTTTATAACATCAGTCTATCTTATTCCTCTACCCTAGGGAATGATCTCCACGGAAGAATGAATGTGCAGAATGAGATGTATCAAAAAAGTCTCTTGAACATCTTTCAATTAAAAAGAAAATCAATACACAAAGATTGTCATTTTAGGAACTCTGCAGCTGGGCATCAGTTACCTCACTAGCACTGGGGATTTGAGCAGAGGCTCCTTGAAGTGGTTGGAATACACTACTCCACTTTCTAATCCACTCCTAAAGTTAGCAGAACTTTTTGGAAGTCCCTGGGACACTCGGATTGAACCCCTGACTACATTGTGAGGGCTTAGCGGACAGGCTTCTCCTGAGCACAAGATTCTGGGAAGTGCAGGCTGGGAATGTGGTTCTGTGACTTGGGTTCAATGAGAGAGGGAAAGAGAGAGAGAGAGAGAGAGAGAGAGAGAGAGAGAGAGAGAGAGAGAGAACAGACACAGACACAGACACAGACACAGACACAGACACAGACACAGACACAGACACAGACACAGACACAGACACAGAAAGAGGGAGAGAGAGGTGGGCATTGGAGATCCCTTTGTCCTAAGGTTTTAGACATTGGCTGTATGATACACTGCTGCTTCCCTTACTCTGTTTATATATAAGTTTTTCTACTCCCCCCCCCTTATAATTCCATTGTATCACTAAAGTAAGTAATTCATGAATTACTGGAAAATGGGTTTTCTGAACAGGTTTGTCCACACCCATTCAACCTTAATACTTCCTAAAGCTGATCCGTGGGGAATTTCAGATACCAAATAGGTGGGTAAGTGTAAGAGGTTCGTAAGTGTAAGAGAATTTCATGAATGAACACATAGGTGGATCTTCCCACATATCAGTCAGTTTGGTAGCTCTGAGCATAGAGAGATGAAAATGCCATCCCTACCCACCTGATGAGCAAGGCTTCTGTCAAAACTAGAGTGAAAGGAAATCCCATGCTCTGCTGATGGGAGAGCAAACTATGGCAACACCTTTGGAAAAAATCAGCTTGGCATTTGCAACAAAGGTGTACGGGCTGTGACTCAGCAGTTCTAGCTGCCCTGTAGAGACACATGCACCATGCACTTGTGGGCTGGGAATCTTGTTCAGGAATGTTCACAGAAGCATTGTTTACAGTAGCTCCAAACTGGTCCAGCAGCTTTACGAAGAATAAGTGAATTCTAGACTATCAGACACAACAGGCAGTCTAAATGGAAGAGATAGCAAAAGACACCTAGCTAAATGTAGCAACACTCTGGGATGGTAAACACAGCTTTGCGGGGGGCGGATGAGGACAGAGGACTTACAGGCATCTCGTGTTTTTATAAAATTGAAAATGGTTAATAGTGAATCCATGTGTTTCAACACAGATGCCGTAGGGAGATAAGACAGAGCAGAAGTGCTTGCTGGGGAAGCGGGAAAGTCTCCGGGATAGGGCACCAATGAGCAGGGCAGGGTATGTGGGGTTTGAAGAGCATTGAGTTTTTACAAAGGTTCTGTGACATTTTAGGCAGTAATTGCTGAAATACCAGATATTTATTCATGCCTTCTATATGCTTTTATAGCCAGCATAGTGTTCTAAACATTGAATCTGCAATCCCAGTTTGATTTTAGGTTGATAAGAAGAAGGTTTAATCTGTGGTCTGATGGATGCTTAGGTGAAGGTCAGGTGGGAGGTGACTCTGGAAAACTAAAAGAGAAAGAGAAAGCATTTGAGGCATCAGGCAAGGCTCACTCTAGGAAAGCTAGTGGCCTTGGTGGCTGGCAGGTCTGTGTGAGGGTGTGAACAGAATGACCTGTGAAACAGTCAGCGACAGGCACGTCTCCACAGGCTTTCTGGAGGTATGAGAATTTCCGTTATGGAAAGAAAGTTCTAAAGTATCTCTCTCCTCTTAAACAAACAAGTGCAAAACACCAGCCAAATCCTGAGAGCTCGAGAGAAAGGGGCCAAGAATCTAATTAAGGCGTAGTCCTAGAATGAACGGAGAGACAGGATGGGAGGGGGAGAGGGCGACAAAGAAGGAGGAGAAGAAAGACAGAAAGAAAGAGGAGAGGGAAGTGCCAAAAGTTGAGAAACAAGAAGCAAGAAACAAAAGAAATATTTGCAGCTAGGCCCCAAAGCTCAGAGGAAGGCAGGGCAAAGGTCAAAAGAAGTGAAAAACAGTGTGGCCGGGAAAAGAGAAATTACTCAAAGATTTGAAAGAAACTCGAAAAGCAAAAGTTCATGAGTAAAATGAAGTGATGCTATACTTCTTTCTTTTATTTTTTAAAGTAAGAAATATTTATAGGAAGACAAAAGGGTTCACATTACAAAGTTCAATAAGACAAAGTAAGAGGAAAATAAGGATGACCTAGAAGTCTTCATAATCGGATTATTAAAGCTGGGATATTAACTGGGGGAAAGGATAAAGTTATGCCATTCATCCCATCCATCATAGAGAAGAGAGCAGGGAGATGGCTCAGTGTTTAAAGTGCTTGTCATGCAAGCACGAGGACTTGAGTACTGACCTTCAGAATGCACCTTAAAAGCAGGGGGATGGTGGCTAGACTGGAGGAAGTGCTAACGGCCAGATTGCTAGGGCTTACTGGCCCATCAGTCAGTCCAAATTTGCCATTTCCCAGCCAAGGAAGGGACCTTGCCTCAAAAAACCAAAGTGAACCATATTCCTGGGGACACATGAACCCTGGCCTTCACATACGTTCACATGTACCCACACAAACATGAGCACACATACAAAGGAAATACAGACCATGGAACTGCTAGATTATTCTAAATGCCAATGCTACTTGTGTCTTGTCTTGTTACAAGTAAAACTGAAAGGAGACAGAGAAGTTGAGAAGTGCCTCAATGGCCATCGGTTCATTTGGAGTCACTCCCAGTCATTAAAACAGGGGAAAACCAGCTATTGCAGAAAGGAATGCTTGGTAAAGCTGGAGAGGCAGATGGGAAAACGCAAGAAGAGGGCTGTTTAAATTATGAGTTCATCTCTCCTCCCCTCAGGCTTCAGCACTAGCTCTGCAGGAAAAGCAAGTTACATACTGGCCAACGGGGCCCTATGGAAGTGACGTCACATGGTCCTGTGCTCTGGAGTCATTTGTGCCTTCCGTGACTTCGCTTAGTCTACCACATCTTGACCTAGTTTGAAAACTGGGTCAGGCCCTTTTTCTTTCTTTCTTTCTTTCCAAACAGAAGTCTAAAAAGCCCCCTCCCTTCAAAAATGCACACTGTGGATTGTTTTGTACATCAAGTTTCCATTCTACTTCTTTAGAGATGCTAAGAAAAGTTACTAAAGACAGACAGCCTAGAGTCAAAATGCTTGGAGCAAAGAGACAGAATCTGGGAAACCAGAGGGAAGGCAGACTTTCGAGCAGACCTCTTGGTCTGGCCCTGGTGTTTAATGGCAGGCAGCTCAGTGACACACACTCTCTCTCTCTCTCTCTCTCTCTCTCTCTCTCTCTCTCTCTCTCCCCCTCCCCCTCTCCCTTTCCCTTTCCCTCTCCCTTTCTCTTTGAGTAATAAGGGAGATACAAATGATTCCATTTCATATTAAAGCTTTCTAAGAGGTTACAGGACAGGAGCGAGGGACACAGAAGAGCAAGAAATCAATGAAGGGACAGAAATAGATCCAGACGTGGATCACCAGACCACATTAAGAGTCTGTGAAGGTGATAGAATAGAATATGACCAAATGCAATCGGAAGCAGAGCAGAAGAGTGATGTGGACCAGGGCTGGTGAGTGAAGTGGAAGCCATTGGCTGGAGTTTGAAGCCAGTCTGAGAGACTGCTAGGTAATGAGCAACTGAGGTTCAACCACAAACATTGGAACACCGTTCCCCATGGTTTTCCCACTCAGCTGGTTGGTACAAGTGCAAGAAAGGCTGTCAGGTAAAATAAATGAAAGGATAATCCGTGAACTTTGATTCCGGGCAAATAACACAATTACTGTATTTACTCCTTATTTACATATGTCTGGGTGCGGGTATGCCACTTGTGTAGGGACCATGATGACTGGAGGAGGACGACAGATCAACTGGAACTGGAGTTACAGATGGCTGTGAACTGTCCCAGGTGCATGATGGGAACCATACTCGGGTTCTCTTTAAGTGCAGTAAGCATACTTAACTGCTGAGCCTTCTCTCCAGCTCCCAGCATAGCTTTTTAATTGAAATTATGTTCCACACATTTCCTGCCCCTTCTTCCCCTCTTTCTGTGCTTGCTGAGGAGATCCAGAGGATACGTAGGCTGGAAAGACACTAGAGATGCTCAGGACCATTTTGTTCATGAGTGCATGATTGACAGATAATCCAGCTGCAGAATGACTCAGTATTCTTTCCTTATCATTGCCTGGACATTATTTCTCTTCTATTTTCCTCCTCATTTTCCTTGAATTATCTCCCTCTTCAAAATTCTTTCTACTTTATTTCTGTCCCCAGCATCTCTATGAGCTACCCAAGCATCATTCAAGCATTTATCCATCTACCCACGAGTACCATCATTCTTTGATTGATTTTTCATTATTTCAAAAGAACACTTTCAAATCTACTAATTTTGACCTCTTCCAAATACCTCATTCATTTTATTGTCTCTGCCATGGTATGCCAGTGGGCATGGACATAAGAATGAACAAATATGCTACCATTATGTTGAAGAAAGGATGTTTTAACACTATAAATGTGGGAAGAACAATTTCAGAAAAAGGGGGACTATTGTAAGAAGTCACTGGAGGTAAACATACTGACATATGGGTGTCTTTGAAAGAGCATTAAAGAATTCAGGCAGGTAAAAAATAAAAACAATGACCCAAAGGTTTATTTGAATTGCATTTTTCTTCAAGCTTGTCAATTTACACATTTATATTTGATGTCACATGATTTTGTCTTATCAGTTTATTAATGAAGCTTTGTTCTCATAAAGATAGGTGGACAGGAACAGAAACAACAACCTGAGGCCATTTCTCTCAATCTAAAGCACTCTGTATCAATAATTCTTTCCAGTGGTAGTTAGGTCCTGCCTTGTCTCACTCGAAGAAGATTCTGTGGTTGGCAATTTCTACCACTGAAAAAGAAAAGACTCAGAAGATTCAGGACATTTTTTTCCCCTTGGGATCTGCACATACCCTGAACTGAACCTAAGGAACTTAGTGTGGGCCCAAATGAGAGAGCTCTGCCCAGGGGAACCTTCTCTTGAATATACACTGTGGCACTCCTCCCTGCTTGGGAGCCAGCCATTTTTCATTGTGTTTGAAAGTATGATGGAAACTTGCCAGCCAGTGGTTGTCCAGAGCAAACCAGAAACTTCTGCATAGGGTTTACAAAAATATGATCATTCAGTTCCATTTTAGACCCAGAGTTCCTGGACTTGGTAATTATTTTTTCCCAAACTGCGCAAGTGATCGGATGCTCATTTGTGTTAAGAACCTTGCTTTGCTTCTGTGTTTCCATCCCTAGCTGTATTATAGTCTTACCAAAGACTGCTTACATCTGAATAATGTGTATGGGGTGCGAGGGACACATTAGAAGTTTTAGGATTGCCCAGTCAAACATGTTATACAACCATAGTAGAGAAATTTTAGTGGGGAAAATGCTTTCGTCTACATAACTTTGCATGTTGTTCCTCAAGCTCAATGTTATGGGAATCTTGCCCATGATTCTTCAGAGCCAAAAGCCAGCCACTCCTTAGTGTGACTGTAGAAATCAGGGGTTCCTTGAGGAGGCGGGACCATACTCAGTGCTTCCTGAAGTTCACTGAGTCCCTAGGCATGTACTGCGGTGGCCATGTATTACCACATCTCTCAAGGACTCAAGAATGTTTGGATTGTTATCAACCTCATTTTGTAGGAGAGGACGTGGAGATTAATTCTGCTGCTTGGATTCATGTTGTTGAACGGCATGGAGCCTGACTCAGAACTTGTTTCTTCGTTAGACTGGTGGACGGGAAATTAGAGTTTGGCTGGGAAAGGGCTTCCTGGGGGATTGTTGAAGAAGAAAGTGGGTACTCAGGTTTACAGTATGTTAACTCCAAGAGTAAATCCAGCGAAAGCCTCACTCAAGGCAAAAGCTGAAAGAAAAGATCACACAGGGACATACATCCCTATGGGAAGGAACATGGATACCTGCTTGTGCAAAGGCACACACTTCCTTGACCCCTTTCAATAATTTCCAGATGAGGGACAGAAACCAATTCTTAGGGTGAAGCCTGTAAACTATAGAGTACTCACTAGGGAAAGGTCTTATCCTCATGTGGCTGCCCCCTAGCCCATTGCAATCTTTTACAAAAGGCACAATATTGGACTTGGGGTTTCCAGAATGAGAGAGGTATCCTTCCTTTCCTTCCTTCCCTTCCCTTCCCTTCCCTTCCCTTCCCTTCCCTTCCCTTCCCTTCCCTTCCCTTCCCTTCCCTTCCCTTCCCTCTCTTTTCCTTTCCTTTCCTTCCTTTCCTTTCCTTTCCTTTCCTTTCCTTTCCTTTCCTTCCTTTCCTTTGTTTCTTCATTTTCAAAAGATATGTTAAATTTAGGAGGGAGGGACTTATTTGGCTCATGGTATAAAGGGTATATAGTTCACCATAGTGAGCAAGGCATGGTGGAAGGAGCTGGTAGTAGGACTTGTCATATCTCAGGCCTGGAAACTGAATGCTGACCAGAACTGAGGTTGTACCACAATCCCAAAGCCTTTCTCCTCAGCAACTTAGTTGATCCAGATAGTCCAGACCTAAAACTTCTACAACTTCCTAGAACACTACCACCAGTTCTGGTCTAAGTATTTAAATATGTGAATATATCGAGGGCATTGCAACTCAAACCATAACTGGGTCTCAAGGATGAAGGATGTGGAGATTGGTGTAAGGAAAGAGTAGGCCTTGGAAGCCATTTTGAAAGAGATGTCTTGGTGGCTTCCTCTGAGCTGTTCTTTAGAAGAAAGTTAGCCTTGCTGAATACAGTCCCAAAAACTAACCTGGTGGTAAACAGAGTCAGGAACACTTAATGTTAAGAGAAAACAGCATCCAAGTACCTTGAAGAGCACATCCCACATTACTGCAAAGAGCAAATAGAGCTGTGCAATGGCCGTAGACAGGATCTGGGTCTTCAGGTCTTTCAAGTGGCTTGTGATGTTGTGGTTCTGCCATGATTCCCTCACTGCATCCAGAGCAATGGTTCATTGGCTTAGTGTCGAGCATGATTAATTTTGTGGTAGATACACAGACATAATTAGAAAGTGCAGAAACAAGCAACGTGACTCATGTGCTACTAATAATCGACTTTCAGACTGTTCTTGTAAAGACAGCGCTTTCTACTCATATTTTAGAGTTAATCTTCCTCTCTCCAGTCTCCTCCGTCCCGTCCTGTCTTTGACTTTCATTCTCTGTTCTGCTTCCTCTGTTTCTGATTCATCAGCTTCCCATCTAACTGTCTTTCCCTGAGTCTTTTATTCCTCAATCTTCCATTGACCTCCCTGCCATTACCCACTAGCACACCAACAGCCTTCACACGTTTGTCTTGAACAAAATCTACTATAAAGATACAAGCATTTGTAATATATGCGCTCATCATTTCTATATTCTTGGTTGCAGAGAAAAATACAAATTTAATACAGCCTGCATTAAGTTTCATTTATGACTTCCTTTGGACTCTTGATATATTTCAGTAAAAGAAAAAAAAAAACCCAAGGTCTTTATCTCTCCCAGATCAATTCACAAAAGAGGAATGTTCTCTCTCCACCCTGGACGGACTAAGTACTGAGAGGTTTACACCAGAAACTACATGACATGGTTTGTACTTTGTTACTGAATAATCAACAGCTCTCTTGTTCTACCAGGTGTTCAGGTGTGAGGTATTTCTGAAGCAACACTCTCGGCGGAATGGTTCACTTCACCTCATTGTTAAGCAGGAGGTACTTTCCACTGGTAAAGAAATCATCTGAATATTTTTCCTGTCTAGAAGTTAAAGTCCTGGGTGAATTGTAAGAGCAGACAATCAGATGGTTCTGCTGTAGGAAGAGGCTGGAGGGCGTGTAGCAACAGCTTTCGGGAACTTCAGCATGCAGGAA
This sequence comes from Rattus norvegicus, assembly GCF_021556685.1. NCBI lineage: Eukaryota > Metazoa > Chordata > Mammalia > Rodentia > Muridae > Rattus > Rattus norvegicus. Next base: position 99,536,505 of record NC_141542.1, read on the forward strand.
GAACTGACAAAGAGGTCACTGTGGGCAAATTTTATGTATTAAATAGCATATCCTGCACCAAGAGGGAAAGACATCCACGTGATATACTTCTGGCCTGTATCCCTGTTAGGCGTGTGATGGTCTAGAGGTTTTATTATAATCTTGGGAGGCTTTGCTTAGGTAACCTCACATCCAGAAAGGCAGTCAGACCCCAGCAGGGACAAGATTTCCCCTGGCTTCAAGCCCAGGTAGATAATATCACAAATTCTTCTCTTATCTTCACTGGGACACCACATGGGTTTTTACTCTAGTTGTCCCTGGAAAAGACATGACTAGATGCCACATTGCCAACTCCATCTATCAGTTAGGTGAACTGGTACCCCATGGTTTGTGACAGGTACTACACCAGTGGTTTGCATGTCTTTTTCTTTATTTCTTCCATGGATAGGCATTTATTTATTTATTTATTTATTTATTTATTTATTTATTTATTTATTTATTTTCACGTGATAGGAAGGCTCAGAGCTCCACGAAGTCCACAAATTGCCCACATTCTTATAGATTTAGAAACAAAAGATGGGTTCGAGTTCCCATTTTTTTCCTGACCCGAACACATCTCAACTTTCTAAAAATTCAGTTAAAAAAAACAGTCCACATCTAGGCTTGAACGATCTTTGCCTTTTTCTTTGGCACAGCTCTCAGAAAGCTTGGGTTGTCTGGTCACAGTGGAATCCTGAGCCAGGGTAACTAGGAAAGTGTGTGTGTGTGTGTGTGTGTGTGTGTGTGTGTGTGTGTGTGTGTGTGTGTGTGTTTCAGTTCCAGCTTGCAGTAAAGCCCAGAGATAAAGTGGCTGAAGTAGACTTCATGGAGTAGCTACCCAATGGCTACTTTCTTGCCTCCCACTACATCATCAGCTACTAGATATCCATCATACACACTCTTCCCCCCTTTAAGATTTTAAACCGTAGCAAAGCCTCAAAAAATGTGACCCGGATGCAATGAACCCACTACTCATGCAAATGAAAACACACACAATATTTTCCCCATAGACCCCAGCAGTAACATTCATCTCTGGGCACCTTCCTCTCTCTTTTATCACAGTTGCTGTACTTGAACTTGTGGGTAAAATTGTGAACTCCCATGTTACTGACAGTCCTCCAAGTAAGAGAGGGGAAAGGGATGGAGAGAATAGGATGACACCCAGGGAAATACATTAGCTACAACAATGAACAATGTTCCTTTGCTACTGACCATAAGGTTTAATTAGTATGTATACTTTGTATGTTCCCCATTCCATAGCCAGTTCTGTCTCAGCTATCCATCTGCCAGGTTACGGTCTAAGTTACAAGATAATTCAAGTCTTAATTAGTGAGATACCAATCCCACTAGTACCCACTGTGTAAAAACAAAACAAAACAAAAACAAAATAAAAAAACCAACCCCTATTGGATTTTGCCACTTGGTGAAAAAAAAATGCCATCTCATGGGAAATCTAGGTTTGAGGAATAGTCTCTCATTTTAACAGGAACCCCAATTTCCTCCTGATAATCTAATCTTTCCAGTCACTGTGGTAACTTCTCGTTTTGTTCTCTTTATCCTGGGACATAGACAATCTGAAACAACCCAAAGGAAGTCTTTAGCTATGCGAACATATTTATCGTCTTTGAATAATTTTGTCCTTGGGAGTCTCAATTTTAAGGTATGAGAATGATGCTTGAAAAAATAAAATAAAACACATTTGAGTGAATTGTTAGATAGCATTTTTCAGAGCTGCTAAGATCAGTTTTACTCTTTGGATCCCAGAAGAGTGTGCTATGTCTACTACAGAGACTTTGCACCCAATCTAGTTTGTAGTTCAAAGCAAATAATCATATCAGGGCAACAACGTATTGCATTCCGTCCAACCCTGTGAGTGTGTACTCTGTACATGTCTGTCACTTTCAACTCATGCAGTGTCTTTACAAGAGCAGGAAGTCCTTTGAATGCCTTTATTCTTTGGCCTAGATATCAGGTTCATGTCGAGAAGCAATGCTGCTTAAACACAGTGATCGTGGATAAAGCACATCGTGTTCTTGTGTTTCATAGAGGAACAGGAAGAAAGTTCTTGTTCAACTTTACTCTTTTCCAGTGAGAGCATAACCTTTTGTTTCCTCACCAGTAGGGTATTTCTGTATCATGGAGATCATCCTAGCCTTTCAGGATGCTTGATACAACTGGGATTTAAGATTGGTTTCTGTGAAAGACGACCTCAACATTCAGCAAGCAATATGTATTCCAGTCCAGTGACAGCTTTTCTGCAAGGGATGTCTCTTTAGCCATGTCTTCCTCCCTCCCTGCCTCTAGAGCCAACTTACACATGGGCTTCTAGAGTTCAAAATGGAGAGAAGACTGATAAATCCTTTCACCATGGGTCTCCTTTTTTCTGTTGCCTTCTGGTAATACTCATAGAGCTTAGGATGTAGCTCAGCAGTATATTGTTTACTTAGTATTCATGAGATCATGAGGTCAATCCCTAGTAAGGATTTAGAACCCCCCATCACTCCCCCCAAAAAAGGAAGAAAGGAGAAAAAGCATTGTGATGAGCTTCGCTCTTGTGAAGACCTTTGGCGAACATTCTCATAGGACATAGTCCTTCTAGCTAGACTGTAACTTTACAGACATCTACTCGACACTTATGGGGACATATTTAAAATGTAACTGACTATATTCCCCACTGCAACTAATTGAGCTCTGCAATGGAAGAAAGTTGTAGGTGGAGGAAAAGATATTAGGTAGGCATCATCTCCAGATGGGTGTACCGGACACTTACATTTTGTTCATCTGGTGACTTCAATATCAGGGGTCTCTTTAATCAGATCATTAGATGTTGTTTGCCAAGGGCAGAGGATTAATTTCTACCAGGTCCATATAAGCCAAAACTATTTTCAAAAGAAGAGCTGATTAAAGAACAGGCGATGGTTCACTTCCAACCCTGGTTCTAAGCTGTAGGGCTCTTATGAAGGCTGGCCAGAGGTTCTACACCACCTTCTGTGAAGCTGGAGACCTTTGATTCAGAATCGCGTCTGTTGGCATTGCTTCCTGGAATAGATATGGTCCCTTCGTATAGTCTCCTGTTTGTGTTGCTTGCTTTAGAAGTTTAATTAGGAGACAAAATGCAACATATTTGCCTAGGTTTTTGCTTCCTAACGAGATGGGATTTGTGTGCATTTAATTTTTCTATTTTCAGTTGTCCAGAAGCCCAAGAACGCTGGTCTCTTAGAAAATCAGAGCAGTGCCAGGCCCTTGTACTTAGCAGAGATTATCGTCAAACCTTCTTGGTTCATCATTAGGAATCCCATTACTTTGTGTTCATATTGTCTTATCAGCATGGCAACATCACAGAGGAGCAGTATGGGCTACTGAGATGGCCGTAGACCTTGCATGCAGGTAGCTCTCTTCATCTCTTTCGGTGCTGTGTGCAGGCCCCAAACTCCCTACAAGCAGTCCTGGACTTTGCTGTTTGAAAGTCTGTTGACTTTACTCACCTCTCTTACCAATTAATGATTTGACTTAATGCTAGTTCAGCCCAAAATGCTTAAAACAGGGAAAAAAAATTCCATAGCACTAGACAGCCAGAGGAGTAGAACTTGAAAAGAACTTCCAGTTGAGTCTACTAAAAATGGTGACACTCAGGCTTGTCTCTAGCTCTGCTGTGAGCAGGAGCAGGGAGCCAGGACATCAGCACGTAGTTACCGGCTATGGGACCTTGGAGTTGGCGTTATTCTCATGGCCTTGCTCTGTTTTTCATATCTGTGAAGCAAGTATAGTCTAGGTCCAGAAGGTGCTGTGAAGCCACATGGCTTCAGTGACAGAGTTCTAGTGCTTTTGGGATGCACCTCTTCCTGGTGCTCCATTTTCAGAGGGCATAGGTGTCATTTGTTGGTGGAAGTCAAGCCAGAGGTCACACCTGGGCTGTGAGGATGCACGTGCTTTGCAGCAGGCACTAGGCCATCAACAGAGAGGAGAGAAAAAAGCCCAGTGAGCCAACCCACTAAGCAGCAAGTGAGGCCACGTAAGTGTAGAAACGAAAGGTCCTGCAGGGCCATTGAATATGAGAGAACAGAGCAAAGGAGTCCAGGAAGAGGTTGAAGAAGAAATGGTGGATCACAGAGGTTTTTATGGATGTGGAGTTAGAGACAGAAATATACTGAGAACCAGAGGAAGAGAGGCGAGACAGAAAACATTTGGAATCATGCTATTTACAGAGGTCCACAGTGTGCGCAGCACGTCTCCCACAGCTGTGCAGGAATGATAATATTCAACACGGCTGTATAGTCCCCTGGACTTAAGACTTGGCCCAAAACACAATAGCTTCAGCAGCAGTGAACACAGATCCAGGCCCCAAAATGCTCTAAGTTTTTTGTAAATACTCCCACAGGAAACAAGGGAAGCTGATTTTTCATTTTTCATTTAAAATATTACTGTTTAGCAACTCTGCATCTGGATCAGTTACCGTACATCATCAAGATTCTGTCTGAGATCTGGCTGAGCGATTATCTTCGATTTTGTCATGAATTAGAGTGAGGGCTGTAGAGACCATGAGGTACTGAGTCCCACACTGATGCAGAAAAGGAATACATGGAGGTCTACATGCATGGGGAAAAGGCTACATTCTTGGGGAAAAAGCAAAAATGTAAGTGAAAAAAATTTCTGTTTTTTTTTTTAAATTGAAAAATATAGACTAAAAGGCAAGCAAGAAAGTTTTGTGTAGATGCAACTATCACTCTTTTCAAGATTGGCTGTAAATTTTTATCTTGTTCAAATATACTAAAATACTAAGAGCACAGTAGTAATAGTTAAGGAAAGCTAAATGTAGTATAAAATGACAGCTAAGTCTAATTCCCCAATTTTAAAAGTTTTAAATATACTTCATCTTTATTAACAGTCAATTATTGTAGATTTTTGGGGAGTACAGTGACATTTCAATCTCATGTGCAGCGTGGCTTACTAAGTCTAAATTTTTTTCTCCCTAAAATAAAGACGAAGATATTTTCAGACTGTATTAATTTTAGTAAACAAACACATTTTTTTTTGAAAATGTATTTCCTCCACCTTTATTAACTTGGGTATTTCTTATTTACATTTCAATTGTTATTCCCTTTCCCAGTTTCCAGGCCAACATCCCCAAACCCCTCCCTCTCCCCTTCTATATGAGTGTTCCCCTCCCCATCCTCCCCCCATTACCGCCCTCCCCCCAACAATTACGTTCACTCGGGGTTCAGTCTTGGCAGGACCAAGGGCTTCCCTTTCCACTGGTGCTCTTACTAGGCTACTCATTGCTACCTATGAGGTTGGAGCTCAGGGTCAGTCCATGTATAGTCTTTGGGTAGTGGCTTAGTCCCTGGAAGCTCTGGTTGCTTGACATTGTTGTTCATATGGGGTCTTGAGCCCCTTCAAGCTCTTCCAGTCCTTTCACTGATTCCTGCAACGGGGGTCCCGTTCTCAGTTCAGTGGTTTGCTGCTGGCATTTGCCTATGTATTTACGGTATTCTGGGTGTGTCTCTCAGGAGACATCTACATCCGGTTCCTGTTGGCCTGCACTTCTTTGCTTCATCCATCTTATCTAGTTTGGTGGCTGTATATGTATGGGCCACATGTGGGGCAGGCTCTGAATGGGTGTTCCTTCTGCCTCTGTTCTAAACTTTGCCTTCCTATTCCCTCCCAAGGGTATTCTTGTTTCCCTTTTAAAGAAGGAGTGAAGCATTCCATTTTGGTCATCCTTCTTGAGTTTCATGTGTTCTGTGCATCTAGGGTAATTCAAGCATTTGGGCTAATAGCCACTTATCAATGAGTGAATAACATGTGTGTTTTTCTGTGATTGGGTTATCTCACTCAGGATGATATTTACCAGTTCCCTCCATTTGCCTATGAATTTCATAAAGTCATTGTTTTTCATTGCTGAGTAATATTCCACTGTGTAGATGTACTACATTTTCTGTATCCATTCCTCTGTTGAAGGGCATCTGGGTTCTTACCAGTTTCTGGATATTATAAATAAGGCTGCTATGAGCATAGTGGAGCATGTGTCTTTGTTATATGTTGGGGCATCTTTTGGGTATATGCCCAAGAGAGGTATAGCTGGGTCCTCAGGTAGTTCAATGTCCAATTTTCTAAGGAACCTCCAGATTGATTTCCAGAATGGTTGTACCAGTCTGCAATCCACCAACAATGGAGGAATGTTCCTCTTTCTCCACATCCTCGCCAGCATCTGCTGTCACCTGAGTTTTTGATCTTAGCCAATCGCACTGGTGTGAGGTGAAATCTCAGGGTTGTTTTGATTTGCATTTCCCTTATGACTAAAGATGTTGAACACTTCTTTAGGTGTTTCTCAGCCATTCGGCATTCCTCAGCTGTGAATTCTTTGTTTAGCTCTGAACCCCATTTTTTAATAGGGTTATTTGTCTCCCTGCAGTCTAACTTCTTGAGTTCTTTGTATATTTTGGATATAAGGCCTCTATCTGTTGTAGGATTGGTAAAGATCTTTTCCCAATCTGTTGGTTGTTGTTTTGTCCTAACCACAGTGTCCTTTGCCTTACAGAAGCTTTGCAGTTTTATGAGATCCCACTTGTCGATTCTTGATCTTAGAGCATAAGCCATTGTTGTTTTGTTCAGGAAATTTTCTCCAGTGCTCATATGTTCAAGATGCTTCCCCACTTTTTCTTCTATTAGTTTGAGTGTATCTGGTTTGATGTGGAGGTCCTTGATCCACTTGGACTTAAGCTTTGTACAGGGTGATAAGCATGGATCGATCTGCATTCTACTTGCTGACCTCCAGTTGAACCAGCACCATTTGCTGAAAATGCTATCTTTTTTCCATTGGATGGTTTTGGCTCCTTTGTCAAAAATCAAGTGACCATAGGTGTGTGGGTTCATTTCTGGGTCTTCAATTCTATTCCACTGGTCTATCTGTCTGTCTCTGTACCAATACCATGCAGTTTTTTTATCATTATTGCTCTTAATACTGCTCGAGTTCAGGGATAGTGATTCTCCCAGAAGTCCTATTATTGTTGTGGATAGTTAAAACTATCCACAACAATAATATTTGGGTTTTTTGTTATTCCAGATAAATTTGGAAATTGTTCTGTCTAACTCTCTGAAGAATTCGATTGGTATTTTGATGGGGATTGCATTGAATCTATAGATCGCTTTTGGTAAAATGGCTATTTTTACTACATTAATCCTGCCAATCCATGAGCATGGGGGATCTTTCCATCTTCTGAGGTCTTCTTCAATTTCTTTCTTCAGTGTCTTGAAGTTCTTATTGTACAGATCTTTTACTTGCTTGGTTAAAGTCACACCGAGGTACTTTATATTATTTGGGTCTATTATGAAGGGTGTCGTTTCCCTAATTTCTTTCTCGGCTTGTTTCTCTTTTGTGTAGAGGAAGGCTACTGATTTATTTGAGTTAATTTTATACCCAGCCACTTTGCTGAAGTTGTTTATCAGCTTTAGTAGTTCTCTGGTGGAACTTTTGGGATCACTTAAATAAACTATCATATCATCTGCAAATAGTGATATTTTGACTTCTTCTTTTCCGATCTGTATCCCCTTGACCTCCTTTTGTTGTCTGATTGCTCTGGCTAGAACTTCAAGAACTATATTGAATAAGTAGGGAGAGAGTGGGCAGCCTTGTCTAGTCCCTGATTTTAGTGGGATTGCTTCAAGTTTCTTTCCATTTAGTTTAATGTTAGCAACTGGTTTGCTGTATATGGCTTTTACTATGTTTAGGTATGGGCCTTGGATTCCTATTCTTTCCAGGACTTTTATCATGAAGGGGTGTTGAATTTTGTCAAATGCTTTCTCAGCATCTAATGAAATGATCATGTGGTTTTGTTCTTTCAGTTTGTTTATATAATGGATCACGTTGATGGTTTTCCGTATATTAAACCATCCCTGCATGCCTGGGATGAAGCCTACTTGATCATGGTGGATGATTGTTTTGATGTGCTCTTGGATTCGGTTTGCCAGAATTTTATTGGGTGTTTTTGCGTCGATATTCATAAGGGAAATTGGTCTGAAGTTCTCTTTCTTTGTTGGGTCTTTGTGTGGTTTAGGTATAAGAGTAATTGTGGCTTCATAGAAGGAATTCGGGAGTGCTCCATCTGTTTCAATTTTGTGGAATAGTTTGGATAATATTGGTATGAGGTCTTCTATGAAGGTCTGATAGAATTCTGCACTAAACCCGTCTGGACCTGGGCTCTTTTTGGTTGGGAGACCTTTAATGACTGCTTCTATTTCCTTAGGAGTTATGGGGTTGTTTAAATGGTTTATCTGTTCCTGATTTAACATCAGTGCCTGGTATCTGTCTAGGAAATTGTCCATTTCCTGCAGATTTTCAAGTTTTGTTGAATATAGGCTTTTGTAGTAGGATCTGATGATTTTTTGAATTTCCTCTGATTCTGTAGTTATGTCTCCCTTTTCATTTCTGATTTTCTTAATTTGGACACACTCTCTGTGTCCTCTCTTTAGTCTGGCTAAGGGTTTATCTATCTTGTTGATTTTCTCAAAGAACCAACTTTTGGTTTTGTTGATTCTTTGTATGTTCCTTTTTGTTTCTACTTGGTTGATTTCAACTCTGAGTTTGATTATTTCCTGCCTTCTCCTCCTCCTGGGTGTATTTGCTTCTTTGTGTTCTGGAGCTTTTAGGTGTGTTGTCAAGCTGGTGACATATGCTCTCTCCTGTTTCTTTCTGCAGGCACTCAGAGCTATGAGTTTTCGTCTTAGCACAGCTTTCATTGTGTCCCGTAAGTTTGGGTATGTTGTACCTTCATTTTCATTAAATTCTAAGAAGTCTTTAATTTCTTTCTTTATTTCTTCTTTGACCAGGTTTTCATTGAGTAGAGCATTGTTCAACTTCCATGTATATGTGGGCATTCTTCCCTTATTGTTATTGAAGATTAGCTTGAGCCCGTGGTGGTCTGATAGGATACATGGGGTTATTTTTGTATCTGTTGAGGCCTGTTTTATGGTCTAGTATATGGTCAATTTTAGAGAAAGTACCATGAGGTGGTGAGAAGAAGGTATATCCTTTTGTTTTAGGATAAAATGTTCTATAAATATCTGTTAAGTCCATTTGGTTCATGACTTCTCTTAGTCTGTCTATGTCTCTGTTTAATTTCTGTTTCCATGACCTGTCCATTGATGAGAGTGGGGTGTTGAAGTCTCCTACTATTATTGTGTGAGGTGCAATGTGTGCTTTGAGCTTTAGTAAGGTTTCTTTTATGTACGTAGTTGCCCTTGTATTTGGAGTGTAGATATTTAAGATTGAGAGTTCATCTTGGTGGATTTTTTTCTTTGATGAATTTGAAGTGTCCTTTCTTATCTTTGTTTGATGACTTTTAGTTGAAAATTGATTTTATTCGATATTAGAATGGCTACTCCAGCTTGCTTCTTCAGACCATTTGCTTGGAAAGTTGTTTTCTAGCCTTTCACTCTTAGGTAATGTCTGTCTTTGTCTCTGAGGTGTGTTTTCTGTAGGCAGCAGAATGCAGGATCCTCATTGCGTATCTAGTTTGTTAATCTATGTCTTTTTATTTAGGGAGTTGAAACCATTGATATTGAGAGATATTAAGGAACAGTGATTATTGCTTCCTGTTATATTTATATTTGGATATGAGTTTATGTTTGTGTGCTTTTCTTCTCTTTGTTTTGTTGCCAAGACGATTATTTTCTTGCTTTTTCTAGGGTGTAGCTTGCCCCCTTATGTTGGGCTTTACCATTTATTATCCTTTGTAGGACTGGATTTGTAGAAAGATTTTGTGTTAATTTGGTTTTGTCATGGAATATCTTGGCTTCTCCATCTATGTTAATTGAGAGTTTTGCAGGATACAGTAACCTGGGCTGGCATTTGTGTTCTCTTAGGGTCTGTATGACATCTGTCCAGGATCTTCTGGCTTTCATAGTCTCTGGCGAAAAGTCTGGTGTGATTCTGATAGGTCTGCCTTTATATGTTGCTTGACCTTTTTTCGTTACTGCTTTTAATATTCTTTCTTTATTTTGTATATTTGGTGTTCTGACTATTATGTGACAGGAGGAGTTTCTTTTCTCGTCCAATCAATTTGGAGTTCTGTAGGCTTCTTGTATGTTCATGGGCATCTCTTTCTTTAGGTTAGGGAAGTTTTCTTCTATGATTTTGTTGAAGATATTTACTGGTCCTTTGAGCTGGGAGTCTTCACTCTCTTCTATACCTATTATCCTTAGGTTTGATCTTCTCATTGAGTCCTGGATTTCCTGTATGTTTTGGACCAGTAGCCTTTTCCATTTTATGTTATCTTTGACTGTTGTGTCAATTATTTCTTTGGAATCTTCTGCTCCTGAGATTCTCTCTTCTATCTCTTGTACTCTGTTGGTAATGCTTGTATCTGAGGCTCCTTGTCTCTTGCTGTGGTTTTCTATATCCAGGGTTGTTTCCCTTTGTGCTTTCTTTATTGCTTCTATTTCCATTTTTAATTCCTTCATCTGTTTGATTGTGTTTTCCTGGAATTCTTTCAGGGATTTTTGTGATTCTTCTCTATAGGCTTCTACTTGTTTATTTATTTTTTCCTGTGTTTTTCTAAGGGAGTTTTTCATGTCTTTCTTGAAGTCCTCCAGCATAATGATCAAATGTGATTTTAAATCTAGATATTGCTTTTCTGGTGTGTTTGGATATTCCATGTTTGCTTTGTTGGGAGAATTGGGCTCTGATGATGCCATGTAGTCTTGGTTTCTGTTGCCTGTCGCCATCAGGATGTCTCTGGTGTTACCTTATTCTGCTATTTCTGACAGTGGCTAGACCTTCCTATAGGCCTGTGTGTCAGAAGTGCTGTAGACCTGTTTTCCTGTTTTCTTTCAGCCAGTTGTGGGAACAGAGTGTTCTGCCTTCAGGTGTGTAGTCTTTCCTGCCAACTGGTCTTCAGCTGTTCCTGTGGGTTGCTTGGAGCAGAAAAGTTGGTCTTACCTGTGGTCCCGGAGCTCAAGTTGCTCATGGGGGGTGGGGGGCTGCTTTTGAGCTCTCCATGAGGGCAGCAACCAGGAGGGTCTGCGCCACCTTTTCCCTGGAGCCTGGTGCACCGGGGTCTCAGATGGCATTATGTGTTTTCCTCTGGAGTCAGAAACGTGGGCAGAGTGTAGTCTCTTCTGGCCTCCCAGGCGTGTCTGCCCTTCTGAAGGTTTAGCTCTCCCTCCCTCGGGATTTGGGTGCAGAGAGCTGTTGATCGGTCCCTTCAGGTCTGGGCAGTGTCTGGACCATGGGGGACCTGCCGCTCCAGTGCCCCTGTCTTCTGGTCGACAAACACATATTTTAAAAAACCCATTCTTCTGTCCTAAAATACTGAACTCAATTTCCCCTCCCTCCACTCCTTCCAGTCTCCTTCCCACTTCCCCTCTCTCTCAGATCTACTCCTCTCTTCAGGAAAGAGCAGAATTCCAAGGAATATCAACAGAATATGGCACAACAAGATATAATAAGACTAGGCATAAAACCTCATATCAAGGCTGGACCAGGCAACCTAGTAGGAGGAAAAGGGTCCCATGAGCAGGCGAAAGAGTCAGAGACACCCCAGTGTTCCCACTGTTAGGAGTTCCATAAACAGCAGGCTAACAACCATAACATATGCAGAATAGGAAAAAAGTAGCTTATGTCTTTATACTGTTTGGTTATATCCATGGTATTACCTTTAAAGATATGTGTCATGAAATTAAAAGGAATTGGTTTATTCCACTGAGTACCTAACACCCTTTGGTCTGACATAGCCAAGGTTTCCCAAAGGAAAGCAACATTGTTCAGATAGAACCATGTGAGCTGCTGCCCCCTACTGTTGGGGAGCTATTTATCACATGAGAACCTTTCCCAGTGGCAAAATTCCCTCAGTGATAACTTACTTTGAATAGATGTTTTGACAATACTCGGCATGCCAAGACATATTTGAGAGGGAAAGGATTCTGTTATAAAGTGGGATCGCTGCATTATGACTTTCTAGAAAATCGTCTGAAATATCTAGAACTTGGGTCCAGTGTACTGCATGTATGTCATTGACTCGAACACTCCCGTGAGGCAGGAAGTATTAATGTCCTCCCTTTAGTTGGAAGCAACTGACCTTTTAAAAGTGACTGTGGTGATACATGGCAGAGCTGAAACTCAAATATCGGATCCCTCTGATAGTTGTGTCCTCTGATGTGCATGCTGCCTCCCCGAGGAGGATGACAGAGGTCTGACTCTCAGCGATTCTAACCTAGTCACAGGACACACCGTTCCCCACATTTGCCATTTGTTTAAGAGCAACCTGAAAGGAAACACAGAGGCTCTCTTGACTTGCAATGAGCGTATATCCTAACGAACCCATCCACACTGAGAATGCAACCCACTGAACATCACAGCTTAGCAATATAACATCCTGTTGAGTGTGGGCGGTTACTCTATGTGGTTCATTGATTCTATCCAGCATAGAAAGCCTGAATAAATATTAAAATTCAAGGATGAAAGTCTGTGATTTCTGTTGAGTATGTATTGCTTCCGCATCATCGCCAAGTCAAAAAATTGAAAAGTCTGTAAGTCAAATTATCCTAAGTGAGACTGGTCACACACTAGGTTGGAGTGGTATGTGGCTCACATAAGGCAATGTGTAGGGCTCTTATTGCGTAGGGTTAGCTTAGGGAGAGCTTCAAAAGACTGGAGTTCCTGTGGCTGGGAAGTCTCGTCAGCTCAGAGCCCCTTTCCATAGAGGAGGGACAGGATAAAGGCTGGCTTTGATGACCTTCTTTCTCCCAGCTTTGTGAATGTTCCTGTTGGCTTCACTCTGGAGGTCCTGGAAGTGTGATGTCTCACTCTTTCCCACAGGAGGTGCATCATTTACAACCATAGCCAAGGCTCTTTCTCCCAGCAAGACAAAGGGCCTCCCAAGAACTGGGTCCAGCCCATGCCCTTCTAACAGTGCCACCACCAGTGACTTGTCTAGACGATGACTGAAGACTGATTATCTAGGTGTGATAGAAGAAGGGAGGAAGACACTTTGTCACAGTCGCCTGTAGAAGGGCAATGTTGCAGAACTTCAATGAAATTTTGGGAACCAAGCTGGAGGGAAAAAAAACAAAACAAAACAAAACAAAAAAAAAAACAGAACAAAACCAAAAGAATAACATGTAACTTCCCTGAGCTGATGATGAACATTCAAAAGCCCCCACAAAGAAACTTTCATGTCTTGCCAAATGGGTGGAAACTGAGCAGAAGTGGTGCCCTGCTTCAGGCTCCAGTGGATTCTTAATTTTTTTTCCTGTTAAGCCAGAAATGAGGCATTTGAAAGACCACTGGGGTCATGGAATGGACTGTGAGACTTACTAATAGTTGGAGAGCTCCTTAAATGGTCACATGGTGAGGTTACAGTCTGCCCTGTTAATATTTGGGTGATGGTATAGCCATGAGAAATGTCTGAAGGACGAGGCAAGCAGTTTCATCCTGCCAGATGGGAAGTGAGTCCCTTGAAACCAGGAGTTCCTGTAATCATTTGGCAGTGATGTGTGTGGATGTGCTAAGACTGACTGCAGGTCATTGTCACTTCCCAGGGTAGAAAATAAGAAAGTGTAGGGATGCCAGAAAGGACCATGAGTGCCCCCTTCCCCCAGTGCAGCAGCTTCAGGCCAAGCCCATCCAAATAGGACTTGCCAACAGAGATTTAGTACCAGTAATTCAGCTCCTATTTAGTGCTTTGTTGCATCCTGGTAAGAAAACCCATAGCTATCTTTTGGGTTTGGATTTCCATGCTGAAGTTGGAATTTGAAGTATGTTTTAATAGACCTTTTGGATCTTCTAGTGTCCAGAAAACTTGAATCCAAGGTAGTGGAACAATTAAAAGTGAGAAAAGAAAGATGTCACTGTGGTCAAATATGCAGTAACTTTTCATTACTGAGCTAGATGACAGAACCCAGTCCCATCGGTAGAAGATGGTGGAAAGCATGGTGTACACACATAAAAACAAACACATGCACACACAAACACACATACAAACATACGTATACATACAAACACACACACAAACACACATACACACAACACACAAACACACATGCACAAACACATACACAAACACACATATGCACAAACACACATGCACACAAACACATATACATACAAACACACACAAACACACACACACAAACACACATATGCACAAACACATGCACACATATATGCTCACAGGGTGGGAATGAAGGTGGGGGCAAACAAAAGAAAAGAATAAAATTGGTTGGAAGAAGGAAAAAAATGAAAGTTAAAAGTAATGGAGCTTTCAATACGAAGTGACTGAGGAATCCTGGGTCACGTGACTTTACCTGACCAACTTGGTTTTCTATTTGAAGGTTTGAGGAGGGAGTGGCAGAGCAGGGATGTTGGGGAATATGTGATATGCAGTCCACATGCACCACACTCTGTGGAATGAAGTTGAATTGAATGTGTTGGAAAGATGAGTCTGCCCTGGTAATGCTTTAAGCAGCTGGAGTAGGAGGCTTATCAGGATTCAGGAATGAGAGGGATAAAATCCAGTGTAGACACGAGTAGGCTGTGGGATGTGAGCGCTGAGTGGAATGGAAGAAAGTCATTTAGAGTTGAGTAAGCAAAGGTGAGCAGGATAAAGGATCTACTTCATCAAGGCCAGGGAGAGAGGGCCAGGCTCTGGAATTGTAGTTTTCTAGCTAGCGACCTGCATTTTTTTCTTTTCTTTTCTTTCTTTTTTTTTTAAACCCTTCCCTAATCTCTTATGAAATGCACAGATACATTAAGAGCATGAAATTAGGATCTCAGAACTGCGAGGGAAATTTCATCTGGTTCTGTCGATGAGCCAACTTGGCAGCAAGTTCCGTAACTTGGCTGCTGGTCACACCACAACAGCTAGAACATTTCTGGTGCTGGGAAATGCTCTGAGCTTTAGAGACAGCCCGTGTTAGTCAGCTTTTCATTACTGTAACAATATCCGAGGTAAGGCAATTAACATTTTATTAGTTCCTTGAGAAATGTGATCATAGTCACTCCCCTCTCCCAAGTCTTCCCAGACACACCCCTCCCATATTCACCTAACTTTGTACTCTCTCTCCCTGCCTCCCTTCCCCTCTCCCTTCCTCCATCCTCCCCCTTCTTCCCTTCATCCATCATTTCTAGTTTGTGCTGAGGTGGATTCTTGGACAAAGCAAACTTCCATTGGAACATGTTTGACTTACCAAGGATAACACTCTTTTTTTTTTCTTTTTCTTTTTTTTTTATTAACTTGAGTATTTCTTATATACATTTCGAGTGTTATTCCCTTTCCCGGTTTCCGGGCAAACACCCCCCTCCCCCCTCCCCTTCCTTATCGGTGTTCCCCTCCCCACCCTCCCCCCATTGCCGCCCTCCCCCCAACAATCTAGTTCACTGGGGGTTCAGTCTTAGCAGGACCAAGGGCTTCCCCTTCCACTGGTGCTCTTACTAGGATATTCACTGCTACCTATGAGGTCAGAGTCCAGGGTCAGTCCATGTATAGTCTTTAGGTAGTGGCTTAGTCCCTGGAAGCTCTGGTTGCTTGACACTGTTGTACATATGGGGTCTCGAGCCCCTTCAAGCTCTTCCAGTTCTTTCTCTGATTCCTTCAACGGGGGTCCTATTCTCAGTTCAGTGGTTTGCTGCTGGCATTCGCCTCTGTGTTTGCTGTATTCTGGCTGTGTCTCTCAGGAGCGATCTACATCCGGCTCCTGTCGGCCTGCACTTCTTTGCTTCATCCATCTTGTCTAATTGGATGGCTGTATATGTATGGGCCACATGTGGGGCAGGCTCTGAATGGGTGTCCCTTCTGTGTCTGTTTTAATCTTTGCCTCTCTATTCCCTGCCAAGGGTATTCTTGTTCCCCTTTTAAAGAAGGAGTGAAGCATTCACATTTTGATCATCCGTCTTGAGTTTCATTTGTTGTAGGCATCTAGAGTAATTCAAGCATTTGGGCTAATAGCCACTTATCAATGAGTGCATACCATGTGTGTTTTTCTGTGATTGGGTTACCTCACTCAAGATGATATTTTCCAGTTCCAACCATTTGCCTACGAATTTCATAAAGTCATTGTTTTTGATAGCTGAGTAATATTCCATTGTGTAGATGTACCACATTTTCTGTATCCATTCCTCTGTTGAAGGGCATCTGGGTTCTTTCCAGCTTCTGGCTATTATAAATAAGGCTGCGATGAATATAGTGGAGCACGTGTCTTTTTTATATGTTGGGGCATCTTTTGGGTATATACCCAAGAGAGGTATAGCTGGATCCTCAGGCAGTTCAATGTCCAATTTTCTGAGGAACCTCCAGATTGATTTCCAGAGTGGTTGTACCAGTCTGCAAAAGGATAACACTCTTAAAGAAAACTGACAGCTCTCTTTCCCAGCAGTCATCTACTGCAAATAGTTCCTTGACTAGAATAGGACTTCATCTTTCCCTTCCTTCTCTGTGGGATTTGGTCTGGCTTGAGCTTGTATGGGGCTCATGCATGCTGTCATGGTCTCTGAGTTCATTTCTACATTGTGTTCAGAGGACACTGTTTTCTTGTATTCAAATCCACGGCTTCTGGCTCTTGAAATGTCTCTGCCCAGGGGTTGGGGATTTAGCTCAGTGGTAGAGCGCTTGCCTAGCAAGCGCAAGGCCCTGGGTTCGGTCCCCAGCTCCGAAAAAAAAGAAAAAAAAAAAAAGAAATGTCTCTGCCCCTTCCTCTGCTATGATTCCATGAACCATGGGAGTGTGAAATAGACATCCCATTTAGGGAAACGCATTCTGTAGCTTCTTAAACTCTTCACCTTAGAAAGTTGTGGGGTTTTGTGTTAATAACCATGCCTTGCAAATGGAGGCTTCTTCTGATGAAGGTGAAGCGATGCATTAATGTATGGGTATCATTATAAGTCATTGGGAGTCCATTTAAATCTACATCTACTTATCAGAATAATAGG
Source organism: Rattus norvegicus (assembly GCF_021556685.1). Classification (NCBI taxonomy): domain Eukaryota; kingdom Metazoa; phylum Chordata; class Mammalia; order Rodentia; family Muridae; genus Rattus; species Rattus norvegicus. Next base: position 99,553,444 of record NC_141542.1, read on the forward strand.
ATTAGGTTCTTCCACAGGACCTACAGCTTGTGAAGCTACAGGTTCTCGGCCCAGTGATGGCGCCCGGCTTGGGTTTCACCTCAAGGAGTAGACTGTAAATCAGATGAGAAAGTGGTTGGTTACTCATATGATGTTCATACCACTATTGCACCAGTGGGATGTCTGGCTAGGACAGATGTTTTGCTGAAGCTCATGGAGTTCAAAGCTGGGTAAGACTGATGATCCTTTTCTTGCAGCGTGGAGTGCATCACATCCTTCTGCACCATGAAAGCTAGCCAGTAGGAAGGAGGCCTCTCAGCCGGAAACAGCTTGTTGTATCCGTGGTATGAGTCTCAAGTGCATGGTGTCTTCAGCAACAGGGGATGGCAGCCATCAAATTCTGGATGATAACCAGAACATATGCAATAGCCTGTAATGTTCAAGGGTCTACGGGACCCCAGTGGCCAACAACTCTGATAGAGGCAATCCATGCCTGGTGCTAGACATTTTATTTATTCATTCATTCATTCATTCATTCATTCATTCATTTTTTAGCTTGTAGTGTCTAGTAGGGGCATCATTTCCCTGTTATTGGGCAACTCCATTTTAACTCTTCGCCTATGTGTATAGGTACAGACAATGCAAATTTTAATAGACGAAGCTAGTTTGGATCATGGTTTTGGAAACGTAAGTCCGGGAGAGATTGTCTCTGCTGTTGTGACAGCACATCTCAGTGGGGAGTGTGTGGTAGAGCTAAGCTGTTCACCTCATGGCTGAGACTCAAAAGGGAGAAAAGAAACGATTGGACCCTTCTATCAGTGTTCAGAACATACCCCGACCTAAGTGTGACTCATTTCAAATCCATCTGAACACTGATTCCTTTGCAATGTTGTTCAGAAATAGGTACCAGTACAGTAATATATCCAGCTTTACCAGATCCTTCATGCATATTTACTGGCTGACTCAGTGGTGCCTTACTGCCAATTTTCAAGTTCCAGGTAAGATCAGATGTTTCTGAGTCCTGCTGTAGGAGCGCAAGGACACTTGGGGAAATGGTAGAATGCAATAAGATATCATGTACTCTGGCACAAAGCAATCCCTCTACTCTGAGACGTATTGAGCAAAGTCACCTCTAGTTTTTATGCATAGGCCCCCTTCACTGCCTGGCTTCTCATGTCCAATATTTTCTTCCTCTGCAATAGAAGATGGAGGTTGTCTTTTATCTACTGCTGTCAGTGAAGATCCAGTGGTGCAGACTGGTTGCTGATGCGGGTCTCTCTCAAGAATGGTCCAAATGGATTCCACAAAGCCCAACTGTCAATGGAAGCTGTCTGTCCCCATCAATGCTGAGCTAGCCCCTTGCTGCCTAGCCTGACTTCTCGCCTTTGCCTCTTTGTCTTTCTCTGCCTCTGTAACTTTTAGGGATGACCCTCTCGCTTAATTTTACCATCCTGGAGACCTTATCACTCTCCCAGCTTGTGCCCACTGGCACTTGCCAGTTACTGGGATATCTAGGGTACAGTTACACAAAGGATTCCAATTTTGTCCGATATAATTTTTGGGTCTCATTCAGATATGAAGATAAGGTCTCTGTGGTAGTTTGAAGAAGAGATACTCCATCATCTACAGCATTTACATACCTGGTTCCCAGGTGGTGGTGCTGTTTTGAGAGGCCTACCAGGTGTGGTCTTGCTGCCACTGGGGGGTGGGATTAGAGAGTTTAAAGAATTCTGCTGTTCGACAGGAACCGGATGTAGATCTCTCCTGAGAGACACACCCAGAATACAGCAAATACATAGGCGAATGCCAGCAGCAAACCACTGCACTGAGAACGGGACCCCTGTTGAAGGAATCAGAGAAAAGACTGGAAGAGCTTGAAGGGGCTCGAGACACCATATGAATGCCAAGCAACCAATGCCAAGCAACCAGAGCTTCCAGGGACTAAGCCACTACTCAAAGACTATACATGGACTGACCCTGGGCTCCAACCTCATAGATAGCAATGAATATCCTAGTAAGAGCACCAGTGGAAGGGGAAGCCCTTGGTCCTGCCAAGACTGAATACCTAATGAACGTGATTGTTGGGGGGAGGGTGGTAATGGGGGGAGGATGGGGAGGGGAACACCTGTATAGAAGGGGAGGAGAAGGGTTAGGAGGATGTTGGCCCGGAAACCGGGAAGGGGAATAACAATCGAAATGTAAATAAGAAATACTCAAGTTAATAAAGATAAAAAAAAAATTCCAGTGTTCTCTCTCTCTCTCTCTCTCTTTCTCTCTCTCTCTCTCTCTTTCTCTCTCTCTCTCTCTCTCTCTCTCTCTCTCTCTCTCTCTCTATCTCTCTCTATCTCATCTCTCATGCTTATGATTTAAGATGTGAGTTCCTAACACACTTGCTGCTTCAGCCACCATACCTGCCTGCTGTCGCTCTTCCTCACCATGGTGGTGAAGCACTCCCTTTGGAATCTTAAGCCAAGTGAACCCTTCCTTTTGTAAGTTGCCTTGGTCACAGTAACAGAAAATTAACTATACCCTGACCGATTATGAATATAAAACAGAAAAGACCTGGCAGTGGGAGACAGGGCCCAACCTGAATCACTCAGTTTTGGCTACTTCAGGTAAACTTATTAAACCAATGCTGTGAATCTCAAACTTTATCCTTCGTGATTACCGCCAGCAGATTTGTTTCAGGTGGAATTGTAGGGCCTCCTTGCTGGCTTTTTTTTTTTTTTTTTTCCTGCTTAAGTCTAGGGAGATAGGAAATGAGCACAGAACAAAATTTTCTGAAGGATTCCCAGGGTTTTGTTGCTTCCATTTTTGGACCACATTGTGAGAACTGAAGGCCACAGTACTTTCTCTTGACTAGTTTAATTGGTTTAGTGGAGTGAAATTAAGGCTACTACATGTGTAGCTTCTGTCTGCTCAAGGCTTGTTCCCACAAGAACATCTCAGTTCAAACTGCTGCGATAAAGTGTCATGGACCACAGAGACTGCAATAAAGTGTCACGATTCAGGAGGCAGGAAGCCCAGGCATGGTGACCCTATGGTCAGTTCTGGTGAGTCTCTCTTACGGGTTTTAGTCTGTTAACAGCCTACTGTCTCCTCACATAGAAAGAGGATTGCAGAGCCCTCTGGGGGCACCCTTTATACCAGCCTTACCCTCAGGAACTAAGTGGTTCCCCAACCCTCATTTCCTATACTGTCTCTTTTGGGTAAGAATTTGAACGTATGAAATTTGGGGGGAGAGGAACGGACAGTCAGCCCACTGCAGGGGACAGACCCAGAGTCAAGCATTACACCCCGTAGAAGTCATTGCCAATGCCAATTGCTCATCTAGTGAGGGATTTTTGCAAAGCCATTGAGGGTTCGGTTCCTGAAGGGCAGTAATGTCACCCTGTGAGGAAGCCACACTAAACCATACACTGTGATGGGGACCGTCATCTGGGCAGTGCGTGCACCTTCCTTTTTTTTTGTGACTCATAGTTCAATGCACTGGAGGTGAAATTAACTCTGCACGCTGATTGAGCTACTGGTCCTGTGGCTTCTTGTAATGACTAAGTGATAAGTCTGCTTTAACCCCAATTTGAGCCACTGCCAAGGGAGATCTGAGTCCATTTGGCATTCTACCTTTTTTTTTTTTTTTTTTTTTTGTGGATCACCTGTTTGTACACAAACAGAAGACAGTAGTCTTCTAGGAAAATGGCTCAGGAGAACTTAAATTGGGTATTTGACAAGGGTTTTGGTTTGTTAAATGAGGACCATAATATCCCTAATAGAAGAAAGAGGTCCTTGGAGGAACGACTATGGCTTCAGAAACTGAATGGACTCAGTGTGCCACTTCTGAATAACTGTCCTCAGACAAAGACCAAGGCGAGGCCTGCTGCCTTCCTGGGAGGTCTTGGCCCTTAAGAGATTGGGGTTCTATTTGAAGGGTCTGTTATAGTTTGGGTTTAAAGAGCTATCTGTGTGTTGAGGGCTTGGACCCCAAAGGCAGTGGTGCTCAGGGGCAGGGTTTTCTGGAGATGACTGGTGACTCCAACTTCCTCACTAGACTGACTCCTGAGGGAGTCATGGCTTGACTGTCTATTGGGGATTAGTAGCAGCTAAAGGAACTGGGGCCTACTTAGAGGAAGGAGAACATTTAGGGGTTCCCTTAAGTTGTTCCTTCCCCTCCCCTTGTTTATTTCCTGGCCATGACAAGGTGGGTAGCCTTTTCTAGAACATGCCATGATGTTTCAAGGGTAGACCCCAAAGTGACAGAGCCGACCATAGACTCAAACCTCAAAATCTATCATCCAAAACAAGCTCTTCATCCTTCAAGTTGATTTCTTTCAGGGATTTTATTATACAGACAGCTGACCCATGGAGAAAGAGGGATGCTTCCTTTTGGATTAGGTCAAATACTGCAACCTGGGCAGGACTTTCAGAATCGTGTCCCCTTTCGTGGGCTATAACAGCAGGTACGGAATGTTAGTGCATCTCAGTATTGGTGATGGTAATTTCGACCATGTGATTTGGATCTGTCCATCAGATTTCTCCACAGTGAGGTTGTTTCCCCAATGGCTATGCTCTCAGATAGCAGCTGTGGGAGCAATTACACTGAGTAACACCGGTGAATGCAATCCACCAGGCTTCACTTCTAGAAAGCAAAAGTTTCATCTTTTTCTTCTCATCCCTTTCTTCTTATCCCTGAGCCGTGTAATGGCCAGTAGAAGGGCCGAGCAGGAAGACACAGTAGGCCACATACGCGTCTGTTTGCCAAGTGCGGGACACTTCCAGCCGGAGGTGTATTGCTCGCTTCTACTATGTGTACTTGTATTTATCTGCAAAGGCACGTTCCCTTCAACTTTCTTTCCAATCTTCCAAACAGGTAGTCTTGGTTTGCTTGTCTTTTAAAAATCTTACAAGAATTCCATATTCTTCTTTAACAACGAAAGGAAAGAGAAAATGTTAGTTTAGAGGCTTGGGCAGGAAATAGAGTACTAATCGGGCATGATTAAAATAGCTCCTTAAAATTGCATAACTGTATTTGCTCTTTATTGAAAACCCTATGAGCATTTTATTTTCCCCAATTATTTTTATTACACTCTAAAAGAAGCTAAAATGATGAGCCGATTTAGGGAAGTTTAAACAGTTAAAGGATTAACTCTTTTCCACGTGATGGACCCTTGTCATCCCTGAGAACACTGGCTACTCCTCTGACTGCTAGCTCAGCCGCGAGCTGAGTTTTCCTGGGTTGCGGCTGGGCTCTCCAATACCAGCCCGAAAACACTTGCGCATGCGCCACGGCGTCCTGCTGCTGTTTGTCCGTTTCCATGGCTACGAAGCCCATCAGGGTACGAGAGTAAGAAAATGAAGCTTAAGAGCCTCTTGCTTCGCTATTACCCACCAGGTACGGGGTTCCCACGAGTGGGCCCTGGATTCTCTTTCTGGGATGGTCCGGGAAGCAGAAGGGGGCGGAGACCGGGGAAGGGCTCTGAGTAGCCTGTTCTTGGTGACCAACTGGGACAGAAGGAAGCCAGAGCTCTCCAGTCTGGGTCTCCCACCCTTTTCACACACCTACCGCTGTTCCTCAAAATCCTTCAAGTGACTCTTTAAACTCCTTTAAGTTTGAGAAACTCTTCAAACTTTTAAATGCTTTCTAGTAAGTCATGAGTCTGAGGAGGGAGGGGCTGATGTGTAATGAGTAGTGACGCCCTGGTACAGTGTTATCTGGAACCACAGAGACGAACCTCCTGTTATTTTAACGTCTTAATGATCAAGTCAAAGCAAAGGAAACATAAAAGAAAAAAATGCACACTCAACTGAATGTACACTTTGTCACACTCTCCAGTCTGTTGCAGTAAGAAATCAGTTGATTATGAATCTACAACGTAACCTGCTTTGGGCGCCTTTCCATATGACTTTAAAGAAGGCCAGAATCCTTGATTGCAATGTGGTGATTGTGAAATAAGCCGACAGGATGCTGCTGTTTTAGACTAGGGTGTGCTTTCTGGTGGTCGGTTGGTCACCATTAGAGAGAAAAATAAAATACAACGTGTTGAGGAAAATTCCCAGCTTCTAACTAAGAACTCATAAATAAAAGGGTCAGGGGTGGGGTGAGGCTCAGTGACTAAAGGTACTCCTGGCCTAGCCTGATCATCTGAGGTCCATCTCAAGGGGTAGAAGTGAGACCTTTGTCCCTGAAGTTATTCTCTGACCTCTGCACACATGTGTGCGTGTTCTCATGTCTGCATGTGCACATGCACATAACATAACATTGTAATTGAGAGAGAAAATACAGTGAAATATGTAAAACAATACTCTTGAAACTTGGCTCAGGATAGCGGCTAAATGTGGCTCAACGGCACATTTGGGTAAAGAAACTGCAGAGATTTCAGAGTAGAGAAAATTAATTCACTTTGTCCCCAGTTTAACCAAGACCGTTTCAAGGGTGGGGACTTGAAGAATCTCAGGACGTGTGCCTCATTTTTTTCTCAGCAAAGAAGCCAACATTTTAGCCCATCATTTAACCCCAAATGTCTAATATCCGAGGTTGTCATGATTCCTTTCTTTGAGACCACACTGATTTCATTGTTTTTATACTTTGTCCCCTATCAGTAGGTAAGAAGATCACCTGTCTTTTTTTTTTTAAACCCATTTAAAAATTTTTTTCTTCAGAAGTCACATGGCCATCCTTCCCCTCATTGATATTTCTCATGGTTTCTCTCTGCTCAGCCTTTTCCGTCTATTAATAAATCCTATCAGCTCTACTTCCAAAACGTTTGGTGGATCTCTTGGTCCTCTTTCCCCTCAGGGTTTGACTCAGCACCCTTTTCATCCGCTAATACACTCCAGCCTTTCATCCAGGTACCTGCCATCTCTTGTTGGGAAATTTCAGTTTCTTGGCTTTTAGTCTCATCTACTGTTTGCCAGTAGAATCTGAACCCGACACCTCTAACAACTGCCTATTATGCCCCTCTAGGGCTTAGAGTAGATCTACAGTCTGAAGGAATTGGCTCGGCCTGCTCTGTTGACTTCTAGAACTTTAGTCACTACCCTCTCTATAGTTTAGGTCTCTGACCTATTCTTCTACAACTTACAAAAAGGCCTGCCATGCATGATCCCCTTTCTGGACAAAGCTTCCCCTAGACCTTACGATGGCTAGTCTCTCTTTACTTTGTTTGAGCCAATGTAACTGACCCAGAAACCTTCCTTTTCCACAGCTAGTTAAGTACGGCTTACTGACTTCCTGTACAGCATTGCTCTGCTGTTGTTATTTTTATCATCATATGACACTGTGGTGGTTAGGTTTTTTTTTTTTTTTCTTAACTGGACACAATCATCTGGCAAGAGGGCACTTCAATTAGTAATTGCCTCCTGCCCCCACCAGATTGGCCTATAAGCAAATCCATGGTCTTTTTCTTAATTAATGATAAATATGGGAGCACCTAGACCATTATGTCTGGTGCTAAGCCTGGGCAGGTGCCTGGATTGTATAGGGAAGCAGGCTGAGCAAGCCATGGGAAGCAAACAGTGAGCAGTGTTTGCGATGGTTCTGGTTGCTGCTCCTGCTTGAGCTCCTGCCTGGACTTCCTTCATTGACAATCTGTTCTAGGTATGTAGAAGCCAGATAAATCCAATCCTCTCTCCCTCCAAAGTTGCTTCTAGTGATGATATTTCTTTATCATTTACATTTATCAGAACAGAGTCTGATAAATGATCACCCCACTTCTATCCCTTAGCTGTGGAGCTCAGGAATGTGGGCTATGAAGCCTGAGCAGCCAATTCTCACACATCAGAAATTTCCCTCAGGTGAGTTGATCAGACACATCAAGTTATCAGTCAACAGCATTTACCTCATACTTCTGCTGATTTTGCAGTTGCCACCTTGGTTGTCCCTCCCCTCAGTGCAAGCCTGCTTTGAGCTCCATGTCCTCCAACCTTCTCCTTTCTGTCTTTAGCTCTTTTCCTGTTTTCACTGTTACATGCTCTTGAGTCTGTACTTTTTAGGATCCCCCACTGACCTCCATGTTTCTGAATCCATTTGTTATGTCTCAGGTTGGGGGCACAGAGGTCCTTGTACTCTCAAAGAGAGTGCAGAGAGATCTAGGAATGTTAATCACACAGGAGTGCCTCCTCAGTGAAGGAGATAAAATCAAATACCTGCACTCTGTCCAGAAAGCTGAGAGTGGATTTTGTTAACAACCTGGTAACCTCTTTGCTATCAGTGGAAGCAGACCTTGCCCAGATTCCCCCAAATGGTTATTTCAGACTCTCCCCTCCCCAGACCATTACTCATCCTTAGGAGCCACATGCACTTTATGGCCTGCTGACTTCTGTGATGTCGGTTAGAGACCATGCTAGATTCTAGGCATTTTGGCTATAGACATCACCCTCATAGTCACTTACATTTTGTAAAAGAGTTTCTATCTAGTCATGCCTTAAGCTTTTTTTGTACATCTGTAATTGGACTGACTGTTGCCCGGAAACCTCCCCCCAAATTGTACTGTGTTTTAAGTATGCTGACAACGAACCGCCAGGTATTAGACTCCCCAAAGTATGATCCAGGTCGATGAAGTCAGCGTGCACAGGTTTTCATTCTTATGTTCTTTCCTCTCCGGCACCTGGAGGGAGCTCCTAAATTACAGTTCTGAGCAGACAGCAGCACGGTACAAACATGACTTCTCTTTGGTTTCCAAGATGAGCGCTCTGCCATTCTTTCACCTCACTATTACTCCTAGCTTTGTCCTGTTGGCTCCTCTTCTCTCTTAGTTTGGAATGCACCAGACCTCTGACTTCAAACTTCTCTTACCTATTGGCACTTCTTTGCTGGGCATCCTCATTTGTGTAGCAAGTGTTCTCAAATGTTTAGCCCTTTCCTTTCCTCAAAGGTATATCAAATGAAACCTAGATTGCTTCGCTTTCTAAAACTTTCTACCTTCCCAAGGTAGTTTCCAGCCTTTTTCTGATTGTATCACTTACCCCACCCCACCCCACCCCACCCCACCCAACCCCACTCCATCCCAGGGCTATATCAATCCGTACCTACTTACTTTTTACTTTCCCCACAAGATAAGAATTCCATTAGGGACTTGGCCTACCTATTTTCAGCAGCTACACAGACCTTGGGACATAAAATATCCAGTCACATGTGTGTTGAATAAGCAAGCTTGATGAGATGATATGCAGGGAACATGTTGGAACTTTAGCTGAAATGTGACAAGAACAGAGAAATCTGATCTCTGCTCGATCCAGCTCTGAGAGGCAGTGTTCTAGCAGGAGTCTCAGACTTATCGCAGGCTGAAGAATCTGGCCTATAACGTTTGACTTAATGATTATATTTCTAGTGAGGCCATATGACTTCACACAATTAGGTATTTATGACTTAACTTCCAATCCCCGGGGTGGTATTTTATATGCAAGTTTTCCAGACTACTGAGTAGCAAGTGGGTGTTTTAATAACATTATCATACGGGATAAAAATGCTCGACACGGAATGCTTCCTGTACTCCATCAGGTCTGTAAAGAGAATCATTTTGTTCAGCCTTCCGAGGCTCTCATTTCAATTCTCCTACTTACAAGTCTGGGACATCCTTCTGTTAGCATTCACTAAATCAAACCCATCCCTACCTAAATGCCTGATGACCAAGTGCACATTGCAGGATGTGTCTGAGCCAATGTAGACCATTTCCCCGCCTGTGTTGGTCACGAGCATTGGTTACTAACTGGTAAGATTTTGGATTTTTGAAATTTAGGTGCTCACTGAGCCTTCCCACCAGCTAGCCAGGGCAACCTTGGTCACCTTTGTTGTTTGGTGTCCTTGCTCTTTGGTTAGGAACTAAATACACAAATACAGTCAAACTGGCCAAGGTTCCCATCACTTCCAAAGCTTCAGTCGTTCTGAGTAAAGAGTACTACTATTTCTTGATGCGCTGCTGATGTATGAGGGCAGAGGCTTCTTTCTGAAGTGTTCTCAGAATTATGCGTTTCACATAGTGACTGACGACCAGCAGACGGTGAAGAATACTGAGGTGCGGACACGACTCCCAGAGGGAAGACGTGTATTACCAGCACCTCTGTCTTTGTTTTGTTTAGATATTCTCTGTAGCTCTGCTTGGAGCCCAGTCATTGTGAGGAGGACAAGCACATGTGCGTTGGCACCTTGTCACAGTGATGCAGCCACATGTCCTCATGTTGATAGAAACAAGATAAGAAGTGGACAGAGATAGAAACCAAGCAGACCTTTTGGAAAACTCGGTTGCTAATTTTAAAATACATTTTCTTAAGACACTAGATTGTATAATGTGGGGTTGCCAACTTCTATTTTTTCCCCAATCTTTAAGGCATAGATTATTGTATTACTCCTCTATCCCTCATAGCAATGGTTCTCAACTTTGCTAATGCTACTTCATAACTGTACTTTTGCTACTGTTATGCACAGTAATGTAAATATCTGTGTTTTCGGATGGTCTTAGGCAAAGACCCACAGATTGTGCCTAATAGATTTTACCTGAAAATGTTTTTTTCAAATGCCTACTATCCTCAATAACAGTACACAACACTTCAATTTAAACATAGTGTAAAATCCTATATTCCCAGTAAAGGAAAACTGTTCTAATGATAACAGTGCCTTCATTCAAGTAGGCTTTACCTAGTTCAAAATATTGTGTCTTCTTTGGGTCAGATAATCAGGTAGAGCCCCCATTCCTTAAGAGTTTATACCCTAACAATGTTAAACCCTAACACCTTTTCTCTCTTCTCTATTTTGCTTTTAGTTTTCTTATACTTTTATAAATTTATGGGCATATTTAATTAGGACTAAATCTTTAAGAACACATTAAAGAAGAACTAAGAGTGCTCTCATCCTCTGGAGTATGTGTGATCCCCTGATAAAGTCAGCTCCAGTTTTTAGGCTCATTACCCCTGTCACTAACATCCATGATCTGTATTAATTTATGATAATTATATTTTTATTTTCTCTCATTAATGAAGCAGCGATTTTTTGTATATTCTTATTAATGAGGTAGACTTTTTAAAAAAGATTTATTTATTTTATGTTATACACTGTTGCTGTCTTCACGCATTACAGAAGAGGGCATCAGATCCCATTACAGATAGTTGTGAGCCACCATGCGGTTGCTGGGAATTGAACTCAGGACCTCTGGGAGAGCAGTCAGTGCTCTTAACCACTGAGCCATCTCTCCAGCCCTGGGTAGAGACTCTTATTTTGTATATTTTCTCTCATTAACGAGGGAGAGATTCTCAGTTTGTATATTTGTTCATCACTGTCTGTTGTATTTTTATTTTTCTAAATTAACCACTCATGCTTTTTTGCTTTTTGCTTGCTTTTCTTCTTTAACATCAGGCTTAAAGTTCTTTGTACGGATCTCCCTGAGTTGAAATGTTTCCATGGATCATTATTTGTTTTTTTTTTTTAAATGCCATCAACATTACCATGTGGGAGCTTAAAATTAATTGCAAAAGTCTCTCTCAAAATTTTCACTTTTATCTGTTGAGTTTCATGTACTTAAAAAAACTGGTTACAGATTTTGAAATATAAAATATAAATATGTTCCATTATTCAAACTACTACATTTTATTAAAAATTTAACTTCTCTAATCAACTTGCAGCATGTTTTTGCATGTGTGTAGCAGATAAATGATCTTAAAATTTTTTTAAAACAAGGTCTTTTATTTTTTAGATTTATTTATTTTATGTCTATGCGAATACTGTGTCTGTCATCAGACACACCAGAAGAGCAATTGGATCCCATTACAGATGGTTGTGAGCCACCATGTGGTTGCTAAGAATTGAACTCAGGACCTCTGGAAGAACAGTCAGTGCTCTTAACCGCTGAGCCATCTCTCCAGCCTGATATACATGTTTATTTTCAAATATCCGATGGATTTTTGCACCATTACTTGTTAAATGATACATTGTTTACTCGTTAATTCTGTATGCTCCCTTACTTCTTCTGGTTGTTGCTAAATGGTTCAGATATATGGTGTGTTTCTCATTGATTTTACAGTCAGGCACCCAGTAATTCCCTTTGCAATAGTAAATGGGATCTTTCTATTTCTATTCATTGCATAGTCATTTGTTAATATGTACATAATTCTTGTGTAATTTTAACCTTAGATCTTTGAATTGTTCTTTTAAACCACATTCAGTTTATTTCTATATCATAGGGCATTTAACTGTGTTCTTAAAAGACTTTAAAATGTGATGGATTTAACGAAAAACTAGGGATGCAAACTAGAGCGGGTAGGGAAGCAAAGGGTGCATCTGGGAGGAGATGGAGAATGGCAGGAGTATGGTCAAAACACATCGTATGAAACTGTCAAAGGACTAATAAAAGGAGAAAAATGTCAATATCCACATTTTGCTGAAAAGCTCATCATGCTAAACCATCATCACTCTAAACAAGAATTTTGACTCCTTAAAACCCTTTCTGTTTTTAGGTTTATTTTGCAACTACAGACCTCGAGTCTAGCTCCAAATCTTTACTAAGACTATCTCCAGTTGTAGTGGGGGAATGCCAAAGAAAACTATGACAAATAACACCCTAACTCCAGTGTTTGCCTGTGCTAGAAGGTTCTGGGACGTTCCATCAGTCACTGAAAGCATTCTGAATGTTTTTTTTCCTATTCTAAGGCAGTAAGCTTCACTACTCGACAGATACTTGGGTGACCTGTGTAGGTTTTAAGTATCGCAAGACTGTGTTGCAAGGAATTCCCTCCAAGGTTGTGACATCAAGAAGGGACCCCAAAGAAGGAGCAGGGGTGGGAGAAGAGCCTCGTTTGTTTTTTTTTCTTTATTAACTTGAGTATTTCTTATTTACATTTCGAATGTCATTCCCTTTCCCAGTTTCCAGGCCAACATCCCCCTAACCCATCCCCCTCCCCTTCTATATGGGTGTTCCCTTCCCCATCCCCCCCCCATTACCACCCTCCTCCTAACAATCACGTTCACTGGGGGTTCAGTCTTGGCAGGACCAAGGGCTTCCCCTTCCACTGGTGCTCTTACTAGGATATTCATTGCTACCTATGAGGTCAGGGTCCAGGGTCAGTCCATGTATAGTCTTTGGGTAGTGGCTTAGTCCTGGAAGCTCGGGTGGCTTGGCATTGTTGTTCATATGGGGTCTTGAGCCCCTTTAAGCTCTTCTAGTCCTTTCTCTGATTCCTTCAACGGGGGTCCCGTTCTCAGTTTAGTGGTTTGCTGCTGGCATTTGCCTATGTATTTGCTGTATTCTGGCTGTGTCTCTCAGGAGAGCTCTACATCCGGTTCCTGTCAGCCTGCACTTCTTTGCTTCATCCATCTTGTCTAATTGGGTGGCTGTATATGTATGGGCCACATGTGGGGCAGAGCCTCATTTGTTTAACATGATGGCAAGTCACCTACACGTCTGTAACTTAAGAGCTCTATTGTGGGGAGCTGCAATTGAGTTAAAAATTACAAGTAATGGTTAACGTATTGATAACAAAGCCAAGTACCAATGAAAGATAGACAGATAGATGATGGATAAAGGATAGATAGATAGAAGATAGATAGATAGATAGATAGATAGATAGATAGATAGATAGATAGATAGATAATAGAGTGAGAAAGAAGAATCCTTGGACAGAGACACTAATGAGCATTAGTGTTTACCAATAAAGGAGAGTAAAGGAACAAAGTCATTGGAAGAGAAAGAGGGAGAACATTTGCAAAAGCCCAAGGAAGATGCATTTGAAGTAAATGGTGTGAGCTTTGTGACTGGGTACCTCTGAAGGGTCATGAGTAGAAAGGCATGGGGCGTCAATCAAAATAAGGGGTCCGATGGTACATACACAAACACATACCATGTTCATGTGTTTAGTGAGCACCTCGGTGGTCCTTAGGAAAATATACATGGTTGTGTGAACTGTAGAATGAGATACCCCTCGAAGGCCACTTTTACTTGAAAGACTGACAGTAACTGACACTTTTTAGATTTGAGGCATTTGACGGACATTTGCTTGAAAAATAACAAACATGAACCTTCAAGTTTCTCCCGAAAGCCCACGTATTTCTTGCCAATGATGAATTTGAGCTTTCAAAGAAAAGAAAAAAGGTTCAGAAAGTTTGGACCCACCACCAGGACCTTGACAGTTTGCCAGCAGAGGGCTTTCTGATGACAGATTGGCGGTGCTGCTAACAGAGGTGGCCCCTGGAAGCTCCATGATGGAGTCTGTGAACACTTCAAAGCTCTGCGTAGTTTGAAGAGTGTTTTTCCAGGTTCACCCATGTAAGAACCCACAGCAAATCTGGATTTTAATGTACCTGTGTATCAGAGAACTCACCCAAGTGGTTGTAGTGCCATATTGCAGCTTTAACTGTTAAGTTCCAATATCATATTGACGAAGAATGAAGAACCACCCTCACTTCAAAAGGCTTTTAACTGTCTGCACACGGCCATCTTTTTCTTGTATTTCATCCAAAACAGCAGATGTGTGGTAGGAACTTGAATGCAGAAGTGGGAGTAATATTACAGCTGGCTTTAATTAGGCTGCATGTGGAAGCTGTGTAAGACTGCTGTGCCGCTGTTCCGATGAGTTTCTTTGGGGGAACATGTGGCTATTTTTTTTTAAAGTATACTGTCATGCTGGTATGTGATGAATCTGCTGTAAAAACCATGGAAATGCTTTAAAATCCTCAACTCTAACATGGAGACTATTACACACTAAAAGCATATTTGTAGACCCAAGGTGTTTGAAAAGTGTAAGTTGCTCTTGTGACCCACACTTGAGTTTGGAGGCAATGCAGCTGCTCCCAGAGCAGGTACAACCAAGCAGGCAATGCATGAGACCAGGATGTGACCAGGCCTTTGCTCTAGTCTCTTTCCTTTCTGCTGTGTGGGTTGATTTCTAAGTGTTCACAAACACAGGTAATGTATCTAGTCATCTGAGTATGACTGAGACAAACCACAAATATAATTTCAAGTTAGCCCCCCTTTTTATAAACTTCTCATTTGATTCATTTTAATAAGTTATTTTTTATAAGCCGGAGACTTTGCCCCCATATTTTTAGTCTGATAAGTGTTTCTTCATAGTAAGTTCTTGCCACATGTTTTTTTTCCCATTAGTTAATTAATTTATTTACTTTACATCCTGATTGCAGTGCCCCCCGCTCCACTGCCCCAGTCCCCTCTCATACAGTTCCTCCCCCACCACTCTACTCTTTGCCTCTGAGAACAGGGAGGTTCCCCTTGGGTACCAACCCACACTGGCACATTAAGTCACTGTAGAACTAGGTACATCCTCTCCCACTGAGGCCAGACAAAGCAGCACAGTTAGGGGAACAGGATCCACAGGCAGGCAACAGAGTCAGGGGTGGCCTCTGCTCTAGTTGTTGGGGGGCCTGTATGAAAACCAAGCTGCACATTTGCGACATATGTGGAGGAGCCTATGTCCCTCTCAGTCTCTGGGAGCCCCCAAGGATCCAGGTTAGTTGACTCTGTTGGTCTTGTGGAGTCCCTAGCCCTTTTGGGTCCCTCGATCCTTTCTCTAAGTCTTCCAGAAGACTACCCTGTTCTTTCTAAAGTCTGTCTGTGGGTCTCTGCATCTGTTCCTGTGTTGAGAATTCCCCCTTAAGCTCTGTTTGCTATTTTTTAATTGGTTATTTGATTTGCTGGTGTCTAACTTCTTGAGGTCTTTATATATTTTCATATTAGCCCTCTGTGTTAGTAAAGATCTTTTCCCATTTCATAGGCTGCCATTTGTCCTATCGATGGTATCTTTTGTTGATTGTGTTCTTATGCTGGCCTTTAGCCATCTGGTTGTCTCTGGTGTTGGTTGACCTGGTAGTCCCTGATGGTAGAAGGCCTCTGGAATTGCAGCTAGAGCTGGTTGTCCTAGTGGCAGCAGGCCTCTAGGGATGCAGGCAGAGCTGTGGCCTAGGAAATGGAGTGTGGATCTGGGATTGCAAGTAGAGTTGTGGATGGAGTGAAAAAGGGACCTCTTGGCTGCTGGGCTTGCTGGAAGACCCAGAGGGCAGGGGTCCATCTGACTGTCCTAAACAGCAGCATGCACTAGGGTCCAAGTGTTCATACTTGTGAACTGACAGGGGATAGCTCACATTCAGAACACAGTGCCACACAAAATTGAAGACTGGATTTCAGATTGGCAACATCCTAGCCCTCGGGGAAGCAGGTACTGGCAAACCTCTGATGCTCTTTGGCAAGGCATTCTAGTTGAATGGATGAACTTTGAGAGACCCTGCCTGGAAAAAATAAGGTAGAGAATGATAGACTTGACCTTGACTCCTGCCCGGTGACATATGTGCTCTTGCAAGTGTGTGCACACCCTCTTCTGCATGTGTACACAGCCACATGAACTCGTGCATATACCGCACACAAATACAGAGGCAAAACAATTAAAAATCTGAAAAGTAGAAGTGAGGAAAAGAAAAAAGCCTCTTAAGTGCATTAACCTTTCCTAGGTTTTCTTCCTATCACTTGTCGCTTGTTTATTTTACAGGAATTATGCTGGAATATGAAAAAGGCGGAGAATTAAAGACCAAATCCATAGATTTACTTGAGCTCAGTCCTAGGTAAGTGAGCTGTGTACTGCAGGGCGGGCTTCACGCCAGAAGCGTTCAGACAAACACCCTGATGAAGATGTATGACTGGGCTGATGTGACTTTATTATTAAAAACATAAAGCTCACTATTCTGCCCTTTCTTTCCCCCCTTTTCATTTTTCTGAGCAGGACTATTTTAAAAGACGATCTGGTTAGTCTAGAATAGCTTTCAGAAGCTATTGAAGACAGAGTGGCCAGCTTTCCCCATCCGGGTAGAATAGCCCCAGCCAGTACACCAGTATTGACAGGCTACCATCAACGCAGATCCATACTGTACTTAGGCTCTCGGAGGCTTGCCCTTCCCTTCTGTGTTCCAGGGCCATAGCCAGGATCCCATAGATCACCTTCATGTCTCCATCATTCTTCTCAGCAGTATGGGTTCCTCAGGCTCTCCTGGTGTTGGAAGCCTTAATACTCCTGAGCAGTACTGATTACTTAGTTTCAAAGATGCAATCTAGCCTGCTGTTTCCTCAGTAAAAAAGTATTTTACAAGGCTGGCAGACTGTCAGGTTTGAGACCAGAACTCCCCTCCACTGAAGCTCCATGTGAGCCTAGAGGAATTCACCTTCATAGGTTGAAGTACCCAGGATTCATGATGTAGGAAACGCCATGCTGCACAAGCAGAGCCAGCATGCCACATGGACCAGTAGCACCCTTAATTGAAAAAAGCTACAAACTTTGGTCCTGGATTTCTTTCTCCCGGAAATAGGTCTCCTTGTTCTGTATTCCCCCTCCCGAGAGGAGCCCATCCATTACTGGCACTTGTAATGCACTGAGGATTCAACCTTAGGTCCTCCTGTCTGTACAGCGCGCACCTTTACCCAGCGAGCTGCCTCCCTGGCTTGAAATAAAGTAACTCTTCATGTTGTAAACATAGATGTAAATTTGACATGCAAGTGTTTGGGGTGAATTTCAGTACTGATGTCAACACCCTAGTAGGAGAGATCCAGAAAGTGGAGCCTCTGATCACAGCATCTCGGACAAAGCAAGTCAGACTCCTAGTGCAGAGGCTTCAGGAGAAACTCCGGCAGCATTGCGACCACAACTTCTACCTGTTTAAGGTAAGGAGTGCTTCGGGACACCAGGGCCATGGCTGCTACCTTACCTGTTAAAGGCACGCATAGGGACTCCAGGAAAGACAACTTTACTAATTTCTCTTAAAAGTAATCTTTTTTCTTAAAAGATAGGGGTTTCTTTTTGTTTCTCTTTTGAGGTAGGGTTTCATTGTGTAGCCCTGGCTGTCCTGGAACTCACTGTAGACCAGGCTGGTCTCAGACACTGAGATCCATCTGCCTCTGCCTCCCAACTCCTGGGATTAATTGCGTGCATCGCCACCGCTCCAGACATGTTTATGTTTTATTCTTTTCCTAGAAAAAGACTTGTTTGTGGTTTTAGTATTTCACGTGTGTTTTGCCAAGACGAACCCTTCGGTAGGAATTTGTTGAAAGAATGAGTGACTCTCAAAGTACTAACTCTTGAGAAGTTCAAGAAGGACTTAAAGTCAATTTACTTCTCCACTTTATTAGATTATCAAAATGATTTTCTAGTTAAAGTACTGTATTTCATGATTTATCAACGTTTTCCATTTCCTGCTTTATTATGAACTAAACTACAAGTCGGTGAATTATTGACCAAATATGGTAGAAGTATGCTTTTATTTCTATATGTTTCTGACAAAACTAAAAATATAACAAATGCATCTATGTAATTACTTAAGAACAGCTTTAAAAATTAAATTTAAAATGGTTTTAAGATTTTCTCATGTTACACTGGATTATCATTTTGTTTTAGGCATCATCATCACCACAATCATTATCATAAAAACTATACTTCTTATTTAGCAATTTAGCATTCATTAACTCTACTTGATATAAATATCCAGGTTCTCCTCAGTCCCCATCAATTCCAAGTTCCCAGAAAATAAGGTGTTTCATTTTTACTTTATCCAGCAGGTGGCACTGTTTTATCACAAACACGAGCCGTGTAACTGCAGTGACCCTGTAATTTCTCATGTAAGGGAATGTACTTGATAGCCAAAAGGCAGCTAACCGTACTTGAAGTTTAGAAGCAGATCTGTCTGATGCTGACTCACCCCAGCTAACCACTCGTCCAATCGGCTATTCAATTACTATATGTATTCAATGACCATCCATTAAGTGTCCACTAACTGATAGATAACATAGGAGTTCAAAGATAAATGAAGCATTTTAGGATTAAAATGAATAATGCATTGTAAAATATATTTGAAACATACTTAATGTTTTTCTTATGTACACTGTTCAAACTTCCATAGAAAACCGTATGTAGCATGTATAAACAATGTTACAACAGAGTGCCTTTTGGAATCCTCTTCAGTAACCACAATTCATCTTAATAGTAAATTGGTATTGACAGAAAATGAGTCCGTTACTCCTTGGAATCATCTGTGGCTACTGAGAGGACAGTTTGTCTTTTATTCCTCTTTTGTCTGTTTATTGAGGATCTTGTCCATGACCTATGGCTAAGAATACATCAAAAGTCACCCTTTGTTTAAAGTTAAAATAGATACATTTAATTTGGTCCGAGTCTAAAATAAATGGTGTTTTCTTCTGTTGAAGGTTCTCAGAGCACACATATTGCCCCTGACCAACGTGGCACTCAACAAAGCAGGCTCCTGGTAAGGTCCCCTTGTTCTTTTTAACTTTTATCAATTAGGATGAACATTTCTGAGGGTTTCTCAAATAGTTCAGTTACCTACAGACCTAATGTGTCCATCTCGTGGATATCCTGACTCTGCTAACTGTGGAGGACGGATACAAGCACTTGCTCCCACTGCTCTGACCCAAGTTTTTCTAATAAAAAGTTATCATTTTTGTGTGAGAAGCACCTAAGTTATCAATCGAGTGCTACAGCCAAGAATAAGCAGTCTCGGGGCAGGCCACTTGGGCGCCTGGTTCGTTGCCTGGCTGTGGGAGCTGCCAATCAGGGGCAGCACTATGGCTAGCTGGGTCGGTTCAAAGAGGGCCTTTCTATCTAGCTTTGTGTTTTGGTGTACAATGCTTAGAACCACCAATGCCACATTCAGAGAATGCTTTGCTCAGCTTCGGATCGGGCAGTCTGGTTAGGAAAGTGGAGATAAAACGATTGTTTTCATATATGGACATGTAAATATGCGTTATCAGTTCCCCGGATTGCTGTAATAAAGTAGCACAAGCCAAATGGCTGTGACACAGATGTGTGTTTTTATATTGCAGAACACAGTTACAGAGACTGTGTAGAGTGCAGAGGAAGAGAGGGTGAACGACACCATCCAAAGCTATGATCCAACAACTGGGAGCTTCATCCTAATCACATCACAGCATTTGCAGTTTCATAAAAGTCACTACAATGCACACTTTAAGTCAAAAAACTTGAAACTGATTTTTTGTTCTGAATGTCTGATTTCCAATATTAAAAGGCATACCAGGGGTTAACAAAGGGGTTATCCTTAGGAAAACAACAAACAAACAAACAAAACACCAAAACCAAGGTATCTATGAGCACACTGCCCGCCACGCTCACCATGCACTGTATTCTTATCCCCTCTGTTAGTTTTATCACAGGAAGCTACGATCGGACATGCAAGGTTTGGGACACAGCGTCTGGAGAGGAGCTGCACACCCTGGAAGGTCACAGGAATGTGGTCTATGCCATAGCCTTCAACAATCCGTACGGGTATGCTCGTCCATTCCGTCACTCGCTCACCCCTTCAGCGGCCCTCCCGCTGCCTCCTGGTTGGTGAAGGGAAGGAAAGCGCATTGTAATCTACTGTGTATCTGCGATAGGAAGTGGTTCTTGTAGAGCATCCTGTTGGTGGCTCTGGGGAGAGTGGTACTCACCTACTGCACAGCATGGCTTCTTTCCTTTGTAGATGAACATTCAGTCTTGCAGGCCAGAGGAAATTATGCAAATAGTAACATTCTAAACAATGGTGCCAAGGACAGTAGAGGCCCCTTTCAGGCCAATCTCGGGTTACCTGACTTGGCACACTGACAGTGTCCCTTGGTCTTACCCACCACATGTTTCAGACGCCCATGGCATCATGGGTGTCTGTAGCCACAAGGCACCCCATCGCTGTGCCTGACTCTTCTGTGGTGAGGTTCTGAGCGTATTGACGGGTACTTGTATGTCCATAAGCCTGTGCTTTCAACAACCATACTTGTGGAAATTACCAGTGAATTCAATTATGCTAAGTATCTTTAATAATTAAAAGAAAACCATTGCCTACGCTACTGAGGTACAAAGGTGAGAAGAGAGTGGCCATCTTCTAGGAAAGCAAATAAGGAAAGTGTTTGAGAAATTCCTCCCGAGTGAGGCTGTGGGTAAGACCCAGTGGATTCTGTGGGTCCCTCCTGTGGATCTAAATCCTTTAGGTTTCTTGTGCTATTTAAACATTTAAAATACATGTTCAATTAATTTTTTAAATTTCAGTTTTTAAAGCACACTCACACACTCACACATAACATAGAGATGTAGATAGATAGATATAGGTAGATAGATAGATATGGATAGAGACAGAATAGATAGATAGATAGATAGATAGATAGATAGATAGATAGATAGATGGGTGGATGGATGGAGCCAAGGTGAGTATGTGGAGGTCAGAGGACATGTTCCATTTCCCAGGACTCACTTCTCTTCTTTTACCACGTGGGGGCCCAGAGATCAACCTCAGGTCGTCCTGCCGGGCAGCAGGCACCTTTACTCACCTAAGAGCCATCTCTTCAATGAGATGGATTTTCTTATTTCATTTCAAAGAAAACAAAGCTAAAAATGGTGGGGATTCAGTCAGAATTTTCAGCACAGGTGATTAATTTGCTAACTCGGGGTCAGTTTAATGAGTTCAGAGTCCTTGGCTTTCTGTTACAAGAGTGCCACACTAGTGTATAAATTTGAAGATTGTGGCTTTTGTTGTTGTTGTTTTTGTGTTGCTTTGTTTTCACGATTGATCCCTCCGAATGATTTTTTCCGCTAATGAAGATAGTTTGAGGAATCTATCTCAATTCTCTCATGTGTGTGTTGTGTGCGCTTTAAAAATTGAAACTAAAAAAAAAAAAATAAATGTGAGGGATTTGCTATCTTCGGGGCGACTAGAACACATCGGTAAGAAACTGAAGGACTAAGGGGAGGGAACCAGGGAGATTTCTCCTGGCTCAGGTGTCTTTAAAGGTGACACACATGAATCCTAGCCCTGACTGTGCAAGCCTGATGGCCATACCAGGGTGAGGGAGCTGGGCCAGCTTTGGCTTTTATGCCAATGGTTCACCAGCTGCCCCATAGCCAATGTGTCTCTAAAGTGACTGTTTCCCGCAGAGGTACAGGGCTGTGGTCAGCACATGCTGTGGAAGGCACACTCTCTCCTGCAGGACTGGACTGCTCACAGAGACTTGTGAACACGGGAGTGGGACAGTGATCGTGCTTTCCACGAGGCTTGTTTTGGCAAACTGCAAAGGGTCAGAAGGCCACCCTCAGAGGCAGAGGACCCTCAGCCCTCACAAGGCATGGAGCCTTCTTTGACAGAGTGGCAGAGGGTGGCAACAGAGTTTGTGACATTGTTTGCACTTAGAGTTTTACATCGCAGTTAAAACAATCGGCATGCACTCACTGATAAGTGGCTATTAGCCCAAATGCTTGAATTACCCTAGATGCCTAGAACAAATGAAACTCAAGACGGATGATCAAAATGTGAATGCTTCACTCCTTCTCTAAAAGGGGAACAAGAATACCCTTGGCAGGGAAGAGAGAGGCAAAGATTAAAACAGAGACTGAAGGAACACCCATTCAGAGCCTGCCCCACATGTGGCCCATACATATACAGCCACCCAATTAGACAAGATGGATGAAGCAAAGAAGTGCAGACCGACAGGAGCCGGATGTAGATTGCTCCTGAGAGACACAGCCAGAATACAGCAAATACAGAGGCGAATGCCAGCAGCAAACCACTGAACTGAGAATAGGACCCCCGTTGAAGGAATCAGAGAAAGAACTGGAAGAGCTTGAAGGGGCTCGAGACCCCATATGTACAACAATGTCAAGCAACCAGAGCTTCCAGGGACTAAGCCACTACCCAAAGACTATACATGGACTGACCCTGGACTCTGACCTCATAGGTAGCAATGAATATCCTAGTAAGAGCACCAGTGGAAGGGGAAGCCCTGGGTCCTGCTAAGACTGAACCCCCAGTGAACTAGACTGTTGTGGGGGAGGGCGGCAATGGGGGGAGGGTTGGGAGGGGAACACCCATAAGGAAGGGGAGGGGGGAGGGGGATGTTTGCCCGGAAACCAAAGAATTATTATTAAGTATTAAATAAATTAAAAAAAAAAGAAAAAAAGAAGGAAGCCAAAGAGAAAGGCACCTAGCTTCAACAGCCGGCTCCACCCAGAGAAGCATGCGCTGTGAGGACCGACGGGGAGGAGCCTGTGCTGCTAGAGCCCATTCCCTGTGAATCCGTGGCTTACTGTACAAAAATAAATAAAAAATCTAGACTGTAAAAAAAAAAAAAAAAAAAAAAAAAAAACAATCGGCATGCGGATTCTCCTGTCATCATGTCTTTTAGATCACTCCCCAAACACCTTAAGTATGATGGCACAATAAGCTTAAATGGGTACAATGGGTGAATTAACTAGTATAATTAAATTGCAGAAAATTGACTTTGATGCATACATTTTTGTATTATAATGAAAATTTTATGGTACTTAATTAAACTAACTCGTAGAAATGAAAAAGTGTTGAAATCACAAATGATACTGTTTTAATGCTGGAGAAATGTTTAATTTTACTAAATGTTCTTCAGTTGTCTATTTAACCGGCATGCTATTCTTGTGAGTGAACAATGTTTTCTAGAGACAGGCAGAGATTCTGGTTGTTCTATTAAATTCTACCTGTGCCTCTGATGAAAATCCACATGTCAAATTATGAAAAGAGTTGTTGTCCCTGCCTGATGATTTATTTATGAGCTAAAGTACGGTTTTCCTTAGCACATCATCTCATTTGGGGTTTAGAAAATGAATCTGAGACAGCCATCAAAGAATAAAGTGGTGTGTGTGTGTGCATGCGCGTGTATTCAAGATGTGTATTTCAAGTATGTTTTTGGATATAAGGTGTCTCATTATATCCAAACTGGAGTTTGCTCAGTAGGCTGTGCAGACTGGACCCAAAGCCCCAAGGACCTGTTGTTCTTACCTCCTCAAAAATACCTCTTTCACAATGCCTGGATATTTCCGATTTTCTTAATTTTAATTTTAAAATTATGTGTATATGCTTGTGTGTGCTCATGTGTGTGTGCGGATGCAGTACCTTTGGGGACCAAAAGAGGGGATTGCATCTCCTAGAACTGGAGTTGTAACACACCTGATGATGGTGCTGGGAATTGAACTCAGGTCCCTTTCAACAACAGAGCATGCACTTAATTCCCGAGCCATCTCTCCAGCCCAAATATGTGGTTTTCTCATATGGGTCCTGGGCCTTGAACTCAGGTCTTCAAGCTTGTACAGCAAATACTTGGACCAACTGGACCATCTCTTTTGCCCATAGGATTCTAGTCTTCCAGTCTAGATTCCCTCTATAACAGGAATAATTTGGTATTGTTTTCTCAAGGAATCACTGAGGTCAACTTCTCAACATTTTATCAGTCACATGCTTACCTAGGTTTACCTCTTTGACATTTTCCCATTTAATTTAGTGTCACCCTTTTGTACACCTATAACAGAGTTTAGGTCCATACAGCTAAGGCTAGAGATGATTGGTATTCATGTAGCTAATTTTCTGAAGTTACATTGTTATTACATTAGTTCAACAATTGAAATAATTACAAAATATATTTATATCTATAATGAAGCATATTTAACATCTATACTTATGAATTGATAGCATTAATTATTAGACCTTGATTTTGTTACCAGAACAAATACAAAATTACTTACTGCTTTAACAGTGCAGTGTGTGCCTAAGTAGGATGGTTGGTAGCTGGGTACGTCTGGTCTTAGTTCAGTGTATTGTGCAAGGTGGCTGAATTTGTTTTCTAATTTGTTTGAAAATTTTCAGTGACAAAATCGCCACAGGGTCTTTCGACAAGACCTGTAAACTCTGGAGTGCTGAGACGGGAAAGTGTTACCACACCTTCAGGGGCCACACAGCAGAGATCGTGAGTACATTTGACATCCTGAAGCCTCCTTCGTGACGCCTTTTCTTTTAGGATTCCATCTCAAGAGCGGAGATCACTTTTATATTGAATATTCAAGCTTTGATCCAGTATTTTGAGTCTGCATGCATCGTCCAAAGCAGAATAGATGTAATTCTCACTACTGAAGATTTAACCGCTCACAGATACAGTTCCAATGCCATGCATTGACTAAGTAACCACGAAACACGTGATTGGGATGTAAGCGTGATGGGGCAGCCATGCTCTCTGACTTTTATTTGCTTATTATTAGAGAATTGTCTCAATGAGGTTTGATGAGGTCATCAAGATAACACGGGGAACATGGATGCTGATCATTTTGTGTATTTTGAGAGGATTCAGGCTTGTACACATTGTCTAAGACTAAATAAACAGCTCTCAATACTAGGGCATCCTTGTCCCCCCTCACCTGTATACGCTCTATGATAATTAGTGAGATAATGGCACCTGTGGAGCTTGTGAGCATCCTGGAGAACAAACAGGCTGCTTGGATTAGGAGCAAACTTGGTTGTCACCCACCTTCAGGTTCACGTCACATCACTCATTCAACAAGAGCCTGCCTTGGGTTTAGGGTTTTGTGTAGACACGGGACGATGCGGTTACTCCACAGTGCCACTCCCTGTTGTTCTCAAGCCCTTGATGTATACTAGCTTAGGTTTGGTCCTTCAGTGAGCCATCTTGAGGTACAGTTAGGGAAACTGAGGCACTGACAGTACTGTTGTCCATAGTTGGTAAGGTCCTTGTTTAGCAGCATCACAATGGGTTGATTCTGAGCACCGCATAAGCTAAGTGGTAAGGAGTCCCTGTAATCCCAGCACCTAGGAGGTAGAGGCAGGAAAACCAGATCAAAGTCATTCTTGGCCACATAGGGAGTTCTAGGCTAACTTGGGCTCAAAAGAAGGAAAAGCAAAACAAAACAAAAGCCCCAGAGCTGTCTGTATACAACATCTGGAAGGCAGTTGTGGGATGCCTGACGGGATTGGATGCAGGGTTTTGTCAGTCAGCAGTTTCAGTTCAGCAGAAGGAGGAGACACATCACCAAATACATTCAAAGATCCGGCATCTATTGTGTTTGAAGCGTGTGTGCGACCTTGGGTTATAGGAGTGGGGACAATCAAGTGACCTTGGCCAGGGAAGGTGTCCAGAAAGAATGATAGAGAAGGGGCATGTGCTTTCGCGACACAGGGGTCGATCAATACTCCTCTGTGCTCGGAGCTCGCACCCAGGGTTCATTTCTTAGTATTCAGGTAGCAATCTATGTCCAGAGAACTGACCCTTCCCCTGAGATGACCTGTATGGAATATACAATATGGTTGTGCCACACCCTGGCTCAATTGGCTGCTACACCTGGTCCAGGGTGAAGGGCAAAGGTCCCTTGCGATGCACAGCTTCCCGAGTTAATGACGCTATGTCTCTGTCCGTCTCTATCCAACCAAAGCCAGGACATTAAGTGGAAGTGAATGAGCACAAGAGGCAGGCAAAAGTCATGTGGTGGATCTAAGGGGACTAACATGACATACTAGGGGCTCTGGGCTTTATCTTGTGAGTAATGAATGCTATGTCTTTGAAACCTTCTAGCTGGGAGAGTTATGCCAGACTTGGTTGTTTGATGTTATTGTTGTTCTTGTTGTTATCATTATTATCATTATTATTGAATTATAAAGGAGAATTGGAAGGCAGGAAAGACCTGAGGTAGCTGGGGATCTTACTGCTATCCATGTGATCCAATGGTGAAGGCTGTCCTAAGGCAGATGGGGCAGGAAGAACTGCTAATGAAGTGGAGTCAGAGGTACTTGGCTACCACATTAATAATGTGGGTCTCCAGATTGAAGAAAGAAAGGCTCTTGGAGTAACATCACCGGTCTCTACTAGGCTGTTATAGCTCCCGTGGTTGGGTGATGAGGCAGGGAGGGTGGACGACTGCAAGCCCTTGCTGGATAGAGTTAGCATTAGGAGTTTGCACAGAGTGAACTTGATAGGTCGAGAGTAACAGTGTTGAGCATGCTGAAGGTGTCGATGCTTCCAGGGTTATCAATTGAATGGTAGTGATAGGCCAGGAGACGAGGCAGAGGTATCCTGGGACCAGGAAGGGATGGCAATTGAGAAGCCGGATGAGCGTACTCAGGCACTGTAACCAGAGATGGGCTATTGGTAATGAAGATAAAGCCATAGGCGCAGTTGCTAACGGGAAGACCAAGGGCATGAGTCTGGGGACTGGAAGGACTGCCTGTAGGAAGACCATCCAGGATGTGGAATTGACAGTGTGAGCGATGTCACAGGTAACTACTACAAAGCATGCTCAGAAGGACCGCCATCATAGCTACAAGGACACCAGAGAGCCCCTCGCCTGAGACCTGCAGGAGATGGGCCATGCTTTAGTTTTCATTCTGTGTTCTGCAAACTGCAAAGGGAGCCTGTGACAGAGTAGGTAGCATGGGAAGGATAAGGAGGAGATCGCCCAGGATTCTACCTGTAGATCACAGGTTTCCTACTGTTGATGGCTTCGTGTGATCACACACAACACACTAAACCTAAATCAAGAGTTTCCATGCATAATAAGCGTCCAGACAGTCATGATTCCGTGTTCTTTGTGTTGTAGGTGTGTTTATCATTCAACCCTCAGAGCACAGTGGTTGCCACGGGAAGTATGGATACGACGGCCAAACTTTGGGACATTCAGAGTGGAGAGGAAGTGGTCACTCTAACCGTATGTCCGTGTTGTTGATAAGACCACCATTTGTGTGGATTATTAGTTCCGCTTCGCTATAAAATGAAGGCTATGTTAGAGGAGGTTTTCGAGCCACTGGCTTTTAGACTGTGGGAGATGTTAAAGCTGGCTTGCTGAGTATTGGGACAGACCCCGGTGATGGTGCTGGAGAAACCAGAGAGGTTTTCTTTTTCATTACGTACACCACATAATCTCAGCACCTCTCCTCCATCTGGCTGAAAGAAAACGGGCAGGAGCTGTGTTTGGAACACGCAGCATTTCAAGGCCATTCCAGAAGATACTTTCTGTGATTATGGTTCATTCTCTTCCTTCCCTTTCACGCTCAGTTCTGGGTTACACGGAATAAGCAGGGTAAGGGACGGGAAGCACAAAGGCCAAAGGGCATGGCCCACAGAAAGGATGCCTGTGGGTTTTGGTCTTGCTTGTCAACACCTTATGTTTGACACCTTCTCAGGACCTGTCACCCTCCTCTTCATCCCACCCAACCCAAGCAGCTACAACACCATTGTAAGGAGTGGGAACTATTGGATGGGGCTCCTGGCTTCCTCGTCCTTTTAAAAGTATAAGTGAATTTTTAAAACTCAAATCAAACAAATACAAACAGGATACTTTCCCCAACAAAATTAAAACTACACTAAAGCAAGAGGAGAAAAAAATATTCTAAAAGTTATTTCAACAGCTTTTCTATTTAAAACCCAAGGCCCCAGCATCATTAATATCAATATGGAGCAGAGTTTCTTGAACATGGAGTTTCATTGTGCCTGTGGCTTCTACTTATTCTTTTCTCCTACTGACCTTGCTTCCTCTGCTTGGCAACCTGAGTCCCGCTCTGCACATGCGCACCTGTCTGCTGATGGAAAGCCCCCATGTGCATGGGGGGGGCTCAGCTACACTTCACCTTGGCAGCAAATCAATTGTAAAAGAGCTTTTAAGCTATTTTATTATTTATAAAGACAATCAAAGGCTGAGGGGATGTTTCGGCAGGTAACATCCCTCTGAGTGAGCATGAGACAGTGGAGTCAGATTCCTTGCACGTCAGTGTATAACAGGTTACAGATGTGTGACCCCAGCACTCCACAGTAGAGGCAGTTGGGTCCTGCGCACTTGCTGGCCAGCCAGCCTAGTGTAACAGTCAGTTCTACGTCTAGTGAGAGACAGTCTCAAGAACACTAAGTTGGATAGTGACGAGGAAATACATGTGAAGTTGATCTCTGGTCTCCACAGAGGCCTCCAAAGGTAAGTGCATCTGCATAGCATACATGTGCACATATATGCACACCACACACATGACAGATATAGTTGCATACACACTTGGCATACACACATATATACATACATGTACATACACACACAGAGGACAGACAGACAGACAGAGAAGAGAAAGGGCAAGGGGTAAGAGGGAGGGGGAGAAGAAGGAGAGGAAAGGGGGAGAGAGGGAAAGAAAGATCCTAGCAGGTCAAAGGTTGGGACAGGAGGATTATGTGTTCAAGGATATGGTGCAAAAGCAAAACAAAAGGAAACTAATAAAAATAAAATATATAATTGTATTTACTGAAATAACTAGGAAAGTGAAGCTCACACCCTAAACGAGATCTTCTTTCAGGCTCTCAGATTTTGCTGTAGGAGGAGCTTCTTCATATGACATCATACAGTGGGATCCCCAGGACTAGTGTGTGAGGAGGGAGAGTCAGATCACAGACAGTCGGCACTGCCTACACTGATCAGTTCCACACCACACTCTCACAGGAGTCTCTTCCCTTTTAAAGTTACTAGATTATCCCATCTACTGTTTTCTCTTGGCCACCACTTATTGTCACATCTACATGAAAATGGCCCAGTTTAACTCTTTCTGGGATAATGCAGAAGACTCCTTCTAGTTTCCCCAAATGCATTCTTTTGCTTCTAAAACAACCCACTCCTGCCCTACGACATCTTGTTCTGCAGTGAACCTGATTGACGTGTGCAAGGGAATGAACCTTGCTGATTTACTCTGCAAATGTCACCAAATTCTGTTCTCTCAACTTTGTCACCTTGCAGAGAAAGCTGTGCACATATAAAGTTCCTCCCAGCCTAGCCCAGCTCAGCCCAGCCCAGCCCAGCTCAGCCCAGCCCAGCCCAGCCCAGCCCAGTTCAGTCTAGCCCAGTCCAGTCCAGCCCAGTCCAGTCCAGCCCAGCCCAGTCCAGTCCAGTCCAGCCCAGCCCAGTCCAGCCCAGCGCAGCCCAGCAGGATTTCCTGTTGCTCTCCACAGCTTTCTCTCCTCTACCACCTATTATACTCTTATTCACATATACTCTTGATCTACGTGCTTTTATCTACACATGTAGACATCTGTATCTGTTCTCTTTTCCAGGGTCATTTGGCAGAAATCATTTCCTTGTCATTTGACACCTCAGGAGACAGAATCATCACAGGGTCCTTTGACCACACAGTTGTAGTATGGGACGCTAGTACTGGAAGGTAACTTTCTAGATATTGTTGACCTGTGTCAGGGGTTAAGAAGATTCTGTGTTATATATTAGCTTAGCCTTGCCTAAGAAGGAGTATAACTCACAGTTGACTATTTCTTCTATGTCTTTCGTAATTTGCCTGCATGTATGTATGAGCACCACAATGCGTCTGGTATGGTCA
Organism: Rattus norvegicus; assembly: GCF_021556685.1. Classification (NCBI taxonomy): domain Eukaryota; kingdom Metazoa; phylum Chordata; class Mammalia; order Rodentia; family Muridae; genus Rattus; species Rattus norvegicus. The sequence continues at coordinate 99,583,556 of NC_141542.1, forward strand.
TGGTTGAAAGCCAGCATGTAGGTCTGAGGAACCAAACTTGGGTTCTTGGCAAGAGTGGCACATGCTTTTAACCATGAGATACCTCTCCAGTTCCCATAGTTGATTCTCTAGTGTATTTCTGATCCACAAAATAAGTGATTTTGCATAATTCTGGGGAAATAATACAAGGCAGCTTCATAGAGAAGGCCTTCTACACAGAGCCTGGTTACGCAGTTGCTATTAGTCCCATGCACTCTATAATCAAGATTCAATGACATCTTATTATGGTACGGCTGAATATCATGAATTAAAACTCAGTGAATTTCCCAAACTTAATTTAGTTCAAGAACTTTAATTTCCTTTCTAATGGTTGTTGGTCTTATTCATGAACACATTAGCTAAATTAGCATATTTGGTTGGAAAAACTCCACTCTTGGACTCCGAATTTTGACAGAGGGATTCATTACAGTGCTATCATTCAAGAGGTACTGAAGAAGGCATGAGGGAAGGATGGAGTTTTCAACCATTTGATGCACAGCTCCTGAGTGCCCATGGGTCTGTGGGACCCACTCATGTGTTTTCGTAGCCAATTAATTCCTTTTGGAGTCAGTCTCATGTAGCTCAGGCTGGCCTCCAACTCTCTCTATAGCTGGGGGTGACCTTGAACATCTGATTTTTCTTTCTCTATCTCCTGAATGTAGTCTTGTGCTGATGCATTAATTTCCAGACTTGGGATTAATCCTAGGATGTTGTTCGTTCTATGGAGGCCAGCACTCTGCCATTGGAGCTGCCTTCCTAGCTGTAATCATTGATTACAAGAGTTTTAGAATGCCTTCATGAACCATTACCCATTCTTTTATAAAACGTTGCTTTAAGTTACAGTTTCAAACTTTTGTTTTAACTGTACATATTTATATGTACAGTGTGACAACTCAAAACATGTATAAAATGTTAAATGATGAAGACAGACTAGTTCACATCTCCATCTCCTGAAACACTGTTTTTCAAAGTTATACTAATATGTAATAATTGTACAATTTTATGGGGTACCCTATGACATGGGTACCACATATGAACACATGATCTGAAATGTTTCCGATCAAACCAGAAACTGTCTGGGACTGAATTAAGTCAGACACAGTCGTATTACCTTTTGAAGCAAAGATTTATCTTGTGTATCTGGGTGTCTTTCCCATGCATGTATACAGGTGTAGCTTGTGCCTGTTTGGGCCCAGGAAATCCAGAGAGGACACTGGACCCCTTAGAACTGGTTGCAGGTATTTGTCAGTTGCCATGGGTGCTGGAAACCCAGCCTGGATCTTCTGGGGATACTGAGTACTCTTAAGTATTGAACCATCTCTCCAGCCTCCATCACAATATCTTTGATTGCTTAAAACTTTTGTATATTTTTATGGAAATTAGTGTTTTTTGGAGTAACAGCAGAGCTGTTTTATTTTTATTACAAAAAATGTAATGTTGTAAATACTAAAAATTTAGTTCACACAACTGGGCTTGACCTATGTGCATGTGTTGTAGTAAAAGCACCCGTGGGAGTTTTTATTATAAACCTGACCTACAGCAGTGGTTCTCAGCCTTCCCAATGCTGTGACCCTTTAATACAGTTCCTTGATTTGTGGTGACCCCCAACCATAAAATTATTTTTGTTGCTGCCTTACAACTACAATTTGCTACTGTTATGAATTGTAACATAAATATTTTCGGAGGTAGAGGGTTGCCAAAAGGGTTGATATCCACAAGTTGAGAACCTGAACCTAGAATCACTAGAGAGACCCTGAGTGAGGAATTATTCAGATAAGGGTGGCCAGTGGGCACTTCTGTGGCAGATGGTGTTGACTGTGAATTAAGGTGGGAGGATTCACCCTGCATATGGGGAGCACCCTTTCCTGGGGGTGTCCTTATCCAGTGAAAGAGTGAAGAAAGCATCTGAGCAAAAGCAGAGTCAAGTGGGCGACCTGGGGTGTGGGCTTCCCTCAGAGATGTGGCCAGCTGCTTGAGTATTTGCCTTGGTTTCCCTGTCAGGCTGTCACCTGGAGTGAGTGAACAAGCCCTTCTTCTCCTATAGTGCTTTCTTCAGGGTGGTTTGTCCCAACAGAGATGAAACCAGGACATCTTTTACCGGTGGTGACTATTTCTGTCTTGCAGGAAGGTGCACACTTTAATTGGCCACTGTGCAGAGATCAGCAGCGCCCTGTTCAGCTGGGACTGCTCTCTAATACTAACCGGCTCTATGGACAAGACCTGCATGGTGAGCTCAGAGGCAGCCTTGCTTTGTAAGGTGTCCCTATCCTCTGTACAGTGTCAGGCATTCATCATGATAACTAACAGATTTCAAAGAGGGCATACAAGTTAAACGTTGATTTATAAGTAATAATTGCTAACTTGTATTAAGTTTCCAGTTTCCATAGCTTGAAGGAACCATGAGGTGATAAAATGATTTTCAAAAGCAGGAAAGGGCGTGTTTGAAAAGTCACATTAATTTACCCAGTGTCCCACTGTTTATTTAATATGCACATTTCACATTGGCATGACCCTCAAGGAACCTCAGAGATAAGTTTCTTCCTGTCCTTGACCTGCTTCACTTCAAAAATAGTGACTGAGAGGCTGAAACCACTTGCCACTTGATTTTATGCAAAAAGCCTTCAATCTCCTGGTGTGCTTTCCATTTATTGTCATCATAGTTTGGGGTCAAGCCCCTCATCATCTTTGTTACAGAAAAGATCCCTTTGTGCTGGTCCCTGAAGCAATACCACTTGGGATGCTTTTTCCTTCCTTAATATTGTAGAAAAGGCTAAATGTCTGCTTTGATTTTCCTGTGCCCAGATGGTTGGGTGTGGTCGTAGGTCATAGATCAAAGTGGAACTGATGGGAGAGAATTTTCTATGTCCTTTTCAGCACAGTTGTTTGGCAAGACTCAGTCATATTGAAGAGCACTGTGTGTCTCTCCCACTCTGGGAGGAATTCATTGGCTAGTTGGTGATTTCCATTTCTCCCAATTTCAGCTGTGGGATGCTACAAGTGGGAAATGTGTAGCAACATTAACAGGCCATGACGATGAGATCCTAGACAGCTGCTTTGACTACACTGGGAAACTTATTGCAACAGCGTCTGCCGATGGTAAGTCATCGTCTGACACGTTTAAGCTATGGAGGAATTTATGTTGACTTGGAAATGTGCTCAACTCTATACCATGCTCCATCTCTGAGAGCCTGGGTGGTTGAAACATGTGCCTTAACTCCATGAATGTCACTACAGTGTGTCCACGCCACATTGGTTTCCTATGTGTGTTATTGGGAGATTGAACCTAGAGTTTAGTGTGAACTCAGCAACACTTATCCACTGAGTTATACCCCCTGAGTTTATTTTGAGATAGGATCTCTGTAACTCATCCAAATTGGACTTGAATTTTCTTGGTAGCCCCAATGGCCTGACCTTGTGATCTTCCTGCCCCAGTCTGAACAGTGGGCATTGTTGACTACGTCACAAATCCTGGATCCATATGCATTCTTGAGAGTCACATGTAATGTTTTTCATGTCTGTGTCATCTCCTTAATAGAAACCACACGTGTCTTTACAGATCCTGATGTCTTCCTTACCTATGGTGCCATGTTCACTCTCTCTCTCTCTCTCTCTCTCTCTCTCTCTATATATATATATGTATATATATATATATATATATATATATGTATATGTATGTATATATAAAATCTTTAGTTACAATGTCTTACTCTGTGCTTGGTATAGATAATCTTAACGTCACATCCATTGAATTGAATAATGGTAATGTACTATATGTCTCATCTCTTTTTGTTCCTGGGTTTATTATCACACTGAATGTGTCAGCTATTCACAATGCTTGTGTAATCTCCTTGAAGATTATACACAATGCTGCTTTGCCATCCTCTTGCCAATTACATGACACTGTATAGCCTCATAATCTCATAAGTATGCATGATTCTATTCTGTTGGTCATATGTATGACAGCTATGCAGCATGTTACATTGTAGTTATACACTGTAAAATAGTACATGTGGCACTGTAGTCTATCTTTTCTCTTCTATAGCCATGTGTAATTTTGCTGTGTGTGGTTAAAACTTCCTGGTGTCACAGAATGATGTCTACTCCATATACATGAAAAAACACATGACAAAGACACAGTGTGCCTCATATTTAAATTATATGTTATGGTATGGTCTTAGTATGACCTATTGTGACAAATATGTGATACCTTGCCATTATTCATATTTATGATAGCTTTGTAGTTCTAACTACTTCTACCCTTTTTGATAGTGATTTATGATACTATATGATTTGCAATATCCATATATTCTACCCTATGTATTAATCATGAACTTAAACATCATATGTGATGTCACTATGTACTTGCTTCTTATTGTGGATAACCATAAAGAATGATATTTAAGCTGGGCATGGTGGCATGCTACTTTAATCCCAGCAAAGGAACCCTTACCAAGCAAAGCCCCTCTTGAAGTCTTCTTACTGTAACTATTAAGTAACAAAAACATCGTTAACCCCACAAGTCTTGGGGAACTTGTTGCGTGCAGCAAGATACAATATAAAGCAATATATTTTGTGATATATAATTTATTTTTAGCTTTTGCTTTTACATTTTATTTCAGCAGCTTCCGTATGTGGAGTAAGTACAAGTGTGAGAACATTGCTTCTCATCCCATCAGTATGCCATTTTATTTCTCCAACTGGACTTGAGTGGGCAATGGGGTGGGAGCCACATGTGTGAGCCTCTCCTGAACTCTCTATTTGTGATCTATTTTTTTTGGCTAAGACCTATACCTATATCTCTATGGTATAAAGAAAATATTGGTATCAGGAAAGAAAAGTTATCCAAATGCCATCCTTTGAAATGATTTTAGTTCTTGTTAGTTCTTTACCTGCTTCTCCGTCCTCCTGTGTTGTGATCATATTCCTTCCTTGGTTCATAAAATATGTCTCACAGGATTAGTCTTCACTAAACACCGCCATTTAGTGTAAGTTTAGAAATTTGTATAAATGAAATCAATATCATAAAATCAATCATCAAAATATCACATCTTATAACATAGTTCTGTATCTCTGAACAAAGGTTGTTATAAGCAGGGGCTAGAGAAAGGGCCCAGGGGCAGGCAGATCACTGTGAGTTCCAGGCCTGCCTGGTTTACTGACTTTCAGGATAGCCAGGACTACATAGTGAGACCCTATCTCAAAAAGCCAGCCAGCCGACCAACCAACCAACCGTATTGGCATTTATAGGGTCAATGCCATCTTTCTGATGCTTGCTATACTAAGATGAATCATTTCTTATGCTTCTTCAAATGTTTTTGACTTTCTTTTAGAGTCAGGCCTCATATTATACTGTGTTATATTCTTGGTCAGCACACAGAACTCTTCACTGTATGTGCCTAATGTCTAGAAAGACCACAAATGGTGGGATGCGCTGTCTCTGTTATCTTTTTGATGGCCACATGTGGTACTAGATTGTGTTTTCATATTCTAAATTACTGTCTGGTGATTCTTTGTGTCTGTCTGACCTTCCTATGTCCCAGGTATTATGTTATCTTATGTCAGATCTAATGTCTTGAAAATAACTTAAGATACTATCATCATCATCTTGAAAAACACATTTGGTGAAATGTCATATGTCACATATGTTTGATGTCCACTTATGATTCATGAGTATTATACATTTATCTTTTATGACTGTATTAAAATATATCATATACCATCTTTTGATTAATGACTAACATTTGAGCATGTATGTGTTTGTGTGGCGCCTTGCACACACACGTGAGGATAAATTCCATATCCTCAGTGATCCCATATTGTGTCATACTGTTTCTTCTTCTCTCCGAAAACCCCTTTCTGGCATTGCACAATATTTAGACAGTCTCACTGACTATACCAGTTTCTGTAGTGTGAGCTGTGGAAGTAGTGGGGTAAAACACCCCACAGCTTTCTAACCAAGTTTATTCCAAGTCTCCTCTGTATGCTGACACTGTGTATGTCTCTGTCATCTCATGAAGATGATGTTTAGGTACCAAATCCAACTTTGGTTCTACAATAAGTCATGACATTTCTTTCAAGCATATCTGATGCCATGCACATGAGTGATACTTTCCTTCATGTGTTCTGTCGTACAATACAGTGTACAGCCACATGTGGACATGTTATTTCAACGACAGCTTCTGGTACCATATATTATTTGACAAAAAGACTGTTTTTTACTTCCCAGGGATGATGTGTAACTCTGTACTAACTGTGCCATGCCATTGAAGACCTCAGTGAGGCTACGCTTTCTATGTGTAATATGTTCGATATCTTGCCTGCTACCTCACAGTTGTAGTTTATTTTACTTGGATTTCAGCATAGTTCCTATGAAGTTATGTTATGGGAAGCAAGACAGGACATAATCATTCATACATACTTATTATATAAAATGTTAGATTGCATAGAATATTGGAAGTCATGCAGCAGCTGGGGACAGACAGGTCTGGAGGATCAGCAAGCTAGGGCGGGGGAGGGGCAGTGCGAAGAGTTTACTAAAGTTCAATTCTAGTTTTTACCTGCATTGTTTATTCCAGCATCGATTCTGTCCTTTCATGGTCCTACAAAACATTATTTCAGAATAGTCTTTTCTTCTTTTTGGAGTATTCTATAAACCTCTAAGAAGTATTGAGATGATATTTATTTATTTTTTTATCTCCAAATAATTAGTTTGTTGTCCAGAAAAAGGTAACTAACACAGGCTGGTCTAATGCTGTCCCCACTTTAGAGATGAGAGACCTAAGGAGCACATGGAGTAGCTACAGTAGCCTGTGTCAGGATACAGAGTTAGGAAGTTATAGAGGTGGGATGTGGACTTAGCAGTCTGATTTCTGAGTTCATTCTCATCCTGTCTTGTACATGGCTATGATGTCATGGGGAGTCTGGGCATCACATACTTAGTAACGAGTCCTAGCCTTCCTTTTTAAGTTGTCCCAAATTTCTGGGGCAACTGGTATTACTGGGTTGAGAAGCATCCAAGCTGTGTGCTTTATGTTTGTAATCAGGCCAATTATGAGATAACATTTAAAATCATTTTATCTACTTCATTTTCTTTTCTTACTTATTACATCATTCCTTCTTATCCTTGGGAGTCCAAGATTCTTCCAACAATGTGAGAGACAGAGAGCAAATCATGTCCGGCCTCCTCTGCATTTAGAGGGTTGAGGACGGCTCTTGACATAGGAAGGACAAACAGCCATGAGCTCATCTGTGTGAGGATAGACTTTTAGGTAACATGAAGTCCTTGCATTTCAGATGGACTAACGTGTATTCCCATCTCTCTCCAAAAGGAACAGCAAGAGTTTACAATGCAACCACAAGAAAGTGCATAACCAAACTGGAAGGCCATGAAGGAGAAATCTCAAAGGTGAGTTACCATCTCATTTGAAGCACTGTGTTTACTGTAAAAAAAAAAAGGTTATGATAGTAGAGGTTGCAAATTAACCCTTTGAGCGAACATATCATAACATACTTTCAAAACATCCAACATATTATATGGCTCAGGTAGTGAAGCAATGTTTCTGACAGTAAATGGATTTAGGTAGAGCACAAATAAAGCCAAATGAGGTGGGGAGAATGAAACGCTGCTGAGCCCCTGTTGAGTCAATTGGATTGTTTTAATGTCATGTCTGTACTTTATCATCATTTTAAGATGAATTTCCACGTAAAGTGTTGTGCCAAGTGCTTGTGGACCCCAAAAGACCACCATGGAGCTAATTCCGATGCAGTTGCATTAGGGTCTCTTTATTTTCAAGCTCTAGCCTGGGCCACACCATCATCACTGACACAGCAGGACAGGAGGGTGTAGCCCCAAGTCTAATTTCACATCTGATTGGGGGACCATTATGGCCTTTAACATGATTGGCTGGTGCTGGGAGCCAAATCATAAACTTCTTTTTTTTCTCTGGATTGGTGGTTGTTAGGTAGTGAAGTATCAGGAGCAGGCTTGTAACCTGGAGGTGCAGATTTGTTGGGGAGTAATGGGGAAACTGGTGCTAGACACAGGTCTGGGTAGGTAACCTGGAAACTTGTGTTAGACACAAGTCTTGTTCTGGAGTAACCTGGAAACTGAAGCTAGGGCCTGGCCTGTTAGTTAACTCAAGTTCAACCTTAGGTCAGGTTCTCTAAGAAGGAGGCTGAACCCAAAAGAACTGGTCTCAAAAGTACCATTAAATGTCTACCATTAAATAAATTCCTGACTGCTCCCAATCGTCCGTCCACCTATTACTAACCGTTGGCTTCCTGTTGAACAGCAGAGCTGTGACTGAATCAGGCTAGACTTCACCTACACACAGTTGACTTACTAGGAATCCAAGAATTTCAGTTAATTTTCCTTTCACAGTACCAGCTCATTTATTTCCTGGAGAGTGGAGCTACACGTAGTGGTGGTGACACAACACCTAGAATCTTTACATCTGAGAGGTGTTAGCTGGGCCTGGTGACATATGCTTATAATTCCAGCTCTTTGGAGGCAGAGACAGAAGGATTAGGAGTTAGACCATCCTGGGCAAAACATGGTACCTTGTCTCAAGCAATCAAAAACCAAAACAAACCCCTTACCCCCCTCCCCAGAGCTGATGTACTGGATCCGAGATCTAAAATTTCTTTAATTATGTCATCCTGCTCTAAAACTCAACCATCTAAACCTTTATTTTTAAGCATGTCCTGTCTGATTCAGCAAAAAAAAAATGATTGCCTAAACACTTAAAAAAGCATAAAACAGTGTTCTTTTCAAACATCAGCAAATATTTAATTAGCTGAAATACCCAACTCAGCAACTTAAGGAGTTTGTGAAGTGCTTTTTTTGTGGCTCTAGTAAACACTCAAGTTTGTATCATGCAGAAAACCATGTGGTGCCTCAAGGGATCTGTGAATTAGATATAATGGAGGGAGTGATGTTTGGAAACATTTAACAAAGCATAACGTAACCCATTTTGAAACTCCAGGACTATATCTTAGGGTCTTTTGAACAGATTTTTAGAATCTTCACAGAATAGAGCTACTCAGTGAGAGACTGAGAGGTTTGTATAGGTCCCCAGAACATGGTAGAGTATCCTGGGGCTGGGGGCTCTTGCTTCCCAGAGCAGCCCAAATATTTGGTTTTATATGTGAGATCTTATCTTCTCCTTCTTTATGAAATAATAACTTGATTACTTCTGGACTCTGAAGGTTATAGCTAGATTCTAACATTGCCCATGTGTCTTCCCATCCCTTCATCCTTTGTCCTCATTGCTGCTGGTCATTGCCCTGTGGTAAGTATTGGTATCCATGGCAATGGGTGCTAATGACAACTTGATGGACTGAGAAATAAGGGGGTGGCAGGAGGGTATGAGAAAGTAGGACACATCAGGGGAGCCTGGGCCATGTTCCTGAGTGTCCGGCTAAGGAGCTACTATCATGATTGGCAATTTCCCCCAGTGAGTGCATGTTTGCTTTTGTGATCATGTGACTATAAGGAAAATTTGAATCTACTTCTCATTAAACTACTGTCTGGCAATATTTATAAGGAGTACAAAGTTAGAACATTTAGCATTTCATTTATTAATTTATGAAACACTTAAAACATCAGGTTATATTCAGTATGTGCAATAGTAGATTTAGTATGACATTTTCATACATGTATATATAGTGATCATATCTATCCCCACTCTCCTCTCCTGTCCTGCTTCCTCTCTTGTGGATTCTCTTCCTATTTCCAATCAGTCCTATTCCAGTTTTGTGTATGACCCAATGAATTTCAATAGGATATCTTTGAGGAGTATGGTATCATTAATCACCTGAGAGATTTTACTGTGCTAGGCATTTTGTAGACACAACTTTGTTCTCCTCACACCTTCATTTCCAATGGAAGTGGTTCCAATCATTGTCTTATGATAAATATAGAAGGGCTCTAACTGGGACTTACTAGAGGAATACAAGGGCCAGTGGCAGGTCCCTCTGCCACTTGGATACTGAAGAAGTGTGTCTGACCCTCAGGAGTATCCAAATGTATTATCTTAAAGTGATGCATTTGGAGTGTTAAAGGACAAACATCCTCTTGCTTCCCTGCCTTGGGCATCTGCTAACTTTCTGTGGCACAGATAAAGGACAGAGTGACAGAACGTTGTGTTGCAGAGGTGACATTGAACATTACAGATCTAGGCTGCTTTGTCTTCATCTACAACCTGGTTCTGCCCCTGTTGTGGGCAAGGAGGGAACAGTTTGGGAAGAATCTGTCGAGGAACATTCAAAGTATGCAGGTGCTTTGGTCTTTTATGGTTAGAACTGTGTGTGTGTGTGTGTGTGTGTGTGTGTGTGTGTGTGTGTGTGTGTAAGAGAGAGAGAGAGAGAGAGAGACAGAGACAGAGACAGAGAGGCAGAGAGACAGAGACAGAGACAGAGACAGAGAGAGAGAAACAGAGAGGCAGAGAGACAGACAGAGACAGAGACAGAGAGAGAGACAGAGAGGCAGAGAGACAGACAGAGAGAGAGACAGAGACAGAGAGAGAGACAGAGAGACAGAGAGAGAGACGGAGAGAGAGAGACAGAGAGGCAGAGAGACAGACAGAGAGAGAGACAGAGACAGAGAGAGAGAGACAGAGAGACAGACGGAGAGAGAGAGACAGAGAGACAGAGAGAGAGAGAGAGAGAGAGAGAGAGAGAGAGAGTAGCATCTAAGTTTCAATACTAGTCCCTATATTTTCTCCCAGGAAGAAATTGTTTTAAAATAAATTCTAACTCAGATTGAAGATGTGTGCTCAGCCCTCCTTTGGGTGATGAAAGTCTATTGTTAACTCAGGCTCAACCTGTTATCATCTCTTTTGCTACTTTGCAGATCTCTTTCAATCCCCAAGGAAACCGGCTCCTGACAGGCAGCTCTGATAAGACAGCCAGAATCTGGGATGTTCAGACTGGCCAGTGCCTCCAGGTCCTCGAGGGGCACACTGATGAAATATTTTCATGTGCTTTCAACTATAAAGGGAATATAGTCATTACAGGTAAGGAAGAAATACACACCAAACACCTATCTGGTTTTCCTTTAAAGTTTACTAGAGTTTTAAAAGGATGCTGAAAAAGAAGTTCACAGTTGACCTTGCCTCAGTTTTCCATGGTGCTTGGCTTATCTTGGAATTTCATTTTCCTACCATTATTGAATTTATTTTTTTGTTTGGCATTATTTTAAAAAATGTGTTTTGAGACAGGGTCTTAATATGTATGCCTGGGTGACCTTACCTTGCTATGCAGTGAAGACTGGCCTCAGACTTGCAGCAATCCTTCTGCCATAGCTTCCCCAGTGTAGGGTTGGAGGAATTAGCTACCATATGAGATCTGATTTAGTTGCACCAGGATTCACAAGCGTGTGTTCTGCCACCGGCGGTAAGCTTTTTTGACTTTAATTCTGTGGCCCTAGGGAAGGTGTGTCAGAAACATGCCTGGCAGGTTATCCTACTTTCCCAGCCATCCATGGCTCTACTGGTTACTGCCCAGCTGATGGCAGTGGATGGCAATGACCCAAACATGTCAGGGCCAGCATTTTCCACAGATAGTTTTACAGCCCCGAAGAGATGTATTGTTAAATGTATTTATTTTTCTCGGATCTTTTCTGCCTAAGTGGTAACATGTAGGGAAACGAATATGGATTGATGGTTTCCCAGCTCTCAGTGACTGTGTAGCTTCCTGGTCATCACGAGAGTCTCACATTTCACACTTGGCTGAGTGGCAGTGACCCAGGAGAGAAGTCTGCCTGTTAGAAGAATAAGATAAGGGGAAATGATCGTATGATTTGTTTCCTCAGGCAGCAAGGACAATTCCTGCAGGATATGGCGTTGACCAAAGGGCTCTGCTATGGAGCAGGGCTGATGGTGTCAGTGATCAAGACCTTGAACCTCCAGAGAACAAGCGAGCCCATTTCCTCTGCCTCCTCATTTCATGCAACTTATCCATGGAGCAGCCTGCTCTTCACTTCACAGACATGACCATGAAAGCCAATGGGCCTTCATCATTTCCTGACATTATCTAAAGGTGATGGCAGGAGCAGGCATAATACATGGTAAATGTCACTAATAGTTTCCGTCATGTTTTGTATTTCAATAGCACCAGGACACTGACAAATGAAGTCAGAGTGCCTTAACTTCACTTCTTTTAGACTCTAGAATCTTCTAGATTATACCCGATGGCTGATGTTACAGCTTCTCTTCAATAAAATTTTTAGACAAAATTTCTCATGCCTATGCCTGTCTCATCATGTTTGGAGGGTAAGAGAACAAAAATTAAAATCATTCTCACCAGCAAATATATTCTGCATTGAAAGTGGAGTAGGATACATGTAGGTAGCTTTATCTCTAAGGACGTGTTAAGCAGAGCAGATAATCAGATTGGTAAACTAAAAGAAAATCCTGAAGTGTAAGAGAAAATGACCAAATAGTTGCTAAAAGATTAAAAGTATCTTGGGGTGCTGGCAAGATGGCTCAGCAGTTAAGAGCAGTTGGAAGACCCAGGTTTATTTCCCAGCACAAATATCAGGCATCTCAGAATGGACTGCGACTCTAGTTCCAGGGAACTTGATCCCTTCTTCTGTCTTCTGTGGTCAATTACACATATGTGGTGTACATGTGACATAAGCAGATGTACATATACATCCTTAATACATATATACATTCACATGCCTTTCAAGGTCCATTGTCTATTTCTCACAGTGACAATGTTTAAATCAACTAAAAGATATCCACCAGCACAGCCTCGCCACAGTATACCATAGTTTTATATTTATTCATCATTTATAAGGTTTTACCCTTTGGCCAATATCTTCCCACTTCAGTCACTCTCTAGCTCCTGGTTACCATTTATCTACTCTGTTTCTATTGGCTTTGGCTTCTGTTAGGTTCAGTATATGTGTGAGGTCATACACTGTCTGCATTTCACTGCCTGGATTAGCACACTGTCCCCCATAGCGTCTATTTCCACGGATGCCAGATTTTCCCTCTTTCTTAATATATGTATATGCACTTTTTTCATTTATTTGTTTATTTCGATTTATTTGATTGTTTATTATGCGCATGTCATAGTGCACATGTGTAAGTCATAGGACAAGTTGATGGAGTCAGTTCTTTTCTTCTCCCCTGTGGGTCCCAGGGTTGATGATTAAAGTCAGGTTTTCAGGCTTGGCAGCAAGTATCTTTGCCTTTACATACTGGGTCATCTCACCAGCCCTGCCTCCCTCTCTGCTTATGGTTTCCTTTGCTGTGCTTTTGATAGCATAGTCTCATTCCTTTGCTTCCTGGGCTTTGAGGTCATTCCCAAAAATTCATCCTCAAGACTAGTGCCACAGTACATTTTGCTAATGGCTCTTTGAGTTTTCTGGTTCCAGGTCCTTGTGTAAAAACTTCCAATGGATTTTGAACTGACTTTTGTGGGTAATGTACAGTATTTGGTTTAGTTAGCTTTCCACCAGTATGATCTAATGTCTAAGATAATAAAAATTAACTTATGAACATGTTCAATTTTGTCCATGCTTTTCAGACGTTTCAGTATAGGACTGGCTGGTTCAGTCACTCTTGGGCTTGTAATAAAGGAGATGAGAGAGTCATCACTGGGGCAGCAAAATCATCACCGCATGACCAGGGCATGGAGGTGAGAGGTAGAGGTCAGGGAGGGAGAAGAAAGGGGAGGAAGAAGAAGAGACTAGAGTGGGAAGGGAGAGAAAAAGAGGAAGGGATGGTGAGAGAGAGAGAGAGAGAGAGAGAGAGAGAGAGAGAGAGAGAGAGAGAGAGAGAGAGAGAGAGAGGGAGGGAGGGAGGGAGGGAGAGAGAGAGATATTGAGGGGTCCCACAATCCCTCTTGAGGCCACGTTCACACTGACCTGGAACCTTCCTTATAGCCCCATTTCTTAAGGTTTCCACCACTCCCTTTAATATCAGTCTGGAAATCAAGCCTTTGACACATGGGACTTCAGAATATATTCTAGATCCAAATCACAGCAATAAAAATAATTTCATTTATTGCATGCAGATACTGTTTCTCCAACACTTTAATAAAGAGAATTTTTTTCTCCACTATAGCAGCTACTTTTAAGACTCTGAAGGAGTAGACACATACTTGTGCTTCTATCTTGGTTTTAGATCATGGGTTATAGTTAGTTTAAACTGTCAATTTGACACACCTTGGACAGAAGAACCCCAGGGGAGGAATTGCCTCTGGTGGATTGGTCTATGGGCATGTCTGTGGTGCATCTGAGTTGCTAATTGGTCTAGAAGGCTCCAGTCTACTGTGGGCCTTGTCATCACAGGGCATCTGGTCCTCAGTTTTATAAGGAAGGTAGCTGAGCAAGCTGGAGGGAGCAAGTGTTCCTCTGTTGATTTCTGTTCCAAGTCCTGCCTTGAGTTTCTGCCCTGACCATTCTTCAATGACAGACTATGATGTGGAAATATAAACCAAATAGACCCTTATCTCCCTGACATTGACTGGGTCATTGTTTTATTACAATAACAGAAAAAAGCAAACTAGGGCAGTCATGTGACCATATTATTTTGTTACACCATTCAAAAGAGTCAGCCAATGTACAGTTAGTAGATGTTCAATGTCTTATAAACCTGTAGAGGAATTTAATGTGGCAACATGGCTGCTCTGGCAAAGGATTTTATCCAAAGATGTGATCTGGCTAGAGTACAGACACACCCTTAATACACACCTTTAATCCCTCTGGCTGGAATACAGACACATTCTCATTACACATCTCTAATCCAAAACAATGACATCTAATTGAGGGGTAGACAAAGTGATCAGAGAAAGACTTGACAGACTAGTCAGAGATAGGATACACCCAACTCTAAAAGTACAGGAAGAAGAGGCTACTGAAATGTCAGTGAGGGAGAAAGTGGAATTCAGTAGTGCTCAGTTCACTTTGGAGCAATTCAGTTCAGTGCAATTCAGTTCAGTTCGTGGAGTTCAGAGGCAGTCTTTCCAAATAGAGCAATGTAGTCAGAAGCCAAGAGAAGCCGATTTGAACCAGTCAGCTTGGAGAGGATTTTGAGTCAGAACAACTGAGTTGAATCAGCCAGCCAGAGATGAGAAAGAACTAGAAAGAGTGAACTTAATTCAGCAGTTCGTCTTGGAGGCTGAAACATTCTATGCTTAGATTAGTAGACAGGCTGGAAACTTAAAGCATCCAGGATCTGAGCTTGCAGATTGGATTGTATGGGGGCTAGAAGCTTCCTGGCGTAGGCCTAGGAATAGTTAGAAAGAAATGCTTTGCACTCAGTCCAAGTCATGTATTCACAAACCTTGTGTATGTTTTTGTCTCGTTCCTTCATCTGAGGAAATTAAAGTGACATTTATATTTATATAAACCAACTAAGGTGTAGGATGCTTTGGCCAGGTAATGATTTATTCCTCTTGCCTAGATGTACCCAATGACATCTTACTTTTTCTTGCCCCCAGTATTTGGGATCAAACCTTGGGTTTGCATGCTAGGCAATCATTCTAACAGTGAGCTCTACTCTCATCCATATTTATTTTTCTATCTGTCTGTCTGTCTGTCTGCTTGACTATCTATCTATCTATCTATCTATCTATCTATCTATCTATCTATCTATCTATCTATCTATCTATCTATCTGAGACTATGTGTTGCCAAGTTTTCCAGACTGCACTTGCATTTCCTCTGTAGCTCAGTCTGGTCTTGAATTTGTTGCCCTCCTACCTCAGCCACTTGAGAAGTTGGAATTATAGACCTGTGATTCCAGGACTGGAAGGAAGTCTTTCTTAAAAGAATATTAAGAGTTTTAGATACCACAACCAGATTAAAAATAAGTGCTTAAATAATCGAGATGATATGGAAAATGATGGCATAAATCATTTAATTTTATTTGAATAAAAGGAAACATGGTATTATCATAAATATTATGAATTATATTTTCAGGTTACCTAGATACACAATCTGCAATCCAGGCACAAACCAGTCCCTGCCCTGATAAGTTTAAGAGATCAGATGATGCTCTTCTAGGTCTCATCTGCATCCAGAGTTAAGGTTGTCCCACAGCCCTCTGGACTCAAAGCTTGCCTGGAGAGAGCTGATCTCCCAGGAGGGCTTTCACTCCTAAGCCCACAGGTGAAACTCCACTTTTGCTCCTCCAACTATCCAAAGAGGGACCCATCAGGAGCACACAGGGCACGGGAACCATGGAGCAGTCTGGAACAGGATCCTTACATTCTCCACCTGAGCCCAGAGCTAAGGCTGTCCCTACAGTCCTCCAGACCCAGAGCCTGCCTGGAGAGAGCTGGACTTCCAGGGGTGCTCTCACTCCTAAGATCATAGGCTCACAGGTGCACAGGAGGGACACACTCCAGTCAGAAACAGCAAGACCAACATCAGAATTAACCAGATGTCAAGAGGCAAGCACAAGAATCTAAGCAACAGAAACCAGGAGCTGGTTCTTTGAGAAAATCAATAAGATAGATTAAACCCTTAGATTAACCAGAGGGTATAAAACCAGTATCCAAATAAACAAAACCAGAAATGAAAAGTGAGACATAACAACAGAACCTGAGGAAATTAAAAATACCATCAGGTAGTACTACAAAAGCCTATACTCAAGAAAACTAGAAAATCTAGATGAAATGGACAATTTTCTAGACAGATACCAGGTACCAACGTTAAATCAGGACCAGATAAGCCATTTAAATAGTCCCATAACCCTGAAACCAATAGAAACAGTTATTAAAGGTCTTCAAACCAAAAAAAATCCAGGACCAGAGATGTAGGGATGGTTTAATATATGGAATTCCATCAATGTAATCCACTATATAAACAAACTCAAAGAAAAAAATCACGTGATCATCTCATTAGATGCTGAGGAAGCATTCTTTTCATATTTATGATGATATATTGACAAGAAAATACAGTAGACATTTTTCTAGAAAATTGTAATATATGAGGTAGTTTTTGAAATAGTATTCAATCCTACTTAATTATAAAAACATTCTATGAACTTATAAATAAATTTGAATTTAAGTAGAAAAGAAGCATGTGATAAATATTAGATACAATTTGTAGGATTAATACTTTTGTGATTATATAAACATTTTTCTGAGAAAAGAACACAATATTTCTTCAGAACTCAGAGCAAAGATTTGAACTGTTTTGTTGTTTTATAGTATCTTAGGCAGAAATACTTTGATCATTATTCTTAACAGATAAAATCTAACATTCTTAGGGAAACTGTCTTTTTATTAATATATTTTGATCATATACATCTACTTTTCTAATTAATTCCTCCCAGCTCTGCCCCTCCCAATTTCATATCTATTTTCTTAAAAAAAAATAAAGACAATAAACCAAACACTGTCTAATTTTTGTTAGCCACGTACTTAGGGATATGGGGCCATCCAATGCAATACAGTGCCAGACTCACACCAGATTCTCCTTTCTTTAGCAGTCATCAATGGCTAAGCTAGTTAAATGAGCTGAGTATCAACTAGAGTGAGGGCTGGTGCGCCCCTTCCCAATCCAGACTGGAATATTACTCTCTTGATCTTGTGCATGCTTTGTTTATGGAACTAACAACTATCTTTTAAAGTTCTGTATTGAATCAGAAGTACTAAGAAGTGTGGAGCTTGTCCGTTTAAATTATTAGGGTATGGTCCATATTCCTCATATAAACACACTTTTGATACAAATTTGGTTGAGTCTATGGTTAAAGCACTCCATGGTTATGGGGGGGGGGGGAGGCTGTAGTTTTGTCCTCTCTGTCCTTTACCTTTGATACCATCTCAGAAGCTTGCCAACTTGGGATTGCTCTCCTTCCTCTTTTTCCCCTTTAGCCATTAATCATGAGCACTGACCTCAGGATACGGTAGCTCCCAGTGTTACAGCTGTTCAGTCTGTAAGCTACCATTTCATTACCCCTCTGGCGCCAGGAGCAGAAGCTGAATAAAATTGGAAATTACTCCAGTTTCCCCTCACCTTTTAAGTTTCTTCATGATTAAAGAATTAAGTTTAAAAGTTGTACTGTTTTGTATTTACAAGACTTCCTCATAAGCCGTATGTTTACTAAGAGGGAAGGATTGGGAGCGGTGGGCCCTAGAGATGTGGTAGGTCACGTGCTCAGAAGCTGGTGTGAATTTGACTTTATTGTCCATCTTCTTCTCTTTACCCTCCTTAATTTCTCTCCTTGTCTGGAAGCGCTAAACTGGTTTGGGTATGACTTGTGAACCTTCGGAGATGTAAATTCCAGAAAAGTTCTGTGGAAGCAGGACATAAAATAATGGCGAGGATTGGCATTTACTTTGCCTGTGAAGAGACGTTGGATTCATTGCTTTGGATAAAGCCACCTTTAATGCTTTTTTATTAGAAATACGGTGTGTTGCTTAATGAAATATTTGCTCACACGTGTCACGTGTCCATTGGGGAGAGCAAGGACACATTAGGTCCCTTTGAGGCAGCCCGGAAGATGTTGATGTTTCCAGGGTTTATTTGGCTTACAAGCTTTGATTTCTCCTCTCCTCTCAGCAGGTGGCAGTGTTTATCTCTTTCTGCAGTTCTTGCTTTTCTTGACAGAGACTGTACAGTGTAACGTTAAATTCCAGGACCCTTAGAGATAAGGGTTATGTGGGGATACAGTTACTGAGAATGTGGTATGGTTTAAAGCTTGGGACTGGCAGATCTGGGACAAATGACATAACTCATTAATCTTGACATTCTGCAGGGACATTTCCCCATCTATCTTAAGGACAGAGACCATTGAATTGAATAATAGATAGCTCCAATATTTCCTTTAAGGTGTCCTGTGGGGAACCATGTAGGAATGCTTATTCTGTAATGTCTCGCATCAAAGCCTGCAACTCTGGATGCAGTCTTTTCACAACACTATCTTACCCGAACAAACATGGGTTGTTTTGTGTGCTAATGAAGGTTTTCTGTAATTATGTGGACCGAGAGTGTAAATATTGTATATTATTTTTATCACTACATAACTATGAACTTCATGGTCAAATCAGTTTGTGTTTGGTTGACAAAGACAAAAGCATGAGATCAGGGACTGGGAGAGATCACTCAGGGGTTAAGAGCACTGACTTTTCTTTTAGGAGATACAAGTTCAATTCCCACCACCCACATGACAGCTCACAACTGCCTTAACTCTAGTTCAGAGCATCTGACATCCACACATGGATGTACATGTAGGCAGAACACGAATACACATAAATTTTTTTCTTTAAAAAAGTAAACTTTGCTTTAAAAACAGATGAGACCAAACTGAGGACGTCTGCTACGAGCTGGTAGCAAGGGGGTCCAGCTGCTGCCCCTTCCTCTCCTGACATGAGAGGCAACCAAGGGTCTGCTTTACAGAACAAAAAGAAACATGGGTGGCCTCTCATGGATAGACTGCCACCTTTTAAGACAGGAATTTTGGAAGCAGAGAGACCTCATTTGTCTTCAGACACAATGAGTAACGTTTGGGTGTCTAGTTTGGGGAAGTGATCAGTTTAGGGTTCTCAAGAGTTAAGAATCACTTAGCGTACTGGCTGATTTTGTATCAACTTCGCACAAGCTAAGGTCATCAGAGAGAAAGGAGTCTCAGTTGAGGAAATGCCTTCATGGGCTCCAGCTGTAAAGCATTTTCTCAACTAGTGACCAGTGGGGGCGGGTCTGGTCTGTTGTGGGTGGTGCTATTCCTGGGCTTGAGGTCCTGGATTCTCTAAGAAAGCTGAGCAAGCCAGGGGATGGGAGCCAGTGAGTGGCACCCCTCCATTGTCTTTGTATCAGCTCCTGCCTCCAAGTTCCTACCATTTGACTTCTTGTCCTGACTTCCTTCAATGTTGAACAGTGATATGGAAGTGTAAGCCCATCACTTTTCTCCTCAAATTGCCTTTTGGTCATGGTGTTTTATCATAGCAATAGAAACCCTAAGACACTTTAGTTTTGTGAGAGATCCCCCACCCCTCCTCTCTCTTTTTTTCTCTTTCATGGCTAGAATATCTATTTTTTTCTTCTAGTGACCAAACCTTCAGAACAGTTTGGGGCGAGAACTGGCTGCTTTGACGGCTGGTTACACCTGAGTCATGGTTCTTGATGGCTGAAAACATGAGCTCTGGGTTGGGGATTTAGCTCAGTGGTAGAGTGCTTGCCCCAGCAAGCACAAGACCCTGGGTTCAGTCCCCAGCTCCAAAAGAAAAAAAAAAAGAAAGAAAAAAGAAAAAAGAAAAAAAAATGAGCTCTGGAGGCCTGTTTTAATATTCTGCACTTCTACTTCTGAGCACTGAGATCTTGGGGACCGCAAACATTCTGTTAATTTAGTTTTCTTATCTTATAAATAGAATTGATAACAGTACATGGGAACTTTGCTTCAATTAAAATCAATTAATAAACACATAAAGGTCTTGGCGTAGAGTAAGCACTCAATTAGCCTTAGCTGATTGTGGACACTGGTCTGGTGACTTGAATTTGATGGATTTGAGACCCATGAAAGAATCTGTCCATTCAGGGAAAGCTTGATCATTGATACATTGTTTGCTATCCAAGTCCCCTTTTCGTACAGAATAAAGGGGGTTAAAGAAATTACCCCCCGCCCCTTTAAAAAGTTAAAGTGACTATTTTGAGTTCCCACCTCATGAGCTCTTATGTATTCAGGAATGTAAGTACTATTTCGGTTTAATTAAACAATCTGGTGGTCCTCTGAGTCATCCTCAGCTTCTTTATCTTTTCTCCTTGCAAAGTGCTATGTTTCTAACTCATTTAAGGAGCCTCTACCAGCCTCCACCTCAGCAGAAATAATTTCATTTGTAGGCAAGGAGGCAGATGAGACATAGACATCATTAATTACGATTTCATAATGCTTCTAGAACTCTTCTTCACAATATTGGAGGGAAAATTAAAAAAGTATAAAGTATTTAAAATATTTAAAGGTGGAAACATCCCCTAAGGTTTTCTGATGTGCAGTATTTCACACATACTGGAGACATTGGTAAGTGCTCTGGGACTTTAAGTGTATTTGCTGCAAGTCAGTAAAGAATCTGGTGTCCTTTAGAATAGATGGCCGCGGATGCAGGCCACATGGACTTTTCTGGTATATGGGCTATTAACATTCCTGTCTCTGCTTTATCCTCAGTGTTTAAGGACCTTTTCAGAAAGATCCCTTTTGGTATTGCTTCTGTTCTAGTATTTTACTTTTCGTCCACACACTCTGCTGGTATTTCTAGGGCGTGCTCATATTTAATTATGGAAATAACAATTGCAGGAAGAATGCCTGAGTTTCTGTTTAACTCAAATGCAGCTCTCCTTTCTTTGCAGCTTGTGTGTGGAGGGTGACGGAAGCTTCTGGAAGATAATTTTGGTCTTCTTTCCCCAGGCAGTGTAAGATTTATTGTCTGGGTGTGCCTGAGGCAAAAGGACTGTGCAGTAGACACTCTCCAAGGAGAAGTAGACGAATAGTTAGAGTGCTTTGGGTTATTGCCATGAATAAGAAATTAGTGTAAATCATATGCAATGGTCAATTATAAAAAAAATTCGAATCCTAATAATTGCACAGTGGTTGACTTCATATGTTGCTTATTTAGTGCAGGGTGAGAGAGTTTTGCTGTCTTTGAGGTTTCATTTCAGACTTGATCTTAAAGCAAATTCTTAATAGTGGTCCACTCCCCAGTACTGTAGCCTCGTAGAGAGGGTAGACAGCAGACAGCAGGACTTAACCCAAAGGCTGAAGATAGCATGACCTACTTCATTAGAGAGAGAAAACCCACTACATATATCTTTGGAGTAAGACCAGACTCCACTCGATGCTCCAGTTGGCATGAACACTCCTATTGCTGTTTGCTTCCTTATCTATAACATGAAAATGTGACAGTGGAGTGAACTAGGAACACATGAATTCTCTAGCTCAGTGCCTTTGGTGTCACTGGCTGTTGTGTGTTTGACCTTCCCTATCTCCCTGGAGATGTCTATTTTAAGGTTGGTATCAGTGCTGACTTGTGTCTGAGGAAAGGTGCTTATGCTAACTGCCAGCTTTTATCCAAGGGCACAGAGGAGTACCTTTGTTTCCCAGAAGGCTCCTTGCTGATGCTGCAATATAGAGACTTCCCTCCTCCAATGCTCTTCTCTAACACCCTTGGGCACAGCAGGTGGCCTATATTTAGAAGAGCATCAGCTGCTTTCCTGAGCATTTGGGCTAACGTTTATAAGCACTAACTACCCCCCCTTTCTGATAAGCTCAGACACATTTGGAGTGGTATCACCGTAGACAAACCTATTACTTAGCATTGCTTGATTAGCAATACTTTTAATATCTGTAGCATCTTGCTGTTAGATCTGGTATAGTGGAAGAATTGAAATAGAAAAATATGGAAGTCTATTTACCAGAAAGCTAGAACTTTCAGCACAAAATCTAAATTGCTACAAATGATATGCCATAACTTGCCTAGATAATTTATTTCTTAAATTCTTTTCTTTTTGACTTTGACCTACTTACATAGACATTGCTTGATGGAAAACAAAAACAAAAACAAACTAGTCATCACAGATTTTCTTCGTTCATACACATCAGCTTCAGAGGTGTGCCCAGAGGATTTTCTTTTATGTGAGTCTAGAATGGCTGTAAGGGATTGTCTTGAGTATGTTGATTGTTCTAGGAAGGTTCACCTTAGCAGGAAGGGCTACAGTTCCCTAGGTTGAGTTCCTGGGCTGCATAAAGCGAGCAGAGGATGCTCTCTCCTTCCTGACCATGAATGCTATATGAGCAGCTGCATCAAATTCCTGTCATCATGACTTCTCTGCCATGGTGGTGTGTGCCTTTGAACTGTGAGTCAGAATAAACTCTTTCTCAAGCTGCTTTTCACAGTCTTTTACCACAACAAGGGAAAATAAAAAGTAACTATGGAAACCCCTAATAAGTGTGATGATGATGATGATGATGACGACGACGACGACGACGACGACGACGACGACGACGACGTTCCTTGTTCTTCTTGCCAGTGTCTTCCAGCGAAAGACTACCTGGAGACGAATCAAGTCCACTACTTCCTGGAGAGAGATGTTCTACTACAGGGACCTATGGGGCATCTCAGACACAGAGAAAAAGAAAGGGTTTATAAGATTGTGGCTTTGCTTTATTTTCAGAAGGGTTTGGAGGCTTTGCCTTTTGCAAAGACTGGATGTTGTTGGGATGTGAGGCTAATCATATGATTGATCATCTTCTTACATTTTGCGCTTAGGGAAGGCCAGCAGCCATAAAGCAAGACTAGCATAGTGATTGGGAAAGGGGCACTGTCACTCACATCAATCAGGAGAGGGAGGTGTTGAGTTATTTTTGTATCTTTGGCATGTTTGATGTTATGTTTAGATATGATTAGAGAGCAGAACTGTTTTTATGTCTTGTCCATCACAGTCACAGGGTGACTTTGTGTCAATATTCTGTGGGCTTGTTTATGTACAGAAGGAGAATATCATAGTTTGGCTTTGGTTTTCAGACTAGTAGCAACAAGTCCTGGCCAGTTAAACTGATGACATTGGTTTCTGTGGGGCCATTTTCTGTGGGTGAAGCACTTGAGGACTGAGATGGACATTGGCAGGATTTTTGGACAGGGATAGCCACAGATAATCTCACAGAGTGCCGATGGACGGCCCAGCCAAATTGGAGAGATTTCTTGTATATGATCACATTATGTTTATGTGATTCTTTGCCATGATACTTACAGGGCAGCTGTGACAAAATTGAAGGTCTACATTGAAAGAGAGACTAAGCAGGGGGACCTAGTGGGACATACTTGAACTCCCAGCAAGTTGGCAGGCTGAAGCAGGAGAATCATGAGTTCAAGGCCACTTAACTTAGTGAGACCCTGCCTCACAATAAATAAAAAGTAAAACAAAGATCAGAGCTGGGGATATTCTCAGTGGTAAAGAGTTCTATTGTTGTGGACAATCCCTGAGTTCAATGGAAGTGCCAGAAGAAGAAGAAAAAGATGGGCCACACAGTCAGAAATTGAATTATCCGTGGACCACTTTTTATTTGTCAGACACACAGCTTCTAGGACAGATGCAGGCCATGTGACAAGTAGTCCCTCTTCACCTTCCTTGGCCCTCTCATTTTCTTCTTCTGATAGAGGACATGCCTTCATATTCTATTTTTAGAGTTTGCTTCATCTCAAGTGGCTTTTGGCACTGCCTCTGTGTTGCCGTGTGGCTCTGGAGCATCGTAGCTGTTCCCTTGTACTTCGCAGAGATTTTTATGATGGAACACGTTTATTTTTTCACCCTCTCCCCAGGGCCCTGGCACAGCCTTATAGAGGAGAGATGAGGTCAGGGAAAAATCTGGCAAGCCTACATCCAGTTTTCACAAAAGTCAAGATCCTTTATCAGATATTCTTTGTCTTTAGAATAAGCCTCAAGGCTACAGAAAACATGCAAAGTCCCCGGTCATGTGTAGAGATACCTGCAAGTATGTGGGGGTAATCAACACATTCATCCTGACGTCACTATTGGGAGATGTGTCTTCTCCTTTTTTGAGTTGGTACTGGATGTGGCTTACTGTTGAGACTCAGTAGTGAACATTGATGAACTGACTGACAGAGAAAGTAAGTAACTGTGTGTGCACTCAATTCATTTAGAATTAAATTTCAATCTATGCCTCTGTGGGAATAACTGATGGGCTGAACACCCAGAACTTGACCATTTAGAGACGTTACATTATTTAGAGAAGATAAAAATGTACATGTAGTTTCTTTCCTATCCAAGTACTGTCTAAACTGACCTTCCTTAGCTTCTGTGGTTAGATGACATTGGGCAGGCTCAGGAGGGTACATGTGTAGACTCATTTACCCCCCCGCCTCTCTCTCTCATCTATCTATCTATCTATCTATCTATCTATCTATCTATCTATCTATCTATCCATCCATCCATCCATCCATCTATCTATCTATCTATCTATCTATCTATCTATCTATCTATCTATCTGTCATTTATTTATGTACATACACACAGAGAGTTAAAGAAAGAGGAGACACACACACACACACACACACACACACACACGATAGAGATATGGACAGAGACAGAAACAGAGACAGAGGTAGAGCTACTCCTGGCTAAAAGAACATCATTTTGCATTCAAGTGTGCAAGATTTGCTCACTGTCCATTCTCTATATACTGCTCCCATAATCTGTCCTGCAATCTCAGCTGTATTGTAGTTCTTCCATGGTCTCTATGATTAGATATATTTGCTCCTTAAAAAATTGAATTCTAGTAGCATCGACTTTTCCCTATTGTTTTCCATTTTCGGTACATGCTTTTACCTCAGCAGCCAGATGTTTTATCCATTTATTCACTCATTCCTTTATTCATCCAGTATATATTTAATGGGTGGCTGTTAAGTACCCAACATGTTGCTAGGTACCAAGAATTCATAATGAATAAGACAGATATCTCTGTTCCACAGTTTACAAGTTAATGAGGGTGAGAAATGTATTAGTCAAGCTTCACTGAGAGGAACTGAATGAGAAGGGGAGGTGAAAGGGTTTGCTCTAAGTAACTGTGTTATGTTCTTTTGGGGATGAGTAGAGCTGTCTAAAATCCTCAGGGCAGACCATCAGGATAAAGGTGCCCAAGCTTAGAGGCTAAAGCTGATGTCTGCAGGAGAAATTACTAGTTTTGTCTGAGGGAGCTCTATTGCAAAGGACTGCCAGTTGATCTTAGTCTCTTTGGAGTATGTAGGTTAATCTCTCAAGTCAGCCATTTATGGGTGTTGATCTCTGTGAAATATCCTCACATCAATACCTATATTAGTGTTTGTTAGAATGATCAGCCAGCTACACTGTCGCCTAGCTTTGTGACATGTGAAGCTGGTCACCACAGGGAGGAATATTAAAGATATGATTAAAATACCATATATTTCCAGAAATAGAAATTCCATTTTCCTTCTTAGAAATAACCTTAGCATTGGACTCAGTGTTTTATTTTGAGAGTAACATGTAGACCTGTCTCAGGAGGTTAAGGAAACCATCAGATTCAACTGAAACTAAGAGTCTCTGAACAATTCTGACGCCTTGGCCCTACTCTGTACCAACTAGAACCTATAGGGGTATTTGCACTTCTCATTGATAATTCAAACATGTGATTCAAATCATTATTGAGTATTGAGAATATATAATTTAGTGGATTGCATCTTAAATTGTTTATATATGTGCTTTCATATGAAAATGATCTTTTGAACTTCTTTGGAAGTGAATGTGTCTGTAAATTAGAACCACAGCATTATTACAGCCATTGTGGTGCAGTAAATAATTTTCCTGGACTATAAGCCCGCGGAAGACAGGAACCCTGTATCATTCAGGTCAGTGGTTCTCAACCTGGGGCTCCTGATCCCCAGTGGTGGCATGCCAAATATCAGATGTTCTGCATATCCGATATTTACATTACGATTCATATCAGTAGCAAAATCACAGTTATGATGTAGCAACGAAAATCCTTTTATGGTCAAGGGGACACTGCAACATGAGGAACTCTACAAAAGGGTTGCAGCCTGGGGAAGGTTGAGAACTATGAATTTAGTTTCTCATTTGTGCTAAGAAAGGTAGTGTTGACACAGACAAATAACAATGTCCCTTGATTCCCAGGAGGGTCACACAAAAGCTATTTCTTGTCTGTGGAAATTGTTTTCTTTGGTTTTCAGGGCACTTGGCCTCCATGGAAAGCTCACATGCGTTTTTAGCCTCAACATGGGGTTTGTGGTAACTGAGGCAAAGAGGAAAGGCTGTAGAGCTGCACGTGACAGAGAGCTGATACATGTCACTGCCCTTCAGCTTTCTTTGTCTCTTAGCCAGACTTCAGAAGAAACTGAATCACATCTTCCAGGGCACAGGAAAAAAAAAAAAAGAAAAATTCTGATGAAAATTAGTGTGATCTAGACTGCCTGACATTTTATCTCTTAGCTTAGCTCAATAAGGGTTCCATGGTAAGGACTTGCTAGCTATTTGGCAAACCCATATATTACATCTGCTTTGCTTTTAGATAATGTGTATGACTCTCTCTCTCTCTCTCTCTCTCTCTCTCTCTCTCTCTCTCTCTCTCTGTGGCTTTAGGCCAGTGCTTCTCATTACATTGGCTCTTTAGGTGTAGGGTGGCTCTGATGTGTGACTTCAGAGTAAAGGAACAGAACTGACACATTTATATTAATCCTTAGAAGTGGGGGATGAAACCAGTCACAATGAAACCAGTCACAATGACAGTGGCAGGATGGAGTCTCTCCCTGGGCTCAAGGCTATTCACCCAACCTTTGTCTCTTCTGAGTTTTTCCATTTATACAAGAAAAGAGGATAAACTTTAATAGTACTTGACTAAGTAGTAGGAAACTATCCCCTCAACACATACACACAGAAAATTGCCCAAAGCATAAAAGAACTCATTCAAAAATATATGTTTTAGGGCAGAGAAAAATCTTCGTTTTTTTTTTTTTTAATAGCTTGCTCAAGTCACTGCATTGTGAACCTGGCTAAGATTCGTGGGGAATATGCAATATGAATTCTGAATTACTTCCTTGGTTGAATAAACAGAATGGGGCAGCAATGTTTGGAGCATGTTGGAGCTGCACAGCCCTGAAGAATGGTAGGATGAGTAAGAAAGAAGACTGCCTGTCCTGAAGGTCAAGGCATCTCAAGAATCTTTCCCGTGACCTGCCAAGCTTCTGTTTTCCCATGTCCTGCAGCATGAGGTATCATTACCTCAGGAAGATTCACCTGACAGTGACTCCATAGGGTGAACTCTCCATGAACCCTCCCCTCCAGACTGACATAAAAATGAAGATGTTTTACTATGGCTGGGGGGGGGGTGCAGACTCACCTTTATTCAGAAGCTAAATTTAAAAATGCTTGATTTGTATTTATATTTCCAGTTGAAAAGTTCGATGTGCAAACCTATCTTGTTCTAATTACATTCGAAAGTTTTCCACTACCTAAACTGTCTGCCAGAGAAAGAAACATTTCCCTGTATCAGCAATACTCACAATCGGCAGGCCTGGTTTGCATGTGTTGTAGAATAATTAATATGACCTTGTAGTGAAAGCATCTGCTTGAAATGCAAGCATAGTACATTCATTAGCTCTTATGTCAACTCCGTATCATTAGTATTAACTAGATATAGCTTCAAAAAAGCCAGCCGTGTTTCAAATTCTCCATAGTGTGGAGCGTCCTGGGTGTGGAAGACAATGTCTCAGCCCTAAATGGGATGTTTCCATCAAATCCTTCCCTTTAGCATTTGGTTATTCCTGTGAGAGGAGGTAGAAAGGGGATGGAGGACACCAAGGAAATGAGGTCTAAATACAGCAGGATCAAGGTACACATGAACTCAGAGGTGGAGGCAGCATGAACAGACCACACAGGTGTGCACCAGGTAGGGCCCCGGAGCTGAAAGGAAAAGTGGAAACAGGCCCCATCCCATCCCTAACCCAGAAGCTAGCTCCAACTAATAATTACTTGAAAAACTCCCCTTATTTTTCTCTGAGGGAGCCCACTGGGGAAATAAAACGCTCTTAAGGGTAGGCCCAGGCCCAGCAGTGTGGTGTGGATTCAATGCCATCTTTGGAGGTTCTCTGCCACGTAACATCGTGACAGGCCATTTTTTTCTTTCTTTTTCCTTCTTTTCTTCCTCCCTCCCTCCTCCCTTCCTTCCTCTCTCCTTCCCTCCTCCCTCCCTCCCTCTGTCCCTTGTCCCTCCTTTCTTTCTCTTCCCTCTCTCTCCCTCCCCCATCCCTCTCTATTCTCTCTCTCTCTCTCTCTCTCTCTCTCTCTCTTTCTCTCTCTCCCCCCATACAGGTCCTTTGCATATATATATATATGCATAATATATATATATATATATATATATATATATATATATATATATATATTATGGCTTCTGGTTTTGTGTTTTTATTGGATTCCTGTATACATGTGTGAATGTGTGTGTCTTTCTCATGCTTTTTCTTTGGCTTTTTCTGTTTATTTTGTCCTATTCTCATTTGTTTTTCTTTGTACCTTATTTTATTTTATAACATTCCTTAGATGCCTTTTTTTCTAAAGTGAGACAGAAAGGGTGTGGCTCTGGTATGGGGGGGTAGTTGAAGAACTGAGAGGAGGTATTAGAGGGAAACAGTAATCAAAACATATTGTATGAAAAAAATCAATTTTTACTAAAAGAAAAAGACTGTGCCTCTTCACCCTTAGCTCGGGTGTCTTAATTCTAGTATGCCTGAGTCATGAAGGTGCCACACTACTGATCGGTCCAGGATCTGCAGAAGACGGTGTGGAAAGATTGTGAGAGCCAGAGGTGGTGGATAACTTCAGGGAAGCCATGTTTCCCAGATACAAGGCAGTGGCACGGAAGAGCTCACAGAAATTGTGACAGCATCCACAAGAGCTGTAAAAGCTCTAGTCAGACAAATCCCAGCATAGAGCAGGGAAGGGGAACATATACTCCTACTACTATCTGAGGAGCTGTTGGCATTTGATAGCTGTTGGGGAGAGGGAGATACAATTTTCTCTAATGATGGTCTTATCCCTGACAGGCTGCCCAGACATCACAACAAAACCCGGTCCCAAGAGTAGCTGGGCAGCAAGAGCTGGAAATGGTAGGGAAAGAAGAAACAAACAAGTAATCTCTAAGTTGAGTGGGAAGTGGTGGGAGGGCTGAGGGGTGGTAAGGGGAAGAATTGAGGGGGAAATATATGAAAAATACAGTGTAATTCGCAAAGAATTTATATATATGTATATTATCTCTCATCTATCTTCTCTCTCTCTATTTAAACATATATAAAGATGAAACTGGACAACCAAGGGGATAAGACCTTCTAATAGGCTTAATGTTTGAACCACTTGCTGTCCCTGGTCCTTGTTATTTGATGGCAAGAATGACCTCTTGGGACAAGCAGTGCTTTATTTCGCCTAGAATATTTAGCTACAGCAATGTGTAATGCCCGTTTGCTTAACATTTAAGGTGGCACGCAAGTGAAATCTCAGTTAAGCAGAAAGTTAATCTTGAAGCAATCCCACTAAAATCAGGGACTAGACAAGGCTGCCCACTCTCTCCCTACTTATTCAATATAGTTCTTGAAGTTCTAGCCAGAGCAATCAGACAACAAAAGGAGATCAAAGGGATACAGATCGGAA
Source organism: Rattus norvegicus (assembly GCF_021556685.1). Classification (NCBI taxonomy): domain Eukaryota; kingdom Metazoa; phylum Chordata; class Mammalia; order Rodentia; family Muridae; genus Rattus; species Rattus norvegicus. The sequence goes on from NC_141542.1 coordinate 99,613,712, forward strand.
AAGAAGAGGTCAAAATATCACTATTTGCAGATGACATGATAGTATATTTAAGTGATCCCAAAAGTTCCACCAGAGAACTACTAAAGCTGATAAACAACTTCAGCAAAGTGGCTGGGTATAAAATTAACTCAAATAAATCAGTTGCCTTCCTCTATACAAAAGAGAAACAAGCCGAGAAAGAAATTAGGGAAACGACACCCTTCATAATAGACCCAAATAATATAAAGTACCTCGGTGTGACTTTAACCAAGCAAGTAAAAGATCTGTACAATAAGAACTTCAAGACACTGAGGAAAGAAATTGAAGAAGACCTCAGAAGATGGAAAGATCTCCCATGCTCATGGATTGGCAGGATTAATATAGTAAAAATGGCCATTTTACCAAAAGCAATCTACAGATTCAATGCAATCCCCATCAAAATACCAATCCAATTCTTCAAAGAGTTAGACAGAACAATTTGCAAATTCATCTGGAATAACAAAAAACCCAGGATAGCTAAAGCTATCCTCAACAATAAAAGGACTTCAGGGGGAATCACTATCCCTGAACTCAAGCAGTATTACAGAGCAATAGTGATAAAAACTGCATGGTATTGGTACAGAGACAGACAGATAGACCAATGGAATAGAATTGAAGACCCAGAAATGAAACCACACACCTATGGTCACTTGATTTTTGACAAAGGAGCCAAAACCATCCAATGGAAAAAAGATAGCATTTTCAGCAAATGGTGCTGGTTCAACTGGAGGGCAACATGTAGAAGAATGCAGATCGATCCATGCTTATCACCCTGTACAAAGCTTAAGTCCAAGTGGATCAAGGACCTCCACATCAAACCAGACACACTCAAACTAATAGAAGAAAAACTAGGGAAGCATCTGGAACACACGGGCACTGGAAAAAATTTCCTGAACAAAACACCAATGGCTTATGCTCTAAGATCAAGAATCGACAAATGGGATCTCATAAAACTGCAAAGCTTCTGTAAGGCAAAGGACACTGTGGTTAGGACAAAACAACAACCAACAGATTGGGAAAAGATCTTTACCAATCCTACAACAGATAGAGGCCTTATATCCAAAATATACAAAGAACTCAAGAAGTTAGACCGCAGGGAAACAAATAACCCTATTAAAAAATGGGGTTCAGAGCTAAACAAAGAATTCACAGCTGAGGAATGCCGAATGGCTGAGAAACACCTAAAGAAATGTTCAACATCTTTAGTCATAAGGGAAATGCAAATCAAAACAACCCTGAGATTTCACCTCACACCAGTGCGATTGGCTAAGATCAAAAACTCAGGTGACAGCAGATGCTGGCGAGGATGTGGAGAAAGAGGAACACTCCTCCATTGTTGGTGGGGTTGCAGACTGGTAAAACCATTCTGGAAATCAGTCTGGAGGTTCCTCAGAAAATTGGACATTGAACTGCCTGAGGATCCAGCTATACCTCTCTTGGGCATATACCCAAAAGATGCCTCAACATATAAAAGAGACACGTGCTCCACTATGTTCATCGCAGCCTTATTTATAATAGCCAGAAAATGGAAAGAACCCAGATGCCCTTCAACAGAGGAATGGATACAGAAAATGTGGTACATCTACACAATGGAATATTACTCAGCTATCAAAAACAACGAGTTTATGAAATTCGTAGGCAAATGGTTGGAACTGGAAAATATCATCCTGAGTGAGCTAACCCACTCACAGAAAGACATACATGGTATGCACTCATTGATAAGTGGCTATTAGCCCAAATGCTTGAATTACCCTAGATCCCTAGAACAAACGAAACTCAAGACGGATGATCAAAATGTGAATGCTTCACTCCTTCTTTAAATGAGGAAAAAGAATACCCTTGGCAGGGAAGGGAGAGGCAAAGATTAAAACAGAGACTGAAGGAACACCCATTCAGAGCCTGCCCCACAGGTGGCCCATACATATACAGCCACCCAATTAGACAAGATGGATGAAGCAAAGAAGTGCAGACCGACAGGAGCCGGATGTAGATCGCTCCTGAGAGACACAGCCAGAATACAGCAAATACAGAGGCGAATGCCAGCAGCAAACCACTGAACTGAGAATAGGTCCCCTATTGAAGGAATCAGAGAAAGAACTGGAAGAGCTTGAAGGGGCTCGAGACCCCAAAAGTACAACAATGCCAAGCAACCAGAGCTTCCAGGGACTAAGCCACTACCTAAAGACTATACATGGACTGACCCTGGACTCTGACCCCATAGGTAGCAATGAATATCCTAGTAAGAGCACCAGTGGAAGGGGAAGCCCTGGGTCCTGCTAAGACTGAACCCCCAGTGAACTAGTCTATGGGGGGAGGGCGGTAATGGGGGGAGGGTTGGGAGGGGAACACCCATAAGGAAGGGGAGGGGGAGGGGGATGTTTGCCCGGAAACCGGGAAAGGGAATAACACTCGAAATGTATATAAGAAATACTCAAGTTAATAAAAAAAAAAAAAAGAAAAAAAAAAAAAGAAAGTTAATCTTGTAAGCATGGGGCTGTCCTTACAGGGCCCTTAGTGGTTATGTCTTATGTCAGATGAAAAATTCAGCACAACGATATTTTTTTTCCTGAGCCTAACTATGGATTTTCTTTTGCTCATACTACTATCAATAGAAGAATCACATGCAAAATAGTCATGATTTCTGTTTTTATTTCCAGATGAAGATCGTTAAATTGCAGGCTTCAATTACAACATGAGTTGTCCTTTACTTGGATAATTGTTGGCAGTTGAAATGGCACAGGAACCAGTGTTCTTCACAAGAAACTACTGGTGAACTGTCAATGCTGAGGGACTTGGGGTCTGGAGGAGGCTAAATCCGCTCCAGAATGGTTGCTTAATTTCCCTTTAAAAGACATAAAAGATTTATAAAGTCTGTATGTTATGGATTATATATAGTAAGCCCCTTTCCCTGTCAGTGTGGGAATTCTGGAGTCAGCAATAGCTGAGAATCTGTCATGGAGATGTTTCCTCAAATCCACATTAACAGTTTCTGTCCTCAAAGAAATAGTTCTTGGAGTTCAGAATTCAGTTCACTGAGGCTATCTGGGGAGGCTAATTTGAAAGTGCACCTTTTATTAAGGAGGATTTTGAATTAAACTTATGTTGGTGCTGAGTTAGGACTTCCCAAGCCACTTGTCAGATCTGTCAGGTGCTACTAGGATAAAGTCACACTGTCTTGTTCTAAGAAGGGATGCCTTGCAGGATATATTTCCTTCCTTCCCTCCTTCCCTCCTTCCTTCCCTCCCTCCTTCCCTCCTTCCTTCCTTCCTTCCCTCCCTCCTTCCTTCTTTTCTCTGTTTCTTTCTTTCTTTTAAATTTATTTTTCTTGGATCTTTTATGTATTTACATTGCAAATGTTATGCGTGATGTATTTTCACAGTGATTATTTAATAAGCATGTATGGGCTGGTCAGAAAGGAAATACAGGGGGGAATTATTTGTGTTTTGACACTTATGTCTTGTCTTAATAGTGAAACTTTAATAGTAATGCTTACCACACTTGCATTAAAAATATCATGAAAATGAGCTCCTTGGAGGTAGGGGAACGACTTTTCCCTGTGGTTATTAGATATGATCTAAATTAATTAGTTAATTATCCCAAGCCCATTTATCGACTTTGGGATGGTGGTGCGATCCACTCAGTAAATCAATGCTCCCTCCTTGGAGAATTAGTACTCTACAAACAGAGCAAGAAGAGAATGCATGCTTCTGTTGCTGTGGACTCGTACACAACAGTGATGCTATTTCTCCAAGATCTCATCTCTAAATAGCTCAGGCTTCCTGCCACCTGATCCTAATGGGATGAGTTAATAACTAACTCATTACTGTTGAAGAGGGCAAGAATAAAAGAAAAAAACCCTTTATCATACAACGCTTAAGATATGGTAACAGATTCATAAAGGTTGTCACTGTTTCTTTATTCATTTATATGTTTATTTTACTGGGATGTGGTCTTGGCACATAGTCAGTAGTCAGACCAACCTTGAGCTTTTGCTCAATCTACCTACCCTAGTGTAAGTCTTCTTTATAATTAATTAAGTCACCTTGTAGGGAATAGAACTCTGATCCTTTGTAATAGCAGCCTATGCTCTTAACTGCTGAGCCATTTTTGTCCCAGTCCTATCTAGGCCTCCTTAATATTTTCCCTACTCTTGGCATTTGCTTAAGACTTTTTTATGACTTCTAGGTATAGAGGCATATAACATTTAAGCATAAAAATCAACTTTTACTAATAATAAATCATGAAGAAGTTTATTTTAAAATAATCTTTTTGCCCTTTACATAATGCTGCCACTTATTGAAGATGAAAACAAATTCACACACTAACACAGAGGCTGTGCTTGTCTATTTTCGCATAAGGAATTAAATTATGGCTGGATATTTGATTCTGTAGAATACAAAATATCTTCAAGGTTGTAGAGAATTTATTGATATTTTACTTCTGGAACCAACAGTTCTTCTGTTGTTCTTTCCCATGAATTTATAGTACAGAAAGGCTGAAATATGTTTATGACAATTTCAGAAAACACAAGTTTGGTCCTACTTTAAAACCAAAATTCATTAGATTAAGTTTTTTTTTTAATGAAATACAAGACATCAACTCAGACAACAATTTTAAAAATCAAACATTCTAGAACCACCTAATTCAGAGTTATGCTAATTTATTTAACACCCCAAAGAGTAATGGTGGGAAAATATTAAAATACTTTGTTTTTCTTTCTTTTTTTTAATTGGATAGTTTATGTATTTACATTTCAAATGTTATCCCCTTTCCTAGTCCCCCCTCTCCCATCCACCCTCCTGGTGCTTCTATGAGGATGTTCCCCTTCCCATCCATCCACCCCCACATCAACACCCTGGCATTCCCCTACACTGGGGAAATGAACCTTCACAGGACCAAGGGCTTCTCCTTCTATTGATGCTAGACAGTGCCATTCTCTACTACATATGAGGCTGGAGCCACGGATCACCCCATGTGTACTCTTTGGTTGGTAGTCTGGTTGGTTGGTATTGTTGTTCTTCCTATGGGTTGCAAACCCCTTCAGCTCCTTCAATCTTTCCCCTAACTCCTCCACAAGGGTCCCAGTACTCAGTCTGATGGTAGTTGCAAGCATCTTAATCTGTATCTGTCAGACTCTGGCAGAGCCTCTCAGGAGACATCCATATTGGACTCCTGTCAGCAAGCCCTTCTTGGCATCAGCAATAGTGACTGGGTTTGGTGGTTGTATATGGGATGGATCCCCAGGTGGGGCAGTCTCTGGATGGCCTTTCCTTGACTTTGTGTTTCATAATTAAACATCATGGTTCTATAAGAGCTAGAAGTTTGCATGTACAGAAAGAATCACTGTAACTCCTAACATTTAAGAATGTTGAATCTGAGCTGAGGTGTTTGTTGACATTAGTTGGTGTTATGTGGTCTGATGGTATGCGCAGTGAAAAATGTAAATATTATGTGTTCTGAAGCACAGCTGCAGTGACAGGAATTCACATGATGCAATGGGCATGAGCTTTTCGTTTTTAATTTTGTTGCAATTCAGGAATATCTTCCTATTGCCAGTCTTTTGGTGACTCCTGTGTTCAGTTATGCCACCCATATAGGGTTGCCACTCACAGTCAAAGAAGTTGAACTGTAGTCTACTGAGTGATGGGATTATTGATATACACCATCAACCTTGACTAAGGTTATTGTTATTAAGTGCTGTAAACTCTGTGGCTTTCAGAAGCTAAACAAAATGACTCAAAGTAGAGCAAAAACAATTACAGGGGTCTGATCCAGGGCCACACTCATGTTCTGCAAGTACCGAGTACCTCCAATACAGTAAAAGGAATATAAAGCCCATTGAATCCTAACTCAACCAGAGAACTGTACCTAAGCGACAAGTAGTTGAAGAATATGAAAGGAAAATCTTAAAAGTCTGTGATGGACAATAAAGGCTTTTGCTATTGTGATATATAATTAACCCCTAAAAACTCTGGCAAGAAGCAACTTTGTTATATTACACATTCTGTGTTTTGTGGTAGAGATGGTATGTTAGGCAGGGTTCTCTAGAGAAATAGAACCTATAGAATGGTATTCTCATCTATCTATCTATCTATCTATCTATCTATCTATCTATCTATCTATCTATCTATCTATCATCTATCTATCTATCTATCTATCTATCTATCATCTATCTATCTCTCTATCTATCTCTATTTCTATCTATATCTATCTATCTATCTATCTATCTATCTATCTATCTGGCACTACATATATACACAAACATATATGTTTTGTCCCAAACATAACAACTAACTTGTATGTTTATTTCCAATAACATACCAACATTCTAACTACAGTAGTTGTTCAGTCCTTGAGGGTGAACATCTCAGCTGGTTTTGAGTGTATTCTATAATCTCAAAGAAGTAGTTCTAATGCCAGTGAAGGAATGGACTTACTAGCAAGAGTGAGAGCAAGCTGGCAAAGAGAGAGCAAGCAAGCTTCCTTTATCCATGTCCTTTCTATAGGCTTCCAGCAGAAGGGCTCAACTTAAAGATGGACCTTCCTACCTCAAAAGATCTGGATTAAAAGTATATCATCCCACCTCAAAGATCCCAATTACAAATTGGTCTTCTCATTTCAAATGATTTAATTAAGAAAAAATTTCCCCCACAGGTGTGCCTAGCCATTTGAGTTTTAGTTAATTCCAGACATAGTCAAATGGACAGCCAAGAATAGCATCAGAGATGGTTCATCTCTGCCTGATGATGTTGTCGTTGGAGTGGAAGACCTGAATATCAGGCTTACTGGGATTGTCAGCAGAAATATGTACACACATTCTCTCCAGCATCGTCATTTCAGGCTCTCATGGTTTGAATATAGAATTCCCTTATGGTCAGTTCTCAAGGGCATCAGGAAGCAAATGTGTGACAGTCAATGACTGAGCCTTAGAAGTCAATTCAGCATGACATGTACAAAATACTTTGTGTCAAGTCAACCCAGCCCAGATGCAAGCCCAGAAACACAGACACTAGTCAAAGTATCAAAAAAAATCTGTGAGCATTGAAAACAGCACCTTATCAAAGCTAAGGAAACCTGTGTGTAAACTAAGGACTACTGTTCTTAGAGACATGAACTACTGCCGTGATTCAGTCATGTTCGTATGGTGTGTTGTGATACTGATGTTTTGATTTATTTGTTTATTTCTTGGTTAGGTATCTATTCTAATAGGCATTCATGGGGTCACAGTTACTAAAGAAGAGATGTAAGGCTTATGTCATTTTACCTCTGAGAAATCCAGCAAACCTTCTAGGTGAAGTAATTAATCAGCCTTTGAATGGTTTGACTCCAGGATTAACCAAGCTACTTAAAAAGAGTAGCAGACTGACCTTGTCAATGTTCAGGAAGAAATCCATTTCAATTTTTTTGAAATTCCACAGAGCAGTATGTAATACCACACATACTTAGTGGGAAATTGAAAGTATTTTTGTTCATTCTGACCAATGGACTTATTTAGTTCACAGTGGTTTATTAAACCCTCCTTAAATTCTCTAGGCTCTGTCATACTCTCTTAGCCATGCAAACAGAATGGAATGGTTTGCTGCACCCGAGTCTCATGCCTGAGAAGGAGGCTGAGTAGGCACTACTTTTTCCACTAAGCAAGCAAATAAGACATAAACTAGGAGCCATTGGGATGGGACAAATAGGAGCTAGAAGTGCCACATTCAAGTGTCTATGGTAGAAGAACTTGTAGGACAGGGAGAGAGGGAGCTGTTTGTGTACAGCTTTGCAGCCCCATCTAAAGATGTTGGGAGGAATTGCCAAGGCTGGAACGATACTGTATGAAACCACATGAACTAGGTTATAACTTCATCACACCAAAAGTTGATTAATTATTTCACTCTGAGGACTCCTCTTGGATAACAGGGAGACTTTTATGTTCATGGAGCTGAGAGAGAGAGAGAGAGAGAGAGAGAGAGAGAGAGAGAGAGAGAGAGAGAGAGCTAGAGAAATATAATCAGAGTACACTGGTAGAAGGATTATGCAAAAGTTGCCTTCTTAAAATTCTTATTGTTCCCCCAAATCCTTTTCTTTTTTAATAGCCCTACACTTTTTTTCTTCCATGGCTTATTTATCCCAGGAAAAAGAGAGCTCAGCTTTCAGGTAGAACTGAGTATCCCCAATTATAAGTTTTCTTTATGGACCTCCGAATTTGTCCTTTGAAAAGTTTCCTTGAGAATCACTTGTCAAAAATACTCTCAGCACAGTTGAAAACTGGGTTTATAAATATTTCAGCCAATTTTAATGCTGTCACTTTATACTTAAATATCATTTTCAGGCAGGCACCATTTAAGGATGGCATTTCAAAAATAGCATCAAGTGTTCCGAGATGACATTGGCCCTTTATCTCAAGATAGCCGCTTACAAGGTGTATGGTTCAGTGTGAAATGTCCCCCCACAGACTGATCTGTTGGTACACTTGGTTTTCAAATTGTGACGCTATGGGGGGAGGGGATGAAGCTTCTGGATCTGTGGCTACCCATAAGGCATTGTGTGAGATAGGCCTGAAGTATATCTAGATGGCAGGACAAAGACATAGACACTGGACAGCTGAAGAAGTATCAAGAAAATCTGTGACTCGTAAAAAGAAAAAAAACACCTTCTCAAAACTAGAAAAAAATGTACTGTTGGCTACTACTATTGGCTACTTCTGTGGCTCTGCCTTCGGTCCTCACCATAATAGATGGATATCTTCTGAAATTATAAGCCAAAATTAATATTTTCTCCCTTAAGTTGTTATTTATTTAGTGATAGAAAGATGGATATCTTCTGAAATTATAAGCCAAAATTAATATTTTCTCCCTTAAGTTGTTATTTATTTAGTGATAGAACGTAGAAAACTGGACACAGAAAGCATGTTTGTCTATTGACTACTTAATGAAGGAAGATTGAAGAACTTTTCCAAAAGGATTAATGAAGGTTTGGAATGGTTAATGACTTTCCCAAAGACACATAGAAGGTCAGTGATAAGAAGGTAAAGATATACTCTCCCATTCTAAATACAGTCTTCCTTCAGCCAAGCTCCTTCACCCTTTTCTATCATCAAGTAGACCAGTGGTTCTCAACCTTCCTGATGCTGTGACCCTTTGACACAGCTCCCCATGTGGTGGTGACTCCCAACCATAAAATTATTTTGTTGCTACTTCCTGATTGTAATTTTGCTACTGTTACGAATTGGAATGTAAATATCTCATATGTAGGATATCTGATAAGTAACTCCACAGACTGAGGACCACCGAACTAGAGAGGTCTTCACAGAAACTCACTTATCTCAGTATAATGGAATCATGGAATCACATCGTATTTTAAGTTATTCCAGATAACTGGCTCAGTGACAGTAGTCTGGCCTGTCCTTGAAATACTGGGACAATGGATAAGAATAACATCTAGCCTTCCTTTGTGGTAAGTTTTACTCAAATACTATTTTTTTGAAAGAATAACTTTTTAAAAATTCTTAATAAGATTGATACACAGGACAAACCCAAAATCACACAAATGCATACAGAATACATTGGTTGGAAAGACCTTAGGTCTCCATTGTATTCAAGGCCTTCCATGTTTTGGCTCCAGCTACTTTCACATCCTAGGCCTGTTCATTCTCCCATGCTCCATGCCCAAGCTCTCTCTCTTTTCCAGTCCTCAGACCACAGCTTGTACCCTCCCTCTTGTCTGGAATTACTTTGCCTATAGCTCTTAAATACACATCTTATATCCAACCTGAACTTACAGCAACAGTACAGATGAAGCTTGAGTGTCACTAGGACCCAGCTGACTCCAAGTGTCCCAAATCCATCTCAGTATGTGACAATTGGCACACTGATGGAACTTCAAGGTTGTCTGTGGTTTTTCATGACATGCTGATGTCTCCTCTTTGGATTAAGCTTCTCTTTTAGGTTGTAGAAGTTAAGGCCAGCCCTGGTCAGCAGACAAGATGGGTCTTAACTAGTTGCAAGCAATTGACACATTAGAAAGTATTCAAGTAATTATTCTGATCAACTCATACCATTCTCCGCAAAGATTAAATATTTTTCCCTTCTTACATGAAGTGAAGGTATCCATTGTTGACATCTTTTCTGACATTAAATATTGTCTGTCTGTCTAACATGTTGATATTTGCTATTGATTTTATGATTTATGCTCCAATTTGCACTTAGAAGTTCTTTATATGTTTCTTTCACAAACAAAACAAAGGAAAGCAAAATATTGTTCTTCTTACCTAGTCCTCTTGATTATAGGGGCTTTTATCTAACCTGGTTCTTTTGTAAAATATTTTATTCTTTATTGAAAATATTCTTTGGGTATGTTTCTGTTTGTTTATAATGCTTAGTTTATGAAATTCATATTTATTTAGTTTGTTTGTTTATTGGTTTTGAGACAGGGTTTCTCTGTGTGTAGCCTTGACTTCCTTGACTAACCTAGAATTCATTCTGTAGATCACATTGGTTTCAAACTGACAGAGATTCACCTGTTTCTGTCTCCTGAATGCTGAGATTAAAGGTGTGTACCACTACCGCCTGGCTATGAATTATCTGTCTGTCTGTCTGCCTATCTATCTATCTATCTATCTATCTATCTATCTATCTATCTATCTATCTTCTATTGTATAAATTAAAATACTGTTTTTGGCTAAAATAACTATATGATTTATATTATTTAATGAAATATTTATATTGCCAAGCTACTTGGCTCTATGTCTTCTTTATCAATTTTCATAAGGAGAATACAGAGAAGAGAGAGAGTATGTGTTAAAGAACATCCACAAGTGAGAGAGAGAGAGAGAGAGAGAGAGAGAGAGAGAGAGAGAGAGAATGATCACTTTAATATGGTTCCTTCCCTTCAGATTGACCATAGATACCAGTTCGCACTTGGACAAAATACATTTTATTTTTAGTCGTATGTATGAGCCTATGCCTGTGTGTGGGTAGGCACATGCAAGTGAGAAGCCAGAGGTGTCAGAACCCCTGGAGCTGGAGTTACAGAGGATTGTGAGACACTTAAAATGGGTGCTGGATTTTGAATTCAGGGTCTGAGGGAAGAACACTATGTGACTGTAAGCACTGTGACATGTTTCCAGCCTAACCAAATATTTTGGTAAGGATATAATGAGCCCTGGTGATTTGGTGCAGTCTGTGCTCATCTCACATTGATAGAGGAGGTGAATTTCTATTAATAACACCAGGAAAGGCAAAGGAGATGGGATTCTCAGTGTGGGAGCCACCATATGTGCTAGTCATACGCTTTTACCTTGGCAATGACCCATGTGGCCTTGGGTAATGAGGACCAATTTCCTTTGTGTTGCTTTGTGCCAAAGATCCTCCTCATTACTCACAGTTACTATTTCTGGACAGATTGGCCTCAGTCAAGCTTTATTTCCAGCATGTCACTGGTGACCAGCAGATCTGTGTACTGCTCTCATTTCCTTAGTCCTACCTTGTATTCAGTGGCCCACCACAGAGAAGGTTTCTCTAATCCCAGATTCCATGAGTCAACCTTGATAAATGGTGCTTTGACAATGACCTGCTGCTAACCCCCAACTCCTCCTCACTGCCTCTGTGGGGTCAAGCGCTAAAACCGGATGTAAACTCATCTACCTGTGTGTTTATGGGCTGGTCATTGTCCTCAACCTGAGAGTTTGGCTGGTACAAACTTCCTCTGTGGGATTACATGGTTCTTCCTTGCTGCTTCATGTTTTATTTTGAACAGATGCTTTGCACAACATGTTTAGGAAAGTTTAACATAACTATTTTAAGTTAAAAATCACACACTATTTAAAAGTACTTCTAAAAATCCTAATAGAGAATCTAAACCCTAATAGAGAATCTTTGCTATAGTTGCAGTTTATTACTGCTTCAAAGGTTTGGAAAATACCATGGCCCATTGCTTTCTCAGATCGAGGACACCATTACTTGTATTTCTAAGTAGTGATGGCCTGGAGGTAGCTTATTCAAGTGATAGATAAGTGTAGTCACTTTCCATGAGAATGTTATCTCTCAGACAGCCTTTGATAGTCACCAGCCCCAGCTTCCCAACCCACCTGCTCTTGGTAGGTACCAATCACTTTCATCCATTTTCCTGTTTTCTATGCTGAGAGAAACATGGGTGTCCCCCACCCCCTCAAAAAACCAACCTCATAGTAGATGGTTGCTATATGTACTGTTGTCTTTTCCTGTCAGCTATACTCCCATGAGGTTTTCATACCTCAGTTGGTGCCAAACTAAAGTCCTATAGCAGTAGCTGAGAGTAGAGGCTCCAGTGTTCACCCCTGAGGATGAACCCAGCTCAGCTTGTTTCTGCCTGTGTTTTTAAGATGACTGCTGACACCTTTTGTCTTCCAGTTTCTCCAGTAACTATGTGATGCTAAGAGTACCTGCTTCAGAGGGCACTCTTGACATTAAATAGACCAGTACAAGAAAAATATTTCAAACACTGCCTGGAACCTTACCTAGACTAATGCTTTTGTTTCTGTCTCCTTGCTGAATTCCCCTACACTTCGAAATCTCCATTTCTCTACCAACCAAATTAGGTTCCTAATCTCTTCCCACATTCAAATGAACTATGGGGACCTGCAAAAGGAGGGCAAAGGAGGAAAGTATTGTTGAAAGGTTGGCTAATCAGGCTTAAGGGCCTTCTTAGGAGAGCCGGCATGCATTCCAAAGTCTCCAGCACTTGACCACACCAGATTCCTGCCAGATGTTCATTAGCAGATGAACAGATTTCTCTTCCAGCGAGCTTCCAACCTCCACCAAGTCAGGAAACCGTGTTTTCTTTTTCCAGGAATGAGCCCATTTATACTTATAGGTTATCGAATCACCAGTCAGGGGCTCACAACAACTGTAGCATTGCCCTCGACATTTTGAAAGAAGGGATACCCTTGACTCAGGCAACGGTGTGTTCTTATGTCAACAACCCTTGTGCTCCTGTAGAAGTATGAGCCAGTCTGGAAAATGTCATGAGCTGGGGGTGGGGTGGGTGTGGATTTTAGTAGTGGTTACAACCATTTTGTTTTTCCAGATTCTGGATGAAGGAAAAGCAAATTTATATGGCTTGATGGAGGTATGGAAGCCAGGACCTCATCCCCGAGCAGCTGAGGAGAACTACAACCTGAGGCTACACGGGGAATTCATTAAGGGCATATTTTATGATCTAAACACTGTGTTTCTTCTGGATGCACACTTTTTTTCATTTTAAAAGTAGCTATAGTTTTAAAAGTATTTTTTGATCAGGTGTTTTTGGCAGGTGATAGCTACAGAGGGAGGGTGTGTAAGTTTCTTGCATCATGACCCATGGTAGCTTGCCCGTGTACAGTGGACAGCCCTTGCCCATGTGTATACGGGCAGCACTAACTGAACTTCGTGTGTTATAGAAGCAGAGAAAATGAGAAGAGGAGGAAGTAGACAAAGATGACAAGAAGTAGGTAGGAAGATGTGAAGGAAGGCTACAGGAGAAGTCAGGAGAAGTCACGTGGGTATGATCTCCCTATGTTGTAGTCATGTACGACATTACCAGAGAGAAGGGAAAATAAATTAAACTTTAAAAATATAAATAATAAATGTTGCACATAGGAAAGTAGCATATGTGCTGAGCAGGTCATTTCTCTTTCTTTTCTTTTCCCTCCCTCCCTCCCTCTCTCCCTCCCTCCCTCCCTCTCTCCCTCCCTCCCTTCTTCCCTCCCTCCCTCCCTCTTTCCCGCTTTTCTTCTCTTTTTTCCGTCTCCCTCATCTACCTATAACCTTCTTTCTTTCCCACATCCTTTCCTTACCTTCCTTCCTCAATGGGGACATGCTCTATAGAAAAGTTCTTTAAAAGTATATATATATATATATATATATATATATATATATATGTATGTATATTTATTTATTTTAAAGTTTTATTCTTTTTTTTGAGGATTTCATATAGGCATGAGTAGTGTAGATGGGGGTGATGGAAATTCGAATGCATTACTGACAGGTATGAAATTGTCACAGAACTGAAAGCCCGCCCCCCATCTGCTTTTTTAAAGTCCCACCATGCTGAAGCCACTATGCTCCTTCATTCTAAGGGTAACCCACTCCAGCCTCTTTCTGTGTGTTTGCTTAGCTTAGCTTTCTAAGTACATTTCTACCTCTTCCTTAAATAATCTTCCATTGCTTTGCTAAGTAAACTTCTGCTCCTATAGTAAAAAATAAATTATAGTTACATAGATTAATAATTACATAAATTATGGTTACATATATGGCATACATTATATATGTTACATATATAGTACATATATTAGTTCAACATTTGATCTCTAGTGTCTTGCCTCAGGAACTTATAACACAAAGAGCCACAGTTCCAATCTCCAGTCATCATAGGAAAATCGGTCCTGTTCCAGAGATACCAGACCACCCAGACAGACCCTGTGACATTCCCTGTGTCTTCCTCAGCCACGGATGTGAAATGTAAAATGCTTCTTTGGAAGTGGCCTCACAGGTCTCATTGCCTATACTTATTCTTTCTATTAACAAAACGAATTTTCAGAAACAATTAATAGTGGCCTGGATTTCCTACACAGCTGAGACCCCAAACAAGTGCTTTTTATATTATCTTCCCGATTCAAATAAGACCCTGCTGCCAAAAATAAAGGAACAAGGAAATAGCCAAATAGTAGGGCTTTTTTTTTTTTTTGACATTTCTGTGGATTTCACAAAAGGTCAGCATGTGGTCTGCTTCCTTTATTACTAAAAATATGGCCAGGTCAAAAATAATTGGCCTGTTATTTGACATAGATGTCAAACTTACCCTTCATAAATGTCACAGACGGGCCCAGCAAAGGACTTGGAACAGTTAAAACTAAAGAAGAGTCTGGTTTTGCTTACCCTCAAAATGGTGACTCATTTTGTTTTCTGTGGGAGGGGAGTCTCATTGCCAGTCTTTTGAGGGCCACATACTGCCACGTGACAAATGGCAAGAGATAGCTGTGTCGTATATATACAGAATTTGCTTCAGGTGTTCAGCTCAAGGACAACATCATCCACCCTCAAACAGTCTTTGCCCCTGAGATGTGTGTGCTAAGAGCATCACAGTCTGTTTAGCTTTTACAACACATGCCACGTTTTGAGTCAGAAACAGAGCAAAGGTATGTGATAATAAATTGGGTGGAATTCACCAGAGGAGTAGGAATCTTTCAATTGGAAAGAAAAGAGTTAATTTTCGATGAAGGATGAAGGACATTCTTGGAGAACAATAAGCACCTCCCTTTCCTATGAAGGACCAGTGAAGGCTGAAAAGAGTGAATGACAGGTGTAGACTTTAAGGGGTATTTTTTTTTTTTGGTATAGATGAGAGAGTACTTACGTAGTTGCATTGACATTTTGTTTATTTGTGCAGAACTTGGTTAGACTTTAGTGACTTCCCCTACTTCATTCATTTCATTCAAGTCTATCTGTCTTCAACTGGCCTCTGAATCCTGACAGCCATGCAGATGACTACCATTTAAAGCCATCCCAATATAATTACAACGTTCTCTATGCTGTGTTATCTAATGCTTTGGGTCAAACTTTCTCATGTGATTTAAATCAAAATTCAGAGTCTATAGACTATTCACTTACCTGAAAAACAAAATAATTTCATTAGATAACATAAATGGCATTTTACATCAACTGGCAGATCTCTAGACACCCAAGAAGCACCTCCAAAACAAAGTCGTATTACTAGAATTCATGATCAGATATTATCAGCTGCTGTCATAGTGAATCTTGATTTACTTGGTGGTTTTAGAGTCTCTGGAGAAGCCAACATCTGGGCTTGTCTTTGAAAGAGTTTCTAGATTAGACCGACTCATGTGAGAGGACCCATGCTCCATGTGTATGGTACCATTCCATGTGTCTTTTAGCTTTTCCAGTCCAACTTGCCATCAGCTATGGAGATAGCTTTGTGTAAAGGAATACTGCAGGTATCTTAGATGAACGGAATAAAGTCCTTGCCTCAATGAAATTGCAATCGAAGATGGAGGCACATGTATTCCTCGGCCATGCTAGATAGCAGATGACGGTAAGTGCCTCTTCAGGGAGACTGAACTCAGGAGGTCTGCACTGCTGGCAATCTGCCCCCACCCATCCCCCAGGAATCTGAGTTATAGAATTGGCTCTTGTCTGACTCCAACAGCCAACTACCACACCTATAGGATGTTCTGCCTGCTCGAGGGTATGAGGGTTTCTTCTTTTTGTTTTTGGATATGTTACATATAGGGGACATATGGTTCTAGTTTATCAGATAATTTATGGCATTAACATGATTTATTGTCATTTATTGGTCTGGAGGGATGCTGCCTTGAGAAAAGATGCAGTCAGTTACTTCGGTGCAACATGCTTATTTGACTGAAGCTCAGTAAAAAGACCTAGATACTGAGGCATGGGTGAGTGTATTCCCCTGGTTAACATATTTTGTACGTGCTGTTACGTAGTCTATATATCACTGCCAAAGAGTGAAGAGCATCCTATGCAGATGTCCTGGAAGAGGCCACCTGAAAGTCGATACTACATTATCCTTAACTTGGTCCTATAGGTCTTTTTTCTTTCCTGACCTGAATCTTCTACCCATTTGCTGCAGTAAATTGTAACTGTGAACATAGAGTTTCTGAGTTCTTTAGTCATTACAGCACTGTGGGCCTGAGATTGGATGTAGGACCTCCAGTGTCGTGTTATATAAGGAATGTCAGATATTAGGGCAGTGGGGATCCCTTTACTCACAACCAAAACATTCTTTAATAGTATTATCCTATGTAAGTGTTAACTCAGTAACTGGCCTCACATAAATTCACATGTTATTTCTCTTCCATTCATACCAGATTTTACATCTTCTTTGGTCTGAAAGGACTATATTTGGATAGAAATCTTCTTAAATATGCCTCCAATTTCAAATCCTGGCTTTAAGTCTTGTGGGTCTTTAGCTCACCACAATAGTGTTAAATTCCACCAAATTCCTTCTGCTTCCAACAGCACGTTAAGATGGTCATTTGTGATCTTACTTTTTCTCTGAGCAGACTCTTTTTAATCCTTAGAAGTTCTTACTCCTTTCTTTAAGTGGCTTCTCTCAAACCTAAAATCTAAGCTCATATGGTTTCCCCTTAGAGTGGTCCAGTATCTCACCAGGCAGTAATACATACTTCCTGCCTACGGATCTCTCACATTTTAATCTACAGAGAATTAAATAACAGCAAACATGGCATTGCTTTATGAAATTGATATGTTTATTTCTCTTGTGGTCTGTGAGTTTCTAGGTGTGATTTAGACTTTTGTTCTAGCTATCTAGCACTAAGAGGACATTTATTAGATGAGTTGACATGCTCTTACTCTATGGAAGAAAGACGTCAGATATTGGAAATTGTCAAAGATAATGGTTTCATTAGTAACATTTGTTTAGTCATTGATACCAACAATATGATCTTTGCCTGAGCCTTGTGATGTTAGACGAGAGGCATGACCAGAAATATCCTCCTAAATATTTGTGTTCTAGGTTGAATGTAGTACCAGAAACCATCCTTCTCCATATGACACAAATAAAGTTCATAGATGCCCTTCCCTCTGTTTGTATACCTCCAACAAGACCAGAGAGAAAACCTCCTAATTTGTATTCTTTCTATCCTAAATGATTAGCCACTGATCAACTGGAATAACATGGTTCTTACTCAAGTTTGTTAAGCTTGGGTCCCTACCCTTGGACCTGGTTTTCTCTTTACAATTGTGTGATAGAATAAAAGATTGTTTTGATCTACTATCTGGTCATGATGCTTTGGTTTGAGTGTTATACTTTCTAGCCTGTTTATCTCTCTTTATTAAGAACTGCCTTCAGCTTGACTGTGGGGAAAATTTGGTAGAACCCTTCACTGTTAAATTAGTTACTCATTCCCCAATAGTCCTTTCAGGTAATGTCTCCACAAGGCAGTGACAAAAGTTTTGTTTTCATTTCATGATATCCTCTGTCTGCCTGGGGAATTTTCCATGCCCTAACCATGTTCATAGCTCTGTTTTATGAATTAACGGCTTACAACCTTGACTGCTTAATTTGCATATACTCTAGTAATTTCTTTCTAGAATTCAAAAAGCGTGGATACATTTCCTGTGACTTTGATAAGTTCATCTCATTTACTCATGGACACAGACTCTGTGTTGGTTTTATGTCTCTTCCTCTGGTTTTTTGTGAAGGCTGCCTTCATGGACTGTGGGTAGTGAATCCCTGCTTTTCTGGTCCTTAGACTGAACAATTTAGATAATCCTTCATTACTTATTTGGGCTTAGGTCCTATGCCTTCACTTTGTTACCCTCATTGGTCCTCCAGCAGTCTTGCCTTTATTCCCTGAGAATCATCTGGCAATGTTGGGAGACATTCTTGATTGCTGCAGTCAGGAAGAGGCAATTATCAATCACAACCCAGAGAGGTCAAGATGCAGCTAAAAACCTTATAATTTCTAAGACAATACCCCACAGCAAAACAATTGTCTTGTTACAGTGCCAAGGTTAAGAACCAATGGTTTACAGTGAGCCTTCCCTGTGCTAACAGACTGTCTTGAACATTTACTTAATCAAAAATTGAAATCAGGACAGCAAATCTTATCATACTGGCACACCTATCTTCATCTACTTACAATAGGACTCTTTCTTCCTTCCTTCCTTCCTTCCTTCCTTCCTTCCTTCCTTTCTTTCTTTCTTTCTTTCTTTCTTTCTTTCTTTCTTTCTTTCTTTCTTTCTTTCCATTCTTTTTTAGATAAAGTTCTTAAAGCCATAATAGGTTCTAGAGTCTAGAAGAAAATATGGAATAACAACCTTGCAGCAGAAATTTATTGATTAGTTTGTAACATTAGGTACAACACATGTTTACATCCAGTATTTGTGCTTTGGAGGATAAGTAAACATTGATTGGAGCACAAGAGTTTACACACAATATTCTGGGATTGTTAAAACAATAAGAATCTCTTTCCCATGTATTAGCACAAAGAAGCACAAACAGTTCAGTTGGAGATGATGAGTAGATTTCAGAGCCTGGTTAATTTGTCAGATTGAACACACACCTACATGGGGACCATCTGCATGATGAATTGTCCAATGAGGTCTGAAAAAGATTTCTGTCATGGGGCAAGGAGGTTATGGCTTGCCAGGAAGATTTCTTATACTTCTAGGATGTGGTCGATAGGCCAGCAAGGTTGACAATGATGGCGTGGGGCCTGGTTCACACTTAAAGTTATTCTATAAGCTTTAAAAATAGAGTAAAAGCATAGAATTTCAGAAGATACATACTAAACATCTTTCTGATTGAGAAAATAAAAGCAAATGTAGCATAATGAGTTGAACGGGAAAGAAGACTTTTAGTGTCATATAGATACACTGAATTTTATAGAGTGCATCTCTGCTATAAATTAAAAAAATGTGTTAAAGGCTTCTATTTCTCTAATTTAGTGTCAATACCAGCCATCCAGAAAGTCTGCACTCCTAGCTGGCTTTTTCAAGCACAAGGCCAGTACCCTGAATCCAGCATTATAAATATCTTTGGAGAAACATGTCCATTATACAGATGTCAACACACTCATGGTACAATTAACCACCATCGGCTCATGACACTCTAAAAGTTAAGACAATAATCTCTTCATAGTTTATGAAGCTTTAAAACAACTCAATATATTATTTAGTTTTGATAGTCTTTTCATAATTTACAATAAAACAAATGTTTTTCTCATATAATTCAATACACAAGCACATTTTTTTCTCTCAAAAGGCTATTATTTATTTTACTGTTTATTTTTAAAAGCTTGCCTTTAGGCAAGAATCCCATAATAATTTTTCTCAAGTAATAAATGTAGTGATGGAAAAAGGCAACCTTGAGCTCCCCTTTCCCAACTGAATGACATTAGTTTTTTGAGGAGCTTAGGAACACTTGGGAAGAGGTGCAATATTTATTGGCCTCTGCAAATAAATAAAATCACCTCATATGAACTTTGATTGCACTGTTACATGTGTGCTAGTATCTATTGATACTGGTTTGAGAGTGGAAATCTTTCACAAAAGGGCATGGAAGCTTTCAACTATATTCTAAGTATTTCCTTAGGTGGACAACCCCTATACCCACTAAGCAAAGTACAAGGAAAGTGTTAACATAATTTATAGAATCCCTGTAACCCGATGACTTTGTTTCTATTGACTCATATTGCTGGAGACATTATAGCTCATTCTCTATTGGGACATACATGTGGGTATAGCTTTCCTGGAGTCTGTGCTTGTTATAAACTTTCCTGTTTGGGCCACACTGAAGTATCTCTTTTTGACACCATTCTCATACAAGCCCTTTTGGACACGCCCATGATGATATTGATTAGTATAGACCTATATTTCACATTCTTTCAGATTCACTCCTTGTACATGGTACTGGAGCAGATTTTTAAATAGTTCTGCTAATGGGATGCTGTGTATTGAGAAAATTTCAGAGCATTTAGCGCAAACCACTGTAACCTAAAGCTGGGATAGAGGAAGGAAATTCTTTGAGGGGTATGCCTGACTTATCCTAGTTCCAGGAGCCAGTCAAAGAGACTCGGAGTTCCCTCTTTCTGCTCTGCATGCATTTTGCAGTACTGGACAACGGCATGAAATATATCTCCCACCTTCCAGGACTTCTGATGAACAAGCTTCACAACATCTAGAAACTGAAATAAGACACAGAGTTAGGACTCCCATATCATAGTATCCTTACCAGCATCTGTCCAAACAACCCTTCCAAAGACTGTCTGTAGATTGGAGTCTATACTTTAAGCATCTTTATTGTAAGGGGACATTGTCAAAGACAGTGTGTTTTTCTTTTTAGACCTTTCAGATAATAAAATCCTTCCATTTTGCAGTTATGTCCTCTAGACAATTGTCCTTAGAGGACAATTCCTCTAAGAGGCAATCTTTTAGGTAGCTAGTGTTTTTTTCAGGTTCACATTTAAAATCTGGGTTCAACTTTTTGTACCATGACTGCCAAACCATTTCTTATTGGATGTGCATATTAGGGAAATAAATTGAGTACTAAATTTCTGGGTAGGTAGAGTCACCTAATGCTTTCACAGACAATACTGATAGACACTTCTCCCTCCCCATGCTAAAGTTAAGCATCCAGATGTTTCTCTATAGAAATAGTTAAGGGAAAGCAAGGGCTTGTCTTAGATATGTCAGATAGTGTAGGTACCAGTTTTTGTTGGGCATACTGGAAAATTCTAGACTACAAGTGAATGATGGGCTTAGAAGATTGGGAAATCCATATATGATATTCTATTTCTGAAACCACATTGAAGTCCAGTGTGACAACCTGTCAAGTCCCTTACACAGATGCTTTTGTGGATTAGGAAGTGATACTTAATAAGATCTGGAAACAATAGTTAGTACTTTGGTATGTAGCAATGCTCCTTTAAATTCTGTTTTGGTGTCCAGATTGCAGAGAAGAATTTTCTATTTGGAACATCAGTTGAGGCGATAGCCTAGGAATATGGTAGCATCTTATGAAAAAGAAAGTGTTGTTTATTAAAACCACTAAGGACATAGTTTGGGTTTGTTTTTAAGACTGGTTTCCTGTATCCATTCCCTTTCATGTTGGTAGAGTCTAAATAAAGCAATTGTCTAGACTGAAAAATGAAACACTGTAAATATCTGGAAACATAAATATTAAAGAGTTTGAGGTTCTGTAAAGGAAGGCAGATGTCCATTCTATTATGGCGAGCAATCTCCCCAGAGTAGGGCACCATCTCAGCCCTGGTTTTCTGTCCTTTGCCTTCAATAAAGAGTCAGTGAATATTTGCTGAATGAAATAAAGGAGAGGAGGCCAAACAGAGTCAAATATATTGTAATTTCTCAAGAAATATAGGTAAACATCTAATATCATTGAAAAATAAGTTCACTACTAAAAGTATTCTTCAGTGTTAGGTAGCATGTTTGCACACATATAATTAAAAACAAACATGCGCACATGTATGATGGTTGTTTAATAATTCTCTACTGAAATGAAATGTCATAAAGATGGTTCTAGGCCGCAGGTCTTGGAGTAGGAAATGGCAGCAGCAAGTTTCTAAATAGAAGATGGCTCCAGGTAATGTCTCCCATTACAGGGTGACTGACAGCAGGCATATACACTTATAAGGAAAGATATCTATGACCTCACCTTCTATTCATGACAGCAGCAATGGAAGCCCAGCTTGTATACCTCTACGTGTCTTTGTTGTACTTTTGGAGAAATCACTGGTTGTCTGGGATGACTCTCCATCTTGTCTAGTTTCATCTCATCCTGATTCTGACACTTCAGGGCAGATGTGAACCCTTCATGGAAAGGCTTTGCTTATAATGCAAATGTCCCAAAGAATGAATGGTCCCAGGCAGCTGGTTTATGGAGACAGCTAAGAATGGTTTGTGAAATGTTACTTATATTTAAACTCAGATCAGGTTTGGGATGGAACAAGGGTAGAAACAGGAGGCTTTAGCGTATTAATGACAATGTGAATAGAGGGGCTGGAGGAGGCTATGACATCTGATTAATTCAGTTAATCAACCATTCTTTTCTTTTTTAATTTATTTATTTTATGTATGTGAGTTAACTGTAGCTGTCTTCAGACACACCAGAAGAGGGCATCAGCTCTCATCACAGATGGTTGTGAGCCACCATGTGGGTGCTGGGATTTGAACTCAGGACCTCTGGAAGAGTAGTCAGTGCTCTTAACCACTGAGCCATTTCTCCAGCCCTTAATCAACCATTCTTAGCTCTTACTGGAAATCTGAAGAATAGACAGATATCTATAGCCTGGATATTAAGCCTCTTTGAAATCATTGAGGGATGCTCATACGTCAAGACTTCTCACACAAGATTTCCCTGACAAGTCACAGATGACCTTTTGCCAAAATCTTCTATTAATGGTAGGTACATCTTTTTTCTTCACACATCTTGTGAAAGTCAAGTCAATGGAAAGTGTACCTACACTGAATTTGCTGTAGTTTCTTTCCTTAAACCCTAGCTTACTCTGCCATCACCTTACCACTTCTGTCTCTGAGGCACTGCTTGGGGGAAAACTTGGAAGGTTCTTCCCAGAACCTATTTTCAGCTTCCTTCGATCTACAGGGGCCTTTGGAAAGGACATTTCAGAGTGGTAAGGACCAAAAATGCCAACGAATGACCCAAAGTGCTTAAAGTGCCCTGGGGTTAGACCACTCGACTAGTAGTTTATGGGATGGCCATTGGCTAGCATATGTCTGCTGATTCCTAAGGTCAGTCTTTTATCCCATTAGACTACCTTGCTGTTATTGTTTCGCTTTTCTTTCTGAGACAGGCTCATCTTACAGAGCTCTGACCATCCTAGAATTTGCTATGAAGACCAGGATGATTTCAAAATAATGGCCACCCTATTGCTGGAAGGTGGAAACCTTCCAGGTACTGGGATCATAGAAATGTGGCAGCATGCCTCACTAAGGCAGCTTTAACAAAGGATCCGACCCCACTAAATGCAGCAGCTGTACTGGTTTAATTACTTGGATCCTGAAACCTTGAGGCAGGTGTGAAGTTGATGCATGTGATGGCCTTGTGTTTCCTTCATAAAAATTATTGAAATTGAAATAAAGTTGTGCGTAGACAGAAAGGGAATTTCTACCTCAGTGTTACAGCCTCTCGTCCATGTGGCACTCAGGATTCTGTGGCGTGCACAGCATTCTAGGTAAGTGCTCTCCCATGAACCCCTTTTTCAGTTTTGTATTCTGAGCCAAGGGCTTACTAAATTGCTCAAGGTCACCATAAACTCTACTACCCAGGCTGAAGTTGAATTTTCAGTTCTCTTGCCTCACTCAACCTCCCTAGAAGCTGAGATTTCTAAGATTTACCAGGTCACTGGGACCAGTTGGTTTTGTTGTTGTTGTCATGCTGTTTTTAGGGCTACAGTCTACTAGCAATTGACCCTAGAGCTTTCATTAAGCCTGCTTGATTTATGGTCATAATCAGCTTTAGTATGTTGGGGATTTGGGTTTTTAGGTTGCTCTCCTAACGAAGGAACAAGGACAGAAAACAATTTCTGTATCGACATTTCACAGTCAACAGTAATTGAATTCTTTTTCTGTAGACAACAATAGATTTTAGACTTTTTTTTAAAGCAAAAGTTGTGTTTTAGGAAACTTATGAGAATCTGTATTCTGTGACACTGTATCACAAGCCCATTTATCTCATGAAGAAAGCCTCATTAGCTGTTGGACCTTTGGATTCCCAGATGCACTTTGTGGATTTGCTTGTTTACAATTTATAGTACAATTAGGGAATTGCAGCAAGCTCTGTGTGTGTGTGTGTGTGTGTGTGTGTGTGTGTGTGTGTATGTGTGTGTCTGATTCATTCAGTGCATACTTCAGAAAGCTGTTACCATCTTTTGTTCCAAGGCAGAAATTAAACTTCACTAATCAGAGTGAGGGGGTCCCTACTTTTTCCCTGAAGTTATGGCTTATTAAACCCTGATTCTGAACTTGGGCTGGATTCTAGAGTTCTTGATCTTCACAAGGACCTAGTGCTTGGGTCTTAATTCCAGTGGAGAGTCTGAACTAAAGGTAAAGGTCTAGGTTTGGAAGGCTTTCTGGGGTGATTATAGTACTCCCCAATTTGAGATTTCTGATGAAAGGATTAATGTAATGGGAGTTTTTGAGTGGATGGAAGGAACTTACAGATCTGAGTTGTGAATGTGTCTTCCAGGTGATTCTGTTTTCATGGTTGTGGTTTAGACACCAACATTCTAGGTGCATCTTAATTTCTTTTTTCAGAATCAAGCCCGTCCTATCTCAACGTAGCTATTTATAAATGGTACCCTCTTGGTGTGTTCTAGAGACAATTAGTGCTTTGTTTCTGAACCAATATGCAAGTTCTGAGATGGTGGGAACTTTCGTCCACCTCACCCCTTTTTTTTTCCTGGGACTTGGAGCTTAGAACAGTACTGGCATGAGAGGGTCCTCTAGGAATGTTTGATGGGTGTTTTGAATGATATTGCAGGGCATGTAGTCTTCTAATGCATAAATAAAATACAGATGTAGGGGACGCTGGGGAGTGAAGGCACAGTGGGTCATTAGACAACTGACAGTGTACTAGGCGTGTGGGTTCCTCTTGCTTTGCCTTTTCTGTGCCTCATTTTTGCTGACTTTAAGTGCCAAGGTTTCATGAAGCCCTGTGAAAGATGCTGGTGTTCATGCTCCCCCCACCCTTTTCATTAAGTGGGAAGGTCAGTAAACTGAGACCACCATAAATAGATTTACATTAACTAAATTAACTGCTCAGAAAATGAAATCAGCACTCCTAGAAAGAAAGATTTAGGGTTTTGTGGCTGAGATGTAGTTCTGTTATTAGAATGCTCACTCAACAGGCATGAAGCCTGGGGTTCAGTTCCCAGAAAGACCCAAGCTGGCACATGACTCTAATACCAGCACAAGGGAGACTGAGGCAGGAAGGTCAGACATTCAAGGTTGGTGCTGGAGGGATGGATCAGCAGTTAAGTGCACATACTGCTCTTGTAGAAGACCCAAGAGCTGTTCCTAGCATCCATATTGGGCAACCCACACTAGCCTGTGTTTGTAAACAAACACAAAATAAACTGATGTGGGGTATTCGTATGTGGGTGTGCTTGATGCTGAATGACAGTGGGGGATAGGAGTTTCTGAACTTAGGGTTTCTTTTCTCTGAGAAGATGAGGAGCTAATGAAATGTTGCTGATTCCTCACGCTATCTCTACTGCTCCGTCTATAGTCATAAAACTCAGTCATAGACAACCAAAGGTGATACCCATTTATATCAAGGCCCTTGTATGCAGAGAGCCTTCATTAACTCAGAACGAAACCTGGATATCTTAGTCTTTAAGACTGCCTCATTTATATTTAAGTCCCGTGGGCCGATTGTCAGGAATATATGCAAGATCATCCCATGTTTTGTCCGGATAGCAGGAGTGAATCCCCTGTCTTCTTGAAACATTGTTATTTACAAAGACAAACATTCACTTTAAGGCTGAGAAGCTGGTAGATGTAATCAAATACCTAGTTAAGATGTGGTTTACAGATTAAAACATCAATAAAAGGCTCCCTACTCTTGCAAAAATGGAGAGTTTATTAGACTTAAATGAATGGAAGTGATTTCTTTAAAGTTATAGATTAAATTAAAATGTTTCATTAACATACCACCTGAAAATGCCCTGGGGGATGCTTTTATCAGCGAGGCACACAGATACAAAACCAACCCTTTATGTGAACCTCAGAACACTGTCTTCCTGACAACATTCTTGCTTCCATCCAGTGGGACAAGGGTAGTCCCATGCATGAGACAGTCCATGCATGAGACAGGCTAGGCATGGAGAAATTGAAGGGAGTGTTTATCAAGCAGGGAGCCCTGCATCACTTTGACAACAAAGGAAGGACAGTTAGGACACCTGGGTTGGGTGTATTTGAACATAAAAGAAGAACAAAGTGCTGGTTGAAGAGAGGCAGAAGTGGGAGAAGGGGTGGGGATGATCTCTCCAGCAGCCTATCTGACTGGCTGGGGTTACAGAGTGGGAGAGAAGGGGTGGGGAACGATCTCTCCAGCAGACAATCTGGTTGGCTAGGGGGTTACATAAACTTCGAAACTGTTCTAATTTTCCAATATGTGGGCAAGAAGACAAGGGCTTTATGTCAGGATGCTGGATTTTTGCACTGAACATAAGAGTGCAACTGCACATTGACGCCCCCCCAAAACAAAAACAAAAACAAAAGAAAACAAAACTAAAGATTGCAACCCTCATGCTATTTAACTAAGAGAGACACTTCTGGAGCTGAGGACCAAACCCAGGGCCTCGCACCTGCTAGGTCAGGGCTCTACCACTGAGCTAAATCCCCAACTCTGACACTTTTTAAAATAAAGAATTATTCAAGAGTGTTTTGCAGCAAAAACAGTGCTTAGGAATAATACAAAAGTACTTTTAGGAACACTGAAAAAGCTACGACTGTCCCCTCAGCTCCTTTTGTTTTTATCAGCAAGTTTGTAAGAAGCTGGAGGTTAATGAAGCACTGTTGTGAATATACAATCCTATCTTGGGTTTTGAAAGTATTCCCAAGATTTTCGTTTTTGTTTTCTGCTTTTGTTTGTTTTTGTTTTTGTTTTGCTTTTGGTTGAGAGAAATCGAGATGAAACCCTTCAAGCTCATGTGGATTGCATAGGCATTCACTGGATTTCCAACTGAGATAAAAAAAAAAAAAAAGCACAGAACTGTCTTGTTCTCTGACCCAGACACTGGACACGGTACCTTTTCAATTCTGCTTTCCTGAGATTTCTTAAAGTAGATTGTTGGGATGCCCAGCTCGGAGGCAGCTATCCACTGCAGAGTGGCTCGCAGCTCAGCATCAGGACACTCTGGCTCCAGGTCAAAGTTGATCACCAGTAGACTCCTCTGGGGGCTGGCTGCTCTCCCTGGCAGTCCAGAGGCACGTTCTGAACAGACACAACCACAACCTTACTCTGCTTTTCAAAGGGCCACCCCGGGGGCAATTGTATGTCAAAAGGATGGGAACATGGCTTACCCTTTACGCTTTCTGATTGTTCTTTAAGAATCTCCTTTTCTTCTACTAATTCACTTGGGGAGAAAACAACAGTATATGGTTGGTAAGGCTTCAGAAGAGTAAGTTGTAATGCATGATGAGGTAATGGGTGTTGCCGAGCTACAAACATCTGGAACTCATTCTTATGGTTTCACAGAACGGATTAGATCCAGGTGAGTACTGCCCAGGACATTTGGGTCTGCAATTCGTGTTCCCCACCACCAAGGAGAGTTCCCATGTGTCTTGAATGGCATTAGTTAGGAAAGTCAGTGGGGAAGAGTACATCTTTCCTTTCTTTTTCAATTCACTTCACATGAACCTCCACGGGGCTGAAGAATTAAAGAGAGGTTTGAAGTAACTAGTTATAATTTGCAGAGTTATCCTCCCCAGGCTTTTACCTGTCTCTTAATGGACTATCTTTTCTCATTTTATCACAATGTGTTTCTCTGTGCAGTGACAACAAGGCACATTGGAGTTTTAAAGTAGGAAGATACATTTACATGCCGATTGTTCTGTGAGCTGGAATAGAGACAATCAACAAACTGTAAAGCTTAAACATTATAACAGTGCGTCTCAGTAATAGAATCTTTATTCTTTTCCATTATTTTTATTTGGTAGAGCAGCCTGGAGATTGCTCATAACCCAACTTAACTGTTCCTTAGCCGTGGCTATGTTTACTATTGGAGGTTTTCAGTTGTTTCTTTTTTTTCTGTTTTATTTTTTGTTTGTTTGTTTTTTGCATGATGTGTACTTATTATAGAGCTCTGTCATGGGAAGACCCAGTACAAACTTCTGAAAACAGGCCATGTAGCTCAGTAGCTAGAAAGAAGTGACCATCATGGGAAGCCTGCACATGTCCTGTACTTTTCTAGTCTCTAGAAATTTATAATGGGGCTATCCAAGGTGTGTCTTTTAGTGATAGAAGATCATCTTATCTTCTCGGTTGCTGCTAAGATCTGGCTAATGCATTCTATTGTACGGGGGAATTCTATTTCATTAGTGTGGTAAGTCTCATTCGAGAGAAAGACTATAACCATTTTCCCACTCATGTCTAATTATTTGCAGGAATGCCAATCTTCTAAGGGTTCGAGTCTCTTCTTGATCTCTCTGCAAGTAGCACAAACAACCTAGGGATGGTGGGCGCAGCTTCTGGCATTACATAATGAAGGATGCTGAGCGGGGATGCAGGTGCTCTTGGCTTTGCCTCAGTACAAGTTTTTCTTGAGCTCCCAACTTTATATTACAGAGAAAGATGGAGAAAGTGCTAAGTTAATGTTTTCCAAAGGAGAAAAATTAATCTATCATAAAATATTTTTTGTTGAGTTGGCTTTTGGCCCCCTCTGAACAGATCATGTATGAATTCATGCTTACTTGAACATGTTACTTCATACTTATCCAGTGGTGAAATAAAAATCAATGGATCTGTAGTTAGCCAGAGGGAAATACATTAGGAATCATCATCAGATTCAATATGGCTTTATTTGTTCAGAATACCCAAATTATATTCTTAGTTATCAAATTAGAATATGATCCAGTTGATTGTCTAGGATAATCGTGAATTCTAGAAGTAGTCATGACTTCAGGTTGTCCCCTTACCCTCATTTGTGTTGTTTTATGTAGCATATCTCTAAGTGCTTGTTTTTTCTTTCGGTCTCTGAGAAGACCTCATATCAAGAGAGTGCAGTTACTGCCTGGGGGTGAAGGACATCATGACAACCCTTGACATTAGATATATTCCACATTGGTAACCCCAATGTCTACAAGCCAAGGAAAAGCCACTCATATCCAATTTTACTGAAATGACTATAACAAAAGTTAGTTTTTGAATAGTCTTCTGAGGGAGGCATGGTACAATTTAGATTGATTTTTTTTTTTTTTTTTGCTGGTTGTTTCTGTAAATCAAAAATAGGTAAGCGGACATATACTTCTAATTATATGGGTAAGTTTTATCTGCAATGACTACTGTGTAAGCGACAGGTTTGAAACCAAGAAAGCAGGCAGTAATGGGTTGGAGTTTTAGTCCTCCACTCCAGTGACATGGAACCACAGTGGCACAGACATAATGAGTTGGTGGCTAGGCACAACCTTCATGATCACGATGGATTGCCAGATGGAATTGGAGCGGTGCTGTCAGTCACTGAGTCATGTGGCTACTTACTTAATCATGGGAGAAGACGGTATGCTTTCCTGATAAATGTCCAGGTCCATAATGCCAAGACTGCTAGTGCCACTAGTGTTGCCATTGCTGACAAAGCAAAAGTTTACATATTAATAATGCCTGTCTCCATGCTTGGCCGCACTGCCGGCTCTCACGTTCCACTGTCGGGAGAGCGCCTTTGTTGCTCCCTGGGACATGATTGGTTTGTGCCTGACCTTCTGCACTGATACTGATGCTTGACCAAACTAAAGGAAGACACAAGGTAGAAGACCACTGACTGTGCTTATGACAGTAATACTGATGCTGATTTATAATGTGTGAAGTGGTGTCATACGCAGTGGGTCATACATAATTGATAATAATCAATGTTTCTCTTTAGGTCTTTATTCTGGCTAGAGAGAGAGGGTATGTATCATGAAGACTCCTTGTCATTGGATGTACTTACAGAGTTGAATATACTTGTATCTTGAAGGAAACCAGAGACCCATGGTCTCCCTTTGTTATAGGGAACATTTTTCTTAGACATATTCTGTAAGTTTATACAGAATATAAATATATTCCATAAGAATATACATTTGGCTTCTTGTTTTCCTTGAGCACTATAGAGTTTCCATATACAAATATGGGTAAGGTTTTGTTTTTTCAACCTTAGAGAAGGAACAACATGTGGCTCCATGTGTCTCATAGAGAAAGAATATTGTATAATATCATTATTGCAAGGTGTATAATCAACATATGGTCTGCTTATGAGCATGGGCTATGCTCTCTAAAACATAGTCCTCCTATGGCTTTTTTTAAGACTCTGTACTTGCAAAATAGAACCTAGCTAATTCTTACCAAACTCACTGAGGAGTCTCCTAACACATTCTGTACTTTCCAACAATCTCTTTCCCAAGCAAGGTTTTACAATAGTGACTGCTGGTATACTTTATAATGGGGCTTTGTTCCCTCAGGTTTGGGTGGGTCACCAAGAAGACTCTTGAATCTTAAAGTTCTTGTCTGGAGTTTTAAGCAAGGCACTGAAGTTGCAACAGTCTGAAACCTGACACTCTGAATCCAAAGATTAAAGTTATCTCTGTTTTTCTGTCTCTATTTTATAACATTTAGTGAGAATATTTGAAATTTGAGACCACTTATTTAATGTAAAATGTTGCTGTGTCTTAGATTTTTACTGCCAGGAATTGGACTTTCAAAGATCTTTTATCTACACTTGGGTGTTCAGTCTCATATTCTAGCCATCCTCTCTGACTTTCTGTGGTCTTAATGGCCTGGGGTCAAAAAGATTCTTGATAAAAAAAAATCATGTTGGTGGTTACAGCTAGATGCTCCTCTCTAGCTTTTCCAGAAACAACACAGAGGGCACAGAAGATAAAGGAAGGAAAAAGTCAGGGCAAGCAGTACAATACAGTGTGGAAACACTTGCTTTGTGGAAACCTAGCCTGGGTTGCATCTGAAATACACATGAATCTGACAGAAAGTTCAAATTCATGAATTATAACATCAGTTTTTTTTTTTTTTTGGTTCTTTTTTTCGGAGCTGGGGACCGAACCCAGGGCCTTGTGCTTCCTAGGTAAGCGCTCTACCACTGAGCTAAATCCCCAGCTATAACATCAGTTTTAATTAAAACAAACTAACAGTTCTTAGCACTGAGTGTACCTGGTGTGTCTTTTAGGGAAGGGTGCACAGCCTACTATTAAATATGGCCAAGGTAATTCAAGTCCTACCTAGATATTAAGATAGCTTTTAGCCCAATCATGATATGCAGGGACTACGGTCCCCCCTTGTTTTTTTTTTTTTTTTTTTTTCTTCCTCCCTGTTCTATTAAGGGCACCTGGCACTGAACCGTAGCATGCATTTTTGCAATCCTTATTGAGGCCACCTTCCTTAGGGAAGAGGAAGTACGTACCTCATGGACCGCTCACTGAGCTGCAGAAAGCTACTTGTGTCATCTGGGTTGTCCTCCTCATTGGCCAGCTGGGACCAGCTGCCTGTACTCTCTTCGCTGCTGCTAGGAGGGTTCCGGGACTCATCTAGGGTTATGTCTTCTTTCAAGACATCCACTTCTAATTCTTCTCTGGTCTCAAGGCTGTCACTGTAGACATCAAGACATTATTACCAAGAGAGGAAGCACAACATGGAGCTGTTCCCAGAGCCCTACATTGGGCACCTATGTGTGTCTCCACACACTAGGCAAGATGGTGGTCATGGATGGAGTCTTTCTGCAAGTGGCTGCTCCCTTTGAAGCCAAATAGTATTTTTCTTCTCATAATTAAATTCCACCAGCTTTCCTGTGCTCTCACTTACTATTTTCTGTGTTTATTTTTACAGTATGTTGAGAAGAAGCAGTGGGATACTGTGGTGTTTATCATATTTATTTGTGTGTGTGTGGGTGGGGGGTGGTGTGCACCATGGGACTCACTTATGTGGGGGTCAGAGGGAAACTTGAGAGAATTGGATCTTTCCTTCCACCTGTGGACATGGGTGATGGAAACTCAGGTTGCTAGCTGGACAGGTGGCACGTGTCCTCAGACAACAGTGTGGTTGTCCACAGTGTTCTTTCCCATTTAATAACACTGGATTTCCTTCCTACAGTATTGAGATTTCCATATAGAAGAGAGGATGGCGTGATTAAAGGCGATGATGTTCAGTTTAAAGAAATATATGCATGGAATAAACATGGGAATAAAGGAGGAGGCTCTGGCCTCCTTTATTCACCCAGTTAAAAAGCAAATTGGGGCCCAATTCCTTCTTAATTTAGGGCCTTATACTATAGAAAAATTCATTAAGGGTATTTCTTGCTGAGAAGGGAGCTAAATCCTAGTGACTGATGTAGACTCTCCAGGTTAACAGATAAGCCTGTCAGCACATTTTGTTTTATCTCAATTTCATGCTCTATTTACAGAGAACCTCACATCTGAGCCGTATAAAGGAAATTCAGCACCAGTCCTGATTAGGCAGAGTGCTCGGTTTTTATTTGCTTACGCGAGAAGCTTATCTTCCTGCTCTACGTATTCTTTGGTGAATGATGTACAAGTGTGCAATGCAGATGTGTGTCCTCTGGCAAGCCTCTGTTCTGACCCCTCAGTTCCCACAAGCGCTCTGGGAGGACAAGGGCCTTATCGAAGTCAATTGTCCAGTTGCCATGGTGGAAAGAAGCCCAGTGCTCTCTTGATTTTAGCTCACACGCCCACGGACCATCTGTATCACAGTTGTAAGATTTCCTTAGGTCAGGTTTTCTTCGACCACAATCTGACTGTGCTTATCTGAAGCCATCGCCATAAATGGAAAGCAGATATCACTCAGCATAGGTAGAAGGCAGCATTTAAGCACATGGCTGTGAGAGCCCTCAGTACGGGCTGTGCAGTGTTCAGTAACATAGATATATTGTTTATTATCATAGGAAACCCTTTGAAAGGAGAAATGAGAGCAAGCATTTTTACATCTCACAAATTTTCTTTGATTATGCATTCATATGCACGTATTCATTAGTCTTTGAGGTAAAAAGAGCATTTGATTTTTTAATTTTATTTTTATTTGATTATTTTTATCTCCCTTTATTTTTATAATCATTGACGTATACACTCCCCAGTTTGATTATTCACTTTCAACTACTTTTTAAATTTAATTCATTCATCTATTTATTTGGTTTTATTTTTTCTTGCATTTATTTGTTTATTTTGTGTATGAAAGTATGTGGAAGAGCCTGCACCAACAGCATGGGTGTAGAGGTCAGAGAACAACATTTCCAGAGCTTATTTCCTTCTACCACATGGGTCCTGGGGATCAAACTCGGGTCTGCAGGCTTTGCCCACTGAGAATATCACACCAGCCCTGATCGTTTTTAGTTTTTCAAGATGGACACTTAGAATATAGATAAACTTCTCTGATTAAAAAAACAAAAATACTTAAATGTATGGATTTCTTCTGTAAGTAGCATTACCATGTTGTCATGAATTTCGGCAGGTGTGTATTTTTCATCTGGAGTTTATTCTAACATCCCCTGGGAGCAAAAGATAGGATGTTAATTTCTAATAAAACAATTTCTAATTATTATGGAAGATTTGGTGGACATCCTTAACTTTTGGGTTAAGTCCAGAATGATCCGAGAATACATTCTATATGTTTTAGATTCCTTTAAATGGACCAACTTGCATTTTGGCCTATGGTACACCTTGACAAATGCTTCAAGTTCACCTGAAAAAAATCCTATGCGGGGTCATTTTGAGTTGTATATGTTAATTGTATAGGTTGAGTTGATTGGGAACACTGCTCACCTTCCTTTTTTTTTTTTTTTATTAACTTGAGTGTTTCTTATTTACATTTCGAGTGTTATTCCCTTTCCCGGTTTCCCGGCCAACATCCCCCTAACCCCTCCCCCTCCCTTCTTTATGGGTGTTCCCCTCCCCATCCTCCCCTCATTACCGCCCTCCCCGCAACAATCATGTTCACTGGGGGTTCAGTCTTAGCAGGACCAAGGGCTTCCCCTTCCACTGGTGATCTTACTAGGATATTCATTGCTACCTATGAGGTCAGAGTCCAGGGTCAGTCCATGTATAGTCTTTGGGTAGTGGCTTAGTCCCTGGAAGCTCTGGTTCCTTGGCATTGTTGTTCATATGGGGTTTTGAGCCCCTTCAAGCTCTTTCAGTCCTTTCTCTGATTCCTTCAATGGGGGTCCTGTTCTTAGTTCAGTGGTTTGCTGCTGGCATTTGCCTCTGTATTTGCTGTATTCTGGGTGTGTCTCTCAGGAGAGATCTACATCCGGTTCCTGTTGGCCTGCACTTCTTTGCTTCATCCATCTTGTCTAATTGGGTGGCTATATATGTATGGGCCACATGTGGGGCAGGCTCTGAATGGGTGTTCCTTCTGCCTCTGTTTTAATCTTTCCCTCCCTATTCCTTGCCAAGGGTATTCTTGTTCCCCTTTTAAAGAAGGAGTGAAGCATTCGCATTTTGATCATCCATCTTGAGTTTCATGTGTTCTGTGCATCTAGGGTAATTCAAGCATTTGGGCTAATAGCCACTTATCAATGAGTGCATACCATGTGTGTTTTTCTGTGATTGGGTTACCCCACTCAGGATGATATTTTCCAGTTCCCTCCATTTGCCTATGAATTTCATAAAGTCATTGTTTTTGATAGCTGAGTAATATTCCATTGTGTAGATGTACTACATTTTCTGTATCCATTCCTCTGTTGAAGGGCATCTGGGTTCTATCCCTCACCTTCCTTTAAATGATATTGTATTAGGTGTTTGAAAATTTCAAACAATGTATTTTGGACATATTCATCCTCCTCCTTGAATTCCTCCCACTCCATTTCCAGACCCCTCCTTCCCAACTTTGAGATGTCTCCCTCTTTATTTTTTTCTTTCTTTTCCCATGAGTTGAACTGGTAGCCCAACTGGTCTTTCTAGTGGTGAGTGTTCTGGGTGTGGCCAACTTACTAAGGGTTCCATCAATAAAGAAAACCATCACTCCCTTTCACAGCAGCTCTTCAGCCCTCGGAGAATTTCATGTCTCCTTTTCCTGTTCTGTAATGGGATTTTGTCAAGGTGGAGTTTGAATAGGACTTGTTGGAGTCTTGTCTCTTCAGTTCATTATATGCATCTGCCTTGTTGTATAGAAGGTTTCTTGATGTTGCTTCTCTTGTAAATATACACACATACTTCCAACATGCTCACATATATTTTATTATTTCATGAATTATTAAGATTAGAATGTTACATTTCCAGTATAATTCTTTGCCCATTTCTCCTTGTAGTTTTTAAAAGTTATCATTTGATGTTTTATTACTTAGGTGGTTCAGTACACAAGAAGGTTGTCTGTTGGATGGATTGACCTTCTTAGCTTATAAAACATCATTATCTCTGGCAATACTCTTTATCCTGAGGCTATTTGACCTTTTAAAATATTTTTGTTTCCCATCCTTTTACTCTTGGCCCATTTCAATCTTTATATTTTAGATGCACAAAGCTTATGCTAGGATTATGCATTTTTATGCAATAGGATAATCTCTGCTTTTAGCTGAAGTGTTTAGATCATTGATAATTAATGTGACTATCAATAAGGCTGGGTTTAAATATATAATCTTGTTTTCTATCTGTCCCATCTGTTTGGAGTTTCATTTTTCCTTGACTCCAGATTCCGTTTAATTAACTGAGCAATTTTTAGATTTTTAAATTTTATTTCTACTATTGACTTACAAGTATAATTCTGCTTCATATTTTAGTGGTTACTGCAGGACTTTTGATGTTTACATTCAATGCATAGATTATTGTCACATTGCATTATAAAACTGACATGTAATGAAATGTGTGTTGTATAATGGCCTGTATGTGACATACTTCTGTTTTTCTTCTTCCTATACTTTGTACCATATATGACATATATTTTAGCTTTTCACATACCATAAAATGTTTTAGAAAACCTTTTCTACTTAAAATAGTAAATTTTGAAGAAATGTAAAATAATATAAGACTTGTTTTACATTGGCCCACCTTGTTTTTGTATGTGACCCTCTTTGCCTCTTTATCTATCTTGAAGTCATTGTTAATATTCATTTCCATCAATCCACAAAATTCTACTAACACTTATATAGCTCCTAGTGGTGTATATAAGTATATATGAATCTATATAAGTATATATGAATATATATATATATTGTTTTTTAATGAACATCAGTTGCTTAGTTTTGAAAGAAACCGACAACTGTCTTCCAGGGCGTTCATCCATTTTACACTGAAGCTGCACAATGCTCAGCTACCACACGCCATGAGGAAATTTCAAATTCAAACAACAGAATATGCTGAATATCTATTAATATGAACAAAATCCAAATCATTACGCAGCTTTTTTATCATGTGTCCAATACCTGAGAGAAATAATTGAAGGAAGATAGGTTCACTTAAGCTCATGACTTAGGATGCTTCAGTCCATGGCTACTTGGGTATGTTGCTTCTAGGCTCACACACGGTGAAGTTGAACATCATGGTAGCATCGTATGGTAGAGCAAAGTAGCTGTCTTCATGACAGATGAGAGGTAAAGACTCAAACACAAAGTATAGCCCCAGGGGTACTTCTCAACCTACTTCTTCCGACTAGACCTCACCTCTAAGTTTCCAATCACCTCCCAATAATGTAGTCAAATGATGGATCAGTTCACAGATTGATACAAAGATTACATGAAACCTTCATGGTAGAATCTCTTCCTAATGATTCTGCCTACTAGCTGGGAACCTAGCCTTTGATGCTCAAACCTTTGTCGGTTTTCTAATAAGTTGTTCATTTTCTTACTCCTGAATTTTGAAAGATTTTCTTTTCATTGAAGTCATGCTGTTTTATTAGGACAGTCACATCTTTTTGCCAACATATAAGAACATTCTGAAGTGTAACATTTTAGATAATATTGTTTATCAGGTGTGCCTTTTAGAAACACACTTTTAGTCTGTGTCTTATCTCACTCTGTTGGCAGAAACCATGTAAGGAGAAAAGGACTTCTTCATGTTCATGATGGGAGGCTACTGTTCCACACGATAGGCAGACAAAGCAGGAGGAGCTTGAAGCAATGGGTCACATGGCCTCCACAGTCTGGAAGCAAAGAAAGGGGAATGATGGTGTTCCTCGGGCCTCTTCTAAGTTTTCTTTTTATTTGGTCTTGTACTTTAGCCCAAGTGACAGTACCACCAACATTCAAGGTGGATCTTCTCTCTTCAACTAAACCAACAGGAGACATCTTCATAGCCAGATCTAGAAGGATACTCTTTGAGTCTAAGTCCAGCTAACTTGACAAGGAAGATGAGTCATCGAAATGGATGCCTGGTTGTTACGGAAACTACTGAAGAATCCTTGTTTTCTTTCTTTTGTAAATATTTATCTTTCCTCTTTTAAATGTTTATTTTTACTTTAAGTATATGAATGTTTGCCTTCGTGTATGTCAAGATACCAGGTGCATGCCTATTGACTGGGGAGGCCAGAAGAAGGCATCAGATTCCTTGGAAGTAGAGTTAAGGGAGTTAAGGATGATTGTGAGCCCAATCTTGTGGATGCTGCGATCCAAATCCAGGTCCTTTGCGAAATCTGTGAATATTCTTAACTGCTGAGCCATCTCTCCAGCCCAGAGACGTTGTCTTCTAAATTATATCTCTTTGCTCATTTGTCCCAGACCACTTGACTCTATTTGTACAGGTCTGTTGCATGCTCCTGAAACATCAGATTCCTCCAATGCTTGGGATATGCTCTAACCGCGTAGGGGTCAGTGTATTACTTCTGTTTAAGATTTAATGTGTCAAAAGTTAAATAATTGCTTTTTAGTCCCCTGCATGTCATGCTGTGTTAAGGAGAAAGTGATGGCCACCAACAGGATACTATTTATCTTCTTTAAAGGATTGAGAACTGTAGTCTATACATCTTCAAAATATTATACTAATGAGTCAACAGATGATTGCATTCAGGGATGATTGCCACAGTGAACTCTCAGTTATGACTCTTTTTTTTAAATCAAGTAATCAAAAAGTAAGGAAGTGGATTTTATTTCACTGTGTTGAATTTTAACGTCATTTTAAAGAACCATGAAGATGCCCCTCAGAGACGACCCTAAAGTATCCTCAGGACACAATCTTTCTCCACCACCAAGCAGCATTCAGACTGCCCCTGTCACATTCCCTACGCTCGCATGTAAGTTGGTTGAACTCTTCCATGGGGAATGGAGTTCTGGTTCCAGCTATTTTGACAAATCAAATCCCATGGCAGCAACTCTGACCTCAGAAAATTTAACTCAACTGTGACTAATTTTTCTGCTTGGCAATCCTGGGAATTGTCTTGTTTCAATAAAACTCTTACATTGCTCATGACAGGCTTCCCCTTGGGGAAATCAGCATCTCCTGAAATAAAAGCCACCACAAACCTTCACCCAAATGACATTATAAATAGCAATGGCAGCCAAGTGAATTTATTGACTGCTCATAATAAAGTATTGCATTAAGCATTTTGTGTACAAATCATTTAAACTTTTAAGAATTATTTTACATTATAATTATTATCATTTCTACTTATGAGATGGATTAGGAAACCATTTCAGGCCTGTATTAATTAAGGTAGTATAGTAATTCATGTTGTAGAATGATTATTTATATTGGTCTATAAAACAAAAATGATATTCAATCTTTAGTCTTTGTGCTTTGTAATCAGAGCCAACTCCTTCTGGGGTGGATAGTCTACACCATTTCTGCTTTATTGGATGGAAAACAGAATCATATATGTATATCTGTCCTGAGAGATCACATGCTTGAGTGATTATATGGACCGAGAATCTGGGTCAGCTGTAGCTTTTTTTTTCCCATACAGAATGTAAAGCTTTATGTAACTTTTCTAGGTTATGTATGCATATAGAATAACATCAATGATGTTTAATCTAATATTTGGCAATAATCATTATTATTTGATTGTGTCAACAACCACAAAGCATGTAGGATACTCATTCCCAAGGCTTCCTAACTCCATGGCATTCACTGACTAAACATCTTCCAGCTTTTACCGACTTTAAGTCAGGTAGCTGAAATCAGTGTGTGTCTCTCTTTCAAACTATAACATTCAAATATGCATTTCAAACTATGCATTCCAAACTATAACAATTCTGAAAAATTACACATTGGCTATTTTGTATTGTTAGCTCACACCGGTGGGACCCAGAGTCCCAACAGAGATTCTTAGAATAAGATGCAAAAAACAAACCAACAAAAAAAAAATCCATTGAGAAGAGATGCCAAAAAAATTTAATCCCTAAAACTAAAGTTTTTTTAAATGTAATTATTTCCAAATAAAAAAAATTGTTATTGCTTAGTTATTGCTGTCTTTGCTTGAAAATCACCATGAATAAATTTGAAAGCCTCAAAACCATTCAGGAACTTCATTTAATGAGGAGAATTATGCTGTGTTTCTTTTGTTATATAAAGGAATTGAGTTTGTTCTGGAAATAAATATAAGTTACTCACAATCCTTCCCTTCCTCCCCTTCCTTCTCTCCTTCCTTCTCTCCTTCCTTCCTTCCTTCCTTCCTTTCTTCCTTCCTTCCTTCCCTTCCTTCCTTCCTTCCCTTCCTTCCTTCCTTCCTTCCCTTCCTTCCTTCCTTCCTTCCTTCCTTCCTTCCTTCCTTCCTTCCCTTCCTTCTTTATTTTGCAGTAGGCAGATATTTTATTATGCCACAATTATAGAATGAAATCAGTTTTGAATTCCAAATGGTTACCTGTCCCGTTTCAGTATTGCCCTGGTTATCTAAAATGCAGAGGACATCTTCAAACGAATATTCTCAGTTAATTACAAAATGGCCTAAAAGGATCCCCCCGCCCCCCAGCTAACTGCAAGTTACACCAGAACTTTATCAGGTTCTGACTGGTTTTATAGTAATCATTCATGAAACATAGTTAAACACTAACTAGAAGGGCCAGGAGGTGGCTTGATCCCTTTGGATGTGGGGATGAATTCGCTTTACTTGGTATTTGAGTGACATGCAAGAAAAACATAGCATTTTGAGCCAAGAGTTATCATAGGTATATGAATAAAATTCCACAAGATGACCAGGAGGATTATTGATCTTGGAGGGGATAGAAGATTGCATTCTAAACAAAATAAAACAGCAGGCACATGAGGGGATGTGACCTTTGCCTATAGTTACAGCAGGTGAGAAGAACAGGGACCTTAGGAAAGATGGTCTAAAATGTCAGTGAATAAGATGAGAGGAACATCTCCCTTTCTGTACATGTGCAGGAGCCTATTTATTGTCTTGGGAATGTATATTGTTATTGTACATTGATAACACCCCTATATTCCTCGCTAAGACTTAGACTAACCCTAAATGATAAACTCTGGTGAGCATGAGTCCTGTATAGCTTAAGAGATGATCAACTTACTGAGAGCTTTGACAGGCGCTCAGGGCTGTGTCTTCGCTTCTGGCCACATCTGGGATGGTTTCCTCAGGCTGGGGCCCTTCTGCTTCCTCTAGGGAGCCACTTTGGGGAAGTAAGGTTTCAGATTCTCCAACGCATTCTTCTTTCTGATCGGTCTCTATCTGAATCAAAGGCACCTCCCTTGAGCAAAGAGACCGCCTGGGGCTTTTGAGAGCAACAGCATTGTGGCATGCAGAGGTTTCTCTTGTAGGATCAAAACCACTGGGCTTTTTAACAGGAGCCATTTTGCTTGGAGATGACACTGGGGAACAATTGCCTTCAGTGACAGCATCCTTTCTCTGGTAATCAACAGACTCCTGTACAAGTAGAGCTGGTCCCTTGTGTCCTGTGCCGGTGACTAGTCTGTTGGCACACTTCTCTACTTGCGAAGGCGAGCCGCCAGAAACAGGACCAGGGCTAGCGTTAGCTGCCTCGCCGTCATCAGCAATGATTTTGTTCTTTCTCATGAGAGCCTCAATGGAGCTGGCCCATGTTTCATGAATTAGCATGTTTGTGATCTGGTCAGTCCCACTTCGGCGATATAAACAGGAGTCTGATTTGCAGAGGCCAGACGAGGAAGCCCTACTGACTGGCTGTACATTTATAGAATCTTGAGGGCAGTTTTGGGCAAAACCATCTAAGGAGTTGGCTTTGATAGGTGCATTTACTGTTAACCTGGAGCACGGGGACCTGCTGTCAGGCATAGATGACTGCCTGTAACACAGTGGGGATCGCGCGGAAGGAGACAGCAAGCCCGTGCTCCAATCATGGCTGCTTCGTCTGGACAGGGCGCCATCTTTGTTTTCTTTGGCAATGTCTCTCAGCATGTACTTATAGAACTCCTCTGTTATGCTTTCTGTGCTGGACTGCTTAGAGGGGCAGCTTGGTCTTACGTTGAGG
Organism: Rattus norvegicus; assembly: GCF_021556685.1. Classification (NCBI taxonomy): domain Eukaryota; kingdom Metazoa; phylum Chordata; class Mammalia; order Rodentia; family Muridae; genus Rattus; species Rattus norvegicus. Next base: position 99,655,311 of record NC_141542.1, read on the forward strand.
TGGTCGTTTTTCTGGCATGCCTGCTGGATTGCTGAGTTCAGGATACTGCTGGCATTTTTGCCAGCGTAGTAATCCAGCAGCAACTCGAACCCCCTCCCTTCGTTTTCCATCTGTTTCACCATGAACCTGGAAAACTCATCGGTGATGCTCTCACAGCTGGACTGTTTGGAGACTGAGCTGGCCCTGCTAACGGGTTGGCTTAAGGTACTCATTAAACCCAGGCTGTTTACAAAGACCCTGGCTTCAGAGTCCTCCTCCGGAATACTTTCACAGCTCGAGGCCTTCAGCCGGTTCCACCTATCACCACCCAGAAGCCGATTCCGGGAACAACTCTGGGTTTGCCACACTCCATCCACCGTGGAGAATTCTGTTAGGTTCATGATCTTGGCTGCCACTTCATTTGCAAAAGTACTGACGGAATCGGGAATGTCTTCGAGGTTCATGGACTCATCCATGACTCTGTTCATCAGCTTCTCTTTCAGCTCTGGGTGCTCATCTGCTTTTCTCTTGATCTCACTGAGGCGAGGTGGCTTGTGTTTCCTCACAGTGCTTCCCGTGCCCGAGTTTTCCTTCTTCCTCTTCAAGGATCGGCAGGATGCGTTAGGCGTCATCAGAAATTCGTTCCCTCTCTTCCAAGCACAAAACCACGGCTGTTTTCCATGGGAGTTGTCAAGGCAGATTGCTGCGATTTCAGTTGCCATGGAGACAACAGTCTCTGCCAATTCTTCCGCAAAGTTTGTGATGCCATAGACCTCGGACTGCTTTGCCTCTAGTGTAGATTGATCAGGAACCACTAGGTCATCCCCTAACAAGGATAGGTTAATTTGAGCTTCGTTGTTTAGAGTTGTGGCACAAGTGTGTTTCTCTTGGGCTTTTGGAACAATGCTGTCTTCAGATTCCTGGAAGGTACTACGGACCTCTCCTACTGTTGTTAATTTTCCTATATCTGTAGAAGTTCTTTGTTCACTGCTGTCATAACTTAGTGTATGAAGAGGGTTTCTTGTATCCTCTCCCACAATCCCTTTTGGATACATTTCCTTGGGGAATGTCCTAGCAGTTGAATCAAGCATTCTGTGACTGCATGAGAATTCAGATTGCAGCCTGGGGTTGTTGACCAGTTCTGGCCTTGCTCCTCCCTTGTCTGGCTTAGGAGATGCATCTTCTACAAGATCTCTGATGACAAGGCCAGTACCGTGTGCATTGCTAGAGGGATGGCTGCTGGAGCAAGCCGAGGCTTTAACCCATGCATGACCAGCAGCCTTATCAAATGACTGGCAACCTAAGGGCCCTGACTCTGTCCAAGTGACAGTCTCCTTAGAAAGGCCAGCGGGATGCTCACCCAGTGTTACGATGTGATTCATCTTTCTGAAGGTGAAGCACATCACGTTGTGCAGCAACTGGTTCACACTTTCCATTAAGGTGTTCAGAGTCCCACCGGGATGCCTTTCCTCGGTGGGGTGAGCCATGATATTTTTCTGGTGCAGCTCATCAATGGAATGCTTGAGGATGACATTGGACAAGGTGTGTGCCAGTTCATTCCTTCGAACATTTTCTGTGCACAGCATCTGGGTTTTAGAAGTGGTTTCTATGATCCTCCGGTTCACAGATTCCAAGAGCTCTCCGACGCTGCTGTATGCATTCGGCCTCGCTAAAACCAGAGTAGCCTCCCTGAGCAGAGCCTCTGCAATGGCTTCCTTCCCCAGTTCTGTGCTTTCCTCTGTCACTAAACTTCCAATGGAGGATCTTTCTTCAGAAGCCCCAGGTGTGGGCAGGAGGTCACTTGGAGCTACAGAATATGTCACCTCTTCTCTTTCCCCTAGGCCACAGACAGCAACAGCGCTTGCCACTTGGGTCATGCCACACAGAGCTGATGGGAAGGAGTATTCAGTTGTAGAAGGTCCCATGAATACTCTGGGCACTGGAGTTTGCTGTATCCCATTGCCTCTCTGGGTGTAGGTAGATACCAGAGATTCTTGCTCCATGGTGAATCTTTCTGTGGCCTGTGGACTGGAAGTGGTTCCAATCACAGTGGCTGCACAAGCCAAAGCAACTTCTAGGGCACTCTGAGTGGGTCTGCTGGAGCTCTCTTCAGAAAAGATGCCCGGGGTCTCGACAGACACTTCCAGGTCGGGCCAGGAGGAGACACTTGGCTCAGGGGCTGTGTCGCTGCCCTCTGGGCTCTGCACGATGACAATTTTAGGAAGCTCATTCCATGAACGAGGGACCACCATATCTTTGGTGCAACAACCACTGGGGAGCAGAGCGCTTCCCACAGAGAAACTGACTGCAGATTCCTGGGGGAGTGTAGGTTGCGACTGAGACAATCGGATGAAGGCATCTTGCATTACAGATTCTGCTAAGTTGGTAGCGTACTCGCCCGCGGTGGCTTCTCCATTTTGAACGGGAGGAAGGGAGTTTGGAGTGGCGTCATGGTCTCTGTGGTTGCTTCCCTGCTCAGTGAGTACACCACATGAAGAAACCATGGAGAGATAGGCATCCCTGGGGATGAACAGCATCTGAGATGTTTCTATTTCTCCTCTGATATTTTCGGGGTAAGAGTAGTTCGTGGCTGGCTGCTTGCTCCCCGCCACTTCACTTTTCAAGCGTGATGGTCTGGCTGAAGGATTGAGACTTTGCAGGGCTGTGTTCTCTGCTGTGTTTTCCTTTGACCTTTCTGTTTTCATTGAGGGCATACGGTGTTTTCTGATGTGTTTTTCACCTAAAGCACAATGCAATATTTCCTTGTGGTAATCCCATCCTTCCTGGGTAGCTTCCTTTGGCCTTTTGCTTTCCAGAACGTTAGCTGACACATTTATAGTTTCCAAACCTAGCGAAGGGGAATTGAGGAACATCGTTACTCTTTAGGTAGCAGATTCTAATGGGCCCAAACTAATAATTACCTTCTAAATTTGCTTCCGTCTTGGGGACTGTTGTGTCAGGTAAAGTGACTCTGATAAGGATGTTCAATTTCACTAAGGAACATTGTCCAATAAAACACCTTTAATGTGGTACACAAATGACAGGGTTACAGTGGTGGTGGTGATGAGGGGAAGAAGGTGTTTGAGAATGATGGCATGTCTGTATCCTGATTGGCTCAGGCAGAGCATGTCAAATACAGAGGCGAATGTAAGCAGCAAACCACTGAACTGAGAACGAGGTCCCCCTTGGAGGAGTTAGAGAAAGGATTGAAGGGGCTGAAGGGGCTTGTAACCCCATAAGAACAACACCAACCAACCAGAGCTCCCAGGGACTAAACCACTACCCACAGACTACACATGGACAGACCCAGGGCTCCAGCTGCCTATGTAGCAGATGATGGCCTTGTTGGGCACCAATGAGAAGAGAAGCCCTGATCCTGCCAAGGTTGGACCGCCAGTGCAAGGGAATGTTGGGGAGGCGTGGTAACAGGGGTGGGTGGGGAGGGGAACACCCTTATAGAAGAAGGGGATTGGGAGGGGATAGGAGGCTTATGGACAGGAAACCAGGAAAGGGAATAACATTTGAAATATAAATAAAGAAAAATTCAATAAAAAAGAGAACAGTGGCTTGTCATCATTTTTCCTGGGAAAATGATACAATAGATTGCATCCTAGGGAAAGGAGGGAGAAAGGGTAGGGTGGTGGGGGTGGTTAGAAGAAATTCAGTAGGAACCTTGTTGGCAAAGGTTTGAGCTGAACTTTGTAAAGGACCTGACTCAGCAACAAGGGAGCACAGTGCAATTTCCTTCCCTGCAGCTTAGGGTAGGAGGAGGAACACTGAGTTCTGCTACTGAGTCAATGGATGCAAATGGCCGCTGAACACTTTCCTGGGTCAGTCAGTGCCTTCTAATCTCACAACTACCACTCACTACAGGCACATTTTGAAACCAGGCCTTAAAAGAGATTGGAGAGAAGTCTTGGGCCTCTCAGCCTCAAAGGAAGTTCTGGGATTTGAATCCAAGCCAGTCCAACTTTATTCCAGTTGAGAATGCTGGCTGCTGTTGTTATTGTTGTTATTGTTGGCAGTTTCAGGGAAACTGGCCTTCCTCTTGGGAAGAGGCATTCTCTTGGTGAGTAGGAAAGTACACAGATTTCCCTCGGCATCCCCAAGGCATCATTTAGAGCCAGTAACCATCCAACCATTAAGCTGTCTTAAATGCATTAGTCAGTGTGCTCACCAGTGTTCTCTTTTATTGTTGCTTCATCAAACTTCAGCATGCAGAGACGATGCATCTGCCAAACTGACATGGCCTGAAACTTTTCTTACCAGCGTCACAGCAAGGGGTGGGTGAATAATCTCAGGGGATACACTTGGTTTATCAGCAATGCCTTACCACTTTTGCAGTCTTCCACCTCGATTTCTTCCTCCAAATGCTCTGAGGCTGTAAGGAAATCTTCTTCAATCGAAGACAGGGAACAGTTTGTATCATCCTCCAGCTTCAACACGCTGGTCTCCAGGTGGAGCTGTCGCTCCTGCACCACTTCCAGACCAATTAAGAACTTGTTGATCTCAAAGATGATGCAGTTGGTACTGTTTGGTCTGTTCCCTCTTGCGCACTGGACCAAGCAGATATCTGGTAGCCAAGGGCACTACAAGCAGACAGAAAAGAAGGCGCTTTCTCAAAAATGACAGGGAAAAACAATGTTGGTGGCCATTTTCTCATTTCCAACTTCTCCTGTGGAAAGGAGAGGGGCTCCTAAAAATATTTGAAATATCTTCAGCGTTCCTGCTGGTAAGCGGTTTACAAAATATGTGGCATCTTGGAATATAGGGCTTCTAAAGAAAGTTTTACAGCTAATTCCTGAAGTAGGTTAGCGTTCTTACCTATATGTCATGCCTCAACATTTGGTTGGATATTATAACTAGAGTCATTGTCATAAAGAAGTCGATTATTCCCATAAAGGTTCAGAAACCCCTACTGGGTAGAGATAGAACTTTGCACTGCACGTTTGTGATCTGAACTGTTTTTCAAGAATGGGGATGCACAGCCTTCCATTTCAAAGCATGGGGTGTGGGCTAGAAGTCTCAGTTTTTTCCTGGATGCTCCTTTGAAATTCACAATTTCAGACTTCAACCTAGATTCACTACATCAAGACATGCTTTCTAAAGAAACCTCACAGAGGGTCCCACAGGAACTTGGAGATACACTGGTGTGTCGATTTTACTGAACCCACAAACCTGTGATCTCCCCCGAGTGGTGAAAATCAATAACTTTTTCTTTTCTCTGATTTAATTTTCTTTCATCTGAACTTAGACACTAACCTAAAATTATCAAGCATTTTCTGACTGTTAGACAGACAGTATACTGTGAGATACAAAACAGGGCAATCACCCAGTTACCATAAAAAGTCAGCCTACAGTGTCTGCCAATGGGAAAGAGAATGATTAACTGGGACCATGAGAAGTTGTCATAGTTCTGGGTCAAGATCATTTCTTATGTGCTATTTAATATTATTAAATTAAGTATGCAGTGTAAATGGTAGCAGGAACCCAAGAGATATTAGCAAAACAATGTGAACCAACAATACGTCAAGATAGATTTAAACATTTTATTAACTGTGCACAGTTACACAGCTTTGGAATTTTTAGGAAGAAAGTGTACTTTCTTAACAATCTTTTAAAAAGTTAATAAAAATTGAAGAGTTGTAGATAAGTAAAGAAAAAATATAGCCTACAACACAAGGACATATTGCATAATTTTATAATACTTTACACAGCGATTCTCAACTTTCCTAATGCTGTGACCCTTTAATACAGTTCCTCATGTTGTGGTGACCCACAACCTAAAATTATATCTTTGCTACTTCAGAACTATAATTTTGCTACTGTTATGAATCATAATGTAAATATCTGACAAGATATCTGATATGTGACCCCCTCAAATGGCTCATGACCCACAGGTTGAGAACCAACTGCTTTCCAGGATACTTTTCAAATCTTATCAATTCCAATGCGTGTCTGTATACATGAAGCTAGTGGTTCTGTGGCTCTGATAGAGACAAGAAAATCCCTGCAGAAAAAGCTACCTCTCCCTTTCAAGGGTAGGGAAATACACAGAGGAAGAGCTTGCATTGCACTTCAGGTTTCTAGAACTCGAGATGTGTTCCTTTTCTCCGTGGTATCCTGGTCCAAACCAAAAATGCTCAGTATCCACAGAAGGGTGGTCTGGCAACTTTGACAAACAGAGAGGCCACACCCAGGCCTTTGCAAACTTATGTGTGCATGGCTAATTACATCGTCATGTTACAGGGAGACCTGATTGTTACATATGATAGGCTTCTCAATACGTCTGCTTCTGTCACCAGGTATCCTGCTCACCTCTTCTTTTCAACTTGATACAAACTTGCGTCACCTGGGAATACAGATCCCCATGTGAACTGCCTGTGAGATTGACCTGTGACCATATTTGTGAGAGATCGTCTTGGCTAATGACTGATGAGGGAGATCTAGTCCATTATGGGTGGCACCATGCCTGGGCAGAAGGACATGGCTGTGTAAAAAAGCTAACTGAATACTGAGAGTGAGACGGTGAGTGGCATTCCTCTGTGGTTTCTGCTTTACTTCCTGCCCTAATGTCCCTTGAAGAAGGACTATTCCCTGTATGTGTATGCCCAAGCCTTAACCTTGTTCTCCATAAGTTGTCTTTGGCCATGGTGTTTATTGTAGCATCAGAAATCAAACAGGAACAGAAAATAACTAATTTTGCTTAATATTTTATTCAACTATTGGCTGTTGAAATTTTTTCTCATTATTTTCCTTAGATGATCACTGTATGTACTCATTAGTGGTTTGAGATGTATGCATGTGGACTGTTGGATTTGTACTTATATATTTAACAATACACATAGACAGTGAGATTTCAGCCAATAGTTGTGTTAGTTCCATAAGAACAAAATGTGAACTTGCTCACTACCCCAGCATGGCCAAGCACTTGGCCATCAATGTATTGTTAGTCCATCACTAAGGATGACTTATTTAGACTTCTTTGGCTAATCTAGCCCATAGTTTCTGCCAGTCTCTACATCTTATTTATGAATTAATAGACTACTAATTTTAATGGGGACAAAGTAGCCAGTCACAGAGTGTCTATATAAACATAGATGCTTGCTATGGTCGCCCAGATGAGGTGCAGTGTTGATACTGATCTGCTGACCTATTAAAACATGTGCTGTGGTATCTATAACGTGACTTAGCAGCTTGGGGAGCCTTGGGAGACCGCAGACAGGTGATGCAATGCAGGATAAGTGATGGAGAAAAGAGACGTCAGTGATAGAACTGACAGGCAAGCACTGATAGCTCGTTGGGAAAAGTGTGCACAAGCTGAACAATTTACTCATTATATGATGTGGAGTTTTCGTGAGATTGGTCTCAAACTCTTAGCCTGCAGTACTCCTCTGATCCACCTCAGCCGCCCCGCCTCACCCTCACATAGTTGGGACTACAGTGGCACATGACCATGATTGACTTTGAGCATGGCTTACTATGTAATATTTAATAAATTCTTTGTAAGTCTACTCTCACAGAACTCACCTAGTCCTTCAATGACTTGATGTGCCAGGGTGGGGTGATACCCAGTGGGGACCTCTCCCTGCTCAGAGGATAAGGGGATGCGGATGCCCTTTCTGGCAACCAAGGTCATCAGGCATAAATGTGATGTACAGACAGACATTCGTGCAGGCAAAACAGCCATGTACATTATGTTGACCATAATTTATCCTTTTTGTCCTCATCCTCTTTGAAGTAGAATTCTCTGCCTCCCTTGCTGTTTGAGAAACTCACAGGGAGTTCATCTCTGAGTCTAGGGATGAACCTTGCCTGGGCAATCAGAACAATACATTCCTCAAGCCATAGTGACCAGTTAAAAAATGAATATATTAAAGGATGGCCCTTGTTTCAGTTGTTGGGGGACCCACATGAAGACAAAGCTGCACATATGCTACATATGTGTAGAGGGCCTAGGTCCCATCCAGGCTTTCTTCTTGGTTGGTAGTCCAGTCACTTCTGTTGCCTGTCTGTGGATCTCATTCCCCTAACTGGGCCTCCTTGTCTGGCCTCAGTGGAAGAGGATGTGCCTAGTCCTTCAATGGCTTGATGTGCCAAGGTGGGGTGATACCCAGGGGTGCCTCTCCCTTCTCAGAGGATAAGGGAATGGGGGATGAGAAAGGGACTTTGTATGGGGGGGGGCTGGGAGGAGAAGGGCTGCAATCAGGATGTAAAGTGAATAAATTAATTAATGAAAAATTGACTATATAACACATGAGAACCAAGAGAACCCAACTAGACATTTGAGAACTGCCCAAATTGTTAGTTTTAGTCAACCTGAACACAAAAGGCTAATGTCTCCTTTTGCCTGATAATAGAACTTACAGAGAGAAAATAGGAAAGAGGCTGTAAGAAAAATTCACATTCCGTCAGCAGGGTTTGAGTCCTTTGTTCTATCCTACTTGTGTTTGCTTAGTTAGATGAGACAATGCATTCTCTATGTGCTTATGTCTATCTTCAGTCATGTTTAATTAAGAATCTTAACTAAGGTCACTTAGAGTCTACCAAGTTCAGTTCAAGGCCAGGTCCAATTAGCGTCAATGTCAATTATCGTGAAGCATGAGAAGGAGACTGGGATCTCCCAATAGTACCTGCAACTGTCAATGCTATCTGCAGCTGAGCACATCAGGATAAAGGGACCCAGTACAACAGAGTAGATAGGAACAGTGTTTCCACCATGTATTTATTTAAAACCATAGCATGCAATTTATGCATAATTAGTATAAAATTTATGGTGATGAAGCCTGTTATTAGCTTCAGAATCAAGAATATATAAGAATATATGGTTGCCAGGCAGCAAAGCTTTTATATTCATTGATTGATCACGTTGTTCAAAAAGTTAGTATAAACATAGCAGTTTTCATATAAAGTATCTCACCTTAAAAGGATATCTGACAGAAAAATAATTTTGACTTTATTGTAGGATGATGGATTTTTTTTATACTTTTGCCCTCTTTTTTCTAACAAAACTAAAATTCAGTTTCAACAATGTGCTTTCTTACCAATTTCATTTCCCAAGTTGGTGTTTCAAAGTGGAAATGAATTTATTCCGTTTCACAGATGGGTGAATCCAGGCTCGGAAAGACCTGGATTCTTTAGCTTCAAATCACAGCTGCTGACTGTTCAGGAATGTTGTTTCTCTGGCTGACAAGATAGAAATTACTGTGTACTCTGGGACTCTTGTTTTATTAACGAGAAGGGTTACACCACAATACAGATATAGCCAAGGGTTCGTAAACAGTGCTTGCTGTCTATTCAGGTTTTGGCTTCCAGAACTAGTTAGGGTTTCCTTTGTTATATTAAAAAGCTTCTTCATAGATAAAGAAAGGCCCTTTAACTGAATAGAAGCTTATTCCTGGGTACAGAGACAAAGGAAAATACAGGCTCAGTATAGAAATATTTCAAAATTTTACGTGTAAAATTTTACCTGGTCATCATTGTTTGGCTGAATATAAAGGGAATTTTGAACTTAGAGACATTTTTCAATACCCCTCCCCCCAATCTAGATTCCTCACTAATGAATAATATTATTATGGTGGATATATTAATTAGAAAATGCTAATAGACGAGGAAGAGATCTGCACTAAGTGTTCAGAGTCAAAACTGAATAAAGACAGGCTTTCTGGCTTCTGGTATTTCGGATAAAATGACCAATTTAATGGGCAACCCATGCTAACTAGTTTGGAATTACAATCCATGGTATACATTATTATAGCATACCTTGTGTGTACTTTTCTAGCCAATTGATGGAAAAGCTTGAAGTGCATGTTTGAACCTTGGAAGTGGTGTTGCAATGTTTTTTTTTTTTTTTTACAATAGCAAGGACGAAGGATGTATCACAGTATTATAATATTTCCATTCCTGCTTTATTTTTAATGGTTTTCTTTCTGTGGGATTTTACTTTATGGGCACACTTCCTTTCCATCCAGAAAGCTACAAGCTTATTATAATCTTGGCTAATTTGATATTTCTTGGGGAACAAATAAGTTCCAGAAGAATTATATTACTAGATAATATGAGAATAAAATGATATATTCTAGAATTCTGATCTTGCTCCTAGAGAGGAAGATTCTGATTTTGAATACTTACCAGACTTTGTAGGACAGAGTGGAATAACCGAGGCTCAGTATATGTGTTCAAGCCCCAGGTAAACAACACTAGTAATCTGAGAATTGATGCAGGGGAAAGTCTATCAAGCTCTGTGTGGTGCTACTGGGGGTAAACAGAGATAAAGCCCAATATCACATGGAATCTACTCTTCTGATAAAGATTCTGTGCACCATCTTTTTGGGAGTCATATTTCTCTGACTACAGAAACCTTGGTTCTCAACCTCCCTAGTGCTATGGCCCTTCAATACAGTTCCTCATGTTGTGGTAACCTCCAACCATAAAATCATTTTTGTTGTTACTTTAAAACTGTGACTTTGACACAATGTAAATGGTTTTGGAGATAGAGGTTTCCAAAGGGCTTATGACCCACAGATTGAGAACTCCCATACTATGTGTCTAGTTGACCAAGAACTGTATTCCTTACCTGTGAAACATCAAAATCTGCCTGGCGGTTTCCAGAGGCTAGCCCACTTAGGAGGACAATTTCATTTTCTTTTGGCTTCTGGACATTCATGGAGTTGATGAGTTTTGGAAGGTCTGGTGAAACGTTGACCAGTTTCTGTGGGGTAAGACTCTTTGTTAGTTCAGAGGATTCCTTTTCACTTCTAAAATAGTACCCCCAAACTATTCTGTCTGCAAAAAGATATTTATTTTTTAGAATCTAGATGTACAAGCTGCTTAGTCTATAGCTCACTACCACATAACACCCACACACAAGGATAGTTGTAGAAGAGGCAGGCAAAAAGATTGTGGGAGGCAGAGGAACCAGAAGTTTGCTGTGAGATTATGTCTCCTAGAATGTCAGAGTAGCCACAGCTATGAAGTCTCACCATCATGGCTGCCTAAAGATGACCTGAACCAGAGTGACAGCAATAAATATGATATCATGGAATGAAGAAAGCTTGGGAAGCCTCAGCCCTAGAGAGAAGACTACAGATAACTAAGGAATGCTGAAGGAAGAAGAAATGTCTTCCCCCCACCCCCAAAATCACAGCTTTCCAATACCAAATAGCCACCATGAAGCGCGCGCGCGCACACACACACACACACACACACACCACATACTACACACACAGGTACACACTCATACCACATATCACACACATACATACTACATACCACATACATACCACAAACACACACACATACACCTCATACCACACCACACATACACACCTCACATACCAGACACACAGCACACACACACACACACACACACACACACACACACACACACACGTGCACACACATACATACCACATACATATACCTGACATATCAGACACACACCACAAACATATACACACACATAAACACATACACTAGCAATTAAAAGGGCATGAACTTGAATGAGACCAGGGGATTGTGTATGAAAGGAGTTGGAAGGATAAGAGGAAAGATAGGAAATGATGTAATTATATCATAATCTCAAAAATATTAAAAAAAAACCTTGAAATCAGGAAAAAACCTTTCAAATTAGATAATAAGGGTTACAATTGGAATAGAAAATTTAAGTTTAAAAGAATGGTTTTAAATTTTCCAAAGTGAACATTTGGCAGTTACTATTATATAACAGAAATTAACATTGGCTTGGAAATGTTTTTCCTCTTAAATTTTCAATAGCAAATTTACTTTAGATTTGCAAGTAATCTGTTCCAATAAACTCGATGATAAAAAAAATCATGTGTAATACCAATTTTACTTTGACTATGTTCTAAGCACTTTGGTAAAGTCTGAATTGTGACATCCTATTCTATTTAATCCATAACATAAACATATATGGATGAATACCATAATTACTTTCATGTGTATGTAAATCACCTATGACCTAGAAAATGGTAAAGTACACAAATCATTTTAGGCTACATGAGCAAAGCCATAACTGGAAACTCTTCAATCACTCTATAAGCTATTCGAATAGTTACTATGATGGGAACTTTCTTCCTCCTCTGTCCTGTTTCTGATGGACTCTATATAATAATTCACTGAGTAAAGTTATATGCACAACTTTCTCAGAAACCTCTAGTGCCACCCAGAGGATATTTGGAACCTGGTGGAAGTTTATAGAGAGCAGTCCCCATGAGTAACAGGTTGAGAAACTTGATTCAACTATCCAAGGAAAAAATATATGATAGCACTAAGAAGTCTGAAGTTCTGTGAATGCTCTGAGGGGTTCCTGAAACACTGAGCATCTAGTATAAATTAAATGAAGCCTTTGTGTATTGTTCTGTGATAATTCGACCATAAATATCATGCTGTTATAGCAAATGGGGTCAAAGCTCTCTTGGGTATGCAATGGCAAAGTGTGATATTACTTAATTCTTTCCAGATATGCTTTGCTTCTAAAGAGCTGAGAAGACATTCGGATGCTTAACACAGTCAAGCATTTACACCAGGGATCAACCTCAGATGAGATGGGTGGAAGTTGACTGTTAGGAGGTGCAAAATGTTCAAGCCCATGATAAAGGTAAGACAGTGGAGACACAGCTGAGATGAGATTTGATTAAACCAATGGAAAGAGTAATCCCAAGGACCAGAGGAAAGGGCTGGCTGCCTTCACTTGGCTATGAGGTACCTTAGAAAAGGCACATCAGAATATTGTGCATCAGCTAGGATGTTGATGAGTGAGGGAAGATGCCTTTCTGAACAGTTCTGCAGACCTGGAAAAGTGACTTTCAAACACATCATGGGGTAACAGCGTGAGAAGCTGCAAGGCAAGGTCAGGGAAAAGGACAGTGGTGATGTCATCTATCCTTCTAAGAAGACCATCATAGACAGAGTCTACCCATCACCACAGTCTCCTGGAGGGCTCCAGGTCCAGCTCTTACCTGCTGCAGGTTCTCTGTGCTGCAGCCATCCTTGTTGACATCCAGGTTCACAAAGCAGACCTGAAACAGGAAACAATACACTCAATTGTGTGAAGAATCTATTCATCCTGTTAGAATAAAAGCAAAACAAAACTAAAAACACAGTCACAGAAATATTTTTAAAGTCTTAGGCAGTTTATATAGTTTAACATAGAGACCATCACTTCAGTTAGGACCCCTACAGGATTTCTAACCTCCTCCTCCTCACATGTCCCAACTGACATGGCAGATGCCTTTCTACTTTCGTAGGCCAACACAGTCAAACATTTTACGACTTTGCTCAAGTCACAGAAAAATCTTCGGGTTTATATTATTATGAAATCCCATGAGGTTGAAAAGAAAATGAAAGAAACAAAATAAAGAGACTTGTAATACCTTGGGCCCCTGCCTATAATCATGAGTATTTTTCTCCATTTCTTTTAGTAATGTATGGCTTAATGGTTTCTGTCTGCCTAGGTATTTTGAGTTTATTTTTAATTTTTCTAGTTTTATAAAAGTTGGTCCTTAGTTGTTCATCTTAGATAGATGCCTAAATCAGTTAGTTTAGAATAATGAGTATATTCTTAAATTTTATTTTCAACCCACTATGAAATCACATATTCCAATTAAAATTTCAAACTTCAAACATATCATATAGATAGATAAATGCTATGAGCAATGGGATGGGGTTGGAGGGAGGATTAAGGAACAATTTCAAGGAGGTATGACAGGTTCATAAAAATCAGGAAGACTCTGTTTATTAGTCATAAGGTTACTGTCCACAGTCAGGCAGAAGGAGCACTGCTTGGGGATAAAACGCATTACCTAGTAACAGAGGAAAGATCTGCCATAGCCCAGGCTGGGAGAAAAAGCAGTGTGAGCAACAGAATCATAGAATGGCTATATTAAATGAGAAGACACGAATGAGGTCTTATATTTGTTAAAATACTTTAATTGTTTTATTCTTAACTACTTGATTTAAATATTTAAATATGGAAAACACAGAACGTCATTGTAGTGGGTTGGCCTGCTTGTATTCTAATACTAATATTGGGCTCCTCAAGACCTGGCTGTCCCACTCATAGAATGGAGTGACACTGTGTGACCTTGCCCTAAGTTATTTCTGATTGGTAAATAAAGATGCCAGCAGCTAATAGCTGGGTGGAAGAGACACAGGTGGGGTTTAGATTTCCTGGGCTTGGGCTTGGAGAGGAACCATAAGGAGAACAGGTAGGAGGAGAAGAAGGAGGAGGAAGGAGAGGGGGAGGGGGAGGAAGGAGAAACTTCCATGGGTTAGGTGAGTCATATGTGGCCCTGAAGGCTGGCCAGATGGAGTTAAGAGCAACCCAAATGAAACATAGTGATAATAATTGGGGGTTATCAATAGGAAAGTGAATTCTCATAGCATAGAGGGTAGATATCTGCACAGCTGTAGTGCTGATTAAGGCTTATTGTAAATATGAAGGTTATGTGTGTCTGTTATCTGAGAACTAAACGGTCTAAGGTGGGGTGGAAACCTCTGGTTGGGATTAAATAATTTTTACAACATACCATCAGCATGTGGGTAGTATGTGTGACTTTATTAGATGCCTGAGGATTTGTGGAGCCTTCTGATTTCAATTGGTTTGTACAAGGCCAGGGATTCTCTGAGTCAACCCTTTTATGTTTTAGATGAAAACACCACCACCACCACTACCACAACCACAAGAATAGTCCATAAGTGAAAGTGTTAGAAGCTAGCATGGTTAATATTCCAGGGGAGCACACAGCCAATATAGTTCTGCTCCCACATGAGGGACTTCCCCAAGGCTCCTGGGCTCACATGACGGTATCCTTTGGTATATGTACCACAGTACCAGAGTAGGCACTTGTTGAGACAGCTCAATGGGTATTAGGGAGAGAGAAGACTGTGAGATGATCCTTCAGCTTGATTCAAGCTCTGTTTCCTCAGGACATGCTGATGAGAAAATTGGGAGCCTTGGGGTCTGTGTCCCTTTGCAGATAATGCAATGTAAGCCGAGTAAATGGAAGTCAGAAATGGTTCATGATCTGGAACCATTTGAGGACTCACATAGTAATTGGAATTTTGACCTTGGAAAAACTGGCTCAATATCCATTAGTGGCTTTCATACCACATCGTCAGCACTGCAAACATCGAACTTTTGCGATGATTTTCCACTTACCTCTAAAAAAGCCATTACTTTGCCTCTGTACATCACAAAACTCTTATTATTGAGTAGGAAAAAGCACAAGAGACCAATGAAAGCCATTTAGGATAGTGACTATCTAACCTCCAACCTTCAGTTATACACAAACTCGTTCATCCCCTGCCAGCTGCAATATGAAAGTTTGCTAATATATGTCAGTTACCTGTTTATATTTGGCATGGAATATTTTTCTTTCTGTATTGTTGTTCATGCTAGAATTTTTAGAGTCTGATATATACAATATACATATACACATCAGGGGATAATATGTTTTAAGAGAAAGAATAACAAAATTTTATTATATATATGGAAATACATGTCCTTTTTGTAAATAAAATATCAATAAATCTGAAATGAAGGTACTGGGAGGATGGGTCGGTGTGTACAAGCTTAAATTCAAATTCTCAGAAACCAAGTAAGAGCTGGATGCAGTAGTACACATCTGTAATCCCAGCCCCCTTAGAGCAAAACTACAAGCAGAACAGGAGAACCGCCAGAATCATGGTACAGCTAAATTGAAAAAACAGACTTTGTCTCAAAGTGGAAGATGAAGAACAATTCCTGAGGTGGTCCTCTGACCTACCACCCCTCCCTTCATTCCCACCCATGCCCCACATCCTCACACATACGGAGACAGAAACAGAGGCACAGAGACAGAGAGGAAGAGGAAAGAGGAGGAGAGATACAGAAGAAGGGAGGAGAGAAAGAACCTCTCAAATATGAAAATATCCAGAAAGTGATGCTTTAACTACCCAACATGCCTCCATAACATCTTTCCATTAATTTCTGGTTGTATATTCTTTAATCACCCCCTTTTCAGCAGCAGGTTTAGAATATTATCTTCTCCATGAAAAGTAAAGACATAGCCTACTTTTATATAGTCTAGTGATTATCTTTCAGCTACTCAAACTCCTATTTATAAAACCTTACGCTGTTTTTTAGTTTAATTGCTATCTTAGTGGGGAGCTGCCACTCAATTCCTTTCATGTTTGAGTTATTATAGTCTTTCTTCTTGTAGAATTCTTATGATTTTGTGCTTTATAAGGATAAAAATTTGGAATAATAATTTTTGTGAGATTCTGATGAATAAGAGGAAAATGAATGCTTTATTTATAAATATTGATGTTGTAATAGTGGGTAAAAATCCTTCCCAGAGAGGACTTTCAGTTGACTGAGCATTACTGAAAAGCTGACTTTGTATTTACACTTTACATGGCTGATGGCTTGGAAATTCTACCTAGGCTAGCTCTGCTCACTCTAGTTTTGTTCTTGGATACTGGGAAATGGAGTATGTACTAATATGATTATGAGCCACAGTCTGACTCCCTTCACGTCACAGTGTTTGGATGAGTTGTCCCTTTCTATGGGAGCCATCCCTTCACGCAGCAGTCCTTTATGTGTATATGAAAGGGCCCAAAGCCACACAGAGCATATTTCATAAACACACCCCATCCAATTTCTCTAGTGGCAGAGTTCACAAAAGCCTGGGCTCAGTCTAGGGGAAAAATAAGATACAGTGAGAGTCTGAATAGAAATCATAGCTAAAATATTTACATTTTGAAATTTTTTCAACATAATTGTTTGAGAATGTTTCTTGTCCCCTAGTCCAGGGCCTTGGAATTGGAACCTCTGTGTATCCAGAGAGCTTTGTATAAATATACCTATGACAGTTTTGCGGTTATCTGTTTCTTGTTGAAATGGACCATTGGTGTGCTGTTTAGAAATCTAACTCCCTGTGACTTCAGATTGTCTTCTTGGGGTTCAATTATCCATTCATGCTGACCCCTAACTGACAACACATATCTCTATAGAGAAGCACTGGGAGATGGTAAAGAGGAGTAGGAAAGTTTGAGAAGAGACCAAGTGTTCATTGTCTTTACGGTATATGACCTTGGGGCTATGTGCACAAAAGACAACACAAGACACTCTCATTGTTCTATTGGAAGTAGGTATCTAGAGAGAAAACACATCCCTACAGTGGTGAGCAGCCACAAGAGCTGAAGCAGAGGTGCTTCATTGTGTGTGATGGAGAATGGTGTTGGAATGGTTGGGCTAGTCACAAATGGTATCAGATTTGAAGCAGATTTGAAGTGAGCCCAGACGAAAGTACACGTAACCAGTGGGTGATTGTTTCATGACCTACATCCAGTGAGCAATGATCTGGCCAGGGGATTTGCATGTGGAGAGGAGAATCCACAGCTGTGAACCTCAAAGAAATAGGACACCTTAAGCAGAAGTCGTTTCTTCTGATATAGTGACAACTCTGAGTGTCTTTTAATACTTTAGAGGAATTTTATGAAAGAAGAAATCAAAATTTCATGCTATACATGCTGCGACTTATGGGTTAGCTTTTGCTGTTTCCCTACTTGATGGCTAGAAGTTTGCAATGGAAACTTTTGGTAAGGAGAAGGTAACATAAGCTTCTGTGGAGGATTAGACTAGCACTGTGTAGGTAAATCATAAAATTTAAGGGATTTCGTGCTCTGGTTCTGCAGGCTGGAGAACATTTTATGGTGGTGATATGGTGGGAGACTGGGGCTAGAAGGGGCTAGCAGCTAGTGGACATCAAAGCATAACTTCTATGCTGGCTCATCTCCTTGAACAGATGGCATAGAGTTCTCAGCAAGATGCCTGTGTGAGGAAGCCGAAGTATGCCAAATGAACCCAGGAAGGAGCTGGAGAAAGCTCGATGTGTTTACAGAATTTCTGTTTCCTCCTTCGGAAACAGAAATAGGAAACAGGCCAGGGTAGGATGGTGAACTCCCTGCCTTTAGATTTTCAGACCATTCTGAGCTGTATGGAATACAGCAATGGAGACTGAACTCCAATATGCTGAAAAAGCAGTGCGTGTTCTTAACTGCTGAGCCCTCTTCCAGCCTAATGTGAATGAATGAATGAATGAATGAATGAATGAATGAATGAATGAAATGGAACCACTATCTTAGGTGGTTCATATGCCACAGGAGGCAGGTACTGCACCCTGGTCATCTCTCCTGATTTAAGTGCTGATTTCAGGGGCAGTGGTGTTTTGTGATAAGGACAGAGGGAAACTGTAGAGATCCTGTAGAATTAACTGGAGGGGCTCAGCTCAGCAAGTGACAACGATGTAAAGTATTTAGATGAACGTCCCCTTTCTACAAATGAACATTTGCTAGAGGTGCAGGAAAAGTAAACAAGAGGAGCAAAAACAAAATGTTGAGAACATGATTGATAATGAGGAGAGACTAGAGGTGATGTTTTTGTTGGAACTCAAGCTCTTTTCTCTTCATATAAAATGCGTTTGCTTCTGTGCAGGCACTTTGTTCCACCTGCTTCTTGCGCTTGACTGAAGCAACAGCACCCCAAGGGAGCTCAGACACTCCCTACCCTGCATGCTTAGCAATGCTACCTCTGCGGTTGGAGTCGCAATGTTGAATTCACATTCTACTCCTGCGTCTCTTAGCTTGTTCTTCTGTACATGTTGGTGCAGGAGTAAATGTCAGCAAGAAAATGATGCTGTACTCTGATCTGATCTCATCAATAATTTAAACGAAAATACACACACACACACACACACACACAAACACACACAAACACACATGCACGCACGCACACACACATATTTGAATGTTCATAGACAATATGCTGTTTTCTCTGTTTTGTACTGTGGATTATTTAGTCAAATAATGTCAGTGTGTGTGTGTGTGTGTGTGTGTGTGTGTGTGTGTGTGTGTGTGTGTAATGAAAATCTGACCTGAGAAAGAGTTTGACATTAAGATCTACTCAAACAATGTGATATAATTTAGTTGAACTGCAGATCACAGCAACTTGTGTGAGATAAATGACAAATGAAGTCAGACAAAGCCAGCCATGTTGTACTAGATTAAAAACAAGTTTGAACTTTGCATTTAATTGGGAACACGTAAGAAGACCTGGCGATGGCTGTCAGTGCCAAATCTGTATCGCGCGTGGACAGCTTCAGGTTGCTGTGCATTAATTCCAGGTAACATTTTAGACTATCCAGATAGGCAAATGCAACAGTAAGGAGATACCGCCCTGTTGTGTACCCAGCATGAGCAGTCGCTGGCAGAAGGATAGATGACACCAAGGCTTTTAGCCAGGGGTGTATCTTTGATTTTAATGTGTCCATGTCTCTTGAAGTCAGCTGAAACCTTTTATTATTATAGAGATATTTCCTGTGAACAGTTCATTAAAAGCAGGATGTCAAATTGTCTTTAAAAGTAGACACTTGAATGCTGTTTATGACCAAACATATACTTAGAGGTTATTTTTGAAGAAAACCATCTCCTTTCAGCTGCTTTGCACAATGCAGCCATCTGCCCATGGGCTCTATGACAAGATCCCTTAATTTGACAGTATCGAAATGCTGAGCCCTACAATGCTTTCAAAAAAAAAAAAAAAAAAAACCAAAACGAAACAAACAAACAAAAAAAAAAACCTGTGTGTCTTCTTCCTGCTAGCAGAAGAGTTTTGCTAGATGCAGGACCCGGGACTGAACTTATCTTCTCAGAATGTCACATTTTCTCTGCCTAGTAGTTTGGGTTGATGATGCTAAATGGAAAGCTTTTCCATCAGTGTTGGCATGGTGTCCTGTTGCCAGCCGTTCTAGAACACTCTTGACTCTTTGGGACGGTATTCCATTTGTATTCCGTTACTGCTTCCGAACAATTGCAGCAATCACCCAAAATGCATTTTATTTACACTCAGGGCTGTCAGGTCTCTCTGCTTCCTCTTATGTCAATATTTAAAATACATTTGAAATGCTTTTGGGAGAGTCTTTTGAGCAGTTTGTGATGGGACACAGAGCAGAAACTATAGACAATTCTAAAAAAAATAGATATTTTAACTAATCATACATAAATGAACTTTATTGGTAGCTTAAAAATAAGTTTTAAAGCGAATCTAAGTGATTATTTGGAATAAATCTGCTTGAAAATTTTTCCCTGTGCATATAAAGAGGTTGGGGGCATGGCTCAGAGGGTAAGTGAACTTGCTATGTAAACAGGAAGACCCAAGTTCAAATCCCCAGTATCCACCTGCAAAAATGCCAGGCATGACTGCCTGTCTTTATAACCCCAAAACTGGAGAAAGGAGATGGGAAGATCCTGAGAGCTTCTGGACAGCCAGCCTAGCCGAAATAATGAGGTCAGTTCACTGAAGAACCTAGTCTCATAGCATTAAGGCAGATAGCAAAATAGGAAGGCACAAGATGTCTTCCTTTGGCTTTGATACATTCTTGAAGAAATTAGTCAATTAGCATAAGTGTCATTTTCACACATTCCTTCCACAGCCATAAACAATGACACAGTTATTTTATACATTTCATAGAGTTGTCTATCCTGGACAGATAATATAAATATAACAATATGTACAATATGTGGTTTTATCATGTCTGGCTAACATAATGTTCTTAAATCCAATTGTACCAAGTCTTTATCAGTAGTCCATTAGACTTTACTGGAGAGTAATAGTTTATTGTGTGGAAATATACATTTTACATGTCCAATTTTTTAAATTTGGTTTCTTTTCAAGGAAATCCTTATTTTTCAAAATTTTCTGAGTGAGAATTTGGGATATGTTAAGATGATCTTTATGGGAGAAACCCTTGGTCCTGTGAAGACTCATTTCCTCAGTGTAAGGGAATGCTAGGGTGTTGAGGTGGGATAGGTGGGTGGGAGTGGGAGCATCTTCATAGAATCAGGGGGAGGGGAGATAGGAAGGGGAATCAGGAAAGGGGATAACATTTGAAATGTAAATACATAAAATATCCCATAAAAATACATAAAAAATGATCTTTGTACTCTGTCATCCTCATTTTGGCTGTGATACCCTTGGTATCTCTTTCTATTGAAAGGTATGGTCTTAGCCAAGGATACCCAAAGGTGGTGGAGGAAGTGATGAATCAAATCCTGCTGGTAAACGCATGCACCTGAAAGTCTTACTTGTAAAGAAACAAAGAAAAACGTGGTAGACTGTGCGCACATTTTCTTTCATAGAGGTTATTTAGACTGTTAACATGCAAAGAGTTTTGATAGTTCTCTGAACTCTTGAGGCCTATTCTAGGCTCATGCATACAAAGAAAAGCTGATTATTAAGTAAGTGAACTGGTGTAGACCCCTCCAGGATGCTGAGGGGGTCTCATAATCTGCAACATGACACCAATTATTTTTGTTCAAGATGATTTATTGCCAGGTGTGATGGTGGCCATTTTTACTTCTAATAATCTAGCCTAGGCCAAATAGCAGTATGATGGGGACCAACTGAAGCCACATAGTAAGTCCTGGTTTCTAAATTACCACCACTACCACTACCATCACAATGACAATGATAACCGCCCCCCCACCACTGCCACCACCACCATCACAACAACGATCACCACCACCAACACCATCACTACCACCATCACTACTATCATCACTGCCACCACCACCATCATTGTCACCACCACCACTACCATCACTACTATCACCACTACTACCACCACCACCACCATCACTGCCACCACCACCATCACTGCCACCACCACCATCACTGCCACCACCACCACCACCACCACAATGATGACAACCACCACCACTACTGCCACCTTCCAAGGTATTAGAATGTAGTTCAGCTTTCACAGCACTTACAAAGCTCTGGACTATGTGCAGTACCCCAAATCACATACACAAACTAAGCCTTCCACTTTGCCTATTGTGATTAAACCAAGCTGCAGAGAGCCACTGGAATCACTAGTCACTTTCACAGGAATAATCTTTCCTGGTATATGGAGCCTGTGTATGTGGAGGGTGGGATAAAAGCATGTGGAGCCATTTTTTTCTATTAGGTGCCCAGAATCTCAGAATGTGATCCTGAAGGGTTCATCACCAGAACATAAAATTCCCACCCAGTGCCAGGTTAAATATGATAGTCCTAGATTTTTCAAAAATCCTCCAAGTTACCTTATTTTCTTCTAGGTCAAATTATGTCCTTGCACTCTTTCAGATATCCTTAGTAAAGATATTTACACCATTTATACATATTTATGTATTGAGTTCAACTCTACTGTATCAGAATTAGAATAACAAGGTGGAAGGGGGACTGACTCACAGAAGCCAGAGATAACCAGTCACCCCACAGTCTCTCTTAGTGAACATCTATGACAAAGTAACAAAACACAACTGAATAAGTAAGCCTTGCAGTAGAAAGGCACCTTATCCTCTAATCTTTAAAACCAACCCAAGCAGAAGACCTACTGTTCATTCAGAACGTGCAAATTCTATGCTCCATTGAGGAACATGGAGGGAAGCCCAGAGGCTGTGAGTGACTTGTAGACATTGATTATTTAGTATATCCTCGGGAGCATAAGATGATCTTCATGGTGGAAACATTCTCTCCATTTTAAGCCACACCAGAGCACAAGTGACAGAAGGCCCATTGGCTTAGGGACAGGCTTAGGTGTACATGAGAGTCCTGTCCCTTAACCTGGTCATCTTAACAACATCTTAGTGAACACATGCTTGCAGACTTTCTGTGCAGATTACATAAAACATGGAGAAAGAATACGTGTTTGTGTTTCCTTTTTCATGCATTATGGTACTGCACGGAAAACTGGCTTACCCTTCATTGATTTCAGAATTATGGTCCACAGGAAAGAACTACTAAATATTCCTACTTTTCAATTTCTTTTCATGCTAAATGAAGCTTTATAAGATTCAACCTATTAATATGAAATGAAATATTTATAAAGAACAGCTACCTCTGAGAGTGTGAAACAATTAAATGCTGCCTCCTTGCCCACAATTACCCTTTTTCACAATATATGTGTGTATAAGAATGTCATAATGGAACCAATTACTTATAATTAATATAGTAAAATAAATTATTATAAAATAATTTGCCATGCACACTCACAGGAGCCCATGGAATGACATGCCACTCTGGCTCTAAAAGCAATATAGTATTTTCTATATCATATATATTATATTATGGCCTAAGTATATATTAGGCTATACAATTTATGTCTTTAAAAGTACCTTCTATAATGTGTGTACAATGCCAATATTCCCTGAATGTCTATTTCTGAGAACATATAGTGTCATTAGGCAAACCATGGCTATAGTATAAGGGCAATTTAAACACGCATCACCATTGGAAATAAATGAGTATGAACTTATGTTTTAAAATAGAATTTCAGGAAGCACAGGCTGGCTTGAACTATGAAGAGGACCTTGAATTTCTGATCCTTTTGGGTTTACCTTCTTAGTGCTAGGATTATGTGTGCACCAACACAACTGGTTCATGCAGTATTGTGAATTGAACCCAGAACCTTGCTCATAATGGACAAACACTCTACTAACTGAACTACATCCCCAGCCCATGAAACTAAATCTACAATACAAAAATTTACTTAAACTAAATATGTACCTTGCAGCCCTTATATTTTGGACAACCAAATAACTTCTAGATAACTTCTCTGAAAAGTCTTGAGAATTATTAAGGGAAAACTGTGCACTTTCAGTCCGTGAGGGAGGCTGACATTGATGTAGCTAAAATGTATGGAAAAGGTCACCCAAATGCAGTCACTAAGTGCACATCTTAGGTTATTATGTAGGTATGGCGATACCTTGAAAAACACTCCCTGAACTTAACTATGAGATTGCCTATATTGGTAAGAGGTACCAGAATGTGGATCTCCATCCTACTGTACTTAGTTTCTAGCAACAACTCCAGTTTTAATCCAAGGCCGGTCTCCAAATTATTGTCCCCAGCATGTGTATTCATAGAACTCATTAGGACTTTTTAAAAATATGCTATTAGACTAAGTGATGAGAAGTAACTTGTTTTTTTTCAATGAATGACCATTAAACTCTAAGCCTTTAAACTGGTATTTGAAGTCCTTAATTTCCATGTGTATAATGAATGGGTAAGTCGATAATGCAACAAATACAGACATACAGGGCCAAACAGAATACAATGAGAAATGCAACCAGTAAAAGTTGGCTTAAGAGCATTGACAAGTATTCTGTTAAATCAGTTGCCAGACAGGTTTGAGGTGGACTTTCTTTACATTCCAACCTCCAATGGATGTGTATAGGCTTACTCATGCTTATAGTTGACCTGCGATGATGTAATAGTGTGGCTGAGAAGCCTTCATGTGGTATCTACGTTAGAAAAAGAACCACTTGTGATAAAAATGAAAGGTACTCTGACTTGATTATAGGACTGGTAAAGGTTTGATACACTTGAGTAACCCAAGCGTATATTCTCAATTGCTACTGTTAAGTTAGAGAGACATGGTTAAAATTGTTGATTGGATAGAATCCATCGTATACTTCTTTCTTTAAAGTTCTGTGCAGAGGGGAAATGTTCTGAAGTGGTCAGAGTGTGGCTCACTGGTCTACCACTTATCTAACATACATGAAGCGCTGTGTCCCATCCTTAGCACCATCAGGATGTTCTAATGTTCTGTACAAGTATTTTATAACATCTTAAGTCAGCACACTATTTAAAGACATTTAAAGCATGCTTTAGAAAATGAATATCAGGAGCCTGATATAGCTGTCTCCTGAGAGATTCTGACAGACCTGACAAATACAGAGGCAGATGCTCGCAGCCAACCATTGAATTGAGAACAGGGTCCCCAATGGAGGAGTTAGAGAAAGGACTGAAGGAGCTGAAGGGGTTTGCAACCCCATAGGAAGAACAACATTATTAATGAACCAGACCCCCCCTGCTGAGTGCTCATAGGGACTAAACCACCAACCAAAGATTACACATGGAGGGACCCATGACTCCACCTGCATATGTAGCAGAGGATGGCCTTGTTGAACATCAATGGGAGAAGAGGCCCTTGGTCCTGTGAAGACTCGATGCCCCAGTGTAGAGGAATGCCAGGGGATGGAGGCAGGAGGGAGTTTGAGTGGGTAGGTGGGGGAGCACCCTCATAGAAGCAGGGGGAGGGGGATATAGGACAGGAGGTTTCCAGAGGGGAAAAAGGGAAAGGGAATAACATTTGAAATATAAATAAAGAAACTATCCAATAAAAGAAAGGAAAAAATGAATATCTATACAAAAAGAAAATGAATATCAGTCTTTGCCTACATTTAACTTGGATTTATTTCTAACAAAATAACATGACATGAACTTATGATATTGTTATTAAGGACAGTAAGTTGTAAATCCCCCAAAGCTCGTCAAGAGTCAGGCAAGGACCAACTCTTCAAACTCTATCATGACTGTTGAGAGTTTAAATTTTGCACATTGTTTTATTCTTTCTTTGGGGGAAATAGTTGAATTCCTCTGACATCAGTAACTAACTGTGAAATTAATGACAAAGAGAGTTGTTTTCCTCAGGAGCCTGGACCAGACTACACTAGCCTGAAAGCATGAGAGTGAAGCAAAGTTTGAACAAAGACTGGGGGGTGTTGCATGTGGGATGTAGGGACAGGTGGGAAATCCATCAAAGTTGGGAGAGATTCCACATAGGGGACGAGCAGCATTTGTTAAGTTTCATGACAAGAGATTGGAATAAGAGTGTGTTCACAAAACTGTAAAGAAGGGTGTCCAGGGTATGCAGAGGACATAAGGCAGATGCTCAGGTAACCCTGCAATCTGTAAGAAAGCATAAAGATGTTATCTTTTTCCTGAATTCAGTGTGTTGTGTCACTGTAGTTCATGCTCACTGGCCTCAGTCAAGGTATTCATTCACATTGGACTGCATTGTGCTTATCAGCTCTTGGGACCCTAATGAGTTCATACCAACCACGGGCCATAAAGATACTCAGTATTTTCTTCCCCCCTGCATCATTGATGCTGCCAATGGGTCACCTGTGCCCTTCCTACCAGAGAAGACTCTAAGCAGCAGGCTGACATCCTCTTCAGTGTTTGCTCTTGTAGTTCTCCATACCCTGTGCTCCTGTTACCACCATTTAAAGGGGATGTTATGATTTAAGGCAAAGCTCTTTCATTCAGTCAAGTGCACATTTGGTTTGGTAATCTGTTTAGTAACGTATGCAGCCATAGCTTAAGGTCTTTCTTTGATCTTGGCCTTTTGATTGGCTTTGACAGATGTTTATCATCTTGCTTGGTTGTGTGATACATGCATATTTAACCTCTAATAAGATCCCAACTGTTCCCAGAATGGCCATCCCATGCCTCATCACTTGCTCTCATGTTAGGAACTGTGAGCTTGTAGATGTTTTCTGAGTTAATTTCTGAAAGTGATGGACCTGAGCTATGGTTATGGTCTAAAGTAGCAGGAGCTAGAGGAAATTGGATGTGTTTGAAACTAATCCAGCCAGGAAAGGCAAAGGCTGTCATCATAATAGAGCAAGGAGAGAGAGGGGTTACAAGGTGGTTTCCTTCTTCTATGAGAAATACCTTTTTTTTTTTTTATTAACTTGAATGTTTCTTATTTACATTTCGAGTGTTATTCCCTTTCCCAGTTTCTGGTCAAACATCCCCTAATCCCTCCCCCTCCCCTTCTTTATGGTTGTTCCCCTCCCCATCCTCCCCCCATTGCCACCCTCTCCCCAACAATCACGGTCACTGGGGGTTCAGTCTTAGCAGGACCAAGGGCTTCCCCTTCCACTGGTGATCTTACTAGAATATTCATTGCTACCTATGAGGTCAGAGTCCAGGGTCAGTCCATGTATAGTCCTTAGGTAGTGGCTTAGTCCCTGGAAGCTCTGGTTGCTTGGCATTGTTGTTCATAAGGGGTCTCGAGCTCCTTCGAGCTCTTCCAGTTCTTTCTCTGATTCCTTCAACGGGGGTCCCGTTCTCAGTTCAGTGGTTTGCTGCTGGCATTCGCCTCTGTATTTGCTGTATTCTGGCTGTGTCTCTCAGGAGCGATCTACATCCGGCTCCTGTCTGCCTGCACTTCTTTGCTTCATCCATCTTGTCTATTTGGGTGGCTGTATATGTATGGGCCACATGTGGGGCAGGCTCTGAATCGGTGTTCCTTCTGCCTCTGTTTTAATCTTTGCCTCTCTATTCCCTGCCAAGGGTATTCTTGTTCCCCTTTTAAAGAAGGAGTGAAGCATTCACATTTTGATCATCTGTCTTGAGTTTCATTGGTTCTAGGCATCTAGGGTAATTCAAGCATTTGGGCTAATAGCCACTTATCAATGAGTGCATACCATGTGTGTTTTTCTGTGTTTGGGTTACCTCACTCAGGATGATATTTTCCAGTTCCAACCATTTGCCTACGAATTTCATAAAGTTATTGTTTTTGATAGCTGAGTAATATTCCATTGTGTAGATGTACCACATTTTCTGTATCCATTCCTCTGTTGAAGGGCATCTGGGTTCTTTCCAGCTTCTGGCTATTATAAATAAGGCTGCTATGAACATAGTGGAGCACGTGTCTTTTTTATATGTTGGGGCATCTTTTGGGTATATGCCCAAGAGAGGTATAGCTGGATCCTCAGGCAGGTCAATGTCCAATTTTCTGAGGAACCTCCAGACTGATTTTCAGAATGGTTGTACCAGTCTGCAATCCCACCAACAATGGAGGAGTGTTCCTCTTTCTCCGCATCCTCACCAGCATCTGCTGTCACCTGAGTTTTTGATCTTAGCCATTCTCACTGGTGTGAGGTGAAATCTCAGGGTTGTTTTGATTTGCATTTCCCTTATGACTAAAGATGTTGAACATTTCTTTAGGTGTTTCTCAGCCATTCGGCATATGAAAAATATCTTAATATAGACTTTAAAATATATATTGGCTTATTATCCCTTGCTTACCTTACAGTTGTTGGTTTTTAAAGATTTATTTTATTTTATATGTATGTGAGTGGTTCCTGCAGATATGTTTGTGCGCTTCATGCATGCAGGAACCAAAAAGGCCAGGAGAGGCATCGGATCCCTTGGAACTGGAGTTAGGGATGGCTTTAAGCTGCCATGTGGGTGCTGGAAACTCTGGAAGAACAGCCAGTGCTTCTAATTGCTGAGTCATCTCTCCTTCCCCCACTTCTCCCCTCCCCCAGTTTCGTATAATTTAAAATAGAGCAGAGACATTTATTTAGAGGCTGCTGTAGCTGCTCAATGGCCAACTATGTCTGACTGATTCAGAGTAACATTTAAGAAGTGTAGATAGAGCTCTCTGCTATGTACGAAGCAGGAAGCATAGATGCAGAACAAGGGGATTCCTTGACAGATCTGGCTCATCACTGGGCTATAACATCAGTAATGGTAGTAACAGTAGTGATAAGTCGCACTGCTTCTCAAGGCCTGAACCTCAACCCACTCCACCCTTATAATAAACACGTAAGTCCAGCATGGGTCTTGTACTCATGCGCAGATGAAGAAATTGAGGGTCAGAGTTTTCAACTTCCAGGGTCACACAGATGGAAAAAACTGAACCAGAGATCTACAGACCATTCTGACACTTCTGGGAAATGGCTCAGTGAGTAAAGTACGTGCTATAAAAACATGAAGACCCGAGTCTGTACTTCTAGAGGCCAAGTAAAAGCCAGGCATACATGGTACTGACCTCTAACTCCAGAATTTAGGGTTGGAGATGGGAGGATACTGGTATCTTACTGACCAGCCAGTCTAGCAGAAATACCAAGCTTTAGTTTCACTGAGAGACCGTGTCTCAGAATAACAAACTAATTCCTTAAGCCTATGGAAGAGCGACTGAAGAAAGAAAGCCTTATAGTTCTAAGGCTTTGTCCCTCCATAGGGGTGAACATACCTGTATGCACACATGCACACAGAGTGCACACTCACAAAGGAAAGAAACTGAACAACAAAATGGGATCTAAAATGTAATTTCAATAAACAGGATTGAAAGGATGTCTAGATCCCTGTAAAGTTCAATTTTTTTTTTTTTTTACTGTAGGTCAGTACATTTTTTTTTTTAATTAACTTGAGTATTTCTTATATACATTTCAAGTGTTATTCCCTTTCCCGGTTTCCGGGCAAACATCCCCCTCCCACCTCCCCTTCCTTATGGGTGTTCCCCTCCCAACCCTCCCCCCATTGCCGCCCTCCCCCCATAGACTAGTTCACTGGGGGTTCAGTCTTAGCAGGACCCAGGGCTTCCCCTTCCACTGGTGCTCTTACTAGGCTATTCATTGCTACCTATGGGGTCAGAGTCCAGGGTCAGTCCATGTATAGTCTTTAGGTAGTGGCTTAGTCCCTGGAAGCTCTGGTTGCTTGGCATTGTTGTACTTTTGGGGTCTCGAGCCCCTTCAAGCTCTTCCAGTTCTTTCTCTGATTCCTTCAATAGGGGACCTATTCTTAGTTCAGTGGTTTGCTGCTGGCATTCGCCTCTGTATTTGCTGTATTCTGGCTGTGTCTCTCAGGAGCGATCTACATCCGGCTCCTGTCGGTCTGCACTTCTTTGCTTCATCCATCTTGTCTAATTGGGTGGCTGTATATGTATGGGCCACATGTGGGGCAGGCTCTGAATGGGTGTTCCTTCAGTCTCTGTTTTAATCTTTGCCTCTCTATTCCCTGCCAAGGGTATTCTTGTTCCCCTTTTAAAGAAGGAGTGAAGCATTCACATTTTGATCATCTGTCTTGAGTTTCATTGGTTCTAGGCATCTAGGGTAATTCAAGCATTTGGGCTAATAGCCACTTATTAATGAGTGCATACCATGTGTGTTTTTCTGTGTTTGGGTTACCTCACTCAGGATGATATTTTCCAGTTCCAACCATTTGCCTACGAATTTCATAAAGTCATTGTTTTTGATAGCTGAGTAATATTCCATTGTGTAGATGTACCACATTTTCTGTATCCATTCCTCTGTTGAAGGGCATCTGGGTTCTTTCCAGCTTCTGGCTATTATAAATAAGGCTGCTATGAACATAGTGGAGCACGTGTCTTTTTTATATGTTGGGGCATCTTTTGGGTATATGCCCAAGAGAGGTATAGCTGGATCCTCAGGCAGGTCAATGTCCAATTTTCTGAGGAACCTCCAGACTGATTTTCAGAATGGTTGTACCAGTCTGCAATCCCACCAACAATGGAGGAGTGTTCCTCTTTCTCCGCATCCTCACCAGCATCTGCTGTCACCTGAGTTTTTGATCTTAGCCATTCTCACTGGTGTGAGGTGAAATCTCAGGGTTGTTTTGATTTGCATTTCCCTTATGACTAAAGATGTTGAACATTTCTTTAGGTGTTTCTCAGCCATTCGGCATATGAAAAATATCTTAATATAGACTTTAAAATATATATTGGCTTATTATCCCTTGCTTACCTTACAGTTGTTGGTTTTTAAAGATTTATTTTATTTTATATGTATGTGAGTGGTTCCTGCAGATATGTTTGTGCGCTTCATGCATGCAGGAACCAAAAAGGCCAGGAGAGGCATCGGATCCCTTGGAACTGGAGTTAGGGATGGCTTTAAGCTGCCATGTGGGTGCTGGAAACTCTGGAAGAACAGCCAGTGCTTCTAATTGCTGAGTCATCTCTCCTTCCCCCACTTCTCCCCTCCCCCAGTTTCGTATAATTTAAAATAGAGCAGAGACATTTATTTAGAGGCTGCTGTAGCTGCTCAATGGCCAACTATGTCTGACTGATTCAGAGTAACATTTAAGAAGTGTAGATAGAGCTCTCTGCTATGTACGAAGCAGGAAGCATAGATGCAGAACAAGGGGATTCCTTGACAGATCTGGCTCATCACTGGGCTATAACATCAGTAATGGTAGTAACAGTAGTGATAAGTCGCACTGCTTCTCAAGGCCTGAACCTCAACCCACTCCACCCTTATAATAAACACGTAAGTCCAGCATGGGTCTTGTACTCATGCGCAGATGAAGAAATTGAGGGTCAGAGTTTTCAACTTCCAGGGTCACACAGATGGAAAAAACTGAACCAGAGATCTACAGACCATTCTGACACTTCTGGGAAATGGCTCAGTGAGTAAAGTACGTGCTATAAAAACATGAAGACCCGAGTCTGTACTTCTAGAGGCCAAGTAAAAGCCAGGCATACATGGTACTGACCTCTAACTCCAGAATTTAGGGTTGGAGATGGGAGGATACTGGTATCTTACTGACCAGCCAGTCTAGCAGAAATACCAAGCTTTAGTTTCACTGAGAGACCGTGTCTCAGAATAACAAACTAATTCCTTAAGCCTATGGAAGAGCGACTGAAGAAAGAAAGCCTTATAGTTCTAAGGCTTTGTCCCTCCATAGGGGTGAACATACCTGTATGCACACATGCACACAGAGTGCACACTCACAAAGGAAAGAAACTGAACAACAAAATGGGATCTAAAATGTAATTTCAATAAACAGGATTGAAAGGATGTCTAGATCCCTGTAAAGTTCAATTTTTTTTTTTTTTACTGTAGGTCAGTACATTTTTTTTTTTAATTAACTTGAGTATTTCTTATATACATTTCAAGTGTTATTCCCTTTCCCGGTTTCCGGGCAAACATCCCCCTCCCACCTCCCCTTCCTTATGGGTGTTCCCCTCCCAACCCTCCCCCCATTGCCGCCCTCCCCCCATAGACTAGTTCACTGGGGGTTCAGTCTTAGCAGGACCCAGGGCTTCCCCTTCCACTGGTGCTCTTACTAGGCTATTCATTGCTACCTATGGGGTCAGAGTCCAGGGTCAGTCCATGTATAGTCTTTAGGTAGTGGCTTAGTCCCTGGAAGCTCTGGTTGCTTGGCATTGTTGTACTTTTGGGGTCTCGAGCCCCTTCAAGCTCTTCCAGTTCTTTCTCTGATTCCTTCAATAGGGGACCTATTCTTAGTTCAGTGGTTTGCTGCTGGCATTCGCCTCTGTATTTGCTGTATTCTGGCTGTGTCTCTCAGGAGCGATCTACATCCGGCTCCTGTCGGTCTGCACTTCTTTGCTTCATCCATCTTGTCTAATTGGGTGGCTGTATATGTATGGGCCACATGTGGGGCAGGCTCTGAATGGGTGTTCCTTCAGTCTCTGTTTTAATCTTTGCCTCTCTATTCCCTGCCAAGGGTATTCTTGTTCCCCTTTTAAAGAAGGAGTGAAGCATTCACATTTTGATCATCTGTCTTGAGTTTCATTGGTTCTAGGCATCTAGGGTAATTCAAGCATTTGGGCTAATAGCCACTTATTAATGAGTGCATACCATGTGTGTTTTTCTGTGTTTGGGTTACCTCACTCAGGATGATATTTTCCAGTTCCAACCATTTGCCTACGAATTTCATAAAGTCATTGTTTTTGATAGCTGAGTAATATTCCATTGTGTAGATGTACCACATTTTCTGTATCCATTCCTCTGTTGAAGGGCATCTGGGTTCTTTCCAGCTTCTGGCTATTATAAATAAGGCTGCTATGAACATAGTGGAGCACGTGTCTTTTTTATATGTTGGGGCATCTTTTGGGTATATGCCCAAGAGAGGTATAGCTGGATCCTCAGGCAGGTCAATGTCCAATTTTCTGAGGAACCTCCAGACTGATTTTCAGAATGGTTGTACCAGTCTGCAATCCCACCAACAATGGAGGAGTGTTCCTCTTTCTCCGCATCCTCACCAGCATCTGCTGTCACCTGAGTTTTTGATCTTAGCCATTCTCACTGGTGTGAGGTGAAATCTCAGGGTTGTTTTGATTTGCATTTCCCTTATGACTAAAGATGTTGAACATTTCTTTAGGTGTTTCTCAGCCATTCGGCATTCCTCAGCTGTGAATTCTTTGTTTAGCTCTGAACCCCATTTTTTAATAGGGTTATTTGTTTCCCTGCGGTCTAACTTCTTGAGTTCTTTGTATATTTTGGATATAAGGCCTCTATCTGTTGTAGGATTGGTAAAGATCTTTTCCCAATCTGTTGGTTGCCGTTTTGTCCTAACCACAGTGTCCTTTGCCTTACAGAAGCTTTGCAGTTTTATGAGATCCCATTTGTCGATTCTTGATCTTAGAGCATAAGCCTTTGGTGTTTTGTTCAGGAAATTTTTTCCAGTGCCCATGTGTTCCAGATGTTTCCCTAGTTTTTCTTCTATTAGTTTGAGTGTGTCTGGTTTGATGTGGAGGTCCTTGATCCACTTGGACTTAAGCTTTGTACAGGGTGATAAGCATGGATCAATCTGCATTCTTCTACATGTTGCCCTCCAGTTGAACCAGCACCATTTGCTGAAAATGCTATCTTTTTTCCATTGGATGGTTTTGGCTCCTTTGTCAAAAATCAAGTGACCATAGGTGTGTGGGTTCATTTCTGGGTCTTCAATTCTATTCCATTGGTCTATCTGTCTGTCCCTGTACCAATACCATGCAGTTTTTATCACTATTGCTCTGTAATACTGCTTGAGTTCAGGGATAGTGATTCCCCCTGAAGTCCTTTTATTGTTGAGGATAGCTTTAGCTATCCTGGGTTTTTTGTTATTCCAGATGAATTTGCAAATTGTTCTGTCTAACTCTTTGAAGAATTGGATTGGTATTTTGATGGGGATTGCATTGAATCTGTAGATTGCTTTTGGTAAAATGGCCATTTTTACTATATTAATCCTGCCAATCCATGAGCATGGGAGATCTTTCCATCTTCTGAGGTCTTCTTCAATTTCTTTCCTCAGTGTCTTGAAGTTCTTATTGTACAGATCTTTTACTTGCTTGGTTAAAGTCACACCGAGGTACTTTATATTATTTGGGTCTATTATGAAGGGTGTCGTTTCCCTAATTTCTTTCTCGGCTTGTTTCTCTTTTGTATAGAGGAAGGCAACTGATTTATTTGAGTTAATTTTATACCCAGCCACTTTGCTGAAGTTGTTTATCAGCTTTAGTAGTTCTCTGGTGGAACTTTTGGGATCACTTAAATATAGTCAGTACATTTTTTTTTAATCTGGAATGAATGTACCAAATAAAATTCTTGGGCATATTACTCAACACAGAACGCATGGCCCCAGTGTGGAGGCTGTGCCGTGGGAGTAAACTGAGGCCCTGACATTCCTTAATGTTCACACAGAGAGATAATGCATGCCTGGCTTGCTAGAGTTCTAGGTTAGTGACAAAATGCTTGCTCCAGTGGTTGGCCCTGCACCTACACACATTTTGTTTTTCTGGAAGCACTAAAGAAAAAATCCCTTTAATCAATTTCTTATTCAGACATAATTAAGAATGACTCTGCAAAATTTTATCTATTTTTAAATCAATAATTTCAGTATTATGTTTTTGAGATTTCTTAATTCCCTGCCAGCCCTGTTTGGCCTCAGTAAGTTAAAAATCGTCTGGGGACAGGTTCCAAGAAGACTTGGAGGGAAGGGTGTTGGGTGTGGATGTGACCCAGACACATCATGTACATGTATGAAATTCTTAAAGAACAAATAAGACATATTTGTAAGAAGAATGAAATCGGAGGAAGAATTAAAGCAATCCTGAGTTGATATTTTTCTGTACGTTTACATTGAATCATAAAAGAACCACTATTTGGAGGTTTTAGTAAATATAACATGAATGTGAAATCCTGTCCATCCTGACAAACCTGAGATAGATACTGTGAACCAAAGGAGAGGAAAAAATACGATAATGGGAGCATAGCATTCAGCCTTAAGGGCTGCTGCACAGAACTACTTTTATTTGTAGCATTCTTTAGATTACACTCCTTTTTTTTTAAATAAACACCCCTACCCCAATTATGGGAGGGTTTATGTGGCTCTTCCTCATATATTATCAGACTGTGTTATGTTAGCATTCCTAACCCGTGACGCGCACACTCTGTTTTTATTTGAGTATACTCTCCACATTTTATTGTTTCTGTGGCTCTTGATCCAAAACAGGGAGATTTACTTGCAACCTGAACTACTTTACCAGCCACAAATGAGCCCTAGAACAATCATAAGATTTCAAGCTAACAATAATTTGTTTCTTATCCTAAATACCTGATAGTTATAGTTAATTATAAAGGATCTTACTCAGAGATGCAAATGTTTACCAAATCGGACTTATTGACATTCTCTTCCCTTCTAGCTTCCTACCAGAAATACCACAATACATCCAATACGGTAGTGATTTTACACACACACACACACACACACACACACACACACACACACACACGCACACAAAGTCACCTTTAAAATAACTACAGCAGAATCACACCAGAGAGCTGAGAACCAGTCTTTTGGTCTGTGAGGGTGGGTGCCTTCACACTCAGAGAAATCCCACAATGGCTGTCTCTTACTAGGAGGAGGTAACAACCACTAGTTGGTCAGTCACCCCAGTGCTGGATATCTTAGCAATCTCAATATGACAGCAGAATCCTGGATGTTTCCTGGAGTTGCAGCTCTCTGATTCAAAATCAAAGTTTAGAAAGAAATAGTGGTTCTGACATCAGAAGATGATTCATCGGTAGTATCAGGGCAAATTAACTCAGGGTAAGAAAGAGGTAAGGCTAAGTGAGCACAAGGAATATCTGATCTATATCCTCTGATGCATTCGGGGTTGCTAGCAAAAAATGCTGCCCAAAATCTGGCTGTGTCCTACCAAAAGATGCTGGCCACAATCTGGGTGTATCTTACCAAAAGATGCTGCATGTAATCCAGGTGTGTCTTTCCACATCAATCAAAGTATTTAGGACACCTCTATGGCAGAAGTTCCCTACTCAGGATATTTTAGTTTGTGGCAAGTTGACATTAAGACCAACCACACACAAATGTACTGTATTAACACACCAGAAGTTAGGTCTCTAAAGGAAAACATTCATAAAAGCTTTATTTATTTATTTATTTATTTATTTATTTATTTATTTATTTATTTATTTATTTATTTACATTTCATGTAAGTACACTGTTGTCTTCAGACACACCACTAAAGGATATTGGATTCCATTACAGATGGTTGTGAGCCACCATGTGATTGCTGGGATTTGAACTCAGGACCTCTGGAAGAGCAGTCAGTGCTCTTAACCGCTGAGCCATCTCTCCAGCCTGTATGTAATGATTTTAAGGATATAATTTAATTGGTGTCAAAGTGCAAGTGAACTTGATTGGCATTGCTTGTCCTCTTTTACTGTAACTGGGAAGGAAGAGACTTCTGGGAAACAGAATGACAAGAACTGGAATATAGAGAGAAGAACTCTGGGGTATTCAATTTCTAGAACTTCCTTGGGTGTTGCTACCTGAACAGAAGCAGCAAAAGTATATCCAGCCGCAGTTGCTGGGCTTCAGCGCAATTGTTCCCACCAGGAAAGGAAAACCAAGCTCACATCCCTTCCTGTCACTGGGAGCATAGCCAAGGTTGGCACTGCACACTGTAAACAGTGTAACTCAAATGCCATCAGGACTTGGGGTGGATAAGATAATCTGACAATTTTGGTTGACAAGCAGATTTTAGTAACTGAGAACTTAATATGTGATTCTTTTAAATTTCTTATTCTGGATAGTTTAAATATCTGTCCCCGAGATGGTATTTTCAACATCATCTGTGTTTGTGTTACATGAAATGTTTCCTTCATTTAGCACAACGAATGACGGGGGGTCACATTAGCGGCAGATGCTGGCGTTATTCACTGCTGGCGTCCGTTGCATCTGTGTGACCTTCCTTGCTAAACATTTGAGTTTGAATTTCTTGGCATAGATATTAATTAAACCATGAGATCACGAGAGCATATAAAGAAGAAAGGACGGGACCCTAAATCACCGGCACATAGAAAGGTAGACAGAAGCGGATATAAAGCAATGAGCATCCCTGTGCGTTCTTGGTTAGAACAAAAGAGCAAGGCCCTGGCTGTTCTATAGGCCTGGCTCCTGGTACTGTACTTAGCCAAGTGGCTTGAAGGATGAAGTTCATTCTCTTCCAAACTCCTTTGCAAAGAACAGGTCCTCTGTGAAATGTTGAAGTTTTTAAGCTGTATATACCATGGCTATGGTGTTAACTTGCTGTATGAATGGCAATGGGACCAATTGTATCCTCTGCTCCTCGGGAAGAACAGGAAATGAACACCACCATGCTGATTCTCTGGCTGGGCTGTACTAGGAGACTTAAAAATCTCTCCCTTTCTCTCTGACACAGCAGTCTTACATCCTTTAACACATCTCCCTACGATAATATAATCTTATCAAAGGAGGGTAATCGCTCAGATTTTCTCCCCCAAGCACTCAACAGGCTTCATTTGAAGAGGGCACCTCAGCATTGACTTATGGTCAAGTGGGACACTGACAGAAAAGACTGAGATGATGCTGGGCAAACTTGACAAAGAACAGGTCCCCCAGAATTGCTAAAGATGAAGCTTGATGGTAATGGTGTGTGTGTGTGTGTGTGTGTGTGTGTGTGTGTGTGTGTGTGCGCGCGCGCGCACGCACTATTTAGAAAGTCTTTGGTAAGGGCTTAGAGCAAGGCTGTCACAGAAAACTCTGAGTGTCTACCACTGAGAAGAGCAGCCCCTTTCCTGAACTCCATAAACTTAACACAGTCAACTCTACCAGGGGATCAGCACCAAATAAGGTTACATGAGTGTCCAGGACACACTGCCACCCCTAAGAACAGAAGTGTTTCTGTTCACTCAGATGGACCATGGGGAAGGAGGAGGAAATTTATCGCCAAAATAGGAAGTGGGGGCAAAGTGGCACAAAGCTTTAAATGTTTCCTGTACTCAGGGAGTTTCCATGGCTCAGGTTTAAAGTGCATGATTCAGAAGAGCAAAGAAAGATCACCTGAGCACCTGTCAGAAAGAAAAAACCCCACAGAATAACCAGAAAGCTGTGGGGACAAGTAACTCTCTCTGTAACTAGACAACTGAACAAGAGTCTCTCTGTGTGTCTCTGTGTGTCTCTGTCTCTGTGTCTCTGTCTCTGTGTCTCTGTCTCTCTCTCTCTCTGTCTCTCTCTCTGTGTGTGTGTGTCTGTCTGTCTGTCTGTCTGTCTGTCTGTCTTCTGTCTTCTCCCTCTCTGTTTCCATCTCCATGTCTGTCTTTCTTTTGTACCCAGAACTGGCTTTTCAACAGTGTGTAGATGGTTCTATTAAAATACTCCTGTGTGGAGAAAGGACTGGAAGAGCTTGAAGGGGCTCGAGACCCCAAAAGTACAACAATGTCAAGCAACCAGAGCTTCCAGGGACTAAGCCACTACCTAAAGACTATACATGGACTGACCCTGGACTCTGACCTCATAGGTAGCAATGAATATCCTAGTAAGAGCACCAGTGGAAGGGGAAGCCCTGGGTCCTGCTAAGACTGAACCCCCAGTGAACATGATTGTTGGGGGGAGGGCAGTAATGGGGGGAGGATGGGGAGGGGAACACCGATAAGAAAGGGGAGGGGGGAGGGGGATGTTGGCCCAGAAACTGGGAAAGGGAAAAACAATCGAAATGTAAATAAGAAATACTCAAGTTAATAAAGATAAAAAAAAGAGAGAGATACTCCTGTGTTGAGAAGTATTCAGTGCATTGCTATCCCAGTGCCTGTGGACATCTGACTCCACTGTCACCAGCCACAGAGAACACCCTTTATACCCCACGACACCTTCTATTCTTCTATCCCCACCTTTCTCTTCCGGGTCTCACCTTGGCACACAACAATCAGGTTGTATAAAATAGTAATTTGTACCTCTTTGAGGTTTAGCTATTTTCACAAGGTGATACAATTACCTTCTGTCAAGCTGTTTGGATCCCCAGATGCAAAGCCGTGCCAGCCCCTCAGAGAGAACAGAGACCAGAGTTTCCCAGGCCCAGGTGTGAGGGGCAGTGGAGCCGGAGACCAGGGTTATAATTACTGCACCATTGCTTCTGTACACATAGCTTTGGCAGTGACAAAATACATTCATTTCTGTCTCCATGCAAAGGGGGACTTATTTCTCAGGCAGTGGGGCTGTTCAGAACAAAAGCAACATTCATTCATCCGTAAGAGTGCAGATTTATCAGAGTAGCTAATCCCCCAAAAATTACCCCCCCCCCCTTTTTAAAAAAAGAATGTTTAAGCATAAAACAGCGATGATGCTTAGGAGAGCATGGCCGTGTTTCTGATGTCCTGTTCTGTGGTTAAATAACTTCTGATGTTCTTCTCACATGCCCTGCTCTGTAGAACATTCTCATGCCTGTCTGCCTTCTTGTAATCTGGATGCTCAGTTCCACAGGTATGACGTTAAATGTGTAAGCCACACGCTCTGCTGAGATTCCTCAACTACCTCTACTGGTACCACCAGGCAGCCTAGAGGGACATTCTGCTTTTCTGTTTCATGATGGTTGTAGAGAGGTTGGCCTCGAATGGTGGAACATGCCTTTCATCCCAGTTCTCAGAGGCAAAGACAGGTGGAGCTCAGATATTTGGAGGCCAGCCTGATCTACATGGGTGAAGGCAGGGCTCCAAAGTGAGATGCTTCCTAAAAAAAAAAATAAAAAGGACTGTACCAAATGTGGCGGCTAGTTTCTATGGCAACTTAGCATAAGATAGCATGGTTTTGGAAGAGGAAACCTTAATAGAGAAAATGCCTTCACCAGGTAGGCCTGGGGTGGTTTTACTGATTAATCATTGGGGTGTGAGGACCCTATTCATTGTCATCACTGCTGCCTGTGGGCCAGTTTTCCTGGGTTCTATAAGAAAGCAGGAGGGGCAAGCTAGTTACCATTCCTGGCCTCTGTATGCCCCCAGATCTCTGAGTTCCTGCCCTGACTTCCCTATGCACTGGAGTGTTGACCTGAGAGTTATAAACTGAAATAAACCCTTCCTTCCCCAAGTTGTTCATGAACATGGCATAGCAATAGAAACCCTAACTAAACAGTAAAGCAGGAACATTCTCACATTCTCTTTGCTCAGGGAGTGAGGGCTCAATTAGCCAACCCCACTTGATTGTCAGTAACTACTAGAAACATGGACAGGCGCTCTCAGTTCCAGCAGAAGTGGATTCGTTTTATATTTTCAGATGAAAGAAAACTGATTTAACAAAAAAGAGTAACAAGTTATGCTTACAAAACATAAAATAAACCATACAAGCCAGGCAAGGAATTCAAAGGACAGCACTTTATTTCATTGCTTTGTTAAAGTCACCTTGGCTTGGAAATTGACAGGGTCTCCTGAGGTCTGAGCTAGACAGTCATCAGACCATGGATCAGACAGACAAGCCCCTATTCAGTTACATATTATCCAGCCAAGGGCCTCAGGTTCAGAACGGTGATCACCGGAGCTCCATCACTTTTAAGGCCTTAGGGACATGTTTGTTTTCCCTGAGTCGTATGCCAGAGTCAGAGTTCACTTGGAAAATGGATTCCGCTGTGTATTTAGAACTATATACGAATTCACAAATTATTCACACCCACGGCCACTAGCCAGGAAGACTGAGCTGTTAATCACACAGGAGCAGCTGGGATTCTATGTCTCTAAATGCTACCCAGCAAGCTAAGTGGGTGAAGAGTTGATAAACATTAATATTACAGCCATTTGAGAAATTTAAATTCAGTGTTTTCTTAATTATCTCTGGAAGGTTTTCTGTCTTTTCAATTTCAGCCCGTTTCTCAGTTCGGATATTTTATGTTTTATTCATTTACATTTTAACATTTTTGTGAGTTTCAAATGAAGGAAAATCAGTTAGAGTCTGGCTGTAAAACCATGGAACACTCACAGCCATTTCTTTTAAAAATAGATTTGAATTTCTCTTTAATGCAGACATTAAAGGAACTTTAGGGTTCTGTGCACTTGCCTTTGGCTCTTCCCGCATCTGCCTAGCATTTTCTGCCTGCTCTTTCTGTCCAATTAATTCCCCCTATTTCCAAACACTACAAAAACCCCACCGTCCATGGAATCAGACTAGGGTGTTCAGTTTTTTACATCACTGACTTGCAATGGCTCTATCTTCTTTGGTCTACCTCCTTTGTTCATGGCTTTGATGCTAACATGTTATGTCCAGGAGAGGAGACAGAATGAGAACCTTCTCCACGTGTGTGGGAGATCAGTTCATTATATGCTTCATAAAGACAACATACATTATATAGCATTCATTATATTGA
Organism: Rattus norvegicus; assembly: GCF_021556685.1. Classification (NCBI taxonomy): domain Eukaryota; kingdom Metazoa; phylum Chordata; class Mammalia; order Rodentia; family Muridae; genus Rattus; species Rattus norvegicus. The sequence continues at coordinate 99,696,329 of NC_141542.1, forward strand.
CCCATCTTAGATATTTGCCAGGGTAGTGACCCAGTGCCAGCTGTAGTGGAGCATGTAAATCCATGGTCTGACTGATGCTGCTTGTATCCTACAGTTAAAACTGGTTCTTAAGGTGTCATTGCCCCTGAGGAGCAGATGCTTACACACTCAAGGGATGGCTTGTGAACCTTCTCCCCAATATAACTCCTTAAAAAAAATCCAAGAGTCTTTAAATAAAAGCTTAGAGCTTGTAATTGGGCTGTGAAGGGAGTAAGGTGGGACTGAAGATTTGAGAGAAGGTTGAAAGGAGGGGGAGAGAAGAGGACAGATGAGAAAGAGGAACCCCAGTGGACCAGAACCATGTAGCCAGGAGAAACGGCAAGTCACAAGGGGCTTTATAGCTGGGGAAAAAGCTAGTGTAGCCCCAGATCTGCACGATCTAGGCATTTTGGCTTGTAAACACAATATCTGAACTGTGTTGTAGGCTGAGTTCACACCAGTTCTCCAGTCCTGTGGTTAACGGGAACCACTTTGCTTCCTGATTTGTTGGTCTGTTTATTTCTATTGCTGCCATGAAGATTGCTACCTACAGATTCTGACTTTGCATCTTCGTGGGTTTAATTCCCAATGTAGGATTTCTGGTTTAGGCAAGTACATCGGAAACTCTGGTGCAACAACTCTTTGTATTTCCTATATGATAGGTAGGAACAATTTAAACCACAGTAGCCATGCATGAGAATAGCATTTCTTACAATCCACATCACTGACTGTTCGAATAAGAATGGTCCCCATGGGCTCGTATATTTGCATGTTTAGGGCATAGTGCTATTTGAGAGGATTTGTAAGTGTGGCCTTGTTGAAGTATGTCACCAGGAGATGGGCTTTGCAGTTTTAGAAGGCCACACCAGGCCCAGTGGCCCTCTCTTCCTTCTGCCTAGGGATCCGGATGGAGAACGCTCAGCTACTCTCCAGTGCCACGTCTGTCTGCATGATGCCATGCTTCCCACCAAAATGATAACGAAGTAAACCTCTGAAACTGTAAGCCAGGCCTAATTAAATGCTTTCTTCTATAAGAGTTCCCATGGTCATGGTGTCTCTTCACATCAATAGAACATGACTAAGATCGTACTGACCCTTTGTAGCCCCTTTAAATGTTTGCAGAAGTCACGGAGCAGCAAAATTCAGAGGATGCTGGGAAGGTCTTTTACCTTTCACTTTTCATCCAGCTTGTTTGTCATTCAATGTCATACATTCAAGCCAGATATGCCAGTTTCCCGTTGTAGCCTGTCAGTGTTTCCTGTAACTTGGTGAACCATCAGGAACTGTAGCTTCAGCTCTTTTTCTCTTCTTTTACATAAGGTGAAGATGTCTTTTTAAAGTGTTTAAGTATTGGTTTCTCACCAGCCTGCATGCCTGCCCTGCCCCCCCTCTCCCCCTTTCTTTCTTTCTTTTTCCTTCCTTCCTTCCTTCCTTCCTTCCTTCCTTCCTTCCTTCCTTCCTCCCTCCCTCCCTCCCCCCCTCCCTCCCTTCCTTCCTTCCTTCCTTCCTTCCTTCCTTCCTTCCTTCCTTCCTTCCTTCCTTCCTTCTTTTCATTTCTTTGTTTTTGAACCACCTCTCATGTTCTTGCCACATTTTTAAAGTTTCCTTTCCAGGTTTGCATGTTCCTTTTCTAATGAGAGGTTTCGGATTTATTTATTTATTATCTCACTTATAAAAATTTGGATCTCTCGTGTCCCTCAACTTCTCTCCTGAAACAGTGAGTTTTAAAATGGTGGTGATCAGTTTTGAGGATTTTGTTTCGTATTGTGACTGCATCCCTAGAAACGCTCTAGATCCAAGCTCAGCATTGGCTCCCTGGAGTGAAGAGAGGCAGTGCCTCTGGCATGCATTGCTTCCAGCATAAAGTGCACTAAGGATATTTATTGATTTTATTTTTAGAAGTCTATTACATAACAAATTATTACTACTGTAACTGTTCTTATTTGTAAACAACACAAATGAATTTTGTCTTGCAAAGAAAAGGAATGCATTGCTTGGCTATTGGGTAATATATCTAGAACTGGAGGAGGGTAGATGGCTGTTGAGAGCTTGAGGCACAAACAGGAGCATCAGGAGCCAGGTTTCAGGCCACAGAGGTCTGCTTAGGCCCCGTTGCCATTGTCACACTGGCATCTGTAACTTGTGCTGTAGCCACAGACTGACATTGTCTACATATGTTGGATTCTGAACTGCCCCCCTCTCTTAATGCTTTTGTTGTGAACAGGAAGATATGATTGGCTAAGGTCAAATCAAGTACATAGACCACATGGAGAGAGAATACCTACCTATCTGTATTTTTAACTAGGATGAAAATAAATCCCAATTAATTCCCTAAACCTAGGGAGGGTTTCATAAGCTTAGAAGCTAAAAACAAAAACAAAAACAAAAACAAAAACAAAAACAAAAAAACTTCCATGTATCACATACCGCAGCCCTTCCAGCAGCAGTGTGATGGTTAATTGTACAGATAAACTACAGACTCAGACATTGTGTGCCCTACTAGCCAGCACTGTCTGCAAGGTGCTTCTGCAAGACATTAGCACTTAAATTAATGAACACAGTAAAGCTTTTGGGACTCCACTATGTGGATGAGAATCATTCATTCCACTGAAGACTCTAGAAGAATAAAAAGGCAGAGGGAAAGAGCATTTCTCTCTGCTGACTCATGTTCTTCCATGGTTCTCAGACAGGAACCCACAATGCTGACTCTCAGGTCACAGAACCACACTACGGCTTGCTTGTGTCCTCATCTTACAGACAATTGAACTTCTATCTACTACAACTGTTAGTCATCATATTTTTATAAGGCATTATCAATTGTTCTTAATACTAGACATTCACGAAGGTGAGAACCATAGTTGATTAATTATATCCACACTAAACTAAGCATATTGAGAAGATGCTTCTGAAGGTTACATTGCATTTCCCCAAGGTCCAGACAGCAACATATACCATCTCACACACGCCTTTTGCAGGGTAGTAGGAATGCTTATCAAGATATAGGGTCAGTGTTCCTTTTATTCTTTATCTAGATGTGCTGTGTTTACAGAAGACATGACTTATGGAGGTAGGCCTAACGTAGCATACCCTCTATTTGGGTCTTTGGTCAGGTTCCTTGGAAACCCTGTGCTACCATGTAACAAATCTAGATCACTTGAAGATCCTGTGTCCCAGTGGCCATTTAGAGAGGCTACATAGGGACAGAGGAGGCCCAGTGGTTGGATGTTTCAGAAATCAGAGTCATGAATGCAATCATTTAGATGACTTCTGCATCAGAGCTCCCTGTCGTTGATGCCTGCGAAAGTGAGTCTTAGAGTTTGCAGGCTGCATCGCCAAGGAGGAATAAGCATTTATTCTGTCCTGTTTCTGAATGCATCATCCATGGGATTTGGAAACAGAGTGAAAGGTTTATGCTAGCAAATTTTGGGGTAATTCATTGTGTTTTTGCAGTGACCAGAATAGATAATCAGAGAACGGTCGGTTTCCAGTCATGGAAAAGAAATTTAAGAGCATTTAGTCAAAATTAAATATCCTAAAGAAAAGAAAATCCCCCCAAATGTCTGACCAAGCATTCAACAGCTCACTGATGGAAAAGAATCTTTCCCTCCTTGTAATATGAAAGAGATTTTGTCTTTCTGGAATACGCCCGTGGACATTCGTGTCCTAGAACAAAGCTGACTGTTCATCTACTCTGTATACTAATGGTGGATGGAGTCAGGACTGAGGAGATTCGTGGTCACAAATGACCCCTTATATACTGGGAAGGGCCAGTGTAAAAGGTGATGACTGAATGCATGTGTGAGTATGTAAGCATTGAGTTAGTAGTGGGGGACAGTTTTCCTGTTTCAGCCCCTCTGGGATTTCAGTAAATGTCACCAGATACTCTTATTATTATTTAAAGTTTTCAGTAGGAAAAAAGCCTCAAGCCCCCAAACGACAACAACAGCTTTGGCCTCAATGACCCATAGTTCATATAAGAGAGAGATAGCTCTCCTGTGTTAAGGTCCTAGACACAAGGGTCAGAAGCACAAAGTAGAAAGCAGCAACAGTAACACCAAGGGAGGCTCGTGCTCATTTTGTAAAAACCACTTGGTATGTGGACAAATGTGAAGTGTTGAAAGTTTATCCTCAACGTGCCTTTAAAGAGCACCCATACCTGTTAGTCAGGCATAATTCTTCTCAAGTGAGTTGCATTTTTGATGAGTTAAAAGTAAACGCATAATGAAAAATTTCTATAGTATGCACGAATAAAGTATCTCTTGGTGCAAAACACCTGTAATGCATATAAACTAGTGTGATTTCAGAACTATGGTTTGGGTTGTATATTACCATCCATAATAAAATTAGTAAGAATTATTTGAAGTAATGCCCTCAGTATAATCTGATATCATTGGATAAACCTAGCCTCCTCCTTTCTCCCCACGCCTCCTTTACTTCCCTCCCTCCTGTACTCCTCCGTTTTCTATTAATGACTACGTCTTCTTCCCAAGTTTATATTCAGCATGAGGTAATCAATGTTATCAGGGAAAAATGAGATCATTCTATTCCAAAGCCAAGACTTTTTTTTAAATGCCAAGATGGGAGAGGCTATGCAATCACAACAAAGCTCCTGGGCACTAATTTAAATGCCTCTTAGAGTAGAAATAAGTCCACTGTGGAAGTAAGCAGACATTATATTGTAGCATCACAAAATGGGTCTCAGAGATGAGATTTTTATATTATTTCTCCTCTGCTGCAAGCATAATATTTTAACACTCAATCTTTTGATATATGTAGATGTGTCTGTTTTTCAAGATTAGCAACAACTTAGAGTGAGTACATAATTTTCCCTGGTGGAGTATTTCTTCAAGCCTAAGTCCCAAAACTGGGGAATGCACCTTATCACAAGTCTTTGAATAACCGAGGTCCTGATTTCCTCTTCTGACACATGCTTGAACCCCTCCTTGCAATATAAAACACATATGACATCTTTCCCACCATGGCCTTTGTGATTTCCAAAGGTTCACGACTCACAGGCTATAGTAGAGTGGGAAGGCAAATTAGAGTTTACACGACTAAAAATACCATCAGTAATTACAGACTTGAGAAAAGGAGCTAGAGGCGCATAGAAACCATTATCTTTCTTGCGAAAGATACAGCCTTACTCTTCCAGGGGAGAAGGGGGCAGCGGTGCATCTGTCTAGTTTTATCAGACTTAAGTCTGAGACTTAAGCCACGGAGCCTGCGATTTCATAGGGCACTGGTACAATGCCTGGCTGCATCAGAAGGAGAGGCTGATAGTAATGGAAAACTAAACATTGAAGGTAAACCAAAGCAGGATATGTGGGAACTTAGTGTGACAAAGTCATTCTGAAAAAAAAAGTGTCAATATAAAGAATAAGCAAATAAGTAAAAATTGGAAAGTAGCCACATTGTGGAGATGAGGGATAGACCATTTGGCTGGTCTCCATTGCCTGGAGAGTCAAGTTTTCCCAACATAATGCAAAAGCTCTGAGAGAGTCTTCAAATGCAACTCTGTGTTCTTCAAACTAAACCACAGTACAGAGAAGTGGTGTTTAACTTCCTAAGTGCTGCCTTTGCTTTAGAACAGATGATAAAATGGTGTCTATAAAGTAACCAAATATTTTGGGTTTGCAACTCATCGATTCTCTGTTGTATTTGTTCAGAACTTGCCTCTGATCCCCCTTTCTGTCTGTCTGTCTGTCTGTCTGTCTGTCTGTCTGTCTGTCTGTCTGTCTCTATGTCTCCTGTGTCTCTCTGTCTCTCTCTGGGTGTGTAGAAAGAGGTCAGATTTAGAATGAGCAGGATCGATGGAATTGTGTCTCAATAAACCTTAATCTTAAAAACAGATAGTGGTACCAATTTAAAGACGTAGTGTGGTATACTTCAGTAACAACATCTCTAGGAAATCATGGACATAGATCACAGCATTTCAATTTCCCAAGTTTTATTCGGTAGGTGTGGTGGTTTGAAAGAGAACACCCCTCCCCTCCATAAGTTTGAATAATTAGTCTGCTGCTGGTGGAACTGCTTGGGGAAGATTAGGAAGTGTGGTCTTGTTGGAGGAGGTGACTCACAGGGGTGAGTTTTGAGGTCTCAAAAGCTTCTTGACATCACCATTGCACTCTTTGCCTCTTGCTTGCATTTGAAATCTGAGTTTTCAGCTGCTCTCAATATCATGCCTTTGTTCTCCAATCGTGGTCTCTAATCTAGAACTCTTAGACCAATCAAATATTTTCTTTTAATGATATTTTGTCACGTCAGTAGAAAAGTAACTGAAATAGAAGCTGACATAGCCAGGAAGGGTTTTCTGATCCTTTGTAACTAACTGAAAAAAATCCGAGTTAAGGTACCAATTCTATTGCTCTGTGATCTCAGATAAACTATTGACTTTCAGTACTGCACATTCCTCTATGATTCCAGAAATGTCATGGCGTTTCTGTAAGAATTTGGTGCCATAGTACGAGTAGAAACACTTCATTGAGGGAGGCATTATGCGAGCAGTTACAGTTGGTAATAGCAAACAGTAACAGCAGAAACATTCCCGGAAAGGCACTTGAAAGAAATGATAATGTAGTTCTGAAATCCCTCAACAGCCACTTACCTAGCTAAGGGAGGGGTATATCCCTGTGAGACACATCCCTGCCTCCCATCCCAAGTCCAACAACTTGTTTACTAGGAAACCTATAGCCACACAAAGCTTCTGGGTCCAGGAAACCAGTTCAGAACCCTCTGTCATTATTATTGATAAACCTTTTGTTCATTGAATAAGAAACAAACCAGCCGCTGTGCTGTACTGGGTCCACTCAATCATCTCATTTATGGTTAGGATATAAACAGTGGGGAGTCTGGAAACCCTAATAAATGATGTTCACAGGAAGAGGGCTTGCAAATGCAGCAGCAGCTAGGAAGCCATCAAACCTCCATCTTCCTCTAAATCCATGTCTGTTGTAGGCAGGACATAATAATTGCTTCATTGCATTGAAAAACTCTGAAGGTTAATACGCCTAATGGTGGTCTTGCCATTAGCAGCACACTATGCTTGCACACAAGAGACAATCAAGAAGGGTTGATTGAGACTGGAGAAGTTGAGACAGGAGGATTTTCAAATGAGCTTGGGTGGCATTGTGAGACCTAATATCATTAAAATGACATGGCAACTCTGAAAATAATCAAGGAGAAATTGTTCCATAGTTGATTCCAAGTGAGCTTTCAGCCTGTGTACATTTTCCATGATTATCAAACTGTTTGGAAACTCCATGAAAACTGATTCTGTTGGATGACCTAAGAGGAAAATACACCAGGATATATTTTCGTTTACCTGACAGAAGCTGTCAGAGCAATTCACTCCACATTTTAAACACATTGCACACAAATATTGTTCATTGTTATAAATCACTTATTGCTTTGTCGTTCTCAAACAACGTGATGAGAATTTTCCTACCCTGCAGGAATCCATTGTTTTTCCCTTGTCTTGTGTGTCCTGTGGATCATTCTTTCAGCAATTTCTTAATTGCTCATCATTGATTAATTTTGAAAAGTTCTTTCTTAACCTAAGAACATAAGCGAACATTCAGGATGCTAACCCCAACCTTGATGTCCTGGCATAGGCACAGGGCTCGATTCTTTATAATTGCTTTAAATCAAAGTGATTTGGGCTACATAAAGAATAAGAAGATTGGGCTAGGCAGGAAAAGGTCATCTTCTCAGAGAAACTGACTGCTAGAAGAGAAACAGTGAAGAACGTTGAGTAGCTAAGAGCCTGTGACATTGATTGATGAATTCTCCTTGACATTGGCAAGATGAACCAAAACTATACCACCGTACAGTTTTCCTCTTAGGTCATCTAACAGAATGTGTTTTCAGAGAGTTTCAAGGCAGTAGCAATCTGCTGACCCAACAGAACTCATACTGAGGGACAGCATGAAAAACCGAACCAATGCATGTGTGTATACGAGCAAAAATAGGCTGTTCTCAACTATTAAGCAGTCTCACTCTCCTTCAACACTACACTGCCAAGAACAATGAGTAAGCTTTTGTAACGAGTCTTGACTTTGGAGAGATATTTTGAGCTCATACATTTGCAGCCACTTTGGAATTTGGGAGGAGAATTATAATTCTTAATTGTAGAGAGAGAGATTGTGTGTGTGTGTGTGTGTGTGTGTGTGTGTGTGTGTGTGTGTGTGTGTGTACAATGTGTACAATGTGGTTATGTACAATGTTATTAAAAACTGTAGTAAAATTCATTGTGAATATATATGAATCCATTATTTTCTGGTTCAAAATACATAAAAGTTCTGGTTCTTCAGGGAGTAGAAGCCTCATTTTTTTTTCTGTAGGTTGAGGACATGATTGTGTCAGAGCACAGGAGTGGCAGATAGTGCGGCCTCCTGTATAATCAGTGAATCAAAGAACGAGTCAGCTTTAGGTACCCAGTGGCTGTCATCACTAGCACGCCTTTACCTCTAAGCACCTTCAGCTAAACACTACATACATCATAAGACAGTGCACATAGTACCAGAGGGTTCTTCATGGTTTATTTTGTGGGCTTATTTTGAAATGGCGTCCTCTACTGTTAGGATACAGTGACTTTTAGCACATGCTTTGGATGCTGTATGGAGCCTGTTAAATGTTTTTAGAATATTATTAACACAAGAGGATTCTGAGGTTGAACTCCATGTTTTAGAACCCCTAATTTGTTTTGTTTTTCATTTGTCTTTTGCTCTTTTTTTCCTGCAAAAACTGCAGTTCTCCTCACAGTCTCTGGACAACAATGAAATGCTGCTTCTTGGGTACACTGTGTGATTCTTTTCATGAAATAACCTCAGTAGCATCCTCAACCTCGCTGAAGGTCAAAGGTCATTAAGGTGCTAGTACCTAAAGGCATGGGACTGCTGATTACTAATTGTAGATACTTCTAAGTCACCAACTTGACCTGCAAGGTGACAGGGAGTGGAATGAGCCAAAGATATGAGAAAGGACTCAGTTCCAGGTCTGTGAGGGGAGTGTGTGGATCTCTGAGAACCATATCTCTAGTGATGTAAGGAAAGTTAACAAACACTGTGAGAACACTGTTTTAATTCTTAAGGGATGAGGTAAAGGTCATACAGAGTACAGAGTCAAGAGACTCTACTAAAACGAGTCTAAAAGTGACTGTACCCTCGTAGCCTGGATTCGGGGGCCTCTTAGTCACTCTAGGGGGAGTGCACTCGGGCATCTGTGTCTAGGAAAAGGTGCTTCACTTATTCTAGGTTTCCCAGCAACAGTTCCTGGGTGTCACTGGGAGTCAGAGGTCACCAGAGTTCTTCGTTCCCTAACATAGTAAATAAAAGATGCTACAGTTGTTATTCATGAAGGCCAGAAACTGATAGTGACCTTCCTCTCTGTATGGTCTGCCTATAAGGCTGAATGAAGTATTAACCTAGGTGTGAGATAGGGGAATAGTAACATTTTTTCCAATTACTGGAAAGAAGAATTTCTACAAGATAAGCCAGCTGAGTACCAGTGGATAGCATCCCCATTTCCCACCAGCCAACCTTTAAAAATTACTTGGAAAACCATAAATTGTAACATTTATCCATCCAATTAGAGTCAGAAGCTCAGAGACAGAAACTGATAAAAAGTCAAGGTCATGGGATAGATGGAAAGGCCAATGGAAGACTCATCCCTGCACACATACCTACCCTGTATACCCGCCTCCACTCAGCCATTCCATATTTCCAACTTCTCCCAGGGGCTAGTGAGCCTCACAGTGGGGACCGTTAGCTGAGATACAATGGCTCTTCCTGGCTTAAGCTGGCCCAGAGAGGGTTCACATGTGGAGCACAGGGTTTGGATGTTGCACAGACACTCTCCACACTTGATCTTAGCCAAAAGGCCGAGAAGTGATGCACAGACACTCTCAATGGTTCAGCTTTGACGTCCAGCCATCAGTCAGCACTAGGGACATTCTTAAAAAAACATTGTGTGGTGGAGGTTGATGTAAGATAAAGAACATTACCATGCTTCTCTGAGGATTCATGAAGAAAAGTGTCAAGGATATGAGAACCAATCCAACTGGGGCTGCTGGACAGCAGTAGGCAGATTTTGTGATTCCGCTCCTTCTGTCTCTGAGTTCCCTGTATACTGACGAATACAGGGGGAAGCACTCTGTTTGGAGCAGGACTTTTGTATACCAGAGAGTCAACAAATGATGCCTCTGTTGGCTAACCAAGCTGTGTTCTACAAAGACCCCCATTATCCAGCCAGCACTTCTGGTTGCATGTGGCTGGATAGGAGTGTGTGATGGAGAACATGGTGGGCCACCAGCAAAAGAAATCATTGTGCCCGTTGTCCTGTGGAGGAGGGTGCCATTACTAGATGACCTCACACTTCCCTTCCAGCAGTGTCTCCAGGCAGTCATTCCTATCCACACCACCCACCCTTCATAATGGCTCCACTCCTGGTTTTCCCACTTCAGACATCACTCAAAATAGTCCTACTGCTCTGTATTGTGTCTGCACTGCACGTCTCTTTCTCTAAATCCTACACGCTTTACAACGTGTGCCTCAAGTTAAAGTCTACTCCATGATTTCTTTCTCTCTCAAATTCTCTAAAATTAACCAGGCTAGGCGTAACTACATTTGTTTTTCGTTTCCTTGGTGTTCGTTAGCCTAGAACGGTTTGCTTTATTGCAAATAGAGTTTTCATCTAGTACGTTCATTCCAATTGTGGTTTTCTCTCCCCCGGTCCCTCCCAAATCCTTCCTACCTCCTGCCCTGCCCCACATCCACACCCTTTCTTGCTCTATCTTATTAGAAAGCAAACAGGCAGCTAGAAAAATAAAATAAGATAAAATAAAATAAAAACAAATCAGACTAGGACAAACCAAAGAAGCATGACATACAAAAGCCAAAGAAAAGGTACATGAAACACATGTAAATGCAGAGACATATACATCCACACACCGAGAAATACATAAAAACACAAAGCCAGAAAGCACAATATGTAAATTAAAGTAAAATACATTATTTTCTTTCTCTAACCCAACCCTTGCCATGTTCCCTATTTGTTCACAAATCCATGCCTCTTTTCTTTGATTATTATTGTTATAAGCACACACATATGTAAAATATGTACATATAGACATATACATGTGTGTGTGTGTATGTGTGTGTGTGTGTGTGTGTGTGTGTGTGTGTGGTAGACTGACCAATCAGAATTGAATTACAAATTAGGGTACTCAAGCCTGGGAAAACTCCTTTTCTCAGCATTTCTTAGTTGCCTGTGATTGTTTATCTAAGGGTGGAGTCTATGAGATTTTCTCTTCTGTGTTAGCATGTATGTTGGTGTTGTTATTGTTTGGGCATTGTTTTGTTAGCCATGTTGTTGAGGCATCAGGGCTGTGGCATCTCTCTTTACCCCCGACTCTTACTAGAGTTTTACAGTCTTTGTCTGGTCCATGTATTTTTCTATTACAGTGGTACTCAATCTTTCTAATCTGCTATCCCATAGCACAATTCTTCATTTTGTAGTGGCCCTAACCATAAAATTATTTTCATTGCTACTTTGTAACTGTGATTTTGCTACTGTTATGAATCCTAATATAAATATCTGATATGCACCCCCTAAAGGGATGGCGACCATGCTAAGGTACTTAAAATGTAACTGCGAGTTTCTTTAGATGCAGAGATCTGGTTTTCATATATTTTATATACCTTTCAGATTCTGAGATGCCAGTTTATGTATCATTAAGTTGCAACCCATGACAGCTGGATAAATAGGTGTGGCCCCTGAGACAACAGAGGGTAATGCATGTTGGGATGGATGGCAGAGGCATATAGATTTTAAATGTTTCTAATTGTGGATGTGGGAAGTTACCCCACCACCGTCTCAGGCTGACTCTTTTGCTCTTGCCTCAAGCATCTTGTGCTGGCTTCTAACTTGCAAGGTAGCCACAGATGAACATGAACATTCATTCTTCTGGCTTCCACTATATGCACTATATGCACTATATGCACTATATGCACTATATGCACTATATGCACTTGAAGTGGTGCTACAGATCAAACCCAAGGCTTTAGGAAACTATTCTACCAACTAAGCCATAATCACAACTCTATCTTGGAGTAATTTCTTTACAAATGTTGACATTCTTACATTTATATAAAATAACCCAAAAGGGAAATATCTAGAAACTTCTGATTCTCCTCTCCCTCCCTCCCGCCTTCCCTCTCTTCTTTCCTCCCTCTCACCGTGTATGTGTGTGTATGTCTGTGAAGTCTGTGTGTATGTGTGTATGCCCGTACATAGCTATGTTCTTGCATGCATGGGGTCCTCTTAGTGCATCTTCATATGATTACTTACTTGTGTGCATGAATGTGGAGGCCAGAGTACAGTCGCAGGAGTTAGAAATGTTGTCTTACCTTCTTTTTAAGATAGGGTTTCTCAACATCCCAGAGTTTCCCCTTTTGGCTGGTCTACTCTGGCTAGCCAGTGGGCCTCAGCGAACCACCTCTCTGCGGCCTTGGTGCCAGGATTACAAGTGTCTGATTCCAGGCTGGGTAGAGGGCTGTGCCTGAAAAGGTACCTACTGCCAAGCCTGATGACCTGAGGGTCAATCCCTGGAATGTATATCGTGGAAGAAGAGAACCAGTTCATGCAAGTTATCCTCCAACTTCCTTATGAGAGCCACAGCATGTATGTTTACATTCACATGTTTACATGTGTGTTTACAGGCAGATAGACACGCCTATGCCACTCTTGCCTTTCCTTTATTTTTATTTTTTGTGTATGAGTATTTGTTTGCATGCATGTATGTGTACCCTATTATGTGTGACTGGTGCCCGCAAGGGCCAGAAGAGGGCGACAAATACCTTGGTATTGGAGTTATAGATCACTGTGAGTCATCTTGTGGGTGCTAGGAACTGAATTGGGGCCCTCAGCATTAGCAGCCAGTGCTCTTAATTGCTTATCTGTCCCTCCAGTCTCCTGCCTGTCTTCTTATCATCGACCTGAGTGTTGGAACTCACATACCACCAGCCTCTGGGAAATGAACATTGTGTGTTTTCTATTGTGCCAAAGTTTTTCCTTATGACCCTGGCTTTCTGCATAGCAGAAATGAGGATAAAGATGGTGAATCAATTCCTTTGGAATGAATAACCAAATTCAGTGAAAATCCAGAGCCTTGGTCCTGAGTTAGGTGCTAAACTAATTCATCAGCCTCCAGAGGATTCAAGCAGTGTGGAGCTGGCAGTGGGGAACTGAGGGTATCATTATTTGTAACAAAGGAAAATTCAATCTAGGAATTAGCTGCTGTAGCATATCTCAAGAGGAAAAGCTATCTGGACCTGGTATCTCGATGCTTTCCCCGCTGTTTGCTTCTAATACTTGCATATTGCAGTTAGGTTGAAAGGTCATAAACAGAATTTAAAAGTTGAAATGGCTTTCGTAACCAATTTAGGATGAAGAGAAACAGAGAAAGAGAAGATTAATGTCACTCTGGATTATGACTTGAGATAATGAATAGATTACAAAGCTATCCGTGATGGAAAAACTTTGGATAGTAATTTGAGAAAGAGGCCTGTGCAGGCCACAGGGAATGTTTGATTGTATATTTCACTCAATTGTGTTGAATTTGGAGTGTTCGCATGGGTAGAGCTAATGAACACTTGGAAATAGTCCTGCAGTCTCCCAGATGATGGTCATCAGTGCAAGTCAGGACTGAAGCCATGAGGTGTGGATAAAATAGGCCCAAAGAAAACATCAGATGAGAATGGACCTAGCATCCAGACAGATCTTGAGGAAAAAGTAAACCGAGTATGGGGTTGTGGGGCAGGAGAGGGGCAAAAGTCCTGCTTGAAGTTTACAAAGTAGTAATTACAGAGGCAGGAGAGGAGTCTGAGTGAGAGAAGGATGGTTTTGAAGCTACAGAGAAAACACTTTTCAGAGGCTGAAGTTTGGGTATGGGTGAAATGTCACTCACCTCTGTCAAGGGTGAACTCTCACCTAGTTCATGTACTGCAAATGCTTCTGGGAAGTATACCAAATACTTCTAGGTGGTCCAATTAAAACCTTTGGCTTTATGCACACCATGGACGAATGATCAGCGGGCTGTCCCTGTTCTATTAGAAAGTATAGCAACTAATATTGAAGGACAACAATTCTGCCTCTATATTTAGATACTCTCATTTCCTCTCTAACCTCTAGAGCATACCTGTGTCATTGTCACAAGAGAGGCAACCAATATTTCTGGGAACACAAAACAGATTCCTTTGAATGCTCATTAGCCAGATCGCCTACTAATATTTGTATTTTTCAGCCTTGAGTATATAAAATTTAAAAAACATAGCAACTATTCATTCTCACCTTTACCCCTAGGATATCAAAAATAATAAAATAGGGAAGACAGGTTGATACAAACAAAGAGTTCTAAAAAGAAATAGAAAATTATGTAGTCACGCCCTTCAGGTGTTAAAGGTATTTTAATGAGAATATTTATTGTTGCTGAGTTTTCTTGATTGATAGGCTTTTCCCCCAGAGAAAAACCACAGTAATGGAAGGAGGTGTTGAACGTTTGAGACGTGCTGCTATTCTGAGCTATTTTAATAATGTGTTCTGTCAAAATGAATTAAAAATAGTTGATAAATGAGGTAAACACTCAGGCTTTGTAAGCGCACCCAGATCTATTCATCCAACCACGTTTTTATGGCAAAATGTTGAGATTTGTAGAAGACTTTTATGCATTTTAAAATCCAGGCTTGAAGACTGAAGTAATAACCCCCTGCTATGGGGCGTGCAGATCATCAGCCATGCATTGTTCTGAGTGTCTCAGACTCCTGGAGAACTGCTTCTTTCTCTCTATACCTTCCCCCACCCCCCAACCCCTCACCACATGGCTCTCTGCTCTGCAATACCCTTTGATAACATTTAAATCTCTAGCCTTGATCTTGCCAAGAGTTCCTGCCTCTATACCCAGAAACCTACCTGTTATCCCTACTTGACTGAATAAATAATATTCAGCCATCCCCCTCCTTCCAATGTCTAGTCCCCATTGTTCCCTTCCTCACGCCTCCCTCCTTTGCTCCTTCTCCTCACTTGTAAATGACACATACTCTCAGTGGCCCAGGAGCTCCAGCCCAAAAATGCCAGTGTAATTATTCTTCATTAACTGCCCTTCAATAATATTTAATGCATACACAGAATTTTATAGTTTTAGATTTTTTCCTTTTTCCTTTTATATTTGCTTTATATTAACTTGTGTTTAATTTCTTGCTTTTGTATCAATTATTTCAGGCATACAACACATTTTAGGAAACATGGGCATGTTAAAATCATTAGGATAACAGAACAAATGAACATTTCTCTCATCTCAACTAGTTAACAATCGGCCTTCTCCATGGGTGGAGAATGTACACGTCTAATGAAAATCTAGATTAAAATATACTATTACTAACTAGGTAATTCCTATTGTACATTGCATATTTTGACTTGTTCGTCCAATGTAGTTTACAACCTACTTTTAATAATACAACTACCAGGGAGCTCTTATTCCGCAGTGCTTCTGTAACCTTTCAAAACCTGGTTTATAGAGCTATATAAGCCTTCATAATTGTATCATAATAAAGCAGTTTCCCCAACTCATTGGCTCCTAGCAGCTTAGTCATGTTCAGTGGAAATTTTGTTTTCCTAAGAGTCATAACGCTTCTTGGGAATTTTGAATTTCCTGAGGGTGCAGATGCATAGGGCAAGGCCAGGTCAACAAGAGTTATCTCAGCTCATCTATTCTGGGAACTGGGTTGAGGACCAAACCCTCCAAGAGGATTCTTTCTTTTAGACATGTTGAAGGGCTTGAGTATTAAAACCCCTGGGAATATTTCAGACATAAGGAAGGAAGAAGAATGTGGTTTAACAATAAACCCCTCATCAACATCCTCTCCCTTCCAAGAGGTTGCCCGCCGAAGCAACCCTCCAGCCCTCTTAAGATTCTTCCTAAAGCAAGCATCTCCACTTCAATATGGAGGTTTTGTTCTCTTCTTGAAGGTTTTGTCACCCTTCACCAGCATTTGCTGGGTTTCGCTATTCTGTAGGTGGTGTTTAGGTTTTCTTTAAAATTCTTCAGTGACAAAGGAATGCTTTTGTGCAGAGGGACTGATCTAGGCTGAAGTAGGCAGCTTTTCCTCACTGCATCTAAGTACCCAATAAAATAGCTTTAATGCTCAGAAAGATTTATTTTGGCTTAGAGTTTCAGCAGGAGTGGTCATTTGGGTCACAGACTTTTGGTGTCATTGTTTCCCCTGTTTGGAAGTAGAGTGGCTATCCTGTTTCTGACTGCTTCACACTGTTCTTGGAATCTCTTCTGGTTAACCTAAATCATCCAGATATAAAATTATATCCTTGCCCTAAGCTAGAGTCATCTGAGAGGAGGCTCAGTTAAGGACTTGCCTAACCCAGGCTGGTCTGTGGGGATGTCTGTCTGTAGGGGGATTGTTTTGATTCTCAACTGATGCAGGAGGGCCCAGCCTAGGGTAGTGGTACTATTCTTAGACAGCAGGTTCTGAGCTGTAATAGCTAGTGAACAGCATTCCTCCAATTTCCCCCCTTGAGTTCCTGCTCTGACTTCCCTCCAGGTTGGACTGTGCCCTTGACGTGTAAACTGAAGTGAGTACTTAGTGCTTTCAATCATGGTGTTTGTCATGGAACAGGAACGGAGTCTTCATGTTCGCTGTGGGACAGATGAGACTGCCCCTGAAAGAACACTAAACCTCATGGTCTGCTGTTTCGAAACAAAATCTGTCCTGGTGCATGGTAGCAATACTGTAATAGTTTCCAAGCCTGAGGCTGATCCTCAAAAAAAAAATAATAATAATCAAACAACACTAAACCAATCATACAAAAGGAGCTGCTAATTGAAGTGAGGACGAAACAGCCAAAACAAGAGTTCACTTAGTATTGGGTCTTCCAGAATAACAGAGGCAGCAGAGCAATAAACAGCATCCCTGCAGGTTCCTCGGGGGTCTGTTGTTATTGTCTGTAAATACTTTAAGGCTGGGATAGTTTCATAATGCTGATTTTTTTTAAATTAAACTTTAATGAAGGGATTATTTTTAATCACACTATTTTTATCTTCCTTTAAATTACACTTTTGTTTTTTTCAGGGAGACATCTGAAACAGGATATTACCAACAGGCTGGTTGGAAACTTACTAGATAGCTTGTAGCTCAGATTGGTTTACCAGTCCCTGATCAGCCTCTTGTTCTAGCTTTCTGAGAGTCCTGGGATTAAAAATATTGACCACCACGCTTGCTTGCATTGACATTACACTTTTATGGAGTTGTGAGAAATTTGTTTTTACCCTTTGTTTGTTTGATAAGGTTCTTGTTTTATAGCCCAGGTTATTCTGAACAGTCCCCCAGTGACTGGGAGTCTAGGTGTTCCAACCCTGTCACACTGAAAAAACAGCTTTGAAAAATAATGTAATACTTTCCATTGACTGCTTGGTTCACACGGTTATTTTATTAGGATGTCCTTCTCCTGGCCCAATAGGCCTATAGTTTACCTAGATGGCCTATAGCTATGAGGTTCTCTCAGAAATATGGAATCCTAGTGTCTTAGTTAGGGTATATCCATTGCTGTGAAGAACTTCCATTATTGTGGGTACTCTAATAAAGGACAACATTTAATTGGTGCTGGCTTACAGTTTCAGAGGTTTGGTTCATTATTGTCATGGCGGGAGGCAGGGTGGTATAGAGACAGAGATGGTGCTGGAGAAGAAGCTGAGAGTTCTACATCCTGATTGGCAGACATCACAAAAGGAAGACTTGGAGCCACTAGGTCTGGCTTTGAGTTTCTGAGACCTTAAAGTCCATCCCCAGTGATACACCTCCTCCAACAAAGCCACACCTCCTCCAACAAAGCCACACCTCCTCCAACAAAGCCACACCTCCTCCAACAAAGCCACACCTCCTCCAACAAAGCCACACCTCCTCCAACAAAGCCACACCCCCTAATAGTGCCACCTGTTATGGGCCTATGGGGGCCAGTTTTATTCAAATCACTATACTGGTCCCTCACAATCTTCTCCCTACCCTAGAACTTCAAAAGCCCAAAGAATGAATTTGGAAAGCAACTACAGAATACATTAGCCAAAGAGGCTAGTTGTTTATAGGGATCTTAAATTTTCTTTTTTGGTTCATAGCCATGAATAATTCTTAATGTTTATATTAGCTTCAGTTGTTACAAGTGGCTGAGAAGGCTCGGGAATAAATGTTGTAATGTGTCTTGAACTTGTTTGGTTCCCCCACCCCCATTTAGATAGAGCAGGAAGAGTCACAACAGCAGGATGAATCAGTTAAACCTTAACTGTGTTTCCAGTTTCCAACATCAGAAAGGAACGAAGTGAGGAAGTTGTTTATTCTCAGTCCAAATTGACCGTGGATAGAAGTGTTAGTCTGTACACAGGAAGTTGCCTTGGCTATAAAAGTTGCTGTTTCAAACTGTAGACCTGTGAGTCCATCCCAAATAGAGTAGAGAATACCTCTGCTCTTCGATCCGTAACTCTTGTGGCCCAACTTTCATGCACACTCCAATAGTGACAGGAATTACTGGGATGATAATTTGGCAAAAACATGGCTACTGATATGTTATCCTTTGCTATTTAAAGTAGTATGATTGGATGTCCATATCACAAATGCCTGGATTTTCTACCTCCAGAACTGAATTTGTTTAAAAAAAAAAAAAGCATTGTGATAACATTATTTGTCACTTAATCCTTATTTTTCCAAAAAAGAAAAAAAAAAAAAGAGAAAAATTCGACCAGCAACTAAAATTCTGGACAAGAGATTATAAAAACAAAATACTGACTGTCTGGGGCTAGGGAGATGGCTCAGTCAGGGAAGTGCCTGACCTCAGTCATGAAGACCTGAGCTTGGGCCCCTGATACTAATGTAAAAGTGAGAGTGGTTATGCATGTACCCCACCACAGGAGAGAAAGGGCAGGTTAGAGCAGGGTGAGACAGAGGGACTCTCAGGAGCTCACTGGCCAGACAGTCTATTCAACCAGTGAGCTCTGGACTCAGTGAGGCACTTTCTCAAAAGATAAATGTAGAAAGTAATAACAGAAGGCATGGGTAGTGTGATATTGGTCTCTGGCTTCTACCTGCATATGCATATAGATCTGTAAAACACACACACACACACACACACACACACACACACACACACACACACACACCATGTACATAACATACACACACAGACTTTCCACACACATACAGGCACACACACACACTACACACACAGACATAATAGAGAGATACTCACTATGCATCCCATTCACACACATAACACACACACATACACACACAACACACACACACAACACACACACATATATGTGTACATATATATATATGTCTCACAATACATACCACACTCACTTACCATACACTATAACAATAAGCACACAGACACCATACACACAACACAAAGACATACAGACACACACCACATCCACACCTATACATCACACGCAGATATTAAAAGACGAAATCTGATGTTATTGACCCAAAAGAGAGTAACTCTTTTAAAACCATTTTTAAATTAATTTTTTTCATAAAATATATATTTATCATTTTCTTCTCCCCTAACTCCTCCCAGATCCTAACTCCCTACCACCCAACTTCATGTTCTCCCTGCTCCTGCTAACTCTGTGTCTCTCTCATACACAGACAAAAATGCAAATTAAAACAAACATAAGACGAATGAGGCCCAAGTAACCAAAAAGCACCTCCCCAACCAAACATGCAGTACGTTTTATGCAGGCCAACTACTCTTGGGCCTACCTAGGTGTGCAGGTGATTTCTCCATTGAAGAAAACTAGTTTTCCCTTTCCTAGCAGGGATATATCTGCAAATAACTACTTGATAGGGGCTCGGTCTTTGTATCTGCTCCCCTTTCAGAGACAGAGACTAACGTAAGGGTGTTGGGGTGGCCTCTGGCACTCTTGCCATGAGAGTCCACTGTGTGAAATGATCCTTCCAGCTTCCCTGGTCTGCTTTGCTGAGTTCATACCAACAGTCGTCCATCCCATTCATCCTTTTTCTCCCTTTTCTTTTGAAACTGATATGTGGGCATAGAACTTAGCTCCAGGAATAGCTCAGAGGTGGTGCTCTCAATTTAGTCAGGAGAAATACATTGCATGTCTGCCCCTTTTGGAAATACTGCCTACTCTCTGTCCTCGTGACCCCATAAGAGCTGATTTCGACCACAATGCAGCATACAGCCCGTAGGGGAAGCATCCCTGCAAATGCACGCAATGGACATTCATAGTCTAAACTCTAAGAATTATATAGCTTACCTATAAAAATAATTCTTACCTTTCAGAGGCTTTGCATGTACTACAGAACAGTTCGGTGCATTAAAATTCATGCCTTTTTTATTTCTTAGGTTCAGGGGGGTTTTCAAAGTATAGCTGTAAGTCATACGAATGCTGGAAAATTCTTACCCAATTTTTCAGATCAGAAAACACCTTCTAATAGGAGTTATAAAACATATTGGAAGGAATCCAAGAGAGCTGTTGAGTTTTTAGATTTTTCTTCCGGTACAATTCTATTTCTGAATATATACCTGGGTCATTTTTTTCCAGAATGCAGTTTTTTTTCTCCCTTTACGCGGGAATGATTACATTAGTTCATCTATTTAAATGAAGCATCGATGTAAAAGCACTAGGTGTCTGTCACTGTTGTCTGTCCTCGTGAGAACGTGCTTTCAAAGGTATGCTTTCCTAACCTTGTATTTAAGAAGTTATGATATATATGCCTTAGGTACACGCCCCAGTTTCCCACATTACCAGACAGTACTCCCCCGCCCTCCAGTTCTACCTACTTACAGAAGCACAGTTTTCAGACTCGTCTTCCACAAACCCAATCTGGCAAGGCGTCCTCTGGTTCTGCAACCAGTAGTCTGTGGACTCCAGCAAGCTATTGCTTCGAAGAACCTGGGGGAACACAGAGAAAGCCTTTCAGGTTTGCCCAGCCAGGGTTTATCTCTAAACGAGCATCTTTCCACTGTGAAACCTGTAGGTGTTTCCTTCCTGGCTTTCCTCCGAGCAGCTGGGTAAGGAAAAGAGGTGAGAGAAACCTGCTGGATTACAGTAACATTAGACTGTACAAAGCATTCTGTCAGGACCTGGCTTGCGGATCTTATCGTTGCTCCTTATAGTTCTTCAAATCTAACACCCGTAACACCAGTGTGTGCTTGGCTCTTGCCTAACTTCCAGACCGAGTGATTGTTTTCGGGCAATGCCCACCGTCAGTGGGCATAGAAGTTCCATTTTTAGTTAATGTTCTCTCACAAATATGAATACGTTTTATTTAAAAACATCCTGTTTTCATTTTTGCTGTACTGCCTACTCTTTATTCCTTTGATTGCACTAACATAGGTACGAAATTGGGCACAATTCTTCTAGAAGAGCTAAGGTACCAGGCTGTTAAAAATATTAGGAATAAGGTGGTTTCCATTAGTAAAAGCATTTTCCCATTTCGCATTAGTAGGTCAAAATAAAAAGAAATTAAATACCCATATCAACAACGCCAGATATGGTTTATAAATGCAGATTTTGGTCTTGGGTTTCCAAGCCTTTTTTTTTTTTCAGAGCCAAATATTTTGAAGATACAATTTCTTAAGTAACCAGATGACTCAATTATGGCTTATCTAAATAATGTACATATTCGTTTCTCATTTAAAATTCCCAATGTTAATCATGGCTCTCTTTGAAGGTGAATGTCTGTTAATTTGTGATTAAACCTTCCCTTAAGCAATGTAATAGATTTAACCAATTCAGCTAATGGCCTCTAAAAATATTTCTAACTCAACTACAGCGAAATACTGTCTCTTTTGTCCTATAAAACCAGACATGTATTAGTTTTGTTGTAGAGTTAACACATAGAATTTATAACCCATATGATATAACACATATAGCATTTCCCCCTCAGATGTGCGACTTCAGTTGTGTGTATCTTCCTATTAAATATTTATTGTTACCTAAGGATGGCAAGCCTCCATCTTTCTTTTGGGATAACATAAAGAGATAATTTGTACATGACCAGGTGGTTGAACGGCGAACTTGGTGCTGCTCCTGAAGATTAAACCAGACACCCGTCCTTCTCATTTCTCTTACAGGGAGAAACTGTTTCAATTGCTGTTTTAATGTTCATTATCTCTGAGTATTTTTGGCTACATTTTTAGAAACAGTGTGACTTGTGGTGGCCCAGAGGCCCAAATACAGAAGCTCATCTAAATAGTGAGAGATCCAGAAAGCCGTTGTCTCGTAAGGAGGCACAGAGAGAGTGGAGACTGTTGTTGGGTTGCATTGTGAGCAAGAAGAAGAAATAAAAAGAAAAAATAAGAAAAAAAAGCAGTTGAAGAGATTCGCAAACATTGAAAATAAATTCAAATTCTTCTCACCCAAAAGTTTTATTGCTTTGAAAATTATATGTATTTCATTAGTGAATATGTTATTGAGTGTTTAACATTGTAAGAATAGTGATGCTAAACACAAGGAAGCAGATGCTGGAAAAATAGATGTTGGTAAAGCAATTGCAATAAAATCAGGAGGACCTGAGTTTCTTCCTCAGAACCCACACATAAAAGCCAGGCTTTCCCAAGGAATAGCCGTGGCTCCTGAGAGCAGCACTTGGAGTTATCGTCTGACCTCATGTGTATGTGTACATGGGACCCTCATGTGTATGTGTACATGGGACTCTGCACACACATGTGCTCCCCCCCCACAAACACAAGGGAACAAAAAATGAAAACTCTGAGATAAGTAAATAAAATAAAAAGAAATTTAAATTACTGTAGATGCTAAAAGAATTTTGAGTTGATAAGTATAGATATAGATATAAAATAATCAAGAACCTTAATTAACTTCACTTAAAGCAGAAAGGCTTCTAAGTCTCTAAATCACCCCCTTGCATAAAACTGCCATTCACATTTATTTCCAAGTAGAATAGTTTGCAAATCTGATTTGGAATGTGAGCTTGGCCACTAACAGCCAAACAGGCCCAGTGATGTAAGCAAGGATTCTCAGCTTCTCCACCTGTGAGGAAGGATCAAAAAACTATGTGGTGGAAACATAAAGGGGGGTTCCCTGAGGAGCCGTGGTGGTTAAGGGGAGTGTGCACTGCAGTGTTGGGAGCATAGAGGGGGTTCTACTGAGGAGCTGTGGTGAGGGCAGGGAGGCAGGGAGGGGGTCCACTGAGGAGCTATGTGTGAAGGATCCAGTAAGTAGTTTATTTTTCTCAGGACATGGTTTGGTTATGACTTGAAAGGAACTATAAGCCATGATAAACATTTGGAAGACTTTCCCAAAAAATATCAGTAAAATGAATAACTTCAGATATGTGAAGGTAAACCTTCTAAAGTATTCTGATCTGAGGTATAATTTTCACTGTGCCTCTTGTAATATTGATAGTTACAGCCAGTGTTGTCTGCAGGGCTAGGAAATTCTGAGAATTGGGCTATTAAAATTCACTTGAAATTGTTACAGTGCTACTATTTCATAGACAAAGGTCTTCACAGAAATTACGATTTTGGTGATACAGATCTTGAGGCTCAAACAGTTTGTAGGTTTTGGGCTTCTGCTCCACATGGCCTTGGATTTAGTTGTGAGGGCACCAAGGGTCTACTTATCAGTTCTCTGAACATTGCTGCCTTCCATGGCCTTATTGCTCCTAAATGGTCTTATTGTGAGTGTTTCTGAAACATCTTTTGTTGTCTAATTTTTTAAAGTAAAAAATGCATTTTATGTTCTTTCATTTAAGGCCAGATTTTCCTTGTTAAGATTCCTGAGTAATGCTTTCCTTTAAGAAAAGTTATGAATGATATAACTGAATTAATTTACTTAATTCAATATGATAATGGGATTGTAATTTCTCATAGGCATCATAGTTTGAAGCCTACGTAAGTTATCATTAGGTCATGGTATCCTGTGCTCATCCCTGGCCTTTCTTTGCTCTTCAGGATTTGGAACTCAATCAATGAAACGGTAACCTCATTAATTCTGCATCCTAGGAACATCAGAGCTTAAACCACAGACACCAGGTGAACATGCTGGCTAAGCCTGCTTTACAGTGAAGCTCAATAAACAGTCTGACCAGAATCAGCTCTGCACTGTTTCAGAGATTATTCTTCAAAAATTCTGCTACAGGTCTTGCTTGTCTACATTCTGACTGACAAAAAGGTATGTAATATTGTGGTCACAAAAAATTGTCACACAGCGTTTGACTCATCTTTCTCCTATGTCAGCCTGAGGAGTGGTGAGGAGTTGATTTGCACTTCACTTGGCCCTTTCAGCGTCTGCTAAGTGGCCACACTTCCTCAGTGGTGGATGGGGAGTGCCACAAGTCAGCCTACCATTTGCCATCTACCATGAAGAAATTCCTACAGCTGAGGGAGGGGGCTATTTGTCCTGAAGCTACCCAGCCTGTTCCTTGTGCTTAGTAATTATTTTCTTCCTTCCTTCCTTCCTTCCTTCCTTCCTTCCTTCCTTCCTTCCTTCCCTCCCTCCCTCCCTCCCTCCCTCCCTCCCTCCTTTCTTTCTTTCTTTCTTTCTTTCTCTCTTTCTTTCTCTCTTTTTTCCTTCCTTCCTTCCTTCCTTCCTCCCTCCCTCCCTCTCTCCCTTCCTTTCTTTCTTCTTTCTTCCAATTTCATGTCTGTGTATTTATGTGTGCATTTTTTTCCATGTGTGTTGGCATGCCTATGTGTAAAACAACTTCCATGGTTGCATACACACATGGAGGCCTAAGATCAATGCCACAGGCCATTCTTGATTCCTTTTCCACTCTTCACTGAGGCAGGCAGGTTTTCTTAATCAAACCCAGTGTATTGACTGGTTTTGTGTGCCAACTTGACACAAGCTGGCTTTATCACAGAGAAAGGAACCTCCCTTGAGGAAATGCCTCCATGAGACCCAGCTGTAAGGCATTTTCTCAATTAGTGATCAACAGTGGGAGGTCCCAACCCATTGTGGGTGTTGCCGTCCCTGGGCTGGTAGTCTTAGGTTCTATAAGAAAGCAAGCTGAGCAAGCCAGGGGAAGTGAGCCTGTAAGTAGCATCCCTCCATGGCTTCTGCATCCACTCCTGCCTCCAAGTTCCTACCCTGTGTGAGTTCCAGGCCTGACTTCCTTTAGTGATGAACAGCAATATGGAAGTGTAAGCTGAATGAACCCTTTTCTCCCCAACTTGCTTCTTGATCATGATGTTTTGTGCAGGAATAAGAAACCCCGACCAAGAGATCACCAACACTGCTACTCTCAGTAGCCAGCTTCCAGGGGGTGGGGAGTGGGGTGATGGATGCTCTGTCTCTGTCTCCTCCTTCTGCCCCTCTGTCTTCTGAAGCTGGGATCACTGCTGTTTGCCACACCCCTACCTGAACCTCATGCTTGTGTGCCAAGTTTTGTTGTTGTTGTTTTTAAATCACTGACCTATTTGCCTATCCCGATTAGAATTACTTACATTAACATTAATAATTAATGAAATGACACTGCATTGGGAATTCTGAGCGAAGACTCTCACTTATTTGAATTAAATCTCTAGACGTGTGGGTTACAATGAGAACCTAACATTACATGCAACAAGACAGTTCCTGCCGTATTAAAGTACCTGACTAACAGTGGCCATCTTTAAAGTTATTCTCTCTGTCCTCGACCACGGGGGCCCATGGTTGGTTTGTCACACAAGCAGCATTAGAGCCGGTCTCTCAGGAATCAGGGCCTCCACTCAAGCCAGAGTCTGTGTGGTAGTCCTATCTCGAGCATCTCATGTTTGGGTCATCCCTTCCAATTTAAGGACCCTCCTTGAGTTGTGCTCCAGTTCTGATTCTCTGTCAGTTAATTCTCATTCCCTCCTAGCTTCTGGCCCCAGTTTCCCTGAGTAAAACCATCATATCAGGCTCTCTGAGGTAAACTACTCTTCTATGAAGCGTAATGTAATCTTCCCGTTCATACTTCCCACTTCCTATCAACAAGAAGGAGCTGGAAGTAAAGAAAAAAGAAAAGGGGAAAAAGCCAGGTAGCAGTGGCCATTGGGAGGCAGAGACAGGGGGATCTCTGAATTTAAGGCCAACCTGGTCTGTAGAGTGAGTTCCAGGACATCTAGGGCTAGACAGAGAAACCCTGTCTCAAAGGAACAAACAAACAAACCAAACGAAATAACAACAAGGAAGAAAACAGGGGAGGAGAGGGGAGGAAGGAGGGAGCTGAGAGGTGTCTTTGAAGTTAGCAGACTTGCTGCTCTTGCAGAGGGGTTGAACTTTATTCTCAGCACCCATATTGAGTGACTCATAACTGTCTGTGACTACATTTCCAGGGGTTCCTCTTACGATCCTCTTATATGTCACATACACATGCACACATAGTCAGGCACACACACATACACATAATATGGCAATTCTTTTTAAAAGACTGATAAGGGAACAAGGAAAGAAACGTGCTTGCTTCAGTAAACCATTTAGCCTAGTGTGTTACACAATTGTAACCTTTTTTTTTGTCTAATGGTTTAGACAAAGGACTAGAAGTAGTGCTTGAAAAAAGTACTTGCTTGAACAGTTAATGTCTTTGAAGCTTTATGAATATAGCTTCCTGCTGAGGGAGTCATTTTTTTGGAGTGGGAAAAGAGAGGCGCTCACCAGGTTTTCCACGGCTCATTTAGTTATCTGCTATTTTTGGTTCCAGGCTTGCCTATTTCAGATGGAGGGCTAATGATGAACGTGCTGTGTGCTGCGCGTTCCCAAGTTTAAAACGGTAATAATGCAGTTTGTCTGAAAATTCCAAGAGTGCCCTGAATAAGAAAGAAAGAAAACTTTCTGCTTCACGGTGTAGCCAACTGCTTTCATTTCAATAAGCAGTACCTAGATTCAGGCCCTCAGTTTTGGGATGAGACAGAGAGAGAAGACCCGGCTCTTACAAAGCAGACTCAGTTATACTGTGGCTCAGTAGTGCCTGCTTCTTTGGTTGGTAACTTAGATTGGAGAAGATGCTCACTTTTAGCTTCTAAGATCTGGAGGAAGGACAGAAAACTCTCTCTCCTCATCTCGAGCACTTACTGAATATAACTGGACAATTTGATGGACTTCTGAGGGTCAGTTCTTACATCATTTGATGACAACAATGTCACTTGAGAAAGCTGTTCCAGGGACCAGATAGGAAGCTGCTTACAAGATGAAGACCACCAACCGAATAGGCAGCTGATCAATGCATGGCTTCTCTTAGCAGAGGAAGGCACTGGGATTTAGAGCATCTGCGTTCCATCATACCAGTTTCTCGATCTTGCCAGCATCTGACAAACTCCCTCCCTTTGTTTGTGATATGCCAGCCTTGTTTTTCATCTTCCTTTTCTACTGTCTCCAGCTGACAGTCAGTTAGCATAGCTTACTAAGCTCACAAACGAACTCAGTGAGACACTGGGAAAAATATGTGATGTCCATCAAACAAAGAATGATTTCAGAAAAATGCGGTTCATTTATATAATGGGTTATGATTCAGCTATTAAAGACAAGGACATGATGAATCTCAGGCAAATAGACAGAACTAGAAAATATCATCCTGAGTGAGGTAACCCAGACCCAAAAGGACATGCATAGTATCTATTCACTAATAAGTAAATATTAGCCCAAAACTACAGAATACCCATGATATACCCCATAGACTATAAGAAGTTAAACCAGAAGGAAGGTCCAAGTAAGGCTGCTTGAATCCCAATTAGAAGGGGGAACAAAATGGTTATGGGAGGCAGAGAGAGGGAGGGACCTGGATGGTAGAGAGGAAAGAGAGGGAAATGAGTGGTTCAGGCATGGGGAAGAGACAGAGGGGAGTCCCAGAGGGCCAGGGGAATGAATAGAAATATACAGTTGCCAAGGGTAGGGGGTTGGGAGGATTCTCCAGGAAGTCCCAGAGAGGAAGGTTCCCAGGAGTCAGTGCAGGTGACCTTAATCAAAATGCCCAACAGTGGGGATGTGGAACCTGAAGAGACTACTTTCAATATTAGATAGGACCCTCAGTGGAGGGATGGGTACACTAACCCATCTACAAAATGTCTGAAACAAAATTGGTCCTGTCGAAAAGAAATGCAATGATAAAGATGGTGCAGAGATCGAAGGGATAGCAGAGCAGCCACTGGCCCATTTTAGGGTCCATCCCAGGGGCAAGCAACATCCCTGACACTGCTACTGATGCTGTGTTGTGCCTGCAGACAGGAAGGGGACCAGCATAACAGCCCTCTCTGAGAGGCTCTACCCAGCAGCTAACCTCAGATGCAGATATCCACAATCAAACATTGGACGAGGGTGGGGACCTTTATGGAAGACTTAGGGGAAGAATTGAATGCCCTCAAGGAGATGGCAACCCCACAGGATGAACAACAGTGTCAACTAACCAGGATAGGTGGAGGAACTCTGAGAGGTGGGGGCAGGAATGGGAGGGGACAGTATTTAGGATGTGATTAATTAATTTATTAAAAAATAAATTACTGAAAAAAAGAGAAGCATGATATAGTCATATACTGTATACTCAGCAGCACGAGGGAGATTGAGGTAGGAGGATCTGAAGTGCAAGGGCAGCCTGGTCAACGTGAGGCGCTGTGGCAAAATATACTAAAATATGCACAAAAAACCAACTGCATCTATAGAAGATACTCCCGAGAATGTGAAGGAATGTTTGAGGAATGTGAAACCCAGGTAAATAGTCCAAGAATGAAGTGACTGGTTTTATCTGGGGTCAAGAGGTGACAAAAGCCCTCGTACTTGATGGCTGTGTTGCAAGGCGAGTTTGAGTTGTGTAGAGATATTTGGAAAGTTGGAAACTCTCCAGACTGACTTTCCTCTGTGCTCATAAGTACTTCTTAGAGGAATACTGTTCCTTCCACTCCCAGCAATCTTTCTCTTTGCAGAGCCCAGGGCCTCATGGGGTTTAATTATCACCTGAAAAAAATGACATAGCCCTCTCTCCTGATTCAGTTTTGACCCTTCCCGGGAGCCTGCTTCTTTTCAGATTTCTAATGGGTGGTTATGACACTTGGGTCTGCTGTTGTCTTCTTGATGCCTGTGTCTATATACAAACTCCCTCCTTCTCCAGTTGAAACCCTAAAGGAAATTTGACTCCTAGCCCAGAAGGAATGCTAACTTTCCCCATTTTGTTGGTTTGCTGGTTCTGTGCCAGCTGGAATACCTCTTTGCCTGTTTCTATTCCCAGTGTCTGCTCTACAAAGTTTGTTTTTTTCTTTCACACATTAAACATTAGCAAAGCTTTTAACATGCATGTGATGGATTGTTCTCTGGGTAGCGTATCATGCATAGCATAGAAAAGACCTTCATATTTATGGAGGCAAAACAAGAAACAAAGGAGCATGGAATATGTAACCGCAAACAATGGTTCATATGACAGAGAAATCCATGTGATGCTATGATAAAGAATGTAAGGGTTAAGTGTTTCTATCGCCTGATGTTGCATCCCTCTAAACTTACATGTTGGAATCAAACCCCTGATACATTTCCATTAAGAGATGTTGTTAGAGATGATGGATGAGCTGGGCTTGATCCTTATCAAGAGGATCAGCATCTTTCTTAAAGAGGCTCCATAATCCCTTTCATCCTCCATGGAGTGCAGAGACATCACTTTGTTCATGATAAAGAATAGACCCCAATGTGCACCATGGACTTTCCAACATCCAGGACTGTGAGTAGCACCACTTAGACAGGAATGTTAAGTGGTAGGGAGAGTCAGGAACCTGAAGAATCCTAACCAATCACGTTGTAATTGCTTTTCCCCTCTTATCCCCCTTGTCCCTCAATCTCCACAATTTACCAAAAGCAAGATGGGAGAATGTGCTTTGAAGACACACCCAGCTTCAAGTCCCAATTCCTGTACCTATTTTCCAAATGCTGAAATCGTACATTTCCACCCAGACTCGGCCCTCGAGACTTCATCTTATTTTCACTTCTAGAACCTTGCCTTCTGCAGGATGTCACATGTATCTCATAATATAGACTTTCCTGTGATGAGCTCATCGGACTTGAAGTTCATTGTGCTGCTGGGTGTGGTTAGCAGTTTGTTTCACTCTCCAGCAGTGTTCGAGTATTTGCTTCTGGCTATACTGAGTTTTTTTTTAATGTCTTTTATAATTAGAAAGACACCTGGTTTGTTTATATCTCTGGGTAGATACAAATAAAGCTGCTGTGAATATTTACACAAGTGTTTGGTTTAACGTTTTTATTGGGGAAGAGGTTCTGGGTAAATGCACCCAAGAATAAGCACTACTAAATATTAAGGTAAATTTATATGGTTCTAGTGAGCATTTATATAAGTTTATCGATTTCAATTTCCACTGGCAATAAAGCAAAATGCAAATTGATCCGTTTATGCCAGCACTTGGTATTATCTGGTATTAATATTATATATCTGGTATTAGCACATGGCATATTAGAAATAATATAAATAAATATTATTTTTTTAATTTATTTTACTATTATAACAGTTACCTAGCAGTTTTCATTATGCTTTATTTTCCTCTTAGTTTCAAGTGACTTGTTTCCTTATAAAGTTGTTTGTGAAACTAACTTAACTTGGGCTCCATGGCAGCTGTGGATTATGAAGCAGAAATCTCAATGCCAGGTGTGGGCTATCACTTTCTTTTGTAAGTTGTTGGTTAGGGAGGCTCTAATGGCCTCCAAAATGACACAGGCCTCTGCCATTCTTCTTGGATGCCCACCAGAACTAGCTGATAAGACCTTATTGTTAACTCCACCATACACCTTGATCACATTATGGAGAAGGTAAGGTAGATCTGAACCGGAAACTCTCTCTAGCTTTTAAAGTGCTGGAAAGCGCTATGCAAGTTTCTGAGGGAGAAAAAAGTACCATTATCTTTTACTTAGCCAGCTCTGAAACCTACCAAATGCAATACCATGTAAGAAGTACACACTTGGTCAATAGTGGCGTAACTGTTGAAGGAGTAACCAGCTACTTTATGATTGAATATGATTGAACTCAAAACCACATGATACGATCTACACCTATGATGGTCAAAGACCTGTGATGGAGGAGGTCGCAGACTCTAACAAAGGAGCAGAGTCTTCCTGAAATAATGCCAAATTATCTTCTAAACATTTATTCTTAACATTGATATAATTAATTAATTGTTTCTTTATGCGTGTGCCTGCATGTGTGTTCATGTGCACATGTGCATGTGTGTTTGTGAGTGTGTGTATGTTTGCTATGTCAGGGGACAACTGGATGCAATTAGATTTCTTCTTCTACTGTAGGAGTCCAGAGATAAAGTTTAGATCAACATGCTTAGAAGTAAATGTTTTTACCCATTGAGCCCTCTCACTGGCCTCAATATTTATGTTTACACCAATAGATAAATACCACTCCCAGCATCCATCAGAATAGCTTCTTTCTAGTGAATGGTGGTGAATGCAAATCCTCAGGATGCTCAAGATGCTGAGGATAAGTGAAGGTTGAGTGTTCAACTCGAAACAAGGCAGTTATCCCAGCTACCTCAAGGTTCAGGGAACCATCAAGAAGAGGTGATGGAAAGAATCCAATTGCCAGAATATACAGAGATAGGCTGCCAAGCACCATTTCCCATTGCAATTGTGAACTCACAGCAGCTGCCTGTCCTGGGTCTGCACAAGATTGGGTGTGTCCACAGTGAGGCATGGGTGAGGGAAGGACTCCTGGGGACCTACCCTTCACCAGTGTGATGATGGCTGCTGGTAAAGAAGAGGCAGGAATTGCCTTCACTTGTGTATACACTGGTGAAAACACTGGGCTTCTATAGAAAGCCCTAATCCATAGTCACACACATAGCCTTGTTCAAGTAAGGCAAAACAAAAGGACATGAGTTGGGGAAAGGACTTTTAGGGAGGGGGTGGCTGATAGGGGTGGAAAAGGGTTAATAAAGAATGGGAGAATGATTAGGAATGTAATACTAATACATATGTAAGAAATTGTGAAATAATGTATATCATTAATAAAACATATTGAAAATAACTTATTGGACTCTATATTTGCTATTAAGTTTTGGTGCCATTGTAAGGGAAGGAGATGTAATCCATGCTAGATTTTTTTTTTTTTTTTTACAAACTTTCACATACTCAGCTAATTGTTATAACCTTGCTGTTTTCCCACTATGTTTTGTTTATTTAACTGGGGAATCAGTGGGCAAAATAAGAATAGTGTTACATATAGAGTCTTGTTTCATTCTATTGTGGCAGAAAAGGAAGGGATAATTGACAAGCATAAATGTCAGATAAACAAACCCTACAGGAAGCATCTATACCAGAGGAAGACTTTAAAGAAGTAAGATGCTATTTTGGAAAGTGTCTCTTGGCAGGCTTCTCTAACACTACGCTAAAAGAATTTTGAAGGCTGTAAAGATAACATTGAACAGAGGTCTGAATGAGTGTCAGTCACACTTCCAACCAAGGAAAGAGCAGTGGCCCAGGCAGAGGTCAAGAGCACAGAGGCTCACAGCACGAGTATGCATTTGAAGGACAGAAAGGAGCCCAAAATGGCTCAGGAAGAGACATGATGGAAATAAAATTTCCCAGAAGTAGAAAAAGAACCTTTCATCTTTTGATAAGAAAGCATCAGTAGCTAAGCTGGAGTAGAGAATTTTCAATGTCTAGAAACACACTAAGAATATTTTTTTTCTCACATTTTCTTTTACTCTAATTTTGGACGGTGTAGTCAGTGGATTAACTCTTTATTGAATCATGTTTCTAATAGCTTAAATAACTTCAAAGTCTAGCACACACGTATGAGTACACCCAGGTCTAGAATTCAGAGGATTTTGCTCAATTTCATACCGTTACGTCTGTGTTGATTTAATCTATGCCTTTGCTGACTTTCCTTCTGGAGCCTTCTGCTTTCTCCTCTTGGATAAAACACCTATCCATTATTTCAAATGGAAATTGCACAAAGTCCATTTAGAGCCCACCAAACTACTGAGCAGAAACAATGGTGTGAATAAAACTATTGTGTAGAAGAAACGGTGGCATTGAAAAACCTTTCCCACTGGATTTAACCAAATGTCAAGGGTAGCAGTTTCCTTTTAATGATAATTTAACTGAATGACTGGGTTCTGGTGTGTTAGCCTCCTTTTATGATTGAGAACTGGATTCACAGGAATCATGATTATTCATGGATTATACTTTAAATTCTTTTTAGTTGGGTATAAAAGATCTTAAATTATGCTATGGACACCTGAAAAGACTCAAATATCTTCTAACTGATTATTAGAAAACTATGTCAAGGTAAAGGAATTCTTTTAATATTGAGAATAAAACAGTTCATCAAGGAGGAGCACACCAAGGTGGAAAGTATCCTCCGTGGGGAAGCCAATGCATTCTGCCCCTTGCTATAGAGGGGGAATGGGAAGAGCTTCAGTAGCTCCAGATAATTGGGCAACATGGCTAACTGATACTGGCCTTAGCTAAGTTACTCGTTAGAGCAGAAGAGTACTTATTTATGAAATACTTTTAGTATCAGTACTTGGTCTAATTAAGCTTGCTGCTGGTGAATATGTCATGGGGTATCCTGAGTGAAAATATTCTTTTCTGACAAACATCACATAAATATGTAAGTAGCTGAGTGCAACATGAAATGCTTCATGGGAAAAGGGGGTGAAATTAATGACTCCATGTACATAGTTTAGCCACTTTGTATGCTAGCTTGGGACAACATGCCTGCTCACGTGGCAAGCACGGAACAAGGCAGGTTCAGCATATCCCAGATAGCTTGTTACTATACCGTAGTTCTCAGTTACATGTATCCTGCAAGCTACAGTCTATCTCACTATAGTTCTGAGAACTGGCTAAGAAAACAGAGGACAGTTTAGAGCTTGGGAAATTCTTGGGACTGGCGGGGAAGTTTCAGGCCGGATTTATCTACTTCTGTTACATCATGTTGTGGTGACCCCTAAACATACAATTATTTTCATTGCTACTTCCTAACTGTAATTTTACTACTGTTGTGAATTGATGTAAATATCTGTGTTTTGCAATGGTCTTAGTCAACCTCTGTGAAAGGCTTAATCAGACCCCAAAGGGTCATGACCCACAGGTTGAGAAAAAATGACCTAGTAAATGTAGGCAAGCAAATAATCAGTCTTTCTCAGAGAGCTGTCTGAGTCAAAGGTACAGTCAAAGCATCAACTATAGCCTTCTTGTTTGAAATTGGCTGAATGGAAAACTAGGCGTTCATGGTAGCCAAAGAATGAACTGAGAAAAGATGTATGCTGTCAGGGTTGTCTGAGGAGAGAGGAGAGCACATGATAGTCTTCTAAATGAAGGGGATTTTAGATGCACGACTGAGAGAAAAGAGAACAGAATTCAGTGCTGGTGACAGCGAACAGAATGGGACGACTTTTCTAAGTACCCAAACTGCAAATGCCACACTGTGTTTTCAGAACTCAAGACCCCTTCCATTCCAGGGTAGAGAGATTTAGGCTACAGTTTAAGGAAAGTTTATAGCAATTGCAAGTACTTGGAAAGAAAGACATAATTCCAAAAGCATAGTATCATTCAATTTCCCCAAAATATTCTAGATTATTTTGGATTTTCAGAGCCCTACTTTTTTTTGGTTTAAAAGAAAGAGTTGGGCAAAATGCTTTTGGGGCTGTTCAAACAGCAGAAAAGGCATAAGAATAAGATGGGCATGTCGATTCTGAGGCACTAGATAGCAAAATTATTGGAGGAAAAGGGGAGGAGTCCATAAAAGGGGTCCTCCATCACATTGACCTTTGGATTACAGAGGTAAATCATTTTCATACTGAAAATTAAGGTACAATTAATAGTGTTAGACAGATCACCCCACAAATGGTCACAGTGTTACATTTTCCCAAGAATAAACTGGTGGCTGGGCACAGGCAGCCTCTCCTCTCCAGTTCAGGGTGAACTCAACTGCTCCATTGACAAGAGAAGACATTTAGTATCATGACCTGCTTTTACTGACAGCAGAGGAAATGAGTCCCTGCTGGAAGCCTTCACTATTTGCATTTTGTCCTCAGTGCAACCCTGGAGCCTCCTATGTGTGAAGTGGATCCAGATGTGCAGAAGTTTCTTTTGGCGTCAGTAAAACTGCCCTCAGAAGGAATCTTTTTTTTTTTTTTTAATTAACTTGAGTATTTCTTATATACATTTCGAGTGTTATTCCCTTTCCCGGTATCCGGGCAAACATCCCCCTCCCACCTCCCCTTCCTTATGGGTGTTCCCCTCCCAACCCTCCCCCCATTCTGCCCTCCCCCCAACAGTCTAGTTCACTGGGGGTTCAGTCTTAGCAGGACCCAGGGCTTCCCCTTCCACTGGTGCTCTTACTAGGATATTCATTGCTACCTATGAGGTCAGAGTCCAGGGTCAGTCCATGTATAGTCTTTAGGTAGTGGCTTAGTCCCTGGAAGCTCTGGTTGCTTGGCATTGTTGTTCATAAGGGGTCTCGAGCCCCTTCAAGCTCTTCCAGTTCTTTCTCTGATTCCTTCAACGGGGGTCTTATTTTCAGTTCAGTGGTTTGCTGCTGGCATTCGATTCTGTATTTGCTGTATTCTGGCTGTGTCTCTCAGGAGCGATCTACATCTGGCTCCTGTCGGTCTGCACTTCTTTGCTTCATCCATCTTGTCTAATTGGGTGGCTGTATATGTATGGGCCACATGTGGGGCAGACTCTGAATGGGTGTTCCTTCAGTCTCTGTTTTAATCTTTGCCTCTCTCTTCCCTGAGGAAGGTATTCTTGAGGAATTCCCTGAGAAGGGTATTCTTGTTCCCCTTTTAAAGAAGGAGTGAAGCATTCACATTTTGATCATCCGTCTTGAGTTTCATTTGTTCTAGGCATCTAGGGTAATTCAAGCATTTGGGTGTATGCTCTTCACTTACAACGGGGCAGAATCTGGACCCATGTTTTATGTTCCCTCACTGGCCTCCATGCCCTTCTGAAGGGTCTCTACCATATCACCACTCCAGATGCTTTGGCATAAATACTCAGAGGCCATCTTCTGTGTAACCTTCACTGCCAAGCAGATTTACTAATCTTGACTTCAACACGTCTCTTCATGGTCTCTCCTCCCTTTCCACTGCTCCCACACAGGTTCTATCTCTACATATCCCACTTATGCCACCCCGTGATGACCTTGTTGGCATCCCAGAGTCAAGTAATCTTTGGCGCCAAAATTGTACCTTTAGACTTTCTAACTTAGCTGTCTTTGAATATCATTTTATATGATAACTTCCCATGTCTTTTCTTTTTGAAAGTTTTCATTTGTAATTTATTATTTTAATGTTTTATGTGTGTAAGTGTTTTTGCCTGTGCATATCTGTGCACCATATGCTTTCAATGCAAGAAGTGTCCAAAAGTGGGCATTAGCTACTCTAGGACTGGTGCTA
This sequence comes from Rattus norvegicus, assembly GCF_021556685.1. NCBI lineage: Eukaryota > Metazoa > Chordata > Mammalia > Rodentia > Muridae > Rattus > Rattus norvegicus. The sequence goes on from NC_141542.1 coordinate 99,732,758, forward strand.
CAGATGGTCCTGAGCTGCCATGGAGGAGTTGGGAGTTGAACTCCGGTCCTCTGGAAAAGCAGACAGGGCTTTTAGCTGCTGAGCTGTATCTCCACCATACTGCCCCCCACCAAGTTTCCATTTCCTTACTGCTATAAAATGGATAGAAAGTGGAGCATCTATCCAGCCGTTTTAACAAAAAGTGATGCGGCCATTCTTTTGTATGAGATGTGGGACATTAAGACTACAAGGTGTTTCAGCATCACAGAGACCATCAGGGACTTCCAGGAACTTTACAGAACAGAGGGAGACAGTCCCTCCTTTAGACTGCAGTGCACTATTTTTTATTTTATTTATTCTCTCATTCCCTAAGTATTTCCAATCTGAATGGGAAAAGCTATCACTAACACAGAACACCATAACCATTCTCCACTGTGTGACTATATGACTATATGTCTGGTTTGGTAAAATCATAAGCTTCTTGGAAGCAATGTGGGTTTTTGCTTCAAACAGTTCTGTCCTTAGATATGGGATGGATCATCTCAATGTGTGTTCCTCCATATATTAACTGAATTGCTCTTGTTAAATGCATGTCCTCAAAAAGATTTGAGTTTAGATGTAAGACATTACAGAATGAAAGGAAACATCCAGAGGCACCTGGTTGGTCCCTCCTCAGATATACAGGAAGCACATTTAAGCCACTTTAAGGGTCAGTCACAGGAAAGAATGCTTGACATTTTGAAGAGTACAGTCAGATGTCATCAGAAGATGCCATTCTGTCTCTAAGAACCTGATGGGTTCTCTGTCAACTGCCTTTGATAAATCCAAATTTAAGGAGGATTAATTAAGATGAGATGGAGAGTTAGAAAGAGAAAGATATTTGGGGTGTCGATTTTTCTCGCAAAAGTCTTTCTTCATATCAATCCTATTTAGAAACTTGGTTCCACTCTTATCTAAAACAGTAAATCTTTGCTCCATGAAATAAAGTGAAGGGTAAGAATGTTCCATTATCGTGGGACTCTGAGACGGAGTACAGCACTTTCAGGGGAAAAGGAAACATGAGAGTATTTAACATGTAAGAAATCACATGGGATATACTCCTTAGCCTCACATCACACACACAGGTCCAAAACCTGGGAGGGAGCTCAAGTGCTTGAGTGGATCCCACATTCAGATAGTCGCCTGATTCCACTGCTTTGTGATAATAGATCTTTGATCTTATAAGAATATGATAGGGACTTTTTGCTTAAAGTTCAATGAATATAAAATTACGATAATTTATGTAGTAGAAAATCCTTGCAAATCAGCTTATCTGGTTCTGTTTATTAGGTAAGGAGTTATACCAAGAGGAGCATTAGCAGTGCTTTGAGTGAAGCTGGTCCCGGGCCACTGAGAGAGCATGATAACACTTTTTCCCACCCCCCAACTCTTCCCAGTTTTCTGCAGCATTGTGTGAGTTCAACATTTAACCTGCACAGTTTGTGAATCATGTTTTGAACATTAAAACATATCCTAGGTCTTCACGCTCACTTAATTAAGGTGGCAGGCGTGAGTAACACACGCTTATACTTCGATGGACCAATAGATTTGCTCAATTCTCCAAGCCCGGTAAGTGTCTAAGGCCATGTTCAGGCACCACAAGCTTCATTATCAATGTCAGTTAAGAGAAAGAGAGATTGCAGCTGGGAGCAGCAGCAGCAGGATTTGTCTCTGCTATATTAGGATATGTAATAGCGAGCATCTTAGCATAAATTTATCTGAGAATCCTAGCTCTTAAAAGCAGAGGTGAGGGACTAGGTAATCACTTACTCATTAAAAGTCCTTCTGCATAAGCATGGAGATATGAGCTTATTGCCTAGAATCTATATTTGAAAATAAAATCTGGGAGGACTTGGGGGAGTTGGAAGATTATAATCAAAATATACTTCCTAAGCATTTTATTAAATTAAAAACCAAAACAAGTCAGAAATTCAATATTTTCTTATAATCCCAGGGCTGGGGAGGGGAAGACAAGCCACAGGTTCTTGAGGCTCACTGGCTGGCCAGCCTAGCTTCCTTAGTGAGTTCCAGGCTAGAGAGAGAGATGGGTGGAGTCTAGTGTAGACAACTAAAACCTTCCACTCACCACACATCTCTCCTTCTCTCTCTCTCTCTCTCTCTCTCTCTCTCTCTCTCACACACACACACACACACACACACACACATACACACACACACAACTTCCCTGAACACATATAAATGTGTCTGCACACACAAATGTACCTGCACACTCAGAGATATGAAGTGAAGCACACCCAGAGATATGAAAACATGAGAAGTGACATTTTTGCATCTAGAGTTAGCATGATCATGTAGCTTATTCTGTATACCAGAGTACTTTCAAGAGCAGGGAACTTCTATCACCAAAGTTCCCATCAGTGTCTGAAACCACTAGTATGTGGTCATCTGAAATCTCTGGAAAAGCAGGCTCTCAGTGTCAAAAGTACAAATGGAGGAATTCCTCATTTGAATAGTTCCATCCAAGTGTGTTTTCTAAATAGTGTTTGTTGTTGTGTTTGTTGTTTTGTTGTTGTTGTTGCAGCTGTGGCTTCCAGTGACCAGAGGATCTGGGTGAGATTCTGAGGCTGAGAAAGTCCTTGTGAAACACATGAAAGAAGTCACCACATTGGTGCTTTTCTGTGAGTGCTTATGTGTCTAATACATCATCCTCTGATCTTTACCTATTTCTTCTACCAGATGCCTTAGAAATCTGTCAGCTCTGATGAGAGGGCTTAAAGAATAGTAAGGTTGAGGCTATTACCTTTGGTGAGTTTGAGAAGTCCTGGTAGTTTGAGAAGTCCAAATGCCATTATGACTTTTACTATATTCTGATTAGTGTGAGGGTTGATCCAGCTGGATGGTAAACCTTGCTTCTTCTACGATGCATTCAGCCTGTTCTTTTGATCTCTCTCTCTCTCTCTGTCTCTGTCTCTGTCTCTGTCTCTGTCTCTGTCTCTCTCTCTCTCTCTCTCTCTCTCTGTCTCTCTCTCTCCTTTTGAGACAATGTCTTATTATGCATCTCAGGATGAACAAGGTATATAATCGAGGCTCACCTCAAATACTTGCTTCAATCTCCCATGTGCAAGAGCTACGTTTGTACCCAAGGCATGAGCCCCACTTGTCTGCATGTGTACAATTATGAACATGAGATGCTCAGTTCCTCAGTCCCTTTATCCGTGATTAACAAGATTTGAAAAACAATGCATAATCATGGAGATTAACTGGGAGTAAAGATAACAAAAGTATGACATTATTCTCTGTCTCATTGCTAAGCATCTAAGTACTGAGTACATAGGAGAGTTAAACATTGTGAGTTTCTTTGGTAAGTGTGTGTCTCTAGGTGTGGGTGAATGTGTGTCAGAGCACGGTGCAAAAGTGGATGTCATAAGACAATCTTACATGTTAGTCCTTGCCTTCTGTCTTGTTTGCCACAGGTCCTCTCTGGTTGTTCACTGCTGTGTATGTTGCATGACCACTTCTGGCATCTGGAGTTTCTGGTGATTCTCCTATTTCTGCTTCCCAACTGGAAGGAGCAGGTGACATCCCAAGTGGTTTTGCTGTTGCACTCTGAGTTTTACATGGGTTCTGGGGATCCAAACTCAGGTCCTCATGAGTTCACAGCAAGCTCTCTAACCAGTGAGCCATCTCCCCAGCCTCAATCAGCCCCCCCACCCCCAATCGTGTGTGACTGTGACTAAACACTTCCTGCCTGCCCTCATGTGGATCTTCGCCTTGCACTGGGCCTTAGTCAGATGTACTTGACTGCAAGTCAGATGTATTTCCCCATAGGAACCGTTGCCCCCTGGGTTCTCTCTTATCTCTTGCTTCTTCATTGCATTTTATTGAAAGTAGAGTTCCTCTCATATAATTTATCCCAAGTATGGCTTCCCCCTCCCCCCACTCCTTCTAGTTCCTCCCCACCTCGCCTCCCATCTGGACTCGCTCCTTCCATGTCTCTCATTAGAAAACAAGCAGGCTTGCAGAGAAGACTTCTTTCTCACCTATGTTAGGCTGTCTTGAGAGAAGACTATAATTAACTTGTGAATTCCTGCTTCTTTCCACATGAGAAAACAGAATTATCTGTTAAACTAGATCCCACATTTTCTGTTAAGGGTGGCTTGGGACCCATCTTTGTATCCACCCTCATGATCTAAGTGGCTGTAGACATATTTAAGTTGAACCTTGTGAATTTGCCTACATTGGGCACTTTGGGATTGCAATAAAAGATGATTTCATATAAGTAAGCCTACTAAAAATTGTTCAGAAACAATTGTAGAATGAATGAGGTTATTTTTGAAACTTTTAAATCTTATATGTATGTAAATCTATGTATGTACATATATGTCTTTATGCACAGATTCACATGGGTATACAGAAATACTACATATGTGTGATGATAAAATCTTTTAGAAGGGAGTTTAATTTGTTTTCACTGAGGCATTATCTTGCTACATAACCAATTGGACTAACATTGCTATGTTATTCAGGCTCTCGGCATCACTCCTGACTAGTTTCATTTTATTTTATTTTTTGAGTAAACACCCAGCTTCTACAAGGTGTCAGTTCAGTAGTTTCCAGACATACATTTATAAAAGAGAAGGGAGCATGGCCACCTTTCCCCCGCCACACAGGAATAGCAGTAACTAAGCTAACATCATGAATTACTCTTTCATTATTAAGTTATTTTTCTGGGACTGTACACTCTTTGATAAAATTATCCCGTCTAATAACATTAATAGGAGGTAATCTTTCTTTTTGGGTGTTTACAGTATGCCAGACATTGTCCTCAGCACTTGACGTCTGTTGCCTCTTTCTGGTCTTATCTCAATCCTTTGAGGTGGGTAATATTATTATCTTCATTTTTCAGATAAGGAAATTGAGACATCCAGAGCTAATCATTTGCTGCAAATCACGCAATTCACAATGAACGAGGAGATGCCTGTCAGATCTAAGCACTGTGGCTTCTGTCCTTGCAAAGACCTCATAGAATCCCACCAAGAGAAATGTCTGTGCCTTAGAAATTAGAATGCATTGGAAAATCCGCTGGCTCTGTGAAGTGCATAGTATCTGGTAAGTACTGTACAATTTGCAGTTACGGCCTTAGAAATGTAATGTTTGAAGGTTGCAGCTTGCTCCTCTTATAAAAAACTCAAAAATAATTTTGAGAAGTAGGAGCTCATCTCAGTATCCTACTCTAATAATCAGGACTATAAAAGCATCAATTCCCCTGTAGATAATGCATAGCAGAAAAATAATAAAATTAATTAAATTAATTAATAATTAAATAATATTAATTAAATAATAATACAATATAAATAGGTTTTAATTAAATAGGTTTATTCACTATTTTGTGAATATATACTATATATAATATTATAATGTATATTATATGTATTATATATATATGTGTGTGTGTTGCAATGAATGAAATAACCCAGTGTGGTATCCTTTAAGTATGAATGAGAAGCACCCCACTGTCCTGCATAAATCAGCATTAAAATAGTGACAAAGTATCAAGGGGTGGGGGAAGTCAGGGTCTTAGATATTTTGCTTTAAGTTTGGGGCCTTAGTTGGATTGACAGAATGAAAAAAAAAGATAGGGTTGTTAAACTGGGTTATTTTATGTTTCACAAAAAACTATTTTCTGCAAGTATCATGAAGGAAGATTGCAGTTGTCCAGCCAAGATCTTAGAAAATGCTGTTCTGCTTCTAACGTAAGCCAAGCACACCTCGCTCAAGGGGAAGCCGTGCTCTACCCTTTCTTTGGTAGTCAAAATGTTTTCTTCAATATGATACAGCTGAGAGCAGTAGGTGAAGCCATTGGAAACCCGGGAAGACTGCCCATATGCAAGCGGCTGTTCTCTATGGATACCACTGGGCCCAGGTCCTGAAGAACAGGTGAGACTGGGTTTGGCAATGTGGCTTACCAATTTCAGGTTAGGACTTTGGGCATTGTTCAGTTATACCATTTATATGAATTGCATTCAAAAAGGGGTCATCAAAGCACACTTGGGGCAGCACGACGTGTGCCATTCTATCGTCCCCGTTGTTTCTACCTAGGAAGCATGCTTGAAAGGCTAAGGTTAGGTGCGGCTCTAAAGGCAGGAAGAACCTGTGATGAGCAAGGGTTACCTTCTTACAGGCCGTGATGGAGCCAGCCAGGCTGCCTGCTGCACTGCTGGTGATCTGCTGTGGCTCCGAGTCCTCGGGCATCAGTGGTGATTCCACGTTGCTGTGTGCCCCAAACACAGAAGAAAGAGAAAGCAGTCAGTGCAGTGACTCATCTCTCTCCTTAGCAAGGCAGAGCAAATCACATACTGCATGCCATGTCATCCACTTTTTGCTAACTGCATTCAACACAGCCAGTCCTGCTCAAACTGGCATTTCCTTGTTGGCCTCGCTTTGGGAATTGAAAAGAGGATGAACAGTCGTATTATGAACAGAAAGCTGCAAGCCATGGCTTCTCACCGTGCTTAGATGGACACAGTCCCATCTAGCTGACTTCTGACAATGTTAGCTGCTTTTCTTAAGCAGGTTTTAAGACCGATTAAAGCCTTCTCTCTTGTCACATTAATTCAGCTCTGCCAAGCCAAATAAAATACTTCTCTCATTTTTTTTCAAAATGAATGTAAAAAATAATTTTAGCCAGAAACGTGGTGCGACACGACACCAGAAAGAATATGAGTTGAGCAAGGGCCAGCTACCCCCTTAGCTTCTCTCTGGTGGCAGAATGTCCTTCAACCTGTCTGCTTCTAAGTGTTGAAATGCTTCCCTATGTCTGTATCAAACCTTGCTGGGTTTGTCTATGAACAACAAGGCACACATAGTTTTCAAGGTTTAGAGTTACTGTGACATTTTTAAGAGATGATTAAAAACTGAAGGCTTGAATTTTTTTCATTATAAAATTGACAGTAGAAAATTAAACCCCCTTTAAAGGCTAAAAGGTCCTGTGAAGCTTTATAAGCATTTTAAATATCATTTTCCTTCTGAAAAATATGACAATTTGGAATCAAAAGACATCATCATGTCTTAAGTCAAGTGCTTGGCTATGATTGTTGTTCATCACATAGGATATGTACAGATTTATTAGAGAGTTGCTTTTGAAATATCTAATGGCTTCATATGAAATTTTCTGAGATGTAGATATCTTTTCTTAAAATCAATTTTTTAAAAAAGTAAATCAATTAAACAAACAGCATGTTCCCAATAGTCCTTTAGTTTTATGTTTGAGATTATGAATTGGTTTTATGAGATCAGGGTATGAGTGTAGTCTGTTGGCATTTTCACTAATTGCAGTAAATGATCGTGTTTCGTGACAATTCATCAGAAATAGCAAAGTTTCTAGAGAGTTCACACTTGTCATAGGCTACCTTCTGAATAATTGATATTCTGAGGACCACAACTCATTCAATAGAAAGGAAAGGGCAGCATCCACATTTTTCTTGCTTAAGGAAATTAAAGTAAATAAGGAAAAGGAAAGGAAATAGTCATGGAAGAAACACGGGGGATATGGAGGAATGGAGTAAAAGACAAATGCAAAGAAGGAATAGGAGGTAAGCATTGGTTACAAATTGTTAACACATGATCGACAAGACCATAACCCAACTAGTCTTGGCTCACTACTACTGATCTCTGAATAGAGAAAATAATGCGTTTTTCCTTTTAGGTGTCACTCAAGCCCCAAGGGCAGGAATTCAGGAAGAGACCTTTGTGTCTTGTTTCTATCGTACACCCAATTTGCTTTGGTCAGTTAGTGGATCAATTGTACCATTCATTCTAGTTCTTGGGTACAGAGTTAGGGCATATCCCACATCTGTTTTTAATAGGGTTAAAAATCCTAGAAGGGCTGAGAAGTAAAGTTGAGAAACGTCCCTGGCTGATAAGAAAGAGTAGAGACAGCGAATCAGCAAGCCGTGACAGCTCTGGAAGGAAATTCATCTGGTAGAATGAGTCAATTAGACCTCAAGTCAGCAAGCAGGTAATATGAAAACAGGGAGTGAAATACAAGCCTCAAAATTTATGTAGCTACCCACCAGGCATATACTGCTAGCCATTAGAAAGCCTGATATAGTGCTCAAAAGCTTTAGAAATGTTTGCTCATCCATTAAAAGGAAGAAACAGAAACCCTGCCCATCGATTTCTTAGTGGCAATCTCTCCTTTTTGACACACTTGCTGTATGTAAAGATGCATAAAAGTTTTGTGACTGGCTTACAAGGCTCACTCTATCTGCTCAGTTAAGACAATAGAAGCAAATAACTATGTACTTGCAAACGTATTTAATTACTTCTATGAGAATTGAATGAGGAAGTAAGTGACACCACAGGTTTTACTTCAGTTTGGTGAGTGTATTACTTCATGGTGAGCATTGGGCAACTTCACCACAACGTTGGAAGCAGATAAAACTCCTCATCCCCCAAATCACCAAATACAGAGCTCTGAGGACATCTAACATCGACAACAAACTACAAGAAGGTCTACCTTTTAAAATCATGCCATATCGATGTAGACTTCCAATATGTGACTTTACTGTTGGCTCCATCCCTTCCATGGCCTTTGGGTTAGAGATGAAATATTTTTGTTTTTATAAAGATTTGGTCCTCAGTCTCCATGGAGATAAAACTTAGGCTGCTGCAGAATGAGGGAAGATGGGGGTGACACGGCGCTCATGCCTTTACTACCATGAGGTTAAGTGGAAAGAGTCTCTGTCAAGGCACACGTTCTGCTAGTGGGCGAGCCTGTAACTCTTCCTTGGGACGTTTTCCTGTGAGTTTTGACAAGTTTTGGCAATATTTACTAAGGAAGGCCAGCCTTTCAGGCTGGTCTCTGTGTGAAAGCTGCAAAAGGAGTTCGGAAAGGAGATGCAAAAGCAAAACATGATGGAAAGCAGTGATTTAAAGCTGGCCCTCTGTCAAGAAGCTTTCATTACACAAAAGTGTGATCTGTGTAGAAAAGAGGTGTTCAGGGGCCACTGCATTGCATCCATTACTGACTCATATGCAGGGGAAGAGAAGGTCAGCATCGAAGGTCCCACGATTTCCCCAGAGACAAGTACTTCATATGTAGACTTTTCTATGTATTCTGCTCAGAACTTGGTTCAGAAAACAGAACCAGCTATATGGATCCTGGGCTCCTTAGAAACCTGAAAATTCACACTCTTCCTCATAACTATGGAATTAGGCTACAATAATATTACATTAAGCCAAGTGGCTTCCATGCCCACTAAGTCTGAAAAGTACCTGTCTGTCATGTTAAGTGAGGTTCATCCTAATTTGTCATGATCTTCTTTTATACATGATGTTTTCCCCCCAGGAACATTCTTTCTAATTCTCCTCCTCTTTTCTTAACAATCCCTCCTCTATCAGTCACATCTCAACTTGTTACTCAGGTTCCTGCCTTCTCCCCACCGTCCACAATCCACTGGAATACCCTTCCAAACTCCCAGGACACAGACACATTTACACTCCTTACTATTCCCACCTCTATCTATGAAGTGTGATACTCACTGTCCTCTGTGTCCCAGGAGCATCCTGAGAAACATCTTTTCCAGCACTTGTCAAGAAGGCCAATTTATGTATAGTGTTTCTCTGTCTTTCCCTTTACAATGTGTGCTTTAAAAGTGCAGCCACCATAGGAGCTCCAAGACAATGCTAGGCAGCGAGCAATTGCAGAGTTCGTTTGTTTTCATCTTTCTGGGAAATCAGTTAACCTCAAAAGATTAGACACAAACATGTGTTTGCATTCACTGTTTAATTTTCGGCAGCAGTGACAGATGGTCGGATAAGCCATATCTGGGAAGATAATTTAAAGTATTTCCCAGGGTAGTTCTAATGAAAAATAAAAAAAGACCCTGCTGTTATTATCGTTAAACACAGTGCAAAGTCAAATGCTGTCGGTAGACTGTGAAAAATAAGATTCGCTCTGGAGTTCTCACCACTTAAAGGACACTTTTTGTAAAATGTGGTGATTATCATTTGCTGTTTGGTTGTCTCAGCCTTGTCAAGGATATGCGCTCTTGAGTTCTATACTAAATCCTCTCATCTCAACGCTGGAAGGAAATAATTCAGTCCATCTGAAGAGGTCTTGTGTGAGCAATTGAGATACTCTCGTTACTATCAATTTAAGAAAGTACCGTGATCCAGAATTATTTAGAGGAATTTAAAATATGTGTTTGCCCAGCTCAAAATGAAAAGGGTACTCTACTGAATGGCCTTATTTTATCCTCATTCAAAAGGATTTACATGTGAGATCAGGTACTTAGGTCAATCTTTCAAAAACTAATCTGCACTACAAGTCACATGGTGTGCTAGTATCTCTTGTTTTTATTTCCTGAACCATCCTTTAATTGGGACTTGGCTTTTGGTTTAAATTAAGTTTTAGTCTGACTTCTGTGAGCACTCTTTTCAGCTATGCCTGGACCTTGGTATACTGAGTCTTATATTAATAATAAACTGCCCTGCCACAGTTTAGCAAGAAGTTTCCTACATTGAGTTCTTGACCAGCTCTCAAATCCGTTCACCCTTGATGCTGTCCTTGGCCTGTTTTAGCAAGTACACTCAATTCAGTTTCGCAGACTCCTCCCATCTTTGATATTCCTTCCTAATACTTCCACTTTCAGTGGCTCTTTTACCTGGCTTCCTGTCTATAAATTTCCACTTAGTATATTTAGAGCTAAGTCCAAATCTGTACTGATATCACTTGTAGATATTATAATGGCTTTCATAAATTCTGCCTTGCCAATTACAGCTATCTATTGCAAAAACAAATCTGTTTTCATGGTATTTTCTAGTTTTATTAACTAGACAAGATTTTGTGTTCTCTTTAATTTAATTTTGTGCCCATGTGTATTCCCCATCCCTTCACTACTTCAGTTTGGAGGTATCCATGCAGATTGAGTTCTTCATCAATCTAGCTGTGGTTGAACAGTCTATTGAATACACATGAAATGTAAGAGTTTAATAAATTTATCAGAGGAACCCATTAGTCAACTTTGAACATATTTGGAGATCATCTCTTATGTATCCTATTTCAATATTGAAAGGTTTTCGGGTTAATATATAGAAATCCATCAATGGAATCCACTATGTAAACAAACTCAAGGTGGGGGGAACACACAATCATCTCATTAGATGCTGAGAAAGCATTTGACAAAATTCAACACACCTTCATGTTAAAAGTCTTGAAAAGATCAGAAATTTAAGGCCCATACCTAAACATAGTAAAAGCAATATACAGCAAACCAGTAGCCAACATCAAACTAAATGAAGAGAAACTTGAAGCAATCCCACTACAATCAGGGACTGGACTAGGCTGCCCACTCTCTCCCTACTTATTCAATATAGTACTCAAAGTCTGAGTCAGAGTAATCAGACAACAAAAGAAAGTCAAAGTGATATAAATTGGAAAGGAATCAAAATATCACTATTTGCAGATGATATGATAGTATACTTAAGTGACCCCAAAAGTTCCACCAGAGAACTCCTAAACCTGGTAAACAACTTCAGCAAAGTGGCTGGGTATAAAATTAACTCAAACAAATCAGTAGTCTTCCTCTACTCAAAGGATAAACAGGCTGAGAAAGAAATTAGAGAAATGACATCCTTCACAATAGTCACAGGTAACATAAAATAACTCAGTGTGACTCTAACCAAGCAACTGAAAGATCTGTATGGCAACAACTTCAAGTCTCTGTAGAAAGAAATTGAAGATCTCAGAAGATGGAAAGATCTCCCATGCTCGTAGATTGGCAGAACTAATAGAGTAAAAATGTCCATTTTGCCAAAAGCAATCTACAGATTCAAAGTAGTCCCCATCAAAATTCCAACTCAATTCTTCATAGAGTTAGAAAGAGAAATTTGAACCTGGAAAGGGAATAACATTCGAAATGTAAATAAGAAATACTCAAGTTAATAAAAAAAAGAAAGAAAAGAAAAAGAAAAAGAAAGAGAAATTTGCAAATTCATTTGGAATAACAAAAAACCCAGGATATCGAAAAGTATCCTCAATAATAAAAGAACTTCTGGGGGAATCACCATCCCTGACCTCAAGCTGTATTACAGAGCTATCCTGACCAAAACTGCATGGTATTGGTACAGAGACAGGCAGGTAGCTCAGTGCAATAGAATTCAAGACCCAGAAATGAACCCACCCACCTGTGGTCACTTGATCTTTGATGAAGGAGCTAAAACCATCAAGTGGAAAAAAGATAGCATTTTCAACAAATGGTGCTGGTTCAACTGGAGGTCAGCTGGTAGAAGAATCCAAATCTACCCATTCTTATTGCCCCGTGCAAAGCTTAAGTCCAAGTGGATCAAGGACCTCCACATCAAACCAGATACACTCAAACTAATAGAAATAAAAATGGGGAAGAGTCTTGATCATGTGGGCACTGGGGAAAATTTCCTGAACAAAACACCAATGTCTTATACTCTAAGATCAAGAATGGACAAATGGGACCTCATAAAACTGCAAATCTTCTGTAAGGCAAAGGACACTGTGGTTAGGACAAAACGGCAACCAACAGATTGGGAAAAGATCTTTACCAAACCTACATCCTATAGAGGGCTAATATCCAAAATATACAAAGAACTCAACAGGTTAGAGTCCAGATAATCAAATAACCCTATTTAAAAATGGGCTACAGAGATAAACAAAGAATTCTCAGCTGAGCAATATTGAATGGCTGAGAAGTACCTAAAGAAATGTTCAACATCCTTAGTCATCAGGGAAAGGCAAATCAAAACAGCCCTGAGATTTCACCTCACACCAGTGAGAATGGCTAAGATCAAAAACTCAGATGACAGCAGATGCTGGCAAAGATGTGGAGAAAGAGGAACACTCCTCCATTGTTGGTGGGATTGCAAGCTGGTACAACCACTCTGAAATTAGTCTGAAGGTTCCTCAGAAAATCGGATATTGTACTACCTGAAGACACAACTATATCACTCCTGGGCTTATATGCAAATGATGCTCTAACATACCATAAAGACACATGCTCCACTATGTTCACAGCAGCCTTATTTATAATAGCCAGAAGCTGGAAAGAAGCCAGATGCCCTTCAACAGAGGAATGGCTACAGAAAATGTGGTACATCTACACAATGGAATATTACTCAGCTATCAAAAACAATGACTTCATGAAATTCATAGGCAAATGGATGGATCTAGAAAATATCATGCTTAGTGAGGTAACCCAATTACAAAAAAACACACATGGTATGTACTCACTGATAAGTGGATATTAGCCCAAAATTTTGAATTACCCAAGATACAATCCACAGATCACATGAAGCTCAGGAAGAAAGATGACCAAAGTGTGGATGCTTCAGTTCAGTCCTTCTTAAAAGGGGGAACAAAAATATTCATAGGAGGGGATATGGAGACAAAGTTTGGAGCAGAGACTGAAGGAATGTACATTCAGAGCCTGCCTTACCTAGGGATCCAGCCCATATATATATATATATATATATATATATATATATATATATATATATATATACACATACATACACACACACACAGCCACCAAAACTAGACAATATTACTGATGCCAATGCTGACAGGAACCTGATATGGCCGTCTCTTGAGAGGTTCAGTCAGAGAATGACAAATACAGAGGCAAATGCTAGCAGCAAACCATTGAATTGAGAACGAGGTCCCCCTTTGAGGAGTTAGAGAAAGGATTGAAGGAGCTGAAGGGGCTTACAACCCCATAAGAAAAACAATACCAACTAACCAGAGTTCCCAGGGACTAAACCACTACTCAAAGTGTACACATGGACAGACCCATGGCTCCAGCTGCATGTGTAACAGAGGATGGTGTGCACCAATGGGAGGAAAAGCCCTTGGTCCTGCCAAGGCTGCACCTCCAAGTGTAGGGGAAGGTCAGGGCAGGGAGGCGGGAAGAGGGGGTTGTTAGGAAGGGGGAGGGGGATTGGAGGCTTATCAATATGAACCCAGGAATAACATTTAAAATATAAATAAGAAATATCCAATTAAAAAAAAGAAAAAAAAAGGTTTTCAAATATCGGAAGAATGACATATAGACATTCCTTTGATATCATATACCAATGGAATAGTAATAACAATAAAAATTCTAATAGAAGCAAGTAAATCAACACCTTACTATCCATTGTCACTAGGAAGTATAAACAATATTATAACCTTGTGATGCATTATTAAAGGACGAAAAGCATAACCTTGTCCAAAAAAAAAAAAATCCATGATGTTTCTTATCATTTTTGTCCTTGGATCACATAGAATGTGGTTGCAGAACCAAGCTTGGGTACCAACTTTGTGCAGTGCTTGGTGATGACAATAGGAGATGACAACAGGTGGCTCATTATTAATCATAAAACACGTGGGCTCTTCTTGGGAGAGATAATGGCCACAAATTAACTATGCTCTAATTCAATCTCAGCGACTAGGTAGCAGATAAAGAACAAAGGCTTGATTATAGTCTTGTTACTTCCTTTGAAATATAATTTGTAAAGCCAACAGCTAGTAATTTCTCCGTTTTCAGTACTACTTGTACTTAAGTCTTTCATACTGAGAACTGTGTTGAATATTGTATAATTAAAGCTTTGTATTTGGAGATCTCAAAATCTCTCAGCTCTGTCTGTCCGTAATCTGAAAATACATTTTAATTAGATTCTAGGCAAAATGACTGGATTACAGTAGGACATACAACCAACCATGACTGTTCAGGTATGAAAACGGTTGTGCTTTCTCATGCTGCTGCGGGCAGTGCACGGTGATAGAGAGCTTCACAGAGCAGGTTCTGTGTGACAGATCCAGGGCTTTGCAGACTCACGCTATGTCTGCCAACCCGGTGATGACAGACAACATACACACAGCTGTAATCACTACTGTGCAGATTTTTAGATTTTAGTGTTTTAACATTGCTTCAAAATCTCTGGCTTCACCAAGATCATAAAATGGATTTGGAAACAGTACCACCTTGCTCAGAGAAGGGGTCCAGTCAGAGCACCCTAAAGACTTGACTCTTTTCCTTTTAACTAGAGTTATGGGGGGAATTCTTTTCTTCTAGGATCTGCTTAAATCTTATATAACTCAAACACCAGGTCACT
The DNA here is from genome assembly GCF_021556685.1 of Rattus norvegicus. Lineage (NCBI taxonomy): Eukaryota > Metazoa > Chordata > Mammalia > Rodentia > Muridae > Rattus > Rattus norvegicus. The sequence goes on from NC_141542.1 coordinate 99,747,863, forward strand.
GCAGATGACAAAAATATACTGTAATCAAGTCACGACTGATCAATCAGGGCTACAGAACAGACTTGGGGAGCTGAACTGTGACCCTAAAAGGGTGCTGCACAGCATATTTAAAGGTTAAGGTCATAAAGTATAAGGAACATGGGGGACTGTAGCATTGTCTAATCATATTTTCTCATAAGGAGTAGAGCAAGGAAGGAGTTTCCATCAATCAGCATAGGAGTAGCTTCCTGGACAGGGAAACATGAACTTAGTTTGACCCTGACAGCAAGATGGAGAAGTTGTCTTTGAGATGTCTGGACTCAGGCAACTGCTTCTTTAAAATAGAAGCTGTTCAGCTATTGGTAAGTCCTAGGGCCCCGGACCTTAAATTTAGTTTCTCCCTATGATTAAATGGAGTCTAAAAATGAAATTGTAGCACTTAGCGTCGGTCTTTTGTTTGTTCCCAACACTTTCAAAACATGGACTACCAATGATATGTTTAGAAACATGAACTAGTGACATTAAGACAGCAAGTTGACATTACCGTTGCTAAGTTAATTTTTCATGAACGGGTTATGTATACAGGGATGGCACTGGATGCTTACTGTATGAATACAATAGGAGCTAAAAAACTACCAAATATTCACCTTTAAAAAAACTAGTGTTCCAGCTCCAAAGATTAAGTATATTGGATATAAGGCTTCATTCAGCTGTATCAGACCTTAGTCCAGATGAACTTAGAAAGCTTTTCATGGACACCAACTTAGTTCCCTCCTGCTCAGTACTTCTATTAAACTACCCAGGCAAGAGCCTCTCTGGATTATGTAACTCTACATCACACCACCCTCTTCCTCCAAAGTTTCCACTTTCTCAGTGTTTGTACCCCATGGGCTAGTTTACTTAGTTACTTAGTTATGCCTACTCGGTAGATAGGAAGTTGAGTATTAATATATAAGCTAATGTTATGGTGCTGTCAAATGATGGTCTTAGATTTATTCTGCTGCTCCCAAAACTGTGTAGTACCCTTCTTTTCTGTGCTTGTTATCAATCCTTCTCAGTCTTTGCTGCTATGACAAAGCTAAGTGAGTTCAAATATGGCCAGTTCTCAGAGCCCCAGTGTTCAAGAAATCTATCCACAACTGTTACTCAAACCTTGCTAATTTTTTGTTTTATTTTTATTTTCTTTATTTACATCTCAAATACTGCTCCCCCATCCCCACTTCTCAGTTCTTCCCCCATCCTCCCTTCCCTTCACCTCTGAGAGGGTGGCCCCCCTGGGTGTGCTCCCACACTGCCACATCAAATTTCTACAGGATTAAGAGCATCCTTTTCCACTGAGGCCAGACAAGGCAGTCCTCTGCTATATATGTGCCTGGGGCCTTGCACCAGCCCATGTATGCTCTTTGGTTGGTGGCTTAGTCTCTGGAAGCTTTCAGGGGTCCAGATGAGTTGACACAGTTGGTCTTCCTGTGGGGTTGTTATCCCCTTCAGTTCTTTCAATCCTCACCCTAACCCTTCCATAGGGGTCCCCAACCTCTATCTCAGACTTGGCTGTGGGTATCTCCATTTCTTTCAGTCAGCTTCTGGGCAGAGCCTCTCAGCAGACAGCCATGCTAGGTTCCTGTCTGTAAGCACAACATAGCATCAGTGATAGTGTCAGAGATTAGTGCCCATTTGTGGGATGATCCCAAGTTGGGCCAGTCCCTGGGTAGCCTTTCTTTAAGTCTCTGCATTCTTTTTAGACAGGAAAAAATTTGGGTAAAAATTTTTGTAGGAAGGTTATTGCTTCCATCCCTCCACTGTCTTGCTACTGGAGGGGGTCTCTTCAGGCTCCATATGTCCATTGTTGGGCATTTTGGCTAAGGTCACCCCATTGAGTTCTAGGAGACTCCTCCATCCCAGGTCTCTGGGACTTCCTAGAGATTCCCCTTCCTCCCCACCTCCAGCAGATGAATATCTCCATTCATTCTCTTGACTCTCTAGGCTCCTCTCCTGTCTCTCTCTGTACCTGATCCTGCACCCCTCCCACGATTCAGGTATTAAACCAAGAATGTCATGAATTTTGCAGGCAAGTAGATGGAACTAGAAAATCTCATCCTGTGTGAGGTAACCCAGACCCAAAAGACACGCATGGTATGTACTCACTGATAAGCGGATATTAGCCATAAAGCACAGAATACCCATGAGACACCCAGAGACCCAGAAGTTAAATAAGAAGGAAGGTCCCAGTGAGGATGCTCAAACCTTTCTAATATTTAGATTTTTTTCATCTCACCTGTAGAATGCAGATGCCATGGACTGCTCTGGTAGCTTGATAAGATCGTTTACTGTAAAGCTACAATCCCATACCTGCTGGGCACAGGAGAACACTCAGACTGAAGCTGAGAAATTCTGCTGCTCTAATTCCTGAAGATTTGTTCAGTCCAGAGGCCTCCTTTTAGGCTTTCATTCAGTTGGAAAATACAACATCTGCAGACTTTTACAGATCACACATAATTAATTTTGGCTTTAAGTCCGAGTATTCAAATATTCAGAATAGGCATTTCTGTATGTAGGGAGATTGATGGGCATTATCATGATGCCATAAATGAAGACTCCCAAAGGTCTTCGAAAGACCAAAAAACACAAGAGATTTCAATTAGTCTAAGACTATAAAAATGTGGCCTGTGTTAGGCACAGAGCATTTTGTCTATCAATATGGAAGAATAATTATAATAAACCAAACCATAGATTTCAAGAAAATTCATTAGGAGGTGAAAACCTGAATTTTTTAAAAAACACATGCTTCTAGAGAACAGATGTTGTTTTACAAAAAACAATGCTACTTCAACTGGCAAAACAAATCAATAAGATTAGTTCAATGAATATGTCACAATTATTCTTCTAAGGTAGCTTGTGCCTTTTCATTTTGTGTTCCTGTTTTCTCTGTATATTTATCTATTTTTTGGCAGAATCTTTCTCCCAGAGATCCTGGAAGAAAGGTGTCTGAATTTCTGCCTCATTTAGCATAAGCACCATGTCTCGCAGCTGAGAGGGAGCTTTGTGGCTGTAGAGAAGACACAGGAGGGCTGAGCCTTGCAGGGAGTGGAGGAGGAGTGACAAATGTGTTGGGGGAGAAGACAGATGTGGACCATTCCGATATGTCCAGTGATTTTAAATCTGGCATTTAGATTTTAAGGAATAATTGTTAATAACTAAGAATTTATAATTTATATTTATAATTTATAATTCAAAGTAGGAATTATGCCATTGATGAAAATGGTATGCATTTGTATTGTTTCCATTCATGGTGGAAAACCATCTGTATAACCACCCCCCCCAATTTACCATATTCTTGTCTCTTACCTATGTGTGGTGGTTTTATTAAGATGACCCCCATAATTTTTGGACATTTGAATACTTGACTGCCAGTTAGTGATTTTTTGATAGGTTGGAGACTTAGCCTTGCTGGAAGGGGTATGACAATGGGGTTGGTCTTTATAGTTTTAAGGACATTTGTAATGAGCGCTCTTTCTCTGTTTCCTGTTTTTGGATTGAGATGCAAGCTGTTTGCTTCAGGAGCAGGTCTATCTGATACCATACTTTCTAATGTGATAGTCAAGGTCTCTAACCATTTAGAACTATAAGCCCCGAGGAAAATTTCCTCCATAAGCTGTCCTGGTCATAGTTTTAAATCACAGCCATAGAAAGATAATGAATGGGCTATGCACGCCAGTTTTAGAAATATATTTTAAGCCATGTCTGATGACACATGCCTTTAATACCAAAACTCAAGTGGCAGAGACAAGTAGATCTCTCTGAATTCAAGACCAGCCTACTTCACAAAGATGAATTTCAGGCCATCCAAGGCTACATAGTTTGATCCTGACTCAAAAACTAACAAACAAAAAACCAAAAACCACAAAAACCTTATAAAAACTATATATCTTAGAAGACTGACAAAATTTTATGCCAGCAGATATTTAACTGATTATTTTTAATTGAAAAACTTGAAATATAGCATTATGATAATAAATAGATACATTGATGGTGTTTGTGTGCACCTATCAAGGTAATTCTCTTTTCCTTCTAGAATGCCACAGGGAAGTGCTCCACGTTATAAAAGCAGGGTTGACATATAGAAGGGGAGGGGGAGGGGATGTTGGCCTGGAAACCGGGAAAGGGAATAACAATCGAAATGTAAATAAGAAATACCCAAGTTAATAAAGGTGGGGAGAAAAAAAGCAGGGTTGAAGGGAAAGTTCAACTCTGTAATTAAACAAAATTAAAAAACACAAGAATGTTATTTTTTAAACACAAGACGTTTCTGTGCTTAGAAACTCATTGTAGGGCTACAGTTTACTTCTCAAAGAATTGTATGTTCTTGTCATAGACTACAAAGTCCTATCCATTTGGACTGCATGCCATTTCTGTGACTTTGCCTCCTTCAGAGTCTCCCCCTCTGACACTCTGTCCACACTAAGGTTCTTACTCTTTCTGGAAGAGTCTGGATACCCCTGCTGTGCAGAACCTTCTCTAGGTTTTGCCACTGGGGATGTGCTCTGCATAGAGAGTTGGCATATCTCAGGTTACTGCCTGCTTCAGGCCCTTTCCACATTCTCATGGCGGCTTCTCCCACCACTGTGGCTACTGTACTTTCTCCTAGTGTCCCCATCTCTGGCTCAACTTTCTCCTACTCTATCCTAGGTGTAACAAACTCTTTTACAATGGATTTATTTCCCATGTCATTATTCATTATGTTCACCTCTTGCATTGCAGATTATAAACTATATAAACATGGTTATCTTTGTTGGGTTCCTGTCATGTATGAGTCTCAGGCAAAGACCAATACCTGAGGTTTAGCAGGACTCAGTAATTATGCATCAAATCAAACAGTGAGTTGAAGAATAAATACATGTATAGTTTTGTACAGAAGGATGAAAAAGTTAGTAGTTGCATATGGAAATGGCTCTGGTGCTTTCTTTCTTGTTCCTGGCTGTATTTCCTCCGCATTTGCAATCTATTGTTTTATGGTCAGAGAAGGGTTCTCGGTTTGAACTGGGGAGTAAGAAGATATTTAAAAACTTTGGAGTCAAAAGAATGAGAAAGGAACAATTGGTGTTCACAATTCTCATGAATTATCTGATTAGTAAATAACTTTGCCTTTCAAATGTAATGGTATTTCTGACATATAAATACACATTATTATTTTCATGATCAGGTCTCATAGGTCCTACCACATTCAATATGTTTACCACAGTGAAAACGGCCTGAGTGTTGTGGCTGGAAGAAACAGGAAAGCCAACAAAACCAGGAAACTTTCCTGCCTGAGACCAGAAGCTGCTTCCCACAGCAAAAGCATCAGTGTTGCTGGGGAGAAACCCATTACCCCAGGTAAGGACCTTTGAATCTGCATCTTGCCTCGTTTGTATCTCCCTCCCGAGATTTCTGGATTATATCACAGTTGTCTATGTCCATGAGTAATGGAATGAAGTTAAACTCAAGAGAGTCACCTGGACGGATTGACTGTGAACAATGAGACCAGAGGAACTGCAGCTCTCAGAGACTGCGTGGTGGCAGTACGTGTAAAACAACACTGTGTCACAAATAGAGTTTTCTTAAAAGATTGAATCCTAATGTGTAAGATTACCAGCCCTAATGGCTTCATTTTTTTCTTCATTATCATAATGAGCTCAGGACTTTACCTGAATTCTTTGTTGGGCACATGAGAATGTTTTATAAAAATGGCCAAAGCTGGTAGGAAGGTTATCAGAAAGCATTACAATGGTACTTTGGAATGATTTAGAACAGATTTTAGGAAAAGACTGGGGAATAACCTTGGGCTAGTGGTTCTGCACTCAGACTTTGGGATACATATTAGCGTTCCATGATTTTCTTTATAAAATATACCTCTTTTACAGTTATGGGTTGCTTTCTCAAGGCTCAAGAAACTCAGCTTCCTCCTTAAAAATGCACTTTCGTTTAATATTTTAAAAAGGCACAGTTTGTTAAATGTAAAAAAGGAGTACAAATAGGAAAATAAACTTAAAATAGAAGAGGGATATATCGAAAGCAGCAAGAAGAGTATAAGTAGAGTGCACATATGTAAATTCTATGGATTTGGAGGCAGGACTTACATACACTATTATGGTGTTGTATGGGGGCACTTTCAAAGCCTTGAAATTCTGCTGTTATTTCTATTCAACTCTATACTACCTACCCACGGATTTTAAGTTTATAAATCTGTGTTCTCAAATTGCTTCTTAATTTGAACTACATTTTGGAATCAAGAATTTTGAAACACTGTTTAAATTAGATGATTTTTTTTTGTTCTTTGTTCTTTGTTCTTTGTTTTTTGTTGTTTTGTTTTGTTATAACAGAGGACTTTGTAACTTATCTGGATAGCTACTTATATAGTTAGAAAAGAATCGATCATTGATCATTTTTTCCTTCTCTATGGCAAAAATATCTGTACAGTAATCATGATTCAGTAAATACATCTTTGCCTATCAACATCAACACATATCAATTGCCATTTAAGGCAGTTTCATTTGTGCTTAAGAGAGGTTTACAACTTAAATGGGAGTGAGTTAGAATTGCCAAATTTTAATCTTTAAATGTATGATAGTTCTGAATATGGAAAGAGTACTTGACTCACCATGAGATCCCATGAAAGACAACAGTGCCTCTAACTCATCGTCATCCTTCCATAAATGTGATAGGTTCAATCATGACATCACATTAGCGATTTTTCTTTTAGTGTTCAAGTAAGTTGAATATTAAAAACAAATTTAATTTAAATTAAAAACAATTTTAATTTCAGTTTCATTTCTTTGGGTGAGGGGTATTTGAAATCCAATACTCCTAAAATAAGAGTGCCAGTGGCAGTATCAGATATACAGGGATAATCTATATGGACTTCAAGCAAACATTTACATTGTACATTTTTATTTATTTATTTTAGAGCACACAAAATATCTGCATATCCTAATTGCAGTATTGATACCTTGAGGAGTAACAGGAAAAATGTGTAAAAATAGCCATGAATTAAAAGCCTTCTGAAGGAGAAGAGTCACAGTCCATTTTAATAAGTCAGATTTCATCATTTCTTCTCTGTGGAGGATGTAGAGCATTATGGTATATTGTGTGCTTAGAAACTCGAATTGGGCTCCCAGTTGGCTTTCATTGCATTGACCTTGGGAATAACATTTATTCTTGTTGAGATATTTGATCTTTGCTAAGTGAGACTGATGTCAATACTATACTTTATAATATCCATTGTTAGTGCAAAAAGGCAACCTCACTGAAAAATAAATACACTTCATGGAGAACCTTTTCTACTCCTTGGGACAAGACTTTTACGGTTGTCACTTTGTCATCCTGGTGTCATGGCAGAGTAGGTGCTGCTAGCCTGTTATATTCGTAAGGACACTGAGTCACAGTTTGTGTTTGCTCACGTCGTTACTCATAAAGCTGAGTCTACAGGAACCTGCCTCATAGTCTGAAGTCTTCCCTAGACTCCCAGATGTCCTCACATGGTATCCTGCCATACAGAACTGTTTCTGATGATTTTCTGATTTTATTAAGCTTTTGGGTTTAGAGAAAAGCAGTGCACACGGGGATTAAGGATTGGCACGGAAAGCTACCTTCAGGGTTCCAATCGGGATGGGAGGTAGGTCACCACTAAAAACAGCAACGGGTGTGGCCTTGCGTGAAGATGCAGCAGAAAGCAACCCTACTTTAAGTTCTGCCTAAGTAACGTTCTGACCGCCTGTCTATTCACGATATTGAAATGTCTCCTAATAACTTTGAGCCCTTTAAACTGGAAGAAGGCAGGAAGACACTGAGTGAAGGAACATAAGGGTTCACAGTATTTCCTAATGCCTTACAGTCTTCTAAGCTGGAAAAGGGCAGGGCACTGAAGGGATAGAACACAGGGGTTAAACGTGACAGCAAACAAGAGGCCAGGTGCATGCCATGGTTTACGTGTCCACAACTGTGCCATCAACCAGTACGTCTAGAACTTTAGGGTCAAAATATTCAGCCATGTACCCTGGGGCCTCGTGGGTAATGGCATTAAGAAGACCCTAATCATCACTTGGCATTTTAATCCCCTGGACCCCAGGCCCCACAACCAACCTGGATTCTTGGCAGTGTCTCTTGACCGGCGGGGCAGCAGAAAGGCAGGTAGCAGAGTTTGGTTCAACTACCCACATGGCTGATGGAGAGGACCACACCCACCATAAAGGGGTTAGAAACACCAGCAGATTTGGAGAGGAAGCCAGAGAAGAGAGGATAGGGGGGAAAAAAAGAGAGACGTTTTAGTATCATTTAAGAGGAAAGAAAGATTCACAGCATGCCAGTTTTTGCACATCAGTGGCTAAATGGGCATGGTCTAGCAAATACTTTACAATTCAGCAAAGGGTCTAGGGAGTCCAGACATTTGCTTGTATGCCATCTGACTTTGGTTGGCTTGGGTCACAATGGATTTGTCCTTGTTCATCACACCTTCATTCATCAGAAATCGCTTTCATTTTGCAGGTAAGAACTTCAGGCCTTCCCGACTCTTGTTATATGCACTCTCCCCGCCCCAACTGTATTTTAAGAGACTAATAAGGCAATATATCATTTTACACATTTATTCTTTGAAAGATGTAGTTAAGGTTTGCATGTAATGAATGTGTGTAAGCTCAAGTTACTTTTGGAATGCAAATTAATAGTATATGGCTTTAAATCTCAGTACCATGACATTACTGTAACTATGAAGGGAAAATACATATGGCTATAAGTATCTTTCCAGCCTAGCTGGAGGTGAAAAGAAACTGTCAGTAAAATAATATTTATCTTATTGCCTCATAGCCACTGGTAACTCATTAGAATACAAAGCAATTTTATTTTGGGAGTGAAGCTAGCAAAGCCATACCAGAGACCTCACAGCAGGAAACCCTGGTGTGGGACAGAGAGAGACAAATATGGATGAGTGACCATCTTTGGTGAGATGAAAATACCTTCATTTACTCTTGTAGGATGTTTTAATGGAGCATAGAATTTTAAACTAGCAATTATTCTTTTTGACACATTCAAAATATCACCTGTTTGCTTTGATGAAGTTGGCCATCAATCTAACTGTTGCTTTTGAAGTTTTAAGGTCACAGATCTTTTTTACTGACTCTGACTTAAAAAGATCTTTTAAATATGTGCTTAGTCTGATGGTACTTGCTCATAAGTCCTTTTTATACCGTTTGTTCTTCTGTTCTTTTGATAAGTTTCAAATATTTATTGGTACGTTTCAAGTATTTATTAACATGGTAAAGCTATGGATTATCAGGTAAAAGAGTACTTGTTTCTCTTACAGAAGACCTGCATTTGCTTCCTAGCACCCAGATAGTACCTCACAACCATCTATAACTCCACTTCCAGATGATCAACACCCTGTAATGAACTGGGCAAGCAGCAAGAAGATATATGTTACCAATACACACACAGGCAGGTAAAGAAGTATCAGCAATTTTAGTTGTTGGGAAAAAATGATTCATTAATGACTTTGAAAAAATTGGGGGTAGGGGGCAGGGACATCCTCATGGAAGCAGGTGTTGGGAGGATGTATGGGATGGGGAACAGTCAGAGGGTGGACCAGGAGGGGGATAAAATCTGCAGTGTAAGAAAAAAGATTAAATAAAATTATATATATATAAATAAAATTATATAATTCACAGGCATTTAACAGTTACCTGATCATGTCAGAAAGGACATAACTAGAAAGAACAACAGTGCCAGCAGGCTGTAAGGTTGGAAAAAAATGTCAGATGAAGGAGAGTGAGGAATATTTATGACCAGAGAGCAAAAAAGAGAGACTTAGCTTGTTGACTAAAAATTTTTCAGAGATAATAGTGGTGCAACAAGGAAGGCAACAGTCACAATCTAGCCTAAAGTTACAGCAGCATCATACCATAACACTAAGCTCTAACAAAAACAATAACGTCAGCAGCAAGGTTAGTCACCATCTAGATTAAGAAGTGGTTTTATGTAGCTTAAGTATTCTCTATCAGAATTACTTAGGATCAGAAACATTTTGGTATTTAGATATTTTTTGGGGGATTAGAATATCTGCATACACCTAATGTCTGATCTTAGACATAGGTCCCTAACCTAAACCAGGGTTTGTTTGCTTTGTGTAGAACTAGTACACACAGCCTAAAGGTAGCATTATACAAAATTTTCAGTGTTCCTGATTTCAACTGCAACTGCCACATGTGGTCAAACATCAGCTATCCCCTTGTGGTAGCTTGTCAGTACTCGAAAGTTTTGGGCACTGAAGTCTAGGATTTGCATTTATAATCTGGGCAACCTCGTCTTGCATGCCAAATTTGAAAAGTCAGTCAGTTCATTTCCATTTTACAAGAAGATTTTTGGCAGTGGTAGTCCCACAGCTCATATTTTTATTATTTTTCCATTTATTTATGTATTCATTCATTCATTCACTTTATATCCTGATCATTGCCCCCTACCCTACCTTAGATTTTTAAATGTGAGCCTTTTCAAATAATATTCTGCATTGTTCCTTAAAATCAAATAACTGTCAGAGTATGCACCATAGTTTTAGTTTGAAAAGTATACCTTGCATATATATATATATATATATATATATATATATATATATATATATGTAGCACATAGCATATTTCTTCTAAAATAAAGCAGGCAATTCCAATCGACTGGGACTCATGGGGGCTCACAGAGATCAGGGAACATGTACGGGTCTGATCTAGGTCTTCCGCATACGCCATGGCTGAGTAACTAGGTGTTCTTGTTGGATTTCTTACAGAGGGAGTAGGGGCTCTCTCTGACTTTTTGCCTGTTTGTTGGACTCTCCTCCTCCTACTGGTTTGCCTTGTCCAGCCTTGAGGTGATGGTATGTGCCTGGTCTTATTGTAGTTTGTTATGCTTTGTTGGGTTGACATCCCTGGGAGGCCTGCTTTGTTCTGAGGAGAGGCAAAGGTAGGTGCATAGAATGGAGAGGGGTGGGGGTGGGAAGAGAGACCCAGGAGAGGTAATGGAGGAGAAACTATAATCTGGATATAATATGTGAAAGAAAATTTTAAAAAATCAAATAAAGTAGGCCCTTAAAACATCAGGTAAAGAAATACAGGATGTGAATTTATTGGCAATGTTATTAAATCTTAATTTGCTTGTTAAAAATTTAATATGACACTACATAGTTTGATTTTACTGGGGTGTTGCTATATGTCACAGACATGGAATGGAGTGGATGGTACTTTATGCAGGATCTAAATAGCTTTCAGCACAAAGGAATTTTACACTAATAGAGATTGAATAGCACACGCCTGTGCTGGAGGAGGAAACCAAGAGGTAGCTCTTACTGCAATCCTACTCTCACACTTGGTTTACAAAGCAACTTCAAACCATCAGAATTGACCATTAAGTACAAAAAATGTGGGAAAGAATAAAATCTTTCATTTGCCTTACAGAAGCTTTGCAGTTTTATGAGGTCCCATTTGTGTATTCTTGATCTTAGACCATAAGCCATTGGTGTTCTGTTTAGGAAAATTTCCCCTGTGCCTATGTGTTCAAGTCCCTTCCTCACTTTCTCTTCTATTAGTTTGAGCATATCTGGTTTTATGTGGAAGTCTTTGATCCAATTGAACTTGAGTTTTGTACAAGGAGATAAGAATGGGTTAATTTGCATTCTTCTGTGTGTTAACCTCCAGTTGAACCAGCACCATTTGTTGAAAATGCTGTCTTTTGCCATTGGATAGTTTTAGCTCTTTTGTGAATGATCAAGTGACCATAGGTGTGTGGGTTCATGTCTGGGTCTTCAATTCTATTCCATTGATCTACCTGCCTGTCTCTTTACCAATACCATACAATTTTTTATCACTATTGCTTTGTAATACTACTTGAGGTCAGGGATGGTGATTCCCCCAGAAGTTCTTTTATTTTTGAGAATAGTTTTTGCTATCTTGGGTTTTTTGTTTTTCTAAATGAATCTGCACATTACTCTTTCTAATTCTATGAAGAATTGAGTTGGAATTTTGATGGGGATTGCATTGATTCTGTAGATTGCTTTTGGCAAGATGGCCACTTTTTCTATATTAATCCTGCCAATCCATGAACATGGAAATTAGTCTGGTGGTTCCTCAGAAAATTGGACATAGTACTACCTGAGGACCAAGCTGTACCACTCCTGGGCATACACCCAAATGATGTTCCAACATATAACAAGAACACATGCTCCACTATGTTCATAGCAGCCTTATTTATAATAGCCAGAAGCTGGAAAGAACCCAGATGTCCTTCAACAGAGGAATGGATACTGAAAATTGTGGTACATTTATACAATAGAGTACTAGTCAGCTATTAAAAACAATGACTTCATAAAATTCTTAGGTAAATGGCTGGAACTAGAAAATATCTTCCTGAGTGAGGTAACTCAGTCACAAAAGAACCCACATGGTATGCACTCACTGATAAGTGGATATTAGCTCAAAAGCTTGGAATACCTAAGAAAAAATTCACAGATCTTATGAAGCTCAAGAAGAAGGAAGATCAAAGTGTGAATGCTTCATTCCTTCTTATAATGGAGAAAAATACTCACAGAAGGAAATACAGGGACAAAGATTGGAGCAGGGACTGAAGGAAAGGCCATCCGGAGACTTTCCCACCTGGGAATCCATCCCATGTGCAGTCAACAAACCCAGTCACTATTGCCAATGCCAAGAAGTGCTGACAGGAGACTGATATGGGTGTCTCCTGAGAGGCTCTGCCAGAATGTTACTGATACAGATGAGGATGGTTGCAGCTAACCATTGGACTGAACAAGAGGGCCCCCAATGGAGGAATTAGAGAAAAGACTGAAGGAGCTAAAGGGGTTTTGCAACCCCATAGAAAGAACAACAGTATCAACCAACCAAACCCCACCTGAGCTCCCAGGGACTTAAACACCAACCAATGAGTACACATGGAGGGACCCATGACTGCAGCCACATATGTGGCCTAGGATGGCATTGTCCACCATCAATGAGAGGAAAAGCCCTTGGTCCTGTGAAGGCTCATTTCCCCAATGTAGGGTAATGCCAGGGCGTTGAGGTTGAAGTGGGTGGGTGGGAATGGGAGCTTCCTCACAGAAGCAGGGGGAGGTGTGAGAGGGCATGGGAAGGGGAAAGGGGAGAAGATTTGAAGTGTAAATACATAAAATATTCAAGAAAAATAAAATTATAATTAAAAAATTCTCATTGGAGTCCTAAAGTCTAATGTTTAGGTGCATGAAGCTGACACAGAGAAAAATACATCTACATTTTCACAAAGTGTGGGAGCAAAATTACTCCCATTCTCAAATTGTAAAGAATGTCTATATTTTAGTATCTAATTAGTCTTCTAACTGTGTATCTGAAGGAAAAAAATCTTAAATAAAATAATAAAACTTTTTGTTGGGTTACTACTGACTAAATTATATTTTGACACATGTGAATAAGTCACTTTAAAGCTATCTTACAAGTTTTACTACTTAGCCTAACTGTGAAGACCTTTAAAACAGTATCTGAAAAAAATATCTGGTGACATTACTTCTTTCTGAGCGCATTTATTCCTAATAACAATGCCATTCCCTGTGTACCACCCGTCATTATCCTGGTATTCAATTACAGTTTTCTATCCCACTTACTGTCAATGATTGTGGGCTCCCTGGCATGGCTTTCTAATTGTGTCTAACAGCACATGCTCTCTTACAGAAGCTGAACCGGAAGCCAGGAGACAGGCGCCTCCATCAAAGGTTAACTGAATACCTTTGCCATTTATTCAGCTGTCTTGTTTCTAAGATAAGAATGAACTGAGTTAGTCTTCTCTTGCTTTCTAAATGTAAATAATGAGAAAAAAGTAACTGACATACAGGTTCTTATACATCTATGGCTTCATACACTTCTTATTCATAGAAAACTGGTATTATGGCCTGTATGAAACATATCAACAGAAAAAAAAATGCTCTCTAAAGAGACTTCAAAATGTACAGCATATAAATGTCCATGTTAGATTTTTATAACTTTATACACTCCCAAATAACTAAGGTTTGGGAAACCTTAAGCTTTTCTTGGAGACTGCATTTCATCTTCTCCAGAGAAAGCAGAGCACGGAATTTTACCGAGGCTGAGAGAGAGCATGTTTCCTAATTATTAGGACAATAGGGCCATTGGCGCAGCAGGGCTGTGTTGCTGCCTCATTAAATGCTGCTGGGAAGACTGAGCTGAGAGCAGAAAGGGAGCAAACCCAGGCACGGCGGTTACATAAAGACTGTCTTGCTCCTAAGGAGCTTCAGACACACTTGTCTCCATGCATAAAATATGGTCAGAGAGCCATGACGGATTTCCAAGAGAAATCCTGCGAAGCTAATATTTCTTGCAAATAATATTTGTAAACAAATGGGGCTTTCACGGGGATTACGTAGGAGGAGTGAAGTCTCAGAGTGTAGAAGTCCTCCTTCATTGTGGCTCAGGGAGGAAACAGCAGGTTGTGGGTTTATTAGCTGGTTCTAGGCGGTGTGGAATGGACTGTGTCCTATATAGAAGAGCTTGGTGGTGAGAAATGTTTTCCCTTGGGATGGATTATTTAAGCTAACATGTGCCACCCAGGAGAACAGGATGTTTTCTTTTTCACCTACTTTGAGATGAGAGTAGTACTTGACAGGTTAGATGCCTGCACTGGTTTCCCTGAAGCCTGATGCGTGTATCTCAACTGTAGCTATGATCCAATTACAGGACGTAGACAAAGATGCTGCCATTATCTGGATCACTAGCGTTTAAAGGCAGGGTCCCTTGAATGGTACTCTGGAAGAGGCCTTGTGACATTTAGTTGGCATAGTGGGAATCTTTAAGTCATGAAGGAGTTTTTTTGTAGTGTCTTTTTCACCTTTCCTCTTTCGTTTCCTGGCAGCTGTGGGGAACATGTGATTTTCTGCTGTGATATAGGGAAAGTTTCCAAAGGTGGGTGGTTCAATCAATCATGAAAAGATAATTTAAAAGTCTGGTCATGAGTGACCATTTTCCTTCCCTTCCTTCCTTCCTTCCTTCCTTCCTTCCTTCCTTCCTTCCTTTTTTCTTTTCTTTCTTTCTTTCTTTCTTCTTTGCTTTCTTTCTTTTTCTTTCTTCTTTGCTTTCTTTCTTTCTTTTTCTTTCTTTCTTTCTTCTTTGCTTTCTTTCTTTCTTTTTTCTTTCTTTCTTTCTTCTTTCTTTCTTTCTTTCTCTCAAAACTCGTTTATCTCAGGCTTTTGTTATAGCAGCAGAAAGCCGACTAAAACAGCAACTGGGAGGGTGCTTTATTGGTATTAGATTTTTCTGGTGCCTCCTATGTGTTTGGTTGAATGGCTTCTTTTTTAAAAAGATATTTTATTTATTTACATTTCAAATGTTATCTCCTATCTCCCCTCCCTTTGTTTCTGTGAGGGTGCTCTCTTACTTACCTCCTTGCCCTGGCATTCCCCTACACTGAGGCATCATCAAGCTTTCATAGGACCAAGGGCCTCCCCTCCCATTAAGGTCTTACAGGGACATCCTCTGTTACATATGTAGCTGGAGCCATGGGTCACTCCATGTGTACTCTTTGGTTGGTTGTTTAGTTCCCCACACTTTCTCTCCATATTTCCTTCTGTGAATATTTTGTTCCCCTTTCTAAGAGGGACTGAAACATCCACACTTTGGTCTTCCTTTTTCTTGAGCTTCATGTGCTCTGTGAACTGTATCTTGTGTATTCTGTGGTATTAGCTTTTGGGCTAATATCCACTTATCAGTGAGTGCATACCATGTATGTTCTTTTGTGATTGGGCTACCTCACTCAGGGTGATATTTTCTAGTTCCATCCATTTGCCTAAAAGTTTCATGAAGTCATTGTTTTTAATAGCTGAGTAATATTCCATTGTGTAGATGTACCACATTTTCAGTGCCCATTCCTCTGTTGAAGGGCATCTGGGTTCTTTCCAGCTTCTGGCTATTATAAATAAGGCTGCTATGAACATAGTAGAACATGTGTCCTTGTTACTGTACATGTTATTGCTACAAGCCCAAATGGGAATGAGGCAGAATTTAAGTTACTAATCTGCCATGGCTTCCTGTCATGTGAGTGGTTCAGAGTTGCTCATTTTCTTTGGTAGTATTTTTTAGGAATTTTCTTTCTTTCTTTCTTTCTTTCTTTCTTTCTTTCTTTCTTTCTTTCTTTCTTTTTGTCGTGATTCAACAGTCCAAGTGAAACTTCTTTAACAATTTGTTAATAAGTCCATTGGTCAATTTCCCAGCACAATGAGCACAAAAAACACAATCCTTCTGAGCAATTAGAAAACCACGCGCAGATCTTCTTAGTCCTTCTTCGTCCTTCATCTAACGGCTACTAACAGCCAAGTATTGTGCAGGATGCTCGTGATAGTCCAGCAAACCACGGGGAGCCAATTCCGGCCTCATGAATTGATATAATATTGAATAAAAAAGGCCTAGAAGCTACACACCAGAGTGAAATATAAGGAATGTGGAGTTCTATGCCATTATAAAAGAGTATTGATTTCTTTTGCACACACATAGTGAGACTCAGGTCAGGACATACGGAGGGTATTAAATTCACTTGAACGATCATAGAATTCCTTCCTTCCTTCCTTCCTTCCTTCCTTCCTTCCTTCCTTCCTTCCTGAGTGCTCTGTCTGCATGTACACCTGCCTGCCAGAAGAGGGCATTAGATTTCTTTATAGATGTTTATGAGCCACCATCTGGTTGCTGGGAATTGAACCTAGGACTTATGGAAAAGCAACCAGTGCTCTTAACCACTGAACCATTTCACTGGAGCCCATAGAATGCCATCTTAGACTAGGGAACCCAATTCTGTATCTTCCTTCCTCCATCCCCTCCCCCACACTCCCACCCTGGCCCTGGCCCATTATACAGCACTACCCAGATCTATGGCCACAAACTGGTGTGTATTGAATATCGTGGAAACACAAATCATGTATACCTGGATATGTAAGTTTTTCACCCACAGCTTCAAACAATACAAGACAAAACTAGTAACCCAGACACAAACAAGGCAGGGTCTAGATAGTGAAAGCAGACTGAAGCAGCTGGATAATTAGCAATGGAACAGCTGCTACTCACCTACGCTATTTTTGTTTTTTAAACAGAAATTGCTTCGAGAGGAATTATGTGTCCATTTGGTCCGATGCAGGTGTTTTTATTGCTGTGGGATGAGGGGTGATAATATTTTAGACTGTAAGCACTGAAGCCTGGAGGGTACTACTGTAGTCTGATTGTTTAACAGTTGCTGTGAAAACTATTTCTGCAGAGCATTGGGAAAAAAAATCAACAAAAGTGACACTGCATATTTTCACAGATAATTTAGATGACCACAGAAGGGCAGTGGATATCTTGTCTAAGTTGAATAATTGTGATATTTAAAGGGAAAAGAACAGCAGCAATGAAACTAGGCATCAAATTTTAATTAGAGTTGGGTTTTGCATTAAGCATAGTTGTGTAGCCTGCTGCACTGGGCTTAAGACCAATGTGGAAATGCCAGGGGGACAGCAGCATGTCAGACACGGTGTAGCTAATTATGATGGATAAGCTTGCAAAAGGCCAGGAAGTCTGCAGCAGGGTGATCAACACACACAGACTTGTTTATTATGGGACAATTATCTAGAGAATTTAATCAGCAGTGCTGAGCAGTGTTGACCGTAAATCTAAACAATTTCTGCCCACTGTTCAAACTGTCTACTAATAGTTTTCATCTGCTTTTCTCTTTCTCACACTTGAGGGCAAAATGTGAAAGCATACACAGATACACACAGACACACACACATATCACACTATACCATATATATCAAACACACACCATACACATCACATACATATAACACACACACATACACACACACATACACACCACACCATAAACATCAAACAGGCAGATACAATACACAGACACACACAAAGACACAAAACACACACATGCCACACCACACACACAGATATAACACACACAGACACACAAAGACATGTAACACACAAACATGCACCATCACCATCACCACACACATATAAACACACGTACCCACATACAGAACACACATAAAACATTACATACACCAAACACAGACACACCATACAAACACACACATACACCACGCACACACAGAGGCACACACATACACACATAGAGACACACACAATTGCAATTGAGATTTACCTCTTCAGTACTATCTCTGTGATTTTATTCTATATAAGAAGGCCAAGAGACCAATTACAACCAGATATTGTAGAAGCGGTTAAAGTGGCCAAGAGTTGGCAGTATTCTAGTGTCATCAATTTATCCTAAGGATCTGATCTCTCAATTTGATACTTTCAATCTAGAATCATATTTCCACTCTCATCACCCTACTTCTCCATGAGCTTTAGAATTGATCTACAGCTGCTACTCAGACACAGGCACTTTTTTTGTTATCAATTGAAATTCAACTTACCTTCATCTGATCTGCTTTTTCCCCTTCCCCCATGGAGGAATTTAGTTTAATTTTGTTTGTTGTTAAAAGCAAGCCCACATGTTCCAAACCAAAGACAGTTGGATTTATTTTCCAACCCTTTTATCTTGAATATTTACTTCGTTATGAAAATCTTTCAGTATTGTAGAGTATGATTTGCTTCCCATACCCTTCTTTGCATTGTCATTATTCCTGTGAACATTCAACTCCTCCTCCTCCTCTACTCTAGATGACTAAATCAAGACTGAAGCATGAAATAATGTTGGAAGGGAGGGATGAAACAGAAAGCACACATTATTTAAGCTTATCAAAATGGGGAGGGAGACCAGAACGAAGTCTAAACTCAACTTTGCCAGATCAGGAGAGTTTCTTAATAGCAGTACTGAGTAGAGGGCTTGCTCAGGAGTCATATAGAAAGAGAAAACACATTTTCCTACACTTCCATAAGCTGACCTAGTTTTACAGTTTGGTATGAGGTACCCACATATATCAGCTTCCTGCTTTCCCACAGATACTCAGAGATGGAAGCTAGCATATCTCTCTCTCTCTCCCCTCCTGCCCTGCTTCCCTCCCTCCCCCCCCCCCACCCCCTCCGTTCACATTTCAAAGAGATGGCTTCTTGGTCCTTCAGGAAGACAGTTCTGTTTTGTAAACTGCCAAGAGACTTTGCTCAAAAGATCAGAGACTGAATCACAAATTACAAAAACAAATTCTAAAGACATTACTCTAGGAAATTTAGAGTTCTTGGACTATGTAACATCAACAACAACAACAAAAAACCCCATGTTATAGTTGCTTTGAGAGTCAAACTAAGACTTTTTTCTTAGCCAATAGCTCACAGGGCCTTCCTCCCTTCTTCTCCATTCTTATTTCATATTACAAGGACTAAAGACTACGCTCTTGTGCTATTTTTGCTACATTGGTACCACTATTTCCTTATATGATAGCCTTTAAATCAGCAGTTCTCAACGTGTGTGCCATGACCCTTTTGATCATGGAATGACCCTTTTGCAGGGTTGCCTGAGACCATTAGCAAACACAGATATTTATCTTACAATTAATAACAGTAGCAAAATTACAGTTATGAAGCAGCAATGAAAATAATTTTATGGTTGGGAGGTCAGCAGAGCATGAAGAACTGTATTAAAGAGTCATAGCATTAGGGATATTGAGAACCACTGCTTTTAATAGTCTGTGTATAAATATACACATATAATTTCCATGACATTCTCTCATGTAGTGCGACAATACAGCCTCCAAGAGCTAAAGAGCATCTAACCAAAACCCTAACACCAGGCATGAGATTTCTCTTTTGAGTTTTTGGCTAGACTTGCTCAAGAGACTTCCAAAACATGACAGACTACCTATTACCTCTTGTTGCCTCCCAAAGATGGTAGGTGAGTTGCAATTGCTAAAGACACCAAGCACTTCACAAACAGGGCCCAGAGACACGTGAGCAGGAAATAGGCTGAATGACTCCGCCCTGAGGACTAGCCTTCATGGTACCAGAAAGCGTCCTGCAAGCTTTCAAAAGAGAAAAGGCATTCCTATCTCGGTATGATGCTTATGAACTACATCAATGGGAGGACATTAAGTTGGCTTAATCTCAGAACAAGAATTTTCACCCAGGACTTGCATTTCATCATCAGAGAACCAGGAAAACGTCATGAGAGATTTTTCCCTAAAGGACAGATGCATAAGACATTAAAGCATGCTTAGAAAGTGCTCTCGATTATGATGTTTAATTGTGTGGCCATAGTGGGTTCCATGCTTTTGTGTTAAGGATTTTATAATTAGTTAAAATGCCTCGTTCACTGGGTTACAGGTATGGTGCTAAATATAGAAATGTTAGGGTTTTAGCACATGTTCCTTCAGGAATATATCTTATGAACAACAATGGTGGCCTTGTGGAAGAGGTCAATAGAAGTCAGAAAATCCTTAGAAATATTTAGAACATTCAATTTTGGTCAATGGTATTTGTAGTTTATTCATACTCTTCTTTATGAACCAAGTCTTGAATTGTTTAGAGTCCATCCCTAACCTAGGCTGTCATTGTCTGTATCTAAACAGAGGACTCTAAACAAGGAGACCCAAAACAGAGACGCCTTGCATGCTTGCCATTCTGTTATGGATGCATTAACAATTCAAAGTACTAAGTAGGATAATGCTGGTGACTTCATGATACAGGGGATAATTTGTAGAAAGTTCTCTTTTACATTTGAATTACACTCAGTCAAATCAATTAGATCTGTATGCATGACTCTTTAATCATAAGTTTTATCTTTATTTCAACTTTAACAAGACTGTCAGTTTGGCCACTTTTATTACATTTTATTTGTGCAGCCATTCAAATCTGTAATATTTAGTGGAAAAGGTTTGATGAAGTTAATTCTTTCTTGTTACTGTCAATTGCAAGGAGTGGAAAAGCACACATGTAATGCATCTTGCTATAGTAATCTGATCTCAAAAGGGGATGAGACAGCCAAAGCACAGAGGTTGGTAGGGAAGTCAGCCCTACTTAGAGAAAGTGTCATGAGGGGGTAGTGAAAACCCAGGAAAGAAAAACTTCTTGTTCCTGAAGAAGCTGAGTCACTAAATACTGCACTCCAAGTGAAACAGATCTTGATGTCCCACTTTCAAAGTGAGCAGAGGCAGCTGCCTGCCAGGGGGCGTCTGGGAATCAGCAGCCAAAACAGGAAGAGACAATAGAGAAGGTTTTACAGTAAGCTTCTTCGGAATCACACATGACCCTCGAGAGGGCAATAGCCCTTCTGTTATTAAAAGCGATAGAGAGTTCTAAGATCACAAAGAAAATACTGTTGAACATTGGGTAAATATTAAGAAAAACACTGTCATGTATGATGGCACCTTATGTATGTATGGCAGTCAACTGACCCACTCCCTATCTTACAGGCACATGTGATATGGCAGTCTTCCTGGAGAGATGCAACACACACACACACACACACACACACACACACACACACACACACACACACACCCCTAATCACCCCAGGAAGAGAGAGAGAGAGCTTATGGCAGATAAAATAGTGGTACGCAAATGTTGAAATTGGTCAACCAGTGAGGTTTTTCATTGGGTTATCAAAAGGTATACGAATGATGGGGTATTTACAAGAAACAGGAATAACTTAAGAGCGGCTACATCCCTGGAAAGCCCACCCAAACACAGGTGATGATAACCTGCAAACCTGAGGCTCTCTCCTCAGCTTACAGGCAATGCCACAGTCTGAACAAACTTGTTTGCACATTTCGGCCCCCAGTGCTGTTCACTACATTTTATGTTGTTGGAAAGGGACCTCAACGATCTTTCAAGGCAGTGTTCTCCAGGACATGGTGGTCTATATTTACTTCCTGGTATCGCTTCAAGTTTGTTCCCCTCCTTTTTCATCCAGGAGCAAGTGTTTCAATTCAGTGGAACGTGGCAGACAATTCTCCATTCGTACAATCTCAAATCATCTCTCCACTCTTCAAATCACCTCTTACTCTCTTTTATCCTCTCTTCTGTCACTTCCCCTACCATTTTTTTTCTTTTGCCCCATGGAAATGAAGCTAATACCCAGACAACTAACTGCTCATCTATAATAAGCATGAAAGGTCAGCATGCACGCAGGCGGATATAGGTATAGTCAACACCTTCCTTGTTACAAACATTGAAAACATGGTAATATGTCAACTGACATCTTGCAGAAGAATCTTCCTGGTTGCCTTCTCAATTTTTTTTGTTAGATATTACAACTGCCTGGGCATCGGTTTCCAGTGTTTCCTGATATTTTTTATATCTTGAACCAAAAAAAAAAAAAAAAAAAAGAAAAAAGAAAGAAAGAAAAGAAAAGAAAAAATGAAAGAAAAAAGAAAACTCAAATGGCCTCTAATGTCACCACTCTTGAATAGACCTGGGGATCTTGTGAGTTTTAGCAGTCTTCCCTACCTAGCTCTGCTCTCGGTGTTGTGCTGTTGAAAAGGTTTCCCAGACCAGTGTTCTTTCAACTGCAGCATAAGCTAGTAAATGAAGTCAATGTGAAGTTTAGGGCTTAATGCCATTATTTTTCCTAAAATACAGAATTGGACAAAATCACACCATGTAACTATATATCAGAAAGAAACCCAAGAACAATCTTGCCCTATACTTAGGAAGACACCTAATTCTATTCCCTAATAGGCTGTTAAACAGCAACAAAACCACTTCAGTGAGCGTGGTTCAAAGGACTTCAACAGTGCTCCATGCATAGCCTCCATGTATGTGAGTAGCCTTTGAGAATTGGATGGCTATTACTGACTCATTTGTGATATTAGAAGAACAAACGCTACTGTCTCTTCACTTTAATAAAGATGGAAAGAAAAGGAAGTGGGAAAGAGAAGAGAAAAAATGAAATAATTTCTTGTAGGATTTTGAGTGTCAAATTTTAGTTCGCTTACTGTTTATGGCAGGCATGATTGTGATTTCCCTAAGACACTTGGTGGCTAGTCCTTGGAAGCCATGAGTATGTTATATTCTAAGGCAAAGGAGGATTAAGGCTTAACATGGGATTAATTAGATGGCCTTAGTATACAAAGATTATGCTGGATTATCTAGGGTACAGTATTATTAATAGTATAAGAGGGAGGCAGAGGAGAAGGTCAGGTACCAGAGGTCAAGAGTCAGAGGGATATTATAGACTCCCACATGTTCTATATTATATGCTAGCTTTTCAGATGGAGCTGGTAGCCACGGGGCTAGACATATAGCAGCCCATAGAAGTTGGAAGGACAGAGTTCCTTTAGGACAATCTCCAGGAAGGGATGCATCCTGCTGACATTTGCTGTCATCTCAAGCTGCACATCAGGCTTCTGAACTGTGAGGTAACAGAGATAAGTATAATCTTAAGCCTAACTGCTTTGAAAAGCAGTATAATTCCTACTTTTTAACTAATTTGAGTATCTGAAATCATGTCTCTTCTACAAAATTTAAATAACTCATTTGGCAAATTGGCTACTTGCTGTGCATTTAAAATGAAAGGAATACAGGATGTTGTTGTAGTTTGGGTAGGAAATGTCCTCCATAGAAAAATAGATTTGAACAGTTGGTACTCAGCTAGTGGAGCCATTCTGGAAGGCTGTGGAACCTTTAGAAGTACCTGGCTTTAGAGCTATCTGAGAGCAGGCCTTGAGATTTAAGAGTCTAGACAATCCCTGGCCACTCTCTGCTTCCTGGCAGATTCAAGATGACCAAGTATTTCATAATCCTTCTCCTATGCCTTCCTCAATGTGACATATAATATCTCTTTGTTATAGTGGCACTGGACACCTAAAACTATCCCTCCTGATCAACTACCTCTGACTTAGGTGGGGAACTAATGTTCCAAGCTTCTCAAAACAATATAAAATATATTTCCAAGGGATAAAAACAGCCAACAGAACTGAATAGGAGAGAAGTGTTGGCACTGTTGAAAATTAAATAGTAATGATGGTTTGAGTGGCTGCAGTGGACCAAGTGGACAGCGTGCAAACTCACAAAAACCTGTATGATGAAAGCAGGAAATTCTAAGTCAGTGAAATATTGGTCTTTGCCAATCACCAGCTGAGTCATCTCAGCTAAGGAAAGGTTGAGGTTGGAGACAAAGGAAGAAACAGACCAAGATAGAAAGTAGATTTGAAGAAAGCATCTTGAACCTGTTCTAAATTAATAATTGGCAGCAGATCATAAGATCCAAGAAGTTTAGAGACCATCACCAGGGAAATATGATAGGGATGCTATCTCACTCCTGGCTCATTATATTCAAATCGCTCTAGACAAGACAAAGAAAATCTTGAAAGTGAAGGGGACAAAAGATAGATGAGATGGAAATTAATGATGGTGCGATGACAACAGCAAAATGGAGAGAGTTGATCCAGATGAGATGCATAGCAAAGGGCTCGATACACTGCCCAGAGATAAACAGAGTAAAGCAGGCTGTGGAGGAGAAAGGAGAGAGACAAGGAGAAGCGGAAGCTGATATTTCCCATTGCTGATTTGGAGTTAACAACCTGAGAAGACAGCACCCTGGACACCACCAGGGATTGTGTCTACCATGAGATAGGTGCACTGCTCAGTGTGGTACAGTCTCCCAAGGGGAAAGGCTGTGAAGTGAACACCAAGTGACAAAGGTAACGAGGCGTGGTAGGTCTTCCGCATCCCCTCAGAGCCCCAGTTACTAAAAACACTGGCAGCTTCTAGCCCCGACATACACATCTGAGGAGGGTGTTAGAAAAGACAACCCAGGAGGAGGGCATAACCATACCAAAATATTATTTTTATATTATTTAATAATATAGTTAAAAGACATTTTAAAAAGATATTTGCATATAAGACCTGAAATGTTGAAACTGCTAGCAGGTACCAGAACCAAATACAAAAAGCCATCAATGTACTCATAGATAAAAACTCTTTGAAAAGGGCTCTAACAGCACAAATAATTATGATAATAATGGACAAATTAGATTAAATTAAATTAAATTTAAAGCCTCCAAGGCAAAGGAACAAACACCAGAATGAACAGGGCATTCTATATAGAATATTAGAAATACCTTTGTCCATATGCAGCAGATATGTTTTTAATGTTTAGAATATATAAAAACTGCAAAATGGGAATGCAGAAAACAAAATCTTGCAACCCACCAATGGGCTAATAAAATCAGCACAAATGGCTAATAAATATTTGAAAAATGGCCAGCATCTCTAGTCGTCAAAATTGGAGAATAAAACTATTTCAAGATTTCATCTCACCCCAACAAGAATGGCTAACATCCAGAAAATAAGTGATAGGAAGTGCTGGTGATGATAGAGGAAACGGTCAACACTTGTGAACTACTGGTATGATTGTAAACTTCTGTAGCCACCCTAGAAAGCCTTATGAAGATTTTTCCAACAAAGGAAAAAAGCTAAAAAGAGAACTACCATGTAATACAGGTGGTCTGGGGAGACACTTGTACATCTATCACTGTGTTATTCACAATAACTAAGAAGTGGGTCCTTACCAACCGATGAGTGGATAAAGAGAACGTGGCCAATGTAACAAAGTTACATATTACTCATCCATAAGGAGAAATAAAGTGTGAGATTTTTCAGGGAAATAAGTGGAACCAGAAATCATTTCCTAAAATGTTGTACATTCAGAAAGGCAAAAAGGTGTGTGTTTTATTTCCATATGGCTCTTAGATTTACGTGTGTGTGTGTGTGTGTGTCTGTGTGTGTGTGTGTGTGTGTGTGTGTGTGTGTGTGTGTGTGTGAAGTATGGATGATGAGACTAGAGGGGGGATCATGAAAGAAGAGGTTTTTAAAAGGAGAACAACAAAACAAAAAGCAATACAAAAACCTAGACATGGAAAGGGAATAACTGGGCCAGCTGGAGATGCGGAGGTGGTTGGGGGAGTGAAGGAGAAAGACCAAGAAAAACAAAATATGTAAGAAAATGCTACCCAAAAAACCCTTTACTGTGCACACTAACCCAAAAACTCCTCGAAAATAGCTTTCTATTTTGAACTATATGCTTAAAAAGAGTATGTTTCACAAAGTCAAGGAAAAGTAATCTTAACATTCATTGCTAACAGGTCTTCTCCACAGGAAATACTGAAGGAAGTTTTTGTTTTTTGTTGCTGTTGTTGTTATTGTTGTCGTTTGTTTGCTTGCTTGCTTTTAACAGAAGCTATGTAACACAGACAAAAGCCCAATTCTATGAGAACACATTATCCAAAACTTCAGAAGTGAAAGAAAGTGCATCAAACTTTTTCTTATTTCTGAGTATTCTAAAAGTGACTTAATAGAAATATGCCAACACACATTGTTTATGCCATTCATAAAAACAAAATACATGCCAACCAAAGGAGAGAATTTGAATGTATAATTAAACTGGGAAGGGATACATTTTAATTAAAGTACACTCTGAGTAGGGGGAGGGGTATAGGAGAGGGGGGAAACCAGGAATGGGATAACATTTGAAATGTAAATACATAAAATATCCAGTCAATAAAGAAAGAAAGTACATTCTGATTATTTAAAGGTATGTATTCTAACCTCTGCGTCATCAACTCTTGCTTTAGCAAACTATAAATAGAAAACCAGCAAAGGAGCAAGCACGGAATTATAAGCATTTCCCAATTAACCACAAATAAAGCACACCAGAGGAAAAATAAATTTATAAAGAGGGCAGATTGTACAAATAGAAAATAGCTAGCTAAATGACAGATTTCAATCTAGTCCCATCTACAGTGTTAATGTATTCGGGGAAGGCAGTAACATTGAAAGAGATTATTAGGTGGTATTTTAAAAGGTAGGTCCTAGTAGACTGTCTCAGTAAGTAACTTTAAATATGAAGATACAGACTAGAGAAAGATAAGACAGGAAAAAAATCCAGAGTATCTTATAAATATCAGTTAAAGAAAGAAGACACAACAACCACACCTAGAGGTTTTGATTTTGTTGTTGTTCGTTCATTTGTTTTTAAGTGGGATTACCAGGTAATCCCTAAACAGAGAGCCACTGTCACTCAATCCTCATACAGAAGGCTATCTCAACTCACCTCACGGTACTCTCAGGTGCTGTTACTATTCCTCTAGTCAGGTGACGAAAATAGTTCCTAGAAATCTTTTTTCCAAGATAACTGCTAGGTGGCAGGTGCTCTTAGGTGCTGGGCCACCTCCTTTGCCAAGGAGTAATCCTTTAGGCTCTTACAGTAAACTTGTTTCTCTCCACCTATGGAGGACTCTTAAAGAGAAACAACCCTGCTTCCAAGCTCAGCTCTCTTACGAACTATTTAATTCCTCTCATATAACTTGATTTTTTTTTCTGGCACGGGAGTTACCCGTTCATTCTTATACAGCCTAATTGACCATCACTGGGATAATAGAAGGGGTGACATTGTAGAAAGCTATAAACAAAAGGGACCCAGAGGATCAGTATATTTCCTGCACATGTCAGAAAATCTAGGAGGAGCCAATGAGCACCTTAGATAAGAGAGTTACTGCTGTTATTCATGAAAAGGACATGAACATTCTAATATCAAATACACTAGCATTTCTTCCTTCCTCCCTAAAATTCCACGTAGAGACCTGCCTTTCAGACAAGAGCTAGCTAGGGAAGACCTTGTGGACAAGAAGCTCTCTAAGAGTTTGACTTATAAGGTGATTATTTACCACTGATGTATACATATTTTACCAAAGGAACCACAGAGATGGAGGCCACATGCCCATGAAAGTTGCCAGCACAGTGAAACGTTGCTGGTAGACTTCATGAGTATTTATAAAGGTGTTTTGCTTAGAAATTGCTTTGAGAATTCCTGTTTCTTTACCATGTGCCCATTACTCAGAAGTACTGTTAACACTTCGAGTCTTGTATGTTTGAATAGATTCTGTACTCCTACATTCTCTTTCTACAGGCAGTTACATCTGGAGTGGTAGTTCCCTGGCTTTTATGAACTGGAGTATATCAATGCAGCTCAGAGCTGGATTTGGGAAGAAAATGTTACATTCAATGAAAAAGCATCACTAACATTCAAGGCTGCATGCGACCTTTACCCTCACCGTGCCCCGCCCCCAACACACACACACACACACACACACACACACACACACACACGAAGACTCAAAGAGTTGACTAGTGCTTCCTCAAGCTCATTGGTAAAGAGGACATAGAATGAAATTATGACCTTTATTTCTGCCTCTCTATGAATTTGAAAACCTATAAACATTAAAATATATTTAAAATTTAAACAATATATTTCATTAAAATATATTATTGGGTGGCTTTAGGTTAGTATACAGGTTGGTGTTATTTTGGTACATTAAAAAATGGTTTTTCTCCTTGGTCCTACCTATATGAGTGATGTGTTGCTGAATTAAACTTCAGGCTGGGTAAAAGACAGGACACTGACATCAATAACACCCCCACAAACATACAAACATATATGTATACACACACACACATGTACATACACATATACACACATAAACTCATATATTTCAAAATTAACTTTTGATTTCTTCTTCCTGGGCCCATATAAAAAGTATGTGATTAAAATAGGATTCAGGATGTCCAACTAAACAAAAAGGACGATTCTGTATAGTATAAAAATGTAAGTGAACATTGGGAAAGAGAATAACTCTTCAAATTCAAACTCTAGCTCAAATATGGCATAGATTAAAAAATGCCTTGTTCCTCTTCTCTTACTCTCTTGCTCAGTTGTTCTCTTCCCTCTTCCCCTTCTCTCCCCATTCCCCTCCCCACCCTGTGCTCATGGCTGTCCTCTCCTTCTCCTCCTCCTCCTCCTCCTCCTCCTCCTCCTCCTCCTCCTTTCTCCTCCTCCTCCTCCCCCTCTTCCTCTTCCTCCTCCTCCTCCTCCTCCTCCTTCTTCTCTCTCTCTCTCTCTCTGCCTTTCTCTGTCTCTACTACCCCCTCAACTCCCCTCCCCATACCCTAAATAAATTATTACAAATATTTTGTTTGTGACTTTTTTCTAAAGGCATTTGCAAGGCTTGTGCTTTAAAGATCATCTTGCATTCAGGCTGCCCCATGCGTCTAAGAATGATATCACCATAAAGGCCAGGCCAGCATTTCTTCTCTCCTATTAAAAACAACTGTGTGTTCATAGTCAACATATGAGAGAAAACAAGCCAGACTTGAAGTCAGAAGAACTTTGAGGACTCTAATTGTTATCTAGGTGGAATTCTAAATCTGGTGTTAACTTTATTTAATTTCCTTTTGCTTCAAAGTTTTTGCTAGGAAGTAAAAGTAATACCTGTTATAATTAACTCCCGGGGATGTGATGATCAAATAATCTAATATATGAGATGACGGTAAATTCTAAACGTGATTCTGCACACAGTTGCTCATGTAGATGGCATTGACTTGTGTCTGTAAAGGGTAACTGTCATGCAGGAATAGCAGCTACAAGACTCACTTAGAGTCTTGTTCTAAACACCTAATTATGTGATTTAGTAAAATGAACCTCACAAAATAAATGTGAAGAAATGCTCCCAAAACTTTTAGCTGTAAGAGGAGCCAAACCAAACCAAAAGCCTTCATTTTCTTTTTTAACATTTTATTTCTACCAGAACTCTAGCCAGAAAAGAACATGAAATTCTGGGTTTATACTGCATCTGCTGCAAGGATATTGATTTCTCTAGTGCTCGCTTTCCTTCCTGGAGACATTGTCTGGCTTCTCTTGGCAGAAGTTTTTAAAAGTCTTTAATCCACTACATACAACTTACTGCATATTTGAAAACTAAAATCATCACAGTCAAAATAAGGTGAAACCTTTGCAAATACAAGGTTCATAGATTGCGTCTCATGGAACTGTCAACATTTCATTGCTGAAGACCCGTGTTTTAAAGTTACCAAATTATTATTCTAATTCTGTTTTGAGATCACGTACCACAGAGTATTGCTTGATTAGTGTTCCACTTATATTCCTTTAGCTGAAATCATCAAAAAGTAAAAAAATTCTAACAGCACCAAGTTCCATAATTAACTCGCTGTTTTGTGAGATCTTGTCTTTTTCTCTGTGCATTACTAAATATAAGTCTAAAATATTCTATCTCGCTTGAAAGAAATGCTGTTATTTTAATCACTGACTTAACTTTTTTACATACTGAGAATGTTTCTGATTTGTACAATACATGCTCGATCAATAAATTTGTCATTACTTGATCATTTTGCCATTTTCTTAAAGACATTTGTGTAGAATATCCAGTCATCAGTTCTTCTAAACTCAGGCTTGCCTAAGTAAGTCTGGTGATTAATACAGGCACAAGTTCAAATTCTAATTCTGCTTTTGCATATATACAAAGTTAATTCCAATGGCCTCCCATGGGATCTGATGGGAGAGAAGTTGTGATTCTTACTTGCACTAAAGTAAAAAACAAACTAAGATTGTACAATAGATTAGACTATTATTCTTGCTTAGGGGAAAGGTGAAGTTTCTTGGTAAGTGGTAATTGGAAGGTTCATTTCTGGAAATAAGCTATCAAGATTCAGATATGGGCCTTCAATTAGTTGTTTGCTCTTTGTAAAGACACTTTTGGCACCACCCCACAAAAGACCTTAATAAATTACTGGAATGGCTTATTTCTAATACTTTAGAAAATGTTCCAGGATTAGAAGGAAATTGAGTCAGGACTGAACCACACTCATGACAGTCTGAAAAGGTGGATTTAAAGTAAGCAATTCGTTGGGGCTGGGGATTTAGCTCAGTGGTAGAGCGCTTACCTAGGAAGCGCAAGGGCCTGGGTTCGGTCCCCAGCTCCGAGAAAAAGAACCAAATAAATAAATAAATAAAGTAAGCAATTCGTTATAAAAAGCACTTTTTTTTAAATTAAGGGACTACTTAGTTCTTCATTTCAGTTTGTAGAAATGGGGGTAGAAACTAAGGACAGGACTTAGGGCCTCAAGCAAGCAAGGATGGAGCTTTATAAATGAGTCGTATCCCTAGCCCTCGACACTTCAATTCTAAGGACCATTTCTCCAGGCAGTAAAGAGCAGACCTCTAATGTGCTCGACTTTTAAAACGTTATACCTTTACCTAAAATCAACAACAGTGGTTATTCTTTAAGCTTTTAAGAATCTTCCCTCCCGTAGCACTTACTTGCTTTTCCAGACATGAGACTGAAGTAGAGACTCAGTGATCATTAGTCTCCCTTGAGCCAGAGTGTTAGAGACTCAGTTAAGAGCCGCTCCAGGCACTGTGTAGAAACCTCAAATCTCTTCTCTAGATTCAGAGGTGGGTGATGGATGGGAAGCTGGGAAGGCTAGTTCTGTCACACAACATAAACGCTTGTGTCTGTAGATGGCAGGCTCTGATCCTTTGAAAGGCAATACTAACCTCCTCTACCCTCAGCCTTATCCCAGCTCTCTATCTTGGCTACTGTCTGTGAGCCTTAGCCTGTGAGTACTGGGTCTTCCTGTGTTTCAATGCAATCCAAGAATTCTCTAGCTCGGCTTGTTTATTTCAGTGCCTGACAGTGTCAGCTGTTAACTACCTTCGTTTTTTTTGGGTCGGTTGGGGTGGGGTGAGGCGGGGTGGAGGGATAGGAAGTAAGAGTTTACAAGATTAGCCCTGAGCCCCAGGTGAGGAAAGGGGCTGTGATGGATCTCAGGCTGCGTGCAGCATTCAACAGTGCCAGGAGCCCTAGGTGTGAACTGTGTGAATGTTCAGCTCCATGCTGGGCGGAGAGCACAAAGGGCTCAAAGCTACCTGCTCAGCTGGGCGGCACCTGAGAGACAGCCTCAGTTCCACCCTGAGGTTTTTAGGGAGAACAACAAAAATCATAGACTATTGAATTCTCCAGTTGGGTCTGGAGGGGAGCAAACAGAAGCAAAGAGAGGAAATAGAAGATCAAACAAACAAACAAACAAACACAAAAATACCCAAACAAATAAAAAACCCATTGTACCGGTGTCTCTCCTGTGGCTGCACTTACCTGCCTGAGGAGGGGACACAGACACTAGGTGGAACTAGTGCTTCAGAGACGCTGAAGGACCAAGGAGGTCTCCTTTGCTCGGGATTACAGGTGGATTCAGGTTAGGTGTCAGTGAGAGATCTAAGAGATCTCCCCCTCCCCAAGCCTAAGCCAAGCTCACCCTAAAGCCCCAAACACTAATCCAGGTTAAGGTCAACAGAACTGGAGCTAAATCGACTTTGGTCTTGATTCCTCAGGTTCTCCACCTTGGAAAGCATTTCCAAGCCAAGGCGCAAAACTGCTCCAGGTAATGCACACGAACAGTCCGGTCCCCAGGTACCTCCCTGGGCAGAGGAGACCTCAACCACCCAGCCTTAGAAGCAGGCACCTGGCTGTCCTCCACCGGGTGCAGCTCCAACACACAGGCCCCACCCAGTCGGGCGCCCAGTGGGGTAGCCAACAGGGACCAACCACCACCCCCCTCAAGCCCCCAACCCCCCAAGAGGATCCCAAGGCTCAGTAGTGCAGGGACTTGACTTCTCCGTGGGAATTTCTAAGGAGAGTAAAGACTGGAAAGCAACTTTGCCTATGATCTCTAGTGCCCAGCGGAGTTTGCGAGACATCTCATTAGGCATATGGAGAAGCGAGTCTTACCTTTGCACAGAAAGCCGGGAGTTGACATCCATGGTTGATCGCGGGCAGAGAAAAGCCGACAGTGCAGGTGAAGGCTAAGAAGCCTGAGCGCCCTGCACGAGGACAGAGACGTGCAGGCTTGAGCAGCGGTGGCTGAGACCCGCAGCGGAGATTGATGCTCGCTCCTCCCTGGCCACCGAGCGCTGCGGGAGATGTCCTGGTGGCGCCTCCTGTGGTCTGCTCAGATCTTGAAGACTGCTGGCTGGACTTGACCCTTCAGCTTAATTCCCGCCTCCCTCCCAGGTCTCCAGGGAACTGACTTCTGTGCCTTTCACTGTGGCTCCCTGCTCACTCCCCTCCCCTTAGTCCAGTCCCGCCCCTTGCTTTCTCTGGCGAACACTAGGACGAATCCCTGAAGTAGTTCATCCACTTAGCTGCAGTCACAGCTCACTTCTGGCAGTTCTGGCTTCCCGCTGCCCCTACTGGTGTGCACACGTCCCCTGGAAGACCCTCTATTTGCCCTCTACAACAAAACGGGAGGTATAGGCGTGGTCACTTGTGCCAGTGTATCCAGCTCTTTTGCTTTCCTCTAAGCATCCTGTCCTGTTTTAACTCTCCTGGGGCTTCATGTAACTCATTTTCCTCGGATGGGACTCTGCCCGTCTCTCACCTGTTTGACCCTATGAGCAGAAAAAGGTTTCGAAACTCGCAACAGTGGCCATCCTTCGGAGGCAGCATTCGGAACCCGAAAGCAAACATTAGGGATGCTCTGTTGTCTGCTCAGCATCTCTTTGGGCAGAAACAGCCTTTATTTTCTTTAAAAAAGAAAGAAAGAAAGAAAGACACTGGTGGTAGCAGCTGTTAAGAAGAGGGCATAGAACATCCTGCCCTTCCTTTTCTAATCGAAAAGCAAACTAAAAATGAATACCCTGAGACTTCCAGGAAAGGGAAGATGGAATAAATAAAAATTTCCCTCCTTGTCATTTGCAAGTATAACTAGGACTCTCCATATTATGAATTGTATATAGAAAAAAAATCTGGCAAAAGCAAGGAGAGCAACTAGGGGCCTGGACATGCAAAGAATATGGTGGGGGCCTCTAGCCAAACGACAGAGACAGCCTAGCCGGACAGAAAATGTACAGATACCTGTTTCACCATGGCTGAACGTTAGAGGAGAGAAAATCCCACTGCTAATTGTAGCACCAAAAGCTAATGTGGAAGTTTATATTCCAGTGCCCTGAGCTGGAAGGATGCAAGTCATTCTCAGGGCCAGCTAGTACAGGGAAGGCTAAGCATGGATCAGGACTTCCGTCCCTTCTAGGCAGAAGCAGCACCTTCCTCTTGTCTACTCTCAGCACAGCACCTGTGAAATCCACATGTCTACAAGTTGGCATCAATAATGGGTTCTCCTAACCAGCCACAGCACCACACAGATAGATGCTGTGAGAGCAAAGAAGGTGGGGAGATATTTAGCTCTGTATAGCCCATAGCAACCTGTGCTCAGCTTCCTGCCTTGATGTCCGTAGAGCCTTGGTGGTAATGAAGAGGTGGCTTATACCTCAGAAGAAATGAGGTCCTGTAATAGCCTTGGTGCAGATCTCTGGAGGCATAGCCTGGGAGATATCAGTTAGGCCAGAAAGGAGCCTGTGGTTTCTACCTAGGAAGGCTGAGGTGAGGACCTATCTCCCCTCAGATATCACCGAAAGTAATCTGGGAGCCTAACAGGCTAATGCACTGGCAGGAATAGCAGCATTGCCCTGCCTACTTTGATCTGCAAGAAGCCTGCTAACTCAGTCAGTTAAGTAAGACTCAGTCTTCAGACACGTTACCCTAAGCCATCAGGTTCGTAGGGGAAATTATACATCAGGCTAATAACCAGGAAGGTTTCAAAACGAAGGAAAGATAACACAAGCAATTACTTAAAAAATGAAGGGAAAAAAAGGAACTCTGAACTGAGATGACAGAGATGTTAAAGCAATCCTTCACGTTTTTATGAATGGGTATAATAAAAGTAGAGATGGCCTCTTGTGTCAACAATTTCCACATCTGTGGGGACAACTAGCTTTTGGTAAAATGATTTGAGAAGACAGGTGAGGTTTGCATGTCTGTGGTCTATGCTGCCCTGTTTCTTGTGGGAACTTGAGTATACCAAGATTTGGGACATTATCCTGTGGCTCAAAGCCACACTCAGCAAACAAATTTAAAGTAGTTGAAATCTTTTACTATGTGCCTCCCAAACACAGTGGGAAAAAAAAAAGAGAAGCAAAATGGAGAACAGAGGAAATATTGGCAGGCATGCCATTCTGTAGGCTCACATTTGTAGGCAGGCTCAGGATCTCTGTGTGAGTAGCAGGCCAGCTTCATAGTGAGATACAGAACAAGATCTCCTCTCAAAACAAACCAGCAAACCAGCAAAGATCAAACAAACTCTCCCTGACAGAATTCTAAATATACGGATCTAAAGGAAACTTTAAAAAGTAGTTTAAGTTCACCGTGTAGTTCACTTTCTAGAAACTACTAAGTAGGCCTGATAGAAAGTTACTTTGCACCAAATAAATCTAGAAGAAAAGTATCAAGCAGCGATGTATGCTTCCTTCTCAAGAACGTAGAGAGAAAAGTAGTACAAAATAAGGTCAAACCAAGAAGGCCGGGGGTCTGAGGAGGAGCAGCTTGGGAAAGAAAGTGCTTGACTTGCAGTAGCAATAGTGCCAAACTGACCTTGATTCTGAGAACTGACGTGAAAATAGCAAACTGTTGAATGTCTCCAGGATGTCCCAGGGAACAAGGCCCTGTTGACATCTTTGTTTTGGACTTCCAGCCTTCAGAAGTGCAGAATGGTACATTTCTGTTGCTTTTAAATTGCCCTCGGTGTGATAGTTTGTTAAAGTTGTTTTAGGAAATGGGCTCATTTGATACCAGAAGCCCCAAATCTACTTAGGAAATTGAATTTTAATTAGAGAAAATCCTCTCAAAAACTGTAATTTTCTGGCCCAGATAGCTTCACTAAGGAATCTTCACACCAACCAGAAAGCACACATGGGCTGTTCCTAGGCCTCCCCACACATATGTAGCAGATGTGCACCTCGGTCTTCACGTGGGTTCTGAACAAATGGAATG
Source organism: Rattus norvegicus (assembly GCF_021556685.1). Lineage (NCBI taxonomy): Eukaryota > Metazoa > Chordata > Mammalia > Rodentia > Muridae > Rattus > Rattus norvegicus. The sequence continues at coordinate 99,783,519 of NC_141542.1, forward strand.
GGGGCTATCCCCAAAACTGTTGCCTGTGTGTGGGATATGTTCTAGCTGGCAGCCTTGTCTGGCTTTAGTAGGAGAGAAAGCGCCTAGCCTAGCAGAGACCTGAAGTGCCAGGGTGGGGGGATTCCAGGGGCCACCACATGCTCAGAGGAGAACGGGAAGAAGGTTGGAGAAAGAATTGTGGGAGGGGGTACCAGTGACTGGGAGAGGGGTAATGAGTAGGATGTAAAGTCAATAAATAAAAAAATAAAATTAAATAATAAAAAAGAGAATTTGTTCAAATATATAAAGATAAAAGTGACTTGATGAAATCACATGAGGAGGGAATCCTAATTCACTTTATGAGGCCAGTGTATGTAGAAACCCAAATGAGAGAAGAGAAACAGAAAAATGCAGGCTAACAGTCCAGACACAAATACACAGTCAGGTCAGAATTATTTTAAAAAATATATTTGTTTTTATTATTTTTTAATTATGTGTGCGTGTGTTTGTCTGTGTCTGTGTGTGTGTTTGTGGTATTGCACAGGAATGCAGGTGTTCATGGAGACCAGAGGAGGGCACCGGGTCCCCTGGGACTGCAATAACAGGCTTTGTGAGCTATGGGCCTCCTGACTTAAGTGATGGGAACTGAACCTGGTCCTCTGCAAGACCTACTGCTCTCTAGCCCTAAAGCAGCAGTTACTTTCAGGGTATGAGGGTAGTCCTAAATTTGAAAATCACACTGATTGCTATAACTTAGTATATTTACAGGTTAAAAAACACCCAATCCTGGGCTGGAGAGATGGCTCAGCCGTTAAAGGCTAGGCTCACAACCAAAAAACACCCGATCCTGTCAGTTAAAGCAAGAAAAAATATGACAAAATCCGATGCACTCTTTTGACAAAAATGCTCAGAAAAATAGGAATATTAAAAGAAGTAGTCTGATAAAAAGCAACTACCAGGACCCTGAATATCACACAGTAAGGAAAGACTACACCATGGTTCTCCCTAAAACTGAAAAGCAGACATGGTTACCCATCCTGTTCATGTTCAATCAGTACTGTGCTGAAAATGCTGGCTCATGCAATAGGCAAGAAAGAGACAAGCAGCTTAGCCAGGAAGAAGTAAAACTGCATATATATATATATATATATATATATATATATATATATATATATATATATGTGTGTGTGTGTGTGTGTGTGTGTGTGTGTGTGTGTGTGTGTGTGTGTGTGTGTGTATATATATGTTCTTGATAGGCTGAATGCTAATGACCACACTACCCTGCCTAAGCCTCCTGCTTGCCAGGATTACAGACATGTGACTCCATGTTCAGTGAAAAATATATTGTTGATTTTTAGAAAACAATTCTGCTTACAAAGTCTCAGGATAATAGATCAAAATGTAAAATACTATTTTATACTCATTGGCTATGTAAATATTGAAGTTAAAGTATCATTTAAATTTACACAAAAGAAAAACAAAGAAGAACTCAGACTAATATCTAATAAAACATAATACAGGATTGATGTCTGAAATGACAAGATTCTAATGGAAGAAATCAGAGACTATGGAGAGTTACAGGTACCTGCTGTGCCAGGAATTGGAAACTCATCACAGCAAAGATATGAGACCTCTTCAGACTCATACTAGGTTTGATATATTCCTGTCCCGCAAGAGTATTTTATAGATGCCAACAAGATTATACTAAAATGTATATAGAAGTGGAAGAATACCAGAAAGGCTTAAAAGCTATTAGAAAATTAAAGATGAGTAGAAATCAGTCTATAACACTTTAAGACATAATATTAAAGTAATTCCAGGCACGTACTTGATAGAGAGATGGAGCAAAAATCAATGAAACAGAACAGAAAAATATTAATACATATACAACACAAATATGCCCAATGATGTTTTTACAAAGTTGAAGACTAACTCAATTAAAAAAGATAAGTTACCCATTTTCTACAGATAATGCGGTAACATCTGGACACTCATGTGCTAAAAAATGATTGTCGGTCACTATATCAGACATATCTTATACAGATCATAAACTTTAATTAAACATCAGAAATAAAGCTCAAAACACAATGATCATACAACATAAGCAAAAATCCTTGAGATCTAATACTAAGCAAACCCACTTAATTTTTACACTAAAAGCACAATCTACATAAAGAAAACTTGTTAAGTTCATTGAATTATTAGATCCGAGAAACACCCAGTTGAAAAGGTTTAAAGACAAATTGTTGGCTGGGAGACTGTTTGCAAACAAGGTATTAGGTGAAAGAGTGAAATGTAGGACATGTTTTTAAAGCTTGTTAAAATTCAAAGCAGACAGATTCATTTTCTACCTAGACAATAAACAGGGAAATACATAGCCATTCCAGCAAAGAGGGTCTACATGAAAATAAACTCACAATAAAAGATCAACGTTACTGTCTATTGGAAAAGTGCAAGTGGAAACCACCATATTTCACTGCATGCTTGTCAGAATGACAGATCGAAAGAGAGTAACAAAACCAATGATTGGTTAAAAGAATTTACCATCAGGCATTCACTACTTAGAAGTATAAAATGTGGAAATCACTCTGAAGCAGTTTGAAGAGCTTAGAGCACTAGATGTGCTGGGACCGCAGGGCCCAACGGTTGTGTCCCTGTGTGTATCTTATAGAAAATAACCTTTGTTTTCACACCAGCTCATTATGCAAATGTTTGTTAATAGTTTTATTACAGAGCTGGAAATAACACAAATATCCCTCATGGGCTAGGTGACTAAACAAGCTGATAGACCGGAAGTATGATTCCGCAAAACAAAAATAAAATCTCAGTTTATAAAGGGATCTGGATAGTCCTGTAGGAAATCAAGTTGAGGGAAAAAAGCAATCCAGTGGTCTTGTTTTCTATGGTTGTATTTATTTAGCATGTCTGTTATGCATGCTAGGTAACATGTAGCATGTTATGTAACAGCAAACTCATAGAAACATTGTTACATTAAGATGGACAAGAGAAGAAGTGGATTTGAACAGAAATACTACATAATTTTCATTCTACCCATGTCATTATGACATTGTTGTGTTGTAATATTGAATTATAATTTTAGTTTGTTATTATATGGGTAAACTAGATAGATTCCTGGTTTATATTTCTTTCGTTTCTGATGGATATGAGAATTACCTCACAATAATTCCAATACAAAATACTTAAAGTGTCATTTTTATTGATGTATATGCATATGCTTTTACATGGCTTTATGTGTGCCACATGCATGTAGGTACCCGTGGAGGCCAGAAGATGGCATTAGATTCCTGCTACTGGAATCACAGGGAATTGTGAGCCATTCAACATTGGTGCTGGGAACTGAACCTGGGTTTTTTGAAAGAGAAGCAAATATTCTTAACCACTGAGCCATCTTTTTAGCTCCTAAAAAGAAAAAAATATTGTCAACTGGTGTACTGCATGGAGTAAACAGCATAGGACCTACAGAGAAATATAGATCTTTTCTCTGTCTTTACTTCATCCATCTATCTATCTATCTATCTATCTATCTATCTATCTATCTATCTATCTATCTATCATCTATCTGCACATATAATATATGCATATATGTATATAAAACATGCATATGTATATACACGCATATATATCTTCTCTCTACACACACATACACACACATATATATGTATATATATGTATGTGTATATATATATGTATATGTATATATGTATATATATATATATATATATACATATATATATATATATATATATAGAGAGAGAGAGAGAGAGAGAGAGAGAGAGAGAGAGTCCTGCTAGACAGAATGAAATAAACAGACATGCTAGCATGAGCAGCTTCCTTGTAACTGGATTCACACATGCTGAAGTTTTTGTTCCTTCTACAGGCGCCTAGGCTTTAAAAGTCTAGTGAGGTGTTTGTGTACACACTGCACCAGGACACAAGGATATTGATTTTACTTACTCGCTTTTTATACTATTGCATTTTCTCACCTAGACTTTTGAGAATCCATCTGTCGGTTTCCTATTGCCACCTTAACAGATTATTAGAGATAGCACAGGCAGCCAAGTGCTAAGGTGCAAACACTAGAACTGAATTATGATCCCCAACACCCATGTAAAATACCTATCTATGGTAACCTAGAAGTACCATCCTAGTGCAGGGGAGGCAGAGACGGCAATGTCTCTGGAGCTCACTAGCCACCCCATTTTGCTGATTCTTGAGCTCCAGGTGAGACATTCTGTTTTCAAACAAGGCAAAGAATGACAGGGAAGAACAACCAAAGTGAGTCTCTTGTGCATGCTCCACACCCCTCTTCCAAACCCTTACACTACTGGGACCTTAGAAGCCTAAAGCAAACAGAGAATTTAAGATATTGCAGTCCAGAAACCAGGCAAATCTGATTCTTACCAGGTTAAGTTCAAGGTGTCAGCAGACTGCTTTCCTCTTCTAGGACTCTAAAGAAGAAATTGTCTGGTCATTTGGCTTATTGTCAGAATATGAGTCTTATGTTTGTAGGTCTGAGGTCTTCATATTCTTTCTAGCTTCAGATTTGGGGACATTCCCTGCCTCTAGAATTTGGTACATTTTTTGGCTTTCTGCTCTCTCCTCTCACCTTTGTAGATTGCAATGGTGAACCATATGCTTCTTTCATAGTGTCTGTGTGTCCTCCTCTCCACATTTAAGGACTTAAGAGGTTGATGAGGACACCTGGATCCAGGGTGATCACATCTCAGAGGTTTTCACCTCACCACACCTGCACTGACACTCTCTGACCATGGGAGGTGACACTTTTGCAGCTGAGGGGGATCACAACATGAACATCTTTAGGTAACTACAATTGTGCTTGCCCAAATCAATCTTAGTGGCTGGAGCTGGGGATAAGGAGAGGGAGCTCCATATCTCCAGTGCATAGAGTGACACGCCAGAATCTTTCTTCAGGGACATGATCTACTTATGGAGATGATCTCCCGATTGTGTCCTGGCCCACACCTCTCTATTTTGGAGAGTCTAAAATACTAAACTTGACTCCTTTCCTTTCAGTATTCAAAAAATATGTTTGCCTCAGTTATGGTGGGGGGGTTTCTATCACAGAATATCACAGTTCTACAAATATTTATTTCTCATGGTTTTAGACAATTATCCCCACATGCAATACACTCTCAGATTCTGTGTCTAGTGTGAGCCCATTTTGTACTTGATGGTTCGTACTTAGAACTTATAACCCTACTTTTGCTTCAGTCTCCTATGTGGTGAAATTATAGGTGTACACCTCCATGATCTGTTCTGTGACCTCTTTTAAAAAGAAGCTTCATGAGAAATACTTAAATCAAGTCCAAATGGATTCATCCTTTGATATGATCATAATGGTGATTAGATTTCAACATTGACTTTAGGAGGACACAAGCATTCAACTCATGCTGATTATATCTTGACGTTCAGGGGTCGTTGTTGTGGATGTGCACACTGAACAGTGGCAGGGGCAGCAAGGACCTTACCTATTCCCAGAGGCTTAGGAAGACCAAGGCTTTGCTAGACAGGGTTGTTACATACAACAAGGTTGGGTTAGGGCAGATGTGATCAAGATATGTTGTATATGTAAGAACATTTCAAAGAATATATAAAATAGTATTATCAAAGAGAGATTTTAACTCATAATAAACCAGAAGGACTTTGAAGGTCTAAAGGAAGTTGACCAACAGGCAGATGAAATGTGGAAGTCTGAGTGACACCTACCCCCAGTGTGATCATGGATGGTGGCTTCTGAGGGCTGTGCGAAGGATAGAGACAATGTCTTCATGATGGTGGTATTGCTTTCTTCCTATGTAGAATTCAGCTTGCTAATGATTTCCCTTTATAATTCATACAACTCGTTAAATACACATCTAAGAAGTACCATAATAGTCTCTTGCCCTCCCTGTCCTTGTATGTTTGGTGAGGCACTTGGTTTCATTATGACCATGTTTAACACAGTTTTGATCACTGACAATGGCTTCTTTTCTCCCAAACTATCTGACCATGATGGTATATATTTCCTTGTGAAGAAAGGAGGAAAAGAACAAGAAAAAGTTAAAGACCCAGGCAAGAAACCAGTGCCACAAGAAATGGCTCAGTCCATAATTTTCATGTCACACAATAGGGTAGGAAACTTGTTAAGAGACAAGGAAAATGTCTATGTACATTCAAGATCCTAAAAATTCCCGATTCTTGCAACTTGGCATTCATTTACAGAACAAAGTAGAACTTTCTGAGATTTCCTAGTGATCACAGCGCATGCCACTGCAAAGGAACAATGACATTAGAAAACTAATAATTAGATATTTCTTTTTAACATTTTGTGCAACACGTTAAACAATTATAAAAATATTTTTGAAACAAGTTACCAGGCAATTTGACATCAGGAAGTGTTCATGAACATTAGTCTGGTTGAAGTTTTGGATTTCTCTTTTCTCAGCTTTGTCACGGTCCTCAACTGTGACTCTTGTGACACTGCTCTCTAAAACGTGGGTGTGCACCAATTATGGGAGCAAGACAAGGGGGCAATTAGGTAGGTGGCAGATGGCAACTGTTAGGATCTCAGCTACTCGGGGATTCGCTGAGTACCAGGTGCTGTTCCTTAAAACTATAAGGAGAATGTTTGGTTCAGATTTCTGGAGCACATCTGAGGAGCATGGTGTGAAAATTCTGAAACGACAGACCCGAGAATCCAGTATAGTCCTAGCAATTGCTCGGGTTACTGGACAGGGCTGTTGCTGATTCTGAGCATGCACAAGAGAGAAAATTCTCCTGTATAAGTGAGCCAAAGTAAATGTCTCCCTTAACTCAAGGAATATTACCATTGATGAGGAGCCGAAGAGATGTGGTGTTTATTGACTAGCTTAAGGAAGATGAATAGAGTCCCTGTAATCAAAGGTAGCATTGAAATTGTAAGGCATCACCATAGAGTCCAGCTATTGTCACCCTTGCCTGGGTAGCCTTTACTGTTCTTCTCTGGGAGCCCTGTCTTTGATCAGCTTCAATACATGTATTTCTAAACATCCAACACAATGTAACACATATCCTATTTGAACGTGGGCTCAAACCTAGGAAATCATGCCTGTTAGTTCCATAGGTGCTTAAATATCACAAAGACTAAATAATTTTTGGATACTTTTCCTAAACATTTCTGAGGCAAGTCTCATGTATAAAATCTCTATGGGATTCTACAATGTCCATAGAAGATCTCAAAAAGCTTCCTCTCCAATACGTTTTAGGAACATAAAATGGGTATAAAGAGAAAGGGGCCTTTCTTAAGAGCTACAGTGGAGGGCTGGACCTAGATAGCCTATGGCTGTTCTAGTGTTGTCCCAAGCAGAGCCCATGTAGATCCTACTTGACAAATGCATGGACTGAAAATGTAGTATGTTCTAAAAGTCTTTCTCCATAGCAAGACATTCATGCTCATAGTGTTCCTTTACTTATTCCTACTATGCAAAATTATGGATCCCAAGAACTACACCAGTCAATAGCACACGCTTGTGATGTGAAAATACAGTCTACCAAGGCAAGAGAGGAGACAAGCGCTCCATCTACTGCATGGCATGGGACCCAGAATGTACTGGGAATGTGATTTGGTTCTGTTGTTAGTTTTGTTTGTCTGAGACTGGGCCTGAGGGCTTTTTCAGCCAGTGGCATTCTAGGTACTTTAGGAAGACACTACTGACAGCTGTCAATATGCATGTTGATGGACACACAGTTTGCAGTGATGCACAGACATAAAAACAGGAGATGGGGAAGACTTTAGAAAAGATTCAGTTAAAAGTATGGGTGTGGCTGTTATTTTTAAAACCACTATTCCATACATAAAAGGACTGACTCAAATCGAAGGAATCAGTTACACTTTTATAATTCATTCCTTTAATGAGAGTTATAGTTTCTATAATGAGCTGAGAAATGTTCTGGCAGAATTCTTTCACTCTTAGAGTTGAGTTTAAATATTAAATATTCATGCTTACTCCATAACTACAGATTCATTCTAAAATAATCCCTTTTCGATCTTATAAGTATTGTTTGTTTTCTACTCTTTTAATATTTAATAGAAAATACCAACTGTTCAGCTACTTATGTTCCCATAGCATTGTGAACCCTGTGGGTTAGCCCAACAGATATGCCTGATGTCTTACCATTTTTCCACTTTTGAAGTCTGCCATCCTTGTCACATGAGAATAACTATCATGCAGGCAGTCACCACATCAACACAAGCATCGTTTCTTTGTTGTAAATTTGTTGGTTGACTACACACGTGGTTCAGTACAGGATAACTGCACGGCTTACAGAGTTTTCAATTGGTAAAAGTAACTGTTCAGTGTTCCAGGCTGTGGGCTAGTGGAGCAAAGGTACAAAAGGAGTTATCTGGCTTCATAAAATACCCACAGTTTATAACAGAAGTGTGCCAGGTGTCTACTGCTGTTGTAACAAACTACCATAAACTTGGTGGTCGAAAATGGCACAAATTTACTTCTTTACAGTTTTGAAGGCTAGAGTTTGGTAGGAACATCCCAAGGTTAACATTGGTGACAAGGGCTTAATATTTCTAGAGGCTCAAAGAGAGCATGTATTTCTACTGTATACATTAGTGTCTGCCTGCATTCCTTGGCCGAGACCAAGTAACTCTAGGTGCTACCTCTATTCCACATTAACTTTTCTCTCCTTTCAAGTTCTGAAATCTCTTTGATATGGTTGCTATAGTTACATCTTGAGCCCAGCAAATGTAATCTAGGATAACCTTTCCATTTCAACTACTTTCAGTTAATCATACTAAGGGAATCTTTTGCTATAGTATTTATTCACACCAATGTATTTAATGGTCCTTGGAATCAGGAGATGAAATTAGGAGAGCATATATCCTTTTAGTCTTAAACAGGAGAGTATTTTCACATAATTTCTTGTAATTAAAAATGTAATTAAATTAGTGTTTTTTTTTTTCTTTTTTCTTTTTTTCGGAGCTGGGGACCGAACCCAGGACCTTGCACATGCTAGGCAAGTGCTCTACCACTGAGCTAAATCCCCAACCCATTAAATTAGTGTTAAGAGCACCTTTCCACTGTTGTTCAGATATTTTTAGAATTTCTGGAAAGGAGTAATATAGACCCTGTAAATACCCTGTAAATAAACCCTACCTTGTCTGGAAGAATCCCAAAGATAAGTCATCTACTTATTAGATGTATTCTATTGCTTTTTGATATGGGTCCTTCACAGAGACTCATAGCCTTGTGTTGTTGATGGCACACATGTCAAAAGCCTTAGTGATCTGGAAGTGGTTAATACAAAGGAAAGGAGAGACTCAAGACACTGCTGCCCACCATCAGAGCACTTGACATTCACTGTCATTTGATCTCTGTGTTGTTGCTCCAGGCTTTCTAAGATATGCACTCTCCAGCCTTATGGATGAAGTCTGACTACTAAAACCATGTAGCAACCAGGCAGCTCAGAACCTTCCTTCTGCATCTGTATGCAAGCACACATACATTAGTATTCATACACACATAAAGAGAGCTGTATGAATGAGTAGCCTTGTTGGGCAGAATAGACTTTTAAAGCTTATGAGCAAAATCTAGTAATAAAATGCTTGCTGATAATTATTACGTCAAACAATGCAGAACACAATCTATTTCAATAAATATCTCCTATTACAATTTTGATAACTAAGGCTACTCATTTTATTATTTAATACAAATTTATCAATGTGCAATATGTGCTGGCTTAGAAACTTACATCAATGGCAGCAAACTTTATTGTGGTAGTCATACTTGTAGGTTCCTCATGTGATGTCCTGAAAAATTAATGTTTGCAATTTCTGTGTATTACCAAAACCAGACTTTATAAGTCTTGGAAAATTTTACTATTAGATTTAAAATTCTTTAGAAAAAAATTGCCACAGACAATAGAATTCTGTGGCTTCCTGTGGGAATTCTACAAACACAAAGTGTGGAAAAGAAATACAACAACCAGGAGCTAAATTAACATCAACATTGGAATGGTGCTTTGAACCATGATTTAGAATGTTTTTGAATGACCCAATCTGAGTATGCTTTTAAAGATATGATGAATCCATGCATTAATATTTTCTTAAGATTGGCATCTGATGTTGTTTCTGAAATCCACAAATAAATGAAAGATTTCAGAGTGATAGTATCTTGCACAGAATCCTAAAGTGGTGTCTTATGAAGCTCAAGCTGACAAAGAGTTTTCCAACAGGAATCTACATGATCAGCAAGCCTCCTGAACAGAAGTGCAGCATCAAATGGAGCCTGTGTTTCACAAATCTTCACTGCTGTATGCATACATATACAAGTCTGGGTTTGTAATAAAAGCTAAGGGCAGACATTGCTTTTCTATGTCTAAATCTCAAAATTAAAGAGGGAGACTTTCCGCCAACAACCCAGTTAGATGCCCAGTTTTGGCCTAAGATTACAGTCATTTATTTATTCCTGAAATCTCCTCAGGAAGAGCTCACTGTAAATATCAAACACCAGTAGAAAGGATGGAAACTAAATTGATGGTTTAGCATGCAAAAAAAGCAATATTTTAGGTTTCTTTTTGCATGGAAAATATATATTTGTGTTTCTGTTTGCTGTGCTATATCACTACTTGACATGTTTGTCCACAGGTACCAAATGTCATGGCAGAGAATTCCATCAAAACTCATGGAGTTTTTTTGTGCTTTATCCAGAATTGAAAAAGAGCAAATCAAATTCTAAACCAATCATTACTCATTGCAAGGCACAGAAAGGAAATTATTGCCATCTGCCTTTGAACATGAACTCAGAATGGAGGTCTTCCAGGAATTCCCCCAAATGTAGTTTTAGCAACCCTGAGGTTGGAGATATGCAGCTAAATACATGAATCACTGGAAGTGAACTTGGGCTGTGCTATTCAAGACATTCAATTTTGAGTTATTGACAAAATGTACCATAGCAGCTCTTGAGTATTCCTAGTTCTTTTGGTAAATAAAGTGTCGTCTCTTCCTGTTTTCCTATAATCTGCTACTATACATCAGGAATTTAAAAATATTTGGAATATTTAACAGACCAATCTAGAAATTTGTTTGACTTGAAATGACTGAGTTCCTTATCGTATACTAATATAATCTAAGATAAAAATTCCCATGACTCATTGATGCAAACAGGTAGCTTAAATAACAGATACCAGACAAATATAATTATTTCTGGATTCTTGATTGAAAATCAAGTTTATTTTCCATTGCTGTAAATTGACAATGTCTTCACAATGACTTCCTATATTTGTTTTCCTGAAAGTAAAGGACATGAAACAACATGGATATAAAAAAATGCATAAGCCATAAAATAGGAGTGAATGGCCTAAAACCTCAACAACCAGGGTTAAAACAGAAAGATCAGATTTCCTTGATCAAAAGAAACCTTCAGTGAACTAGTCTATGGGGGGAGGGCAGCAATGGGGGGAGGGTTGGGAGGGGAACACCCATAAGGAAGGGGAGGGGGGAGGGGGATGTTTGCCCGGAAACCGGGAAAGGGAATAACACTCGAAATGTATATAAGAAATACTCAAGTTAATAAAAAAAAAAAAAAAAAAAAAAAAAAAAAGAAACCTTCATGGTGGACTGAGAAGGAAAACTTCAGTGCAATCACTTGAAGCAAACGTGAATAGAGATGAAGCAAACCAGAGACAGAGTTCACAGAAAGCAGTTTCCTGTGGGCCATGTATAGTCATCTTCAGCGATGGCCTCTTTGTAATCAGTGATGCCCCAGACATGTCTTCACAGGGTATTATTGCTAACCTACTCTCAGTTTAGCACATACCTCCTTGTTGCTTTGGTCTGAATGTTTGTGGCCCGTATATCCTTATGTATTGAAATCTTATGTTCCTTTTTTTAAATTGGATAGTTTATGTACTTACATTTCAATGTTATCTCCTTTCCTAGTTCCCTTCTCTCCCATTCTTCCTCCCCCTGCTTCTATGAGGATGCTCCCCCTCCTACCCACCCACTCCTACTTCAACACCCTGGCATTCCCCTACACCAGAGGAATGACCCTTCACAGCACCAAGGGCTTCTCCTCCTATTGATGCCAGACAATGTCATCCTCTCCTACACATGTGGCTGGAGCCATGGGTCCCCCATGTGTACTCTCTGGTTGGTGGTTTAATCCCTGGGAGCTCTGGGGTGTCTGGTTGGTTGGTATTGTTGTTCTTACTATGGAGTTGTAAACCCCTTCATCTCCCTCAGTCCTTTCTCTAACTCCTCCACTGGGGTCCCTGTGCTCAGTCTGATGGTTAGCTGCAAGCATCTTAATCTGTACCAGAAATCTTCTAACACAACAGCATGAGTGGGTGTGTCCTTTCGGTAGTGGTGAGGTCATGAAGGTGGAGCCATTCATGATGAACTAGTGTTCTTATAGACCCACTTTTTGCTGCTTTATTGTGACAGGTTACAGGGAGAAGACTGTTTAGGAACCAAGAGGTTAGTCCTCATTATATCCCCAACAAGCCAGTACCTTGTCCCTTTCTAGCACTAGGAAGTGTAATAACTGAATTCCTGTCAATTTAAGCAACTGGTTTATGACATTTTGTTACAGAATCCACAGGACACTAAGAAACTAAGTTTTACTTTTATTCCTATCTCAGAAGCAGCAGTAGCCAATTCAGAGTACATTCTGATCCCTTGATCTGACTTCTGATTATTTTAATGAGGCTATGAGAAAAAAGTACTTTAAATAAAATATATGATTGCCTTATTATGAGCAAAGTAGTTTGTAGTAGGGAAACTTAATGACTGGGAGGCATAGCCCTTAGGAGACTGCTCACACCCCCCCATCAGCTATGCACTTTAGGGGGACACTTATTAGCTCCATATCCTATCTGTGGATCTTTTCCTTTTAGATGACATTAGGATCTCAGGATTGTTCCCAAAGCAGAGAATACAGTGACTTGAAAGTGTGTAAATGGTAGATATTATTTTTTTCTTTTACTGCAGCTATCTGGTTAAGGACCATGTGTGTTCAATCACAAATAATTCTGCGCACTCCTAGACAGACTGAGAATCTTATCCTTCATAAGTCAGACTCAACGTGAACACACATTATACTCTTATATGACATTTGAGGATAGAGTTCTCATTTCTACAAACAAGAAGAATTTTTAAGACACAGTTATGAGAAATTCAGTACCATATTGTACAGATTTTTGGTCTCACCTATGTAATTATGTTAACTATGAGCAATAAGCCAGAAGCCCCAGATGGTGCTTGGATTTCTGCCTTTGGAAACCTGTACTGCCTGAAAAACTGTTTGCCTTTAACTAAGAAGTCAGCTTGCAAAGACAGAGCATTATCAATCTGCATATATGCATATTCATTAGCTGGATATTATATGTTGATTATGCACCAAATAGCTTATGTGGGTTTTAATTTTTTTTACCATATTGACAGCTTATTAACTGCTATCAACAAATGTCTCAAACGTTGACTTCAGTTGTACATGAATACAGGTGATTTTAAAATTGCATAGGAAGTGTATTTTTTCCAGGCAGACATCAAAATTATTATTTTTCTGATTTCTGAGTACTGCTATACCTGGCTTGTTTATCTCTTGACATTACAAATTATTTCATATACTCAAAAATTAGTGACTACAGTAAATACTCCCATTTTATTTTTCATCATCAAGGGCTTTTAAAATGGAAATACTTGTAGTACAATAGCACCACAACGGGTTACAATTCTTTTAAAAGATTATTATGTATTATTTATTCTGTTACTTTGTGTCTGAGTATGTGACTTCTCATGTGCCTATATGTGTGTTTGTGTGCCCATCACAGTATACATAGGACAATTGGTATTGGTTCTTTCCTTGAACAATATGAAGTCTAGGAGTTGAAGTCAGATCTTCAAGTTTTACCCTTTGAGCTATCTTGCTGGTCCCAATTTTTCATTCATACTTTCATTCCATATCTGAGTAGGTATTCACTGGAGAAAATGATAGTTAATATGTAAAGAGGCTAGGCATCAAAGATCTCCAATCAGAAGAAGAAAACGTCTACCAAGTCAGTAACACTAGCCATTTCATATTTTACTGATAGATTTCTGAGAAGTTATTTTCCACCTGTGGGTCAGAGAGATGGTTGTGTGGGTAAAGACACTTGCGGAGTGTGATGGTCTGAATTCAATTTTCAGGACCTTTGGGTGGAAAGAGAGCCCTTCAAACTACCTTCCAATCACATATCATATATACAGCATACATGAACACAATACATAAATAAATTTATAAATATATTTTTAAATGTTAATTTTTCTATACCACTAAGAAAAGTCTTGGTTTTCCTATATATTATAAAAACTGCTATATTGTTTAATGTCTATTAATTACATGTATGGTACTGCCCTGTACTCATGGACAGTGCAATTGGCCTGGTGGGGAACAAATATTATCACCATTTAAAAATTGTAACGCCATGGTTTTTTGCATATGATATTTATTCAGGACTCCCTATTCTATTGGCTTTATAGTAACCATACTTTGGTAAAATTTAACAATTCATTAGAAAAGTATAATCTTTATTTTCCAGATGTAGAAGTTATATAACTGTCTATAATTATCAGGACTACCAAGACGCTGAACTAACCTGGTTATGCCTGAATCCAAAGCTTCTATGTTTTTCTACTTTGATAGACAGCTGTATCTGTCTCAGATGTCTTTAATTTCTTATTGTTTGTTTTGTCCTCAAGGTGTTATTTGGAATGTAGAGCAAGGGATGCAGGATTCCTGCCTCACTATAATTTTTTGCTGGGAACATTAGGTCCTGTGATGACAGCTCTCTCGGATTTACTATGTATTTATTTACAAAAGTGCTTTGTTTTTATATGATCTATAACAGAGACTGTGTGTTATTTACATGTAGCTCACTTAATCACAGACTTTCAAATGACAGATTGGGCTTGAGTCCATCTCTCTCTATTCATATCTACTCATATTAATTTCAGTAACTGCTGCATCTTAACTGAGTCTGATCCAAGGATTCTGTACATATATAATGTCTTAAGATAAGTAATGAAGTTGGATAACCAGCTCCCCTGTGTCTTCAGGGAAACCCTCTTAAGAGGTAGGGAAGACCTTGTGTTTAAGTAGACTAAGTGAAGTTATTTTTTAAGGACACCTTTGATGGTAAACCTAGAGGCTGACCATGGAGTTGGCCAGCATTTTCTAGAACATGTGAAGATTTTATTCTGGTAAGATGCAAAGTCATCAGTTAACTGTTTCCTCACAGCTTACAGGACAAACGGCCCGGTGACTGTGCCAAGAACAGTTTGTCTTTGAAAACAGAACACCACGTGAATGACACAATGAATGTCACAGCGCAAAGATGGCCATGAATATGTAATTGTGACCTTCAACTGGTAAGAAGCAAATCCGGAAAGGGCATATGCACATACATAGTTTCCCCTCACATGCTCATATGTAGCAATGTTTTGAACAACAAATGCATGTATTTTGAGCAGAAGAGCTGAGAATCAACCAGCTACTGTACCGTCTTTTATTTACTAATGGAAATGGTTCCATGGAGTTCAAAACCTGCACTCAAGATCAGATGATGAATTACTGACAAAACAGAACCAGAAGGAGCGAAGCAAATGGTGATTTCAGGCATCCATTTCCCCAAGGGACTGCCCCTACTGATCCAGACAATTCTTGCCAGTAAAGGCTTCTGCTTGCCTCTGCCTTGACAGTTCTTATAACACATTTTAACCGTCTGCACTGTTACGAGCCAAATATCTTGCTTTTGTAAACAATTGCAAGGGTTTTCCATCCTTTTGGGTACTTTTGGAAAATGAAGTATCTACTCCTGTATTTTAATCACTCTCTCTTTCCTTGTGAACTAACTAAAGCTTTTTGTAAAGGTAATAGTTACTTATACATCACTTTTCAACAATGCTTTTGGCTTTGTGAAATGCTTTCACACATGTGGGAACACTTCGGCATGCATCTGTCTCATCTTTGATGGCTATCCAAGTTGATTTTTATAACTTTCCAACTTAAAATGATTCAGATGCTTGCCAGTACATGAAAACATTTTTCCCCAGTCTGTACAAACCCTGGCAAGGTGGACCCACCTGCCTCTGGTGTCTGGATGACCTCAACTCACTGCTGTCTAACTTCCATTACTTTCCTGGGCGTTAAATACCTCACGGTCCTTCCTTCCGTGGGCTTAGCGCATGCCTTGCTTTGCTTTTTTTTTTTTTTTTTTTTGCAATATCATCCTCATTAGAACCAGGATCCCTGTCCCTGTCCATAAAAAAGTAGCATCTCTTGTTTAAATTGGAATCCAGCATCACTTTTCCATAATCATTTTTCATTGGCTCTGCTCCTCTACCATCAGTGCACAGCTCCCTACGTTTCCCTGCCCGGAGGCTTGCTCTGGTGTAGAGTGATTCTCATTCTCGCACTCACAAGCTCACTTTCCAGTTCTCATTACTAAATGTTATCATCGAGGAGGACAGATTTGATCATGGTTGACCTCATTCTTGCCATAGGCACTTGTCTTTTGGCTTAGCTGCTTATGGGCACACTTCCCTACCAACTCAAGCAGTTCTAGGAGTTGACAGTTTCTTTGGGAAATTCATGCCTAGAGTCCTTCATCTAGTAAAGGTCAAGGGGCAGAGGAGGATAGCAGCATTGGAAGAGTCCTTCCCATAATTGGGTGCTGGGACTGGAACAGCCAAGGGGTAGCCATGAATCCTCATCTCATATTCTGTATCTCTCCAGCTGTTGTCTGCCTGGGGTAGGTGGATTTCTTCCAAGGTAGACTGAGAACTGCACAAGTACTTGTGAAGGGATTCTTCTCAGCTAGCCAAAGAAGACAGGGTGGGCTATCCACCGAAATCTAGTCCAGTAAACAGCACAGACCCAGTGTTCTGACTGGGGTCACAAAGGCCAATGTTAACTGTATTTGTGAACTGCTCTCCTTCCCTAACTCATTCTAGTTCAGCTTCAGGGGTGACCTGTGTATTGCCAGACTTACGTTGCTTTATAGCAAATAAATGATTCACAGCGCATCGGAGCATCTCTTTGACTAAAGAACAAGAGAATGACACAGGAGGCTGATCTCCAAGAGGCAGGTGTATCTAAAATGATTCACCTTGGTCTTTAGTACTTTCAGATTTTAATAGTGACTTCACATACTCTTAATATGTCTGATGACATGAATAGGTTTTGTCAGGAGCATCCCAGTGAACTAAGCTTCAGCACAGATGGTCAGGATAATAGAGACAGATTTTTTTTTTATACCTTGCCCTCAATCGCTAAGAGACAAGTGCTCATTTATGCTCTCCATAGACACAGAATCCACTGCAGCCAGGTAGGAGCATACATGTAAAATCCTGTGTTGATGACAAGGACATTTGTTTGTGTTCACAAATAGAAGGGAGAAGAAATGACTAAGTGTCTCCACTGGTTTATAGTAGAAACAGATTTTGATTGATATGGTCCAAATTCTTTATATAACTATGCATTTTATAAAAGCAGGCATAATTAAGATGTTCTTTCACATTGTCTTCTGTGGTAATGACACATCATGACATTTATCTCCAGTGGAAAGAACAGAGACCTGTTGTTTCCAAACTAGAAAATATTCAATGACCTCATATAGAGTTGGTGGTCTCAAGTCCGCTCTGCTACAGGGCATAACCTCTGGGGAGGTGGGACATGGGGAGTTGACCATGCTTACTCATGCCACTGCAGGGTGGGTGTTGGGCCCTAGGGATGCCCCAGGATACCACTCAGTCATGGGAAAGTACAGTCTGAGGTGAGGGGACAGCTGGAGCCAGCTCACTCCTCTCCCAGCTCAGCTCCGGGAATCCCTGGGCCTGTGATCACACTGGGGCGGTCTGGCTCTCAGGCTCTCAGATACCCAGGCACTGCTGGTTGCTAGAGAAGAGCTGAGAATGGAGTGGGGCCCCACAGGCTGGGGGGAGGGGGAGACTGGGGGCCTCCAGCTGGTCCTAAGGGGAGTTCTTGGATTGACATAGTGGCTTGAGCTTAGGCTTAGCCATGGCTCAAGTAGATGTGCAAAATCATATCCTCCTTCTCAGGGTGGGCCTGAGATTAAATACCTTTTGCAGGGAGGAGTGTCTGGGAAGGAAAACTTATTGACTAAGCCTTCCAGGCCTTTCACTACCTCATAAAAATGGAGATCTGTCTTGAGTCTACATGACCACAGGTCACATCCTCTACCTGTGGAGGAGCTTGGGGCATTCCCCTTACGTGACTGATAGCCACAAATCTATAAGGGCTGTGGTTAGTGACAGGGGCCTGGTGCCTTGGAACAAGTGAAGTGCCTACTGTCCCTTCAGGGTCTCTGGTGTTGAATCTTAGCTCAACCAGGAACCAGGCTGCCTTTCATGGTCCTACAACCTCATAAAATGTTTTTAAAAGTAGTTGCAACACCACGGTCTCTAGTAGGCATGAATGGCCAAGCCTAGGAGTCAGTTTCTGTGACTGAAGGACAACAAGAGTCAATGTAGAGGAGGCAGGTGCTGGGAGAGCATGTCTTTTACAGAGCTGGGCAAATTTTTGATAAGACTAATGACTGAGCAGAGGTCTTGTAGACCCCCAGGCTCCTGTTGCTCTGAATGGAAGCTGTGGGTCCAGTGTCTCCACAAGTCCTTTGTCAGAAACCAAATGATTGCACCAAGGTCAGTTCTCCAAACTACATGTCCTCTCTGAAGAATCAAGAAGTCTATGATTATTGTCTGATGGTTGACTTTATTTTCTTCTTCCTTCCCTCCTTTTTTTCCTGTTCCCTTCCTCCTCTCTCCATTCCTTCTGTCTTTCTCTCCCTTTCTTCTTGAATTTTTGAGAGAGTATCTTTTTATTTATTCAAGTGGCAATCTTCCTGCATCTGCTTCCTGCATGCTGGGATTATAAATGTGTGCACCATGAACAGCTTGTGGTCATGAACTACTTATCCAGCATTTCCATCATTCAGACTCCATGTTCAAGAGTTATTGTTCTGCTCCCAGAGTCCCTCCCTTCTTACTTCTTTGCTAAGACATATTGAGGGCTATATATGTTTCCTAAAAATATATATAAACTTCTCTAGAGGTATAACTTAAAAGGTCCTAATGACAATAATAATTTAGAATTCTAAGATATGCTGGGGTAAAGTTATTAAGTTTATAAACTATGAATACTTACTTTTCCAAATAATTTTTCTTTTCTTGTCAAAAATATAGATACACACACTCCATGTATGTGCACAGAGGAAGCAGGGGAGGAGAAAAGACCATTCACACGTCTAATGTTATATTTTGGTATTGAGTGAATACTCCCTATTCATCTCAGAGTCTGTTTCATTTGGGCACCTGAATATTCCCCAGTCCCACCCATTTGGCAGTGATCTGAGGATGGGAATCAGGCTCTTGTCTGAGCCAAGGGATGGTCCAATTGTCTTTCCATTTTAATCTCTTTACTTGTTCAAGCAACATTCCTTTCAGGAGTAGATGACCTTATTAAGTTCATTCACATATATTATTCTCTCAAGAAGACTCTTGTAAGATACATATGTATGTACACATTGAGACTGCCATTAGCTGCAAGGTCTAAACATTTAAACCTTTAAAAATTCTCCTGTAAACAAAGAACATGGGCGAACACTGTTTTGATAAAGCCCAGAGTCTACAGCCTGACAGGGCAAGCCTTATAGTCTAAGTAGGTAATTAAATGGGTTATAAGTACACACTTGTTAGCTGCTTTATATGATCTCTCATATATATCATCTTTTGTGATGTCCACAACAACCTTGTCATCCCAAGGTTAGCATTAGAACTAGACCTAAAGTTTCAAGTTTGTCTTAAAGTCTTTAGTCACTATATGCCTTCTGAAAATTAATATTATTTTTTGTGTTTTAGTTAGCATACAAAGTAAGCAGCTTTTGCCTGGGATTCTGATGTGAATTGCTGGATTTGGTCCTTCCCTGCATTTCTCTTCTGCACTCCCCGTCTGCATTGGACTCTTCTACCCTAGTATTTCCCTCTACTTTCATTTCTGTTACCCTCCTAACGTCTTTTCCCTGAAAGCCTCTCCACCCTCGAGTCTTGACTCCACACACTCAGTCCTACACAAACTCACATATATACATTTATTTTAAAAGCAATTATCTACATGGGAGGGAGAGTAAATGAGAACTGTATCTCTGAGCCTGAGTTCTCTCACATAAGATAATGTTTTCAGTGCTTTTCCCTTACCTTAATGTTTTTTAATTCATGGTTGAGTAAAGTCCTGCTATACACACACACACACACACACACACACACACACACACACACACACAGAGTCATACACACACTCATACACACAGATATACTGTCACACACTCACACACAGACATACTTACCCACAATCACACATACACACACACACACACCCATGCACACACTCAGACATACTCAGACACACATATACTTATACAAACTCACATATACTGATGCACACATATACTCTGACACATACATATACTCACACACACAGAAATATGCACAGACACACACAGACATGCACACACATTCACACACAGACATACATATACACAGTCACACACAGAGACAAACATACACACAGAGATACACACACACACATACTCGTATACACACTAATAGC
This sequence comes from Rattus norvegicus, assembly GCF_021556685.1. NCBI lineage: Eukaryota > Metazoa > Chordata > Mammalia > Rodentia > Muridae > Rattus > Rattus norvegicus. The sequence continues at coordinate 99,804,176 of NC_141542.1, forward strand.
CTCTCTCACATACTCACTAACACAAATATACACACACAGACACACACACACAGACACACACACACACACACACACACACAAACACTTGTTTTTCTTCATTATCCATGATCTGTTGGTGGACAGCTAAGCTGATTCCACTCCCTTGCTCTTGTGAATAGAAAGGCAGTAAAGAAGGACACAGATGTGTCTCTGTAGTAATCCACAGAGCTGTTTGCATGCTGCACATGAGGCCAAGTCTTATTCAAGTGTGGTGAGCTGCATATTCCTTTCCTTGATTCCTCTGTCCCCTGCCCCCAGCTACCTAATTCTTCAACAGTTTCTCAATCCTGCCAAGTGGCTCTTTTACCTGAATGACTTTCTTGTCACACTTTGCGTAAAGGAGGCAAGCTCTCCTTTTCATGCTTCTCTCTGTAGGTACAAATGACAGACAATTTCAGAAGAGGAAATTAAGTACATCAGAGTGCTAAATGTAAAGAAAGTGTACCTGTAGAGAGAAAGCTTTGAGTACAACTGCTGACGTGCCATTAGAAACCACTGTGCTAGGTTTCAATTTCTGCAAAAATGGGAATTATAGTTTTTTATAAGAGTGGTCAAACAAAAGCCATGTATGAGCCAAATCAGATGACTCATGAAGGAAATGTCTTCCTGTAGGCGAAAGGAAGTCAACTGGGAAGAAATGACATTTCTACAAAAGCAGTATCCAGCATCTAAGGAGGGAACATGAAAGCTCTCCCGGGCGTCTCTGTGTGTGTTAGTATGATCTCTCTGCTTTAGAAAACATGCATCACCAAATATTCCTAAGAAGCAAATGGGGAGGACGTTGACCAGCATGAGTAGTTGCAGCACAACACACAAACCAGGAAAATACAATGCCCCTTTCTCATTTATAAATCCTCTGAGCCCACCCAAAGAGCATTTCCAGCTTTGTCAAGCTGTGGACTGAGCAACTGGAAAAAGAATTAGGAGGCTAAAAATAACTACAGCAGTGTGCTGCATCTGGGGATAGATGGGCAGGAGTTCCTGAAATACCTCTGGGCCAGGTCCAAGGATGGACCCTTTGCAAGCAGGTCATGGACATTTGATAACTTTCCTTTCAATTATCTACAGAGTATACATTCAATATATTTAAAGGCTATACAGATAGCTCTAATTTAAAAAAATCATATATTTTTATTTGTGTCTGTATGCATGTGTGTGTATACATACCACAGCACATGTGTGATGGTCGGAGGTCAACTTGAATGAGTTGGTTGTTTTCTTCCAACATGTGAGTACTAGAGATTAAACTGATATCATCATCATGATCATACATATGTATGTATATATATCAATTTAACAATATATTTATATATCTATATCTCAGCAGTAAACATGGACATACAAGTATTCTGTGGTAGAATACAGAGCCCATTATATACTTCTCAGCTGGCCAATATTACATACATATGCATATACATATACCCATATATAAATATACATAACACACACATATATACATGATTGTCATGTGCAGCATATTATTTTGAAATAGAGATCCATTATAGCCTGCCTCATCCAGGTAATTGATATCCACATCACTTCCCTCAGCTAGCAGTTTTGTTATGAAAATACATTATATATCCTTTTAGAATTTTCAAAAAGAAAATCGTATTGCTAACTAGTCACTATGTGATGCAATAAATACTTTAAAATAATTCTATATGACTGTAATTTTGCAATCTTTGATCTATCTCTCAAATTATCATTCCAATGGCCACTGAAGCTACTAATCCTGAAATAAACTTGGGAGTGCTAATGCGTTTTCAATATTTTGTCAGTTTCTTTCAATATCTCCCAAGTAGCTGGATTGCTAGACCTCATAATTCTATGTTAAATTTCTAAAGGAATTTCCATACTAGTTTTATAATATCTATATAATTTACCTTCCTACCAACCATGTATTATGTTGCACTTTCAAAAGTGCTTATCTTTTGCCCTTTTGATGTTACCTATTCTATCAGATGTGAGATAATATTGTATTTTAGTTTAAAATGCATTAAAATAATAATTAGTGGTTCTATAGACTTTTTGTTTATATGTGGGGCATTTGTATGTCTTCTTTTGAGAATGTCTATTTATATCCTTTACTCAGTTTTATTTTATTTGATTTGCTAACATTGCTACTAAGTGTAGCAACTCATGCCTGTTAACCAAATACTCTACAACTGAGCTAAGCCCCAAGCTATCTCCTGCCTATTTTTCCAATTTAATCTAAATTAATTTTTAACTTATTTACACATGGGTGCTCACCTGTGGTGGGTATGTGCCATTAAATGCAGGAGTTACAGGTAGCTATGAGCTCATATATACGGATGCTAGAACTGCATTCAGGTCATCTGCAAGGGCAGTGAACACTCTAAACCACTCGGCTATCTCTTCAGCCCTACTTTGCCTGTTTAAAATCAAATTACTCAGGTATTTTGCCATTTAGTTGAATTTCTTCTATATTTAGAATATTTTTAGGTGTTCAAAAATATTGATGTGTGTGCATATATATGTGCATGCATATGTAGATGTACATGCATGATAGTGTGCATGTCATAGCACATGTGTGGAAGACAAAGGACAGCATTGTGGGGTCAATTCCTCAATTCTCTCTTTCCCTTTTCACCTGTGCTCCAGAGATTGATTGGGTTGCCATGCTTGGTTGGCGAGTTTGTGTTGCATGTTTACCCCCTGAGCCATTTTGCCCTCACCTAGAATATTGACTCATTCTCAGATAAATAATTTACAGATATTTTCTCCCATTCTTTAGGTTGTTTCTTCATTTATTGTTTCATTTACTGCACAAAAGCTTTTTGTTGTGATATAACCACATTTTAGGAGTTTTAACTTTAGTTGTTTGTTTATTTGGAAACATTTTTAAAAATTCCTGGATCAATATTATTGTGGTAGTTTAAATTTTCACATACAGATATAAAAATAACATTTGAAAACATACACTCAAGAAATAATATATCCTTAACTATATGCAAATTATATTCCAAACTATATAAGTGTATACACAGTCAGATATATATATATATATATATATATATATATATATATATATATATATATATATAAATAGAGAGAGAGAGAGAGAGAGAGAGAGAGGGAGAGGGAGAGAGAGAGTGAGAGAGAGAGAGAGAGAGAGAGAGAGAGAGAGAGAGAAGAAGTCATTGTTCAAAGAATGCAGTTGTTGGTGATGTTGAAAACAAATGCCATAGCAATACCATAAGAATATGATTCTTATTATGTTCCTTTCTAGATTTGCAATTTTGAGCATGCCATGACAGGGGATAACATGAATGAACAGTCTTTTGCATTCCATTTCAATGCATTTAGGCAAGTCATTCTTTAACTTATATAATCTGACATGTTCTGCTATTCTATATGATTTCTCCATATATGTGTGTATATTACAAAAAATAATTTTCAAAACATATCGGTTCCTGTTAACTGTATCCATTCCCATCTTCTCTGATAGCCTTCATGGGGATCTCATTTTTCATATCACGGAGAAAACAGAAATCATGAAATTAAATGATTCTGTCATAAATCATTCTAACATGCTTCCTATTTGAAGGGAAGAGAATGGCGTCTCTCCTCTATTCTACTGAGTGCAAACAAATCAACAACACTAAGAAATGCTCCTTCAGGAAAAAGTGGCTGCATGAAAGCTCATCTGAAGGAATGCTTGGAGCTAGTTCAACCAGCTCCCAGATTCTCAGTGTCCTATTGCCCTGACCAGGGATGTTCATCATGGAGCATACGGTCTGATGGTCAGAGCTCTTTAACAGACCACTATGGGAAACTGGCTTATGAGGAAGACAGATCACCCATCTTGTCCTTCTGGGTAGAGGAAGTGTATGCTGAAGAAATGGCAAAATGTCCTGTGCAGCATTTTAAGAGCCTAATGGGCACATCAAGGAGTCGGTCTGGGCATGAACACCAAGACAGATACTCTTGATATGGGAAGGCTTAGCCCTGTTGTTGAGGATAGCTAGAACTTCCTGAGTTTATCCTGGGCCCAATGGTCATAGTAAAACCCAACTGACTTGTTTAACAAAAGGTAATCTGCCTTCATGAGAATGATCCAGCCTAGAAGACAATGGGTTGGAGTCCAAGCTGGTGGAACAGGAATAAATGAGAGGACAAGATGGTGCTGCACAGAAAATGATGTAGAGGAGAATGCAATGACAATCCAGCCATGGATTCATAAAAGGCACATATTTTGGTGTATGTCATCGAAAGGACACTGCATATCAAATATAGATTCCAGTAGCTAAATAAGTAGTTGGAAAATAAAGTTCATCTTTTCCTTTAACTCTCTTTCTCACTTGTTGGTAAAACTAGAGGTAGAGGAGCAAGAGAATGCACAAAGATCCTGGAGGAATAACTCATGCCATAGGAGGTTCGCCCTGCGTGTGATATGCCTGATATCTGGACAACTGGATATGAGCATTCTTTTAATACTCTCTGCCATATTTCAAAAACTTAAGATGATAAGATATATTATGGCAAAGAAGATATGAAGTTAGAGAATATTTTTCTTTTCTTGAATTTTGTATGTAATTGACTTAGTTAAAAAAAGTTAGGGGAATTTAAAATAAATGATAATCCAGATACACAAAAGAAATTATTGTATCCTTAAAGAAATAAATCTTGGCACCAGACTGGTAGCCTATCAGAGCAATGAATTTACATATTGCATACAATGACTTACCTTGTATAGTGTAGATTCTTTTTCTGTATTTGTCAGTAGCCATTAAATTGTATGTCACCTATCCATGCTCCTATCTGACTGAAGAACATCCTTTAATAATTTTAATTATAAAATGTCTCTTCCACACATAGCAACAAATCTAAAAATAGCTGACAGGAGTCTTACATATAATAATAAGCTTAGCAGAAAAAAAATCCTTAGCTGTTCAGTTTCATAACAAATTTGAGAATTAGCACACAATCATTTGGACCTCTATTTCTCTAGATTTCATTTAGAAGTTCATTAAATATCTCTGACTTTTTTTTGCTAAACTAAACCCACTAATAAATTCATCATATGCTTGCGTTGTAGTTCTCAGACACCTCCAAGGACATGGCTAGATGACAGATAACACTGATTTTGTCTGATTCACTCATTTAGAACAAGTGTCCTGGTCTTTTGTTGACAAGGGTCCAAACATTGAGATGTTGACTTTGTTATCTCTGCGGATGCTAAGACATCATCTCTGTCTTTCCTCTGGTCAATCTATTTGAAATGGTTAGACTAAGACTCAAAGTTCTCCAAAATAGCTTCACAGAAAAAAAAACTAATTTTATTGAAGGGAAGATATGAATACTATCTTCAGTTGAAACACGCATATATTAAAAGTCAACAATTGTTTAGATGTGGCAACAATAGAATTTTTCACTAATTGCTTGACTTTATATCTACCTCTTTCTGTCTCTGTATCTCTCTCTGTCCCTGTCTGTCAGTCTGTCTCTCCATGGTGTGTGTGTGTGTGTGTGTGTGTGTGTGTGTGTGTGTTTAGAGTTTATTATTACCTGGCTGCTGACTGGATGGCTCTCATCCTCTGCTCAGCATACCTCAATGCCTCTGCCCACATAATTGTCCACTAATGAGATCAGTTTGCAGCTGTGAGTAGGTGACAGCTTAGAGACAGTGGTAGAAACTTTAGTGTAGATAAATATGCCTCTTTATGACTGAAAATGTATTGGCACAAAATTAGATTATTAAAGTTATGAGAAAGCTATAGACCTGCATGACATGTCACCATGGATTAGGCAGAAAAGACACAGACTAGTGATGGTTTCACTGAATGGAATAATGCAAGGCTTTCTCTAATTCATCGCTCAGTATTCAAGGTAGTGGCTGGAGACATGACTGCTCTATTAACTGCTCTCCTCTTGCAAATCATAAAGCAAATGGCGTATAGCACTTCAAAGACTGAGCTTTATAATTTCATGATTTTATGCTGCTAAATAATTGCTTTGCTTTCTGGTGAAAAGATAAGTAGAGAACTTTAAAGGTTTGTATTTCATTAATGTCAAGACTCAAAATGAGACAGTAATAGTTCACACATGTCATTGATCCAGTTGTACATAATAAATAATGGGCTATACTTGTAGACACATATTTATTTTTAAATCTCTGTCTTTCCTCTGCCTCAGCTCTCTGGTATATGCGTGTGTGCATGTGCATGTGTGTGTGTGCGTGTGCGTGCGTGCGTGGTTTATATGTGTGTGCAGTTGGGTCTTAAGCTGCTGCCTAGGTAGCTGCCAATTTGTGAGGATTCATCTGTCTCCACTTTACATTGTATTGTAGGAGCACTAGAATTACAGACAGGCTGTGTCCAGCTTTGACTGGATTTAATTTGGATTCTGAAGATGCAAATTCAGTTCCTCTTGCTTCCCCAGCCAGAGCTTTTACCAAGCTATCTCCCTAGCTGACCTTTGGGGTATATACAGTGGTTATCAAATAAGATATTTCTAACCATGTTTAAGGCAGGGAAAGTTTTAAAGGCAGCTGCACTTTATTTTCCCCGTTTACTCTCCTAAAGATCAACACCTTTTCATTCTCAGTACCTAAGATGCCCTGCTGCTGTGTTCTTTTCCAGCTCATGGAGGATGCTTGCAGAAGATCAGAGTCTCATGGGAGTCTAGAAACTACCGCCCACTTTGGCTTGGACTGTATCTGTCTGTGACAGTATCTGTCAGGTGACTAGCTTCTTCTAACATTTCTCCTCTCATTTCTCAGGCCTAATGATGGTAAGATGACCTATTTCTCACCAGTGCTGGGGAAGTAACAGCATGTAATCAGGGCATTCTTCCTCTTTGCCTCAACTCTGTCAATGTTCCATTCATTAAATTTGATCTATTGTATCAGTCTTTTCTTTCTTATGTTGGTGGTTTTACCAGTGCCATGCCTTTTGTCTCTTTTCAAGAGTATTCTCATAAATGTTCTGGTCTACCTGCTTATGCCTTTCTCCCTCTATTTGTCCATTATGTGCTGTTTTTATTATATTTTAGTTTGGGTTATATGTCAAAGTAAACACTAAGCAATTTTCTCATCTGTTAAATGGGAAAACATTCCAAGTAGCAAGAATTAAAAGAGATAATGTCACAAGCTTGGTGACACAAGCCTGTAAGTTATTTGGGAGACTGAGACAAAAAAAATCAGAAGTTGAAATACATATATACATATATAAATACACACACACACACACACACACACACACACACACACACACACGTGTACAGGTAAGAAATCCTGGTGTACACCTAGTAGGCCTTCTTTTGGTTATATCTTTTGGCCCTTGGACATTTAATCGTTTAACGAGCTTTGCTAAACAACAGGTAGATAAAATAGCAGCAAAACCTATTCAGGTATATTATCGTAGGCCAGCTATGGAGGATGCTTTGATGATGGCCAAGCTCACCTACACATCTCCTCCCAGCTCAGGCAAGGACATTTTTGTCCTTCAGCCAAATGAGGCCAACATTCTTTTCTGCCTGCTGTCCTGATGCCTTTGCTGAAAAATCAACGAATTGTCACCCTGTGTGCTGAGCTGGACAGTCAATGATGGGTAAGAGAGTGATATATTCACAATAAAGGGCCTAAGACAGGAGGGCTGCCATTAGCTGCTGCCTTATCCCATGACGGACCCTGGCCACAAGATTCTCTTGGCCATGTGACAGATATCACTCCAACCTAAGACAGACGCATTTCCCGAGGGGCTCATTCCAGGACAGCATGGCCATTTGGCCACCTTTTCATTTGACTATAAGGAAGGGGGAGATGTTGGGAGCGATGCCCTTGAAGCCCTCCATTGTTGATGTTATTATTATGGTTAGAATTAAGTATGACTGGGTCCATGGAAAATCCCCAGCCAGGTGCAGAAGATTAATACAAATATGATGCATCAATATACTCAATGTGATGACCTGTAACCTTTCTGAAAAAACCAACATCCTGCTGACTAATAGATATGACAAACCTGTGACTTTTCTGACATCCTGTCAACATCAGCCGATTCCTTGACCACATGAATTTTGTGTCCTTGGCCTGAATAAATGTTTCATACTTCCCCCTCCCTCTGTTACCCATGTTATGGTATAAATTCAGCCTTTAGGAAAAGTAAAGTTGTCGCCTTGATCAGACTCTTGTCTTGGCGTCCTTCTTCGTGTCTCCTGTCCCCCATTCTCTTCCAGGTAACCCCCAGACCCATTGTTTACACATTTCTTATTCAAGTGGGATTGATCCATACCCCCTGTCCCCAGAATTACTTTTTTGTGTTTTTTCTTTCTTTCTATTAGATTATCTATGCTTTAAAATTGGAATGTGGAATACTTTATGGAGTCTGTGTTCCATGTTTTTCTCCTGTGGGCATCTAAACTAGAACCTTGAATATGCTCTATCCTAAACAATCACTCTAAAACTAAGCGAAATCCACATTCATATACATATATATTTATTTATATGATTTTTAAATGTATAATTATTTTAAGATGTGTACATAACTTGCGATTTATGTTTATTTTCTTTGAGGCATTTTTTGAGAACCAAAGCAAAATATAGTTTACTGATGCCCTTCTGTTCGTCAATACTTACTTGTTTAAAAATATTCCTCATCCAGGGGCTGATGGCACACACCTTTATTCTCAGCAGTTCTCCAAATTTGAGGTCAGCTTGGTCTACAGTGCTAGTTCTAAGACAGCCAGGGTCACAAAGAGAAATCCTGTCTTGAAAAACTAAGTGGGAAGGGAAGGAGGAAGGGGAAGGGGAGGGGGAGGAGGAAAAGGAGAGGTGAGGGGTGTTCTGTCTTTGTCTCCCAGCTCCTCCAGACATTCCAGTTCAAGATCAGCCAGACACTTTGGTTTGGCGCTCATGGGCATGTGTGATAACCATCGGAAGAGGCATGTGGAATGGTGACTCTCTGAAATGGGTCAGGAAGAGGGAACAAAGATACAACCAAAGTTGGGTGTGAAACTATACAATCTCTTCCCAAAGTATTTCATCCATCCATGCCTAAGGGCCCTTCATATGTTAGGGTCGGTCCCAGGGTGGTTCTTCTGGGTGGAGGGACCTTCAGGAGGAGGAGCTTTGTGAAAGATTCTTTCACCATTTGTCCTGAGACCTACAGAACTTCTAAAATTACTTAGTGCTGGTTCCCATGTACATTATTTCCCCTAATGGTCTTTCTTCTCAGTGAATATTGCCAAAAATACAACAAAATACATAGTTGAATTTCATTACATGCTTAATTTTTACTTTTATTTGTATTCTGATATTTTATTGTATAACTGGTAGCTCCAGAGGCCAGAAGAAGGTCCAGGATCCCCTGGAACTGCAATTGGGGATGATTGTCAGCTGCTGGTGTTCTATAAGAACAGCAAGTACAGGGTTGGGGATTTAGCTCAGCGGTAGAGCGCCTGCCTAGCAAGCGGAAGGCCCTGGGTTGGGTCCCCAGCTCCAGAAAAAAAAAAAAAAAAAAGAACAGCAAGTGCTCTTAACTGATGATCCATCTTCCCAGCCCCACTTGCAATTCTTTTTATAGTGCTATGCAGGCAAGGAGTAGATACTGCCTAACATCATGGATGCTAAGAACTGCATTAGTGTCTGATGTAGCACGGAATGGATCTAAGGCACTTTTAGAATGCATGTTGAATGAATGAATGAATGAATGAATGAATGAGAAGTGCAGAACTTGTAAGGAAGGGTAAAATTGAAATGCTTGAGAAGGCAGTGAAGCCCAATGTGTCTGATGTTCAAAGGACTATAAGAGGTTGGGTAGGGGAATAGGTAGCCAGAGAAGGATAACTGTGTCGCACAATTCTCCGAAGGACTTGTCAGTACACAGTTTATATAAATTGCTCCCATGAGCTTCAGTGACAGTAAGTGGCTCCTCCTGCACATTGTGACATAATAGCCCTGTGGTAAGTGATGAAGAGTGCTGGTCATTGTGTCTTCAAGGAGTGAAGCAGAGGGGTTTTCTGCTGAGATTTTATAGCTGTGGAAAGACTGAAGGAAAAAAAAAACATAGTAATTGTCGCTGGGGTTGACCTGTTAGCACATTCTGGGTGCACAGATAATTAGCAATTGCAACTGCCAGGAAATTCTAACACATACACTCTATTTTAGCATTTGCGACAACATTTATCTCATGCAAAATGGCTTTTAAGACCTAGGGAATGGGAAGGGTCTAGAAAGACAGTATGTTCTGCAAACTAACAAAATAGTTTTTGCCTGCGTCTCCACAAAGCGATGAGCAAACAACCAGTATTATTTTGAATACTTTCGGTTTTCATTTTCTTTTTTACACTTGGTATTGATGTTTAAAAACGAGAGCGCTGTATTGCATCTTAACCCCCTCGAAAAACTGCCAGGACTTACAATGCAACCCCCACACAGCTCCTGGTGTTACATAATGCTCCCTGAAACAAGAGGGGTAAATTATGAAACTCGGTCTTACTCTAACGGGAAATTATTTGGCCTGATGTGTGCTCCTCTATGAAAGAGCTTTCAGGCCATCATAGGAGGGATTAACACGCATGGAAAGAAGAGCAGCTGTTTGCTTCTCCACTGGCTTACCAAAGAGCTGTTGGCGACTTAATGATAAACCCCAAGTGCCCTTTATTTCCTAACCAGTGATTTTTCCCAAGGGCTGGGAATCAGAGAGAAGTTCACTCTTAGGCATAGGTACTACAGAAGATCAATAGATCTGGGACAAGATTATCCCGTGAGATTCAACTCCTGTAAATTTCATTTAAGTGGTTTAGTCTTAGTGACCCTAAGTGATCCATTGAGGGTGACGATGGTTTGCAACTTATTTTTTTTCTAGACCTAGAAATATTAAGAGCTAATGTAGACAGTGGCCTATGAACTGTCATTTATATTACTGACTTTATAATGTCTTGGTTATTAGTGATTAAGCTATAAAAATTATTCCATTTATTAACTATATCTTTTTCAAATTTTAAATAATTTTTAAATCTTTTATCTTTTTTTTTTTACAGTCCAGTCATTAGCTCCCTCCCAGTCTGTCCTCAGACAATTTCTCATCCCATTCTTCCTCCCCCATGACTCTCAGAGGATGTCTTCACCCACCCCCCACCCCAGCCCACCAGGCCTCCTACTCCCTGGGGCCTCAAGTTTCTTGAGGGTTAGGTGCATCTTGTCTCACTGAGGCCAGATCAGGCAGTGCTCTGCTCTGTGTGTGTTGAGGGCCTCGTATTAGCTGGTGTATTGGTGGCTGATTGGTGGCTCAGTGTTATAAACTATTTCTTTTCTTTTCTTTTTTTATTTTATTAACTTGAGTATTTCTTATATACATTTCGAGTGTTATTCCCTTTCCCAGTTTCCAGGCAAACATCCCCCTAATCCCTCCCCCTCCCCTTCTGATGGGTGTTCCCCCCATCCTCCCCCCATTGCTGCCCTCCCCCCAACAATCTAGTTCACTGGGGGTTCAGTCTTAGCAGGACCCAGGGCTTCCTCTTCCACTGGTGCTCTTACTAGGATATTCATTGCTACCTATGAGGTCAGAGTCCAGGGTCAGTCCATGTATAGTCTTTAGGTAGTGGCTTAGTCCCTGGAAGCTCTGGTTGCTTGGCATTGTTGTACATATGGGGTCTCGAGCTCCTTCAAGCTCTTCCAGTTCTTTCTCTGATTCCTTCAACAGGGGTTCTATTCTCAGTTCAGAGGTTGCTGCTAGCGAACAAGAATACCCTTGGCAGGGAATAGAGAGGCAAAGATTAAAACAGACACAGAAGGAACACCCATTCAGAGCCTGCCCCACATGTGGCCCATACATATACAGCCATCCAATTAGACAAGATGGATGAAGCAAAGAAGTGCAGGCCGACAGGAGCCGGATGTAGATCGCTCCTGAGAGACACAGCCAGAATACAGCAAATAAACGATTTCTTAAGTATAGATCTCTTAGATATACACTTAGGATGCCAAATCCTATACTCCTGAGTATAGGGCATATTGGTGTTTTAGAAGACTCACAGCTAGCAATTTTCTGTTTCCAGGTCCCAAAAAACCAATTGAAAAATTCAAGAGAGAAGGTGGGGGGATCAAACCGTATGTAAGGCATGAGAGCAGAGCTAGACTGGACCAGGGGCAAAAGATTTTTCTAGCATCTTTCTAACCACCTGAGAAGACTCACTCTACCACTCCTAGTTATCACCTCAGAAGCATGTCACCCAGAGGTGGAACCTTCAGAAGCAGAAGGCTGGTGCAAGGAGGCAAGCGTCCATTTCCTAGTTCATCAATGGGTTAAATAGCTTCTCCCTGGGGAGATGTGTATGAGAGGATGGAAAGGAGAAGGGAAACAAAGGTGGCTTCAGAAGTGTGTATACTCCCACGGAGAGCATAGGAGTGGGTGGGACTAGAAAGGCCTTCTCTTTAGGGTATAGACGGATGAGTCTGTTTCAAACCTAACTGGTCCTTCTCCATCTCCAGAAACAATCATCACCCCAGTTGCTCTTTGTGTCCGAATTATCTTTTTTCACATTTATACATGTGAAACTAAATATAACTAGTATATAAACTAAATATAATTTCAAATATGGACAGTAGCTTCACAAAATTTGGCAAATGGTATAATATTTCATCCTAGATGCTATTTTAATGTTTTATAAATATTGATACAAATCAATGTAGGCAATGAATATTGATATCGCATAGTATTTTATATGCCCATTTATACCATATGCCCACTGATAGGCATGTGGGAGTTTTCCCAAGTGTCGTGATCAGTGTTCTTATTGTAATATATCTATTCATGCGTGAGGGACTGCTGTGAGATTCCATCCAGTTCTAGAGCAGGTCTGCTGGTGCAGAGGTAAAGAGCTTACGTCGTTCCCCTCTAGGGTGTATTAACATCGGCAGAGGGCAGAGTTGCTCTCCATTGCCACTGTACCGGTCGCGCATCCCTCCAGGTGATGTGCGTTCCCATTTTCTCACATTCTCACTTCAGGGTCAGACAAGCTCACTTCCCTGTTGTAAGCATCACGGAACAGAGCGATCGGCTTTGTAGACAGGTTAGTTTCAATCTGGAAGAAGAGAGAGATAATTGGGTATTTGAGCGATTATTGATTATGCCCAGTTACCCTCCCCCTTCTTCCTTCCCTTTCTTTCTTCCATCCTTTCTTTTCTTTCTTTTCTCTCTTTTTTATTAGCTATATTTCTTTACTTTCATTTCAAATGTTATTCCCTTTCCCGGTTTCCTGTCCATAAGCTCCCATCCCCTCCCCCTCCCCCATACGGGTATTTCCCCCCATCCATCCCCCTTTCTCCCTCCCCATATTCCCCTGCACTGGGGGTCCAACCTTGGCAGAACCAAGGGCTTCCCCTTCCACTGGTGCCCCAACAAGACTATTCTCTGCTACCCATGCAGTTGGAGCCCTGGGTCAGTCCATGTATAGTCTTTCGGGAGTGGTTTAGTCCCTGGAAGCTCTGGCTGGTTGGCATTGTTGTGTCTTATTACATAGACCACACTGGTCTGGAACTCACAGAGACCTACCTGCCTTGGTCTCTCTAGTGCTGGAATTAAAGAAGTGACTCACCCACCTAACTAGTTCCCTTCCCCACATTTACTAATTGGATAAAATACTTCTTTGGCATACCAATTAATTTGACAATTTTCCTGGGCTAAAAGGTACCCAGAAAGCACAATTTCTAAGTATGCCTGTGAGAACATGTAGAAGTTATTAGCATTTGAATTGATAGACTAAGTAAAATGTCCTCCTTACTAATGTGGGCTGATGTCCCACAGTCCTTGGGGGACTTATCTGCTTCATTCAGCTGGAGCGTCCTTCTCCTTGTGCTCTAAGACAGAAGTCCCTGTGTCACAGTCACCTTTGGCTTTCAGAACTTCAGACCCAGGCTGAATTACACCATGAGATTTCCTGAGTCTTCAGGGTACACACGTCATACAGAGGGACGTTTTGGCCTTCACATGAGTCAGTTCCCATAATAAATCTCCCTTTTAATTTCCATATATCCTGTTGATTGTGTTTTTCTGGAGAAGCCTGAATTAGACCTCCCAGGTGATGTGAATTAAGGAAGAGGCCTTAGAATAAAATAGATTCTCTGTCTCCTAATCTGGCAGGCATCTTCTACCTATTGGTCTTCTTTGTCGCTCTTCAGGGCCATTCTAGGCCATATTCATACTTCTCACACTGTGCATACATCATCTTACTCTGAACAAGGAGCATATTGAAGCTCTCCTTTTATCCTCCCTCAATCTTGCACTCATTTTTCCCATCTTAGGTTTCCTGTTATGTTCTGCTATCATCAGCTCTATTACACAGTTCATTAAATTTCTCTTCTATAATAACTCATACACAGAATTTTAATCAGAGTGGCAGGTGTATCTTGGAGCTATTTAGGGAGAGGGCAAAGCATCAGCTCTCAGCCATCACACTGATGATTACTTTCAACACGTGAGTTCTAGGTGGATACACAAACGCCCAGCTTACAGGAATATATAGTTTCCCGATTTTATAAAATAAATGACCTTTTCAGTTTCTTGCTCTGGAGCGCTCATTTACAGCTGTTCAAGTCTTCATGGCTCATAAAGAGGAGAGCCACGCTTCGCACACTATCGTCAACTTGTATCTCTCCAGGTGGTTATTGTTTATTTATAATTGTAACCATTACCCATGGTTTACTCTCTTGCCCTATGAGGACCTGCTGCCAGTTTTAAGATGCGATTTTGGCAGCCACGGTCAGTTCCTTTTGGGCAAAGATATTCACGGATGCTTTCCTTCTATACATATTTTCTTGCACATGCCAGTGACTACTCTCTCTAGTCTGTAACTCCCATCCTCTATCCTCAGATCATGACCTGGGGACTTGCACAGAGAAAATGCTTACTGTATGTTTCTTAGCCAAATAAACATAAGGAATAGATCAGAAAAACAGTCAGAAATCTATCCTTCATAAAGGGTCTTTGTGTTGGATAATGTAAAATGTTGGCCTTCTGTTTAGAATGAATGCAGTTTAGGATAGTGAAAACAAGTGCTTTGAAATATATCAAGCTTGGCTTAAGTGTATATGGTATACCAATAAACTCTTAGCAATATAAATTTTTAACCTGTTTGAGCTTAAATTATCCTGTCTATAAAGTGAGATTAATAGAAATAACCTAGAATATTAAAAATGTTAGTATTTGTAGAGCGCTCAGCACAAATGACTTCTGGAAAGTGGGTCTACTTTTGTTATTGTGTCTTCTTTTTTTTTTATTATTAACTTGAGTATTTCTTAAACATTTTGAGTGTTATTCCCTTTCCCGGTTTCCGGGCAAACATCCCCCTAATTCCTCCCCCTCCCCTTCTTTATGGGTGTTCCCCTCCCTACCCTCCCCCCATTGCCGCCCTCACTCCAACAATCTAGTTCACTGGGGGTTCAGTCTTAGCAGGACCCATGGCTTCCCCTTCCACTGGTGCTCTTACTAGGATATTCATTGCTAACTATGAGGTCAGAGTCCACGGTCAGTCCATGTATAGTCTTTAGGTAGTGGCTTAGTCCCTGGAAGCTCTGGTTGCTTGGCATTGTTGTACATATGGGGTCTCGAGCCCCTTCAAGCTCTTCCAGTTCTTTCTCTGATTCCTTCAACGGGGGTCCTATTCTCAGTTCAGTGTTTTGCTGCTGGCATTTGCCTCTGTGTTTGCTGTATTCTGGCTGTGTCTCTCAGGAGCG
This sequence comes from Rattus norvegicus, assembly GCF_021556685.1. Classification (NCBI taxonomy): domain Eukaryota; kingdom Metazoa; phylum Chordata; class Mammalia; order Rodentia; family Muridae; genus Rattus; species Rattus norvegicus. The sequence goes on from NC_141542.1 coordinate 99,819,909, forward strand.
ATCTACATCCGGCTCCTGTCGGCCTGCACTTCTTTGCTTCATCCATCTTGTCTAATTGGGTGGCTGTATATGTATGGGCCACATGTGGGGCAGGCTCTGAAGGTGTTCCTTCAGTCTCTGTTTTAATCTTTGCCTCTCTATTCCCTGCCAAGGGTATTCTTGTTCCCCTTTTAAAGAAGGAGTGAAGCATTCACATTTTGCTCATCCGTCTTGAGTTTCATTTCTTCTAGGCATCTAGGGTAATTCAAGCATTTGGGCTAATAGCCACTTATCAATGAGTGCATACCATGTGTGTCTTCCTGTGATTGGGTTAGCTCACTCAGGATGATATTTTCCAGTTCCAACCATTTGCCTACGAATTTCATAAAGTCATTGTTTTTGATAGCTGAGTAATATTCCATTGTGTAGATGTACTACATTTTCTGTATCCATTCCTCTGTTGAAGGGCATCTGGGTTCTTTCCAGCTTCTGGCTATTATAAATAAGGCTGCGATGAACATAGTGGAGCATGTGTCTTTTTTATATGTTGGGGCATCTTTTGGGTATATGCCCAAGAGTGGTATAGCTGGATCCTCAGGCAGTTCAATGTCCAATTTTCTGAGGAACCTCCAGACTGATTTCCAGAATGGTTGTACCAGTCTGCAATCCCACCAACAATGGAGGAGTGTTCCTCTTTCTCCGCATCCTCGCCAGCATCTGCTGTCACCTGAGTTTTTGATCTTAGCCATTCTCACTGGTGTGAGGTGAAATCTCAGGGTTGTTTTGATTTGCATTTCCCTTATAACTAAAGATGTTGAACATTTCTTTAGGTGTTTCTCAGCCATTCGGCATTCCTCAGCTGTGAATTCTTTGTTTAGCTCTGAACCCCATTTTTAATAGGGTTATTTGTCTCCCTGCGGTCTAACTTCCTGAGTTCTTTGTATATTTTGGATATAAGGCATCTATGTGTTGTAGGATTGGTAAAGATCTTTTCCCAATCTGTTGGTTGCCGTTTTGTCCTAACCACAGTGTCCTTTGCCTTACAGAAGCTTTGCAGTTTTATGAGATCCCATTTGTCGATTCTTGATCTTAGAGCATAAGCCATTGGTGTTTTGTTCAGGAAATTTTTTCCAGTGCCCATGTATTCGAGATGCTGCCCTAGTTTTTCTTCTATTAGTTTGAGTGTATCAGGTTTGATGTGGAGGTCCTTGATCCACTTGGACTTAAGCTTTGTACAGGGTGATAAGCATGGATCGATCTGCATTCTTCTACATGTTGACCTCCAGTTGAACCAGCACCATTTGCTGAAAATGCTATCTTTTTTCCATTGGATGGTTTTGGCTCCTTTGTCAAAAATCAAGTGCCGGTAGGTGTGTGGGTTCATTTCTGGGTCTTCAATTCTGTTCCATTGGTCTATCTGTCTGTCTCAGTACCAATACCATGCAGTTTTTATCACTATTGCTCTGTAATACTGCTTGAATTCAGGGATAGTGATTCCCACTGAAGTCCTTTTACTGTTGAGGATAGTATTAGCTATCCTGGGTTTTTTGTTATTCCAAATGAATTTGCAGATTGTTCTGTCTAACTCTTTGAAGAAATGGATTGGTACTTTGATGGGGATTGCATTGAATCTGTAGATCGCTTTTGGTAAAATGTCCATTTTTACTATATTAGTCCTGCCAATCCATGAGCATGGGAGATCTTTCCATCTTCTGAGGTCTTCTTCAATTTCTTTCTTCAGAGTCTTGAAGTTCTTATTGTACAGATCTTTTACTTCCTTGGTTAAAGTCACACCGAGGTACTTTATATTATTTGAGTCTATTATGAAGGGTGTCGTTTCCCTAATTTCTTTCTCAGCTTGTTTCTCTTTTGTGTAGAGGAAGGCTACTGATTTATTTGAGTTAATTTTATACCCAGCCACTTTGCTGAAGTTGTTTACCAGCTTTAGTAGTTCTCTGGTGGAACTTTTGGGATCACTTAAATATAGTATCATATCATCTGCAAATAGTGATATTTTGACTTCTTCTTTTCCGATCTGTATCCCCTTGGTCTCCTTTTGTTGTCTGATTGCTCTGGCTAGAACTTCAAGAACTATATTGAATAAGTAGGGAGAGAGTGGGCAGCCTTGTCTAGTCCCTGATTTTAGTGGGGTTGCTTCAAATTTCTCTCCATTTAGTTTAATGTTAGCAACTGGTTTGCTGTATATGGCTTTTACTATGTTTAGGTATGGGCCTTGAATTCCAATTCTTTCCAGGACTTTTATCATGAAGGGGTGTTGAATTTTGTCAAATGCTTTCTCAGCATCTAATGAAATGATCATGTGGTTTTGTTCTTTCAGTTTGTTTATATAATGGATTACGTTGATGGTTTTCCGTATATTAAACCATCCCTGCATGCCTGGGATGAAGCCTACTTGATCATGGTGGTTGATTGTTTTGATGTGCTCTTGGATTCAGTTTGCCAGAATTTTATTGAGTATTTTTGTGTCGATATTCATAAGGGAAATTGGTCTGAAGTTCTCTTTCTTTGTTGGGTCTTTGTGTGGTTTAGGTATAAGAGTAATTGTGGCTTCATAGAAGGAATTCGGTAGCGCTCCATCTGTTTCAATTGTGTGGAATAGTTTGGATAATATCGGTATGAGGTCTTCTATGAAGGTCTGATAGAATTCTGCAGTAAACCCGTCTGGACCTGGGCTCTTTTTGGTTGGGAGACCTTTAATGACTGCTTCTATTTCCTTAGGAGTTATGGGGTTGTTTAACTGGTTTATCTGTTCCTGATTTAACTTCGTTACCTGGTATCTGTCTAGGAAATTGTCCATTTCCTGAAGATTTTCAAATTTTGTTGAATATAGGCTTTTATAGTAAGATCTGATGATTTTTGAATTTCCTCTGAATCTGTAGTTATGTCTCCCTTTTCATTTCTGATTTTGTTAATTTGGACACACTCTCTGGGTCCTCTCATTAGTCTGGCTAAGGGTTTATCTATCTTGTTGATTTTCTCAAAGAACCAACTTTTGGTTCTGTTGATTCTTTCTATGGTCCTTTTTGTTTCTACTTGGTTGATTTCAGCTCTGAGTTTGATTATTTCCTGCCTTCTACTCCTCCTGGGTGTATTTGCTTCTTTTTGTTCTAGAGCTTTTAGGTGTGCTGTCAAGCTGCTGACATATGCTCTTTCCTGTTTCTTTCTGCAGGCACTCAGCGCTATGAGTTTTCCTCTTAGCACAGCTTTCATTGTGTCCCATAAGTTTGGGTATGTTGTACCTTCATTTTCATTAAATTCTAAGAAGTCTTTAATTTCTTTCTTTATTTCTTCCTTGACCAGGTTATTGTTGAGTAGAGCATTGTTCAACTTCCACGTATATGTGTATATGTGGGCATTCTTCCCTTTTTGTTATTGAAGACCAGCTTTAGGCCGTGGTGGTCTGATAGCACGCATGGGATTATTTCTATCTTTCTGTACCTGTTGAGGACCGTTTTTTGACCAATTATATGGTTAATTTTGGAGAAAGTACCATGAGGAGCTGAGAAGAAGGTATATCCTTTTACTTTAGGATAGAATGTTCTATAAATATCTGTTTAGTCCATTTGGCTCATGACTTCTCTTAGTCTGTCTATGTCTTTGTTTAATTTCTGTTTCCATGATCTGTCCATTGATGAGAGTATGGTGTTGAAATCTCCTACTATTATTGTGGGAGGTGCAATTTGTGTTTTGAGCTTTAGTAAGGTTTCTTTTACCTATGTAGGTGCCCTTGTATTTGGGGCATAGATATTTAGGATTGAGAGTGCATCTTGGTGGATCTTTCCTTTGATGAATATGAAGTGTCCTTCCTTATCTTTTTTGATGAATTTTAGTTGAAAATTGATTTTATTTGATATTAGAATGGCTACTCCCGCTTGCTTCTTCAGACCATTTGCATGGAAAGTTGTTTTTTAGCCTTTCACTCTGAGGTAGTGTCTGTCTTTGTCTCTGATGTGTGTTTCCTGTAGGCAGCAGAATGTAGGGTCCTCGTTGCATATCCAGTTTGTTAATCTATGTCTTTTTATTGGGGAGTTGAGGCTATTGATGTTGAGAGACATTAAGGAATAGTGATTATTGCTTCCTGTTATATTCATATTTGGATATGAGGTTATGTTTGTGTGCTTTTCTTCTCTTTGTTTTGTTCCCAAGATGATTAGTTTCTTGCTTCTTCTAGGTTATAGCTTGCCTCATTATGTTGGGCTTTACCATTTATTATCCTTTGTAGTGCTGGATTTGTAGGAAGATATTGTGTAAATTTGGTTTTGTCATGGAATATCTTGGTTTCTCCATCTATGTTAATTGAGAGTTTTGCAGGATACAGTAACCTGGGCTGGCATTTGTATTCTCTTAGGGTCTGTATGACATCTGTCCAGGATCTTCTGGCTTTTATAGTTTCTGGCGAAAAGTCTGGTGTGATTCTGATAGGTCTGCCTTTATATGTTACTTGACCTTTTTCCCTTACTGCTTTTAATATTCTTTCTTTATTTTGTGCGTTTGGTGTTTTGACTATTGTGGGACGAGAGGTGTTTCTTTTCTGGTCCAATCTATTTGGAGTTCTGTAGGCTTCTTGTATGCCTATGGGTATCTCTTTTTTTAGGCAAGGGAAGTTTTCTTCTATGATTTTGTTGAAGATATTTACTGGTCCTTTGAGCTGGGAGTCTTCACTCTCTTCTATACCTATTATCCTTAGGTTTGATCTTCTCATTGAGTCCTGGATTTTCTGAATGTTTTGGACCAGTAGCTTTTTCTGCTTTACATTATCTTTGACAGTTGAGTCAATGATTTCTATGGAATCTTCTGCTCCTGAGATTCTCTCTTCCATCTCTTGTATTCTGTTGGTGAAGCTCATATCTACAGCTCCTTTTCTCTTCTTTTGGTTTTCTATATCCAGGGTTGTTTCCATGTGTTCTTTCTTGATTGCTTCTATTTCCATTTTTAATTCCTTCAACTGTTTGATTGTGTTTTCCTGGAATTCTTTCAGGGATTTTTGTGACTCCTGTCTATGGGCTTCTACTTGTTTATTTATGTTTTCCTGGAATTCTTTCAGGGATTTTTGTGACTCCTCTCTATGGGCTTCTACTTGTTTATTTATGTTTTCCTGGAATTCTTTCAGGCATTTTTGTGATTCCTCTCTGTAGGCTTCTACTTGTTTTCCAAGGGAGTTCTTCACGTCTTTCTTGAAGTCCTCCAGCATCATGATCAAATATGATTTTGAAACTAGATCTTGCTTTTCTGGTGTGTTTGGTTATTCCGTGTTTGCTTTGGTGGGAGAATTGGGCTCCGATGATGCCATGTAGTCTTGGTTTCTGTTGCTTGGGTTCCTGTGCTTGCCTCTCACCATCAGATTATCTCTAGTGTTACTTTGTTCTGCTATTTCTGACAGTGGCTAGACTGTCCTATAAGCCTGTGTGTCAGGAGTGCTGTAGACCTGTTTTCCTGTTTTCTTTCAGCCAGTTATAGGGACAGAGTGTTCTGCTTTCGGGCGTGTAGTTTTTCCTCTCTACAGGTCTTCAGCTGTTCCTGTGGGCCTGTGTCTTGAGTTCACCAGGCAGGTCACTTGCAGCAGAAAAGTTGGTCTTACCTGTGGTTCCGAGGCTCAAGTTTGCTCGTGGGGTGCTGCCTACGAGCTCTCTGTGGCGGCAGCAACCAGGAAGATCTGTGCCGCCCTTTCTGGGAGCTTCTGTGCACCAGGGTCCCAGATGGCGTTTGGTGTTTTCCTCTCGCATCAAAGATTGTGCAGAGTGCAGTCTCTTCTGGTTTCCCAGGTGTGTCTGCCTCTCTGAAGGTTTAGCTCTCCCTCCCACGGGATTTGGGTGCAGAGAACTGTTTATCTGGTCGGTCCCTTCAGGTTCTGGCGGTGTCTGAGACGCAGTGGATCTGCTGCTCCTGGCCCCTCCTCTACGGGGACCCAGAGGCCGTATACAGTTTCCTCTTGGGCCAGGGATGTGAGCAGGGGTGGGCAGTGTTGGTGGTCTCTTCCGCTCTGCAGCCTCAGGAGTGCCCACCTGACCAGGCGGTGAGGTCTCTCTCCCACGGGGTTTGGGAGAGAGGGTTATTGTGTCTTCAATCCTAAACACTTCTATATATTTTCTGAAGAAATTTGAAGAAAAGCTAAGTACTATCCAGAGAGATTTTAGCAAAATATGATATTTTAATATAGTACTTCAATGTAATAAACCGTTGTATTAATAAAACATTTAAAACTTATACCTTGTACAACATCATATATTTGATTTTATCTATGAAAATCATGTCATAAACAAAATAAATATTACTCCAAATCACTCTTGATTGTTTTCAGAAAAGGCAATTTGTCTCTGTGTGTGTGTGTGTGTGTGTGTGTGTGTGCATGTGTGTGTTTCTCTGACTTCATTCATTGATTTATTTTTTTTCTTGTTAACTTTTTTCATTAATTAACTTATTTATTCACTTTAGATTCTGGTTGCAGCCCCCTTCTTTCTTTCCTTCTAGTTCCATCCTTACAAATTCCTATCCCCCAATACTCCTGCCCTCCTCCTTAGAGAATGGGAAATCCCCCTTGGGTACCATCTTGCCCTGGTCTATCCAGTCACAGCAGGACCGAGTGATCCTCTTCCACTGAAGCCCAAACAGGAAGTGTAGTTAGAAGAATGGGACCCAATGGTAAGGAACCGAGTCAGAGGCAGCCCAGCTTTCATTGTTAGAGGACCTATATGAAGACCACTCTGAACGTCTACTACAAATGTGTAGAGGACCTAGGTTCAGCCACTGCATGCTCTTTGGTTGGTGGTTCTGTCTCTGTGAGCCCCCATGGGCCCAGGTTAGTTGACTGTGTAGATCTTGTGGTGTCCTTGACCCCTCTGGTTCACTCAGTTCCATCCTCCACTGTATCACAAGACTCTAAGCTTCATCTGGTGGTTAGCTGTGGGTCTTGCAATCTGTTTCCATCTCTGAGTGTAGCTGAGTGAAGCCACACAAGAGGCAGTTATGCTAGGCTCCCAGGCTCTGTGGGACACCAAGTCACTGCAGAACTAGGCGCATCCTCTCCCATTAGGCCAGACGAGGAATCCCAGCTAGGGGAATAGGATCCACAGGCAGGCAACAGAGTCAGGGTCAGCTCCAGTTATTGGGGTTTCTGTATGAAGACCAAGTTGCACATCTGCTACATATGTTCAGGGGATCTAGGTCCAGCCCATGCTTGCTCTTTGGTTGGTGATTCAGTCTCTGAGAACCCTCAAGAGTCCAGGTTAGTTGATTCTGTTGGTCTTTTTGTACGGTTCCTGTTCCTTCAATCCTTCCCCAAAATCTCCACAAGACTTCATAAACTTGATCTAATGTTTGGCTGTGGGTCTCTGAATCTGTTTCAGTCAGTTGTTGGGTGGAATTTCTCAGAGGACAGCTATGCCAGGTTCCTGTCTGCAAGCATACAGACTATAATTAATAGTGTATACAGAATACAATTAGTAGTGTCATGGAATGTTTCTTGTCTATGTGATGGGTCTTAAGTTGGTCCAGTCATTATTTTTATACTTGTTAAGAAACAAATAATGATTTTCTCTTTTTTTCTATATGACATAGTTAACTGCCTTTCTTATTTTCCTTGGAGCTTTTATGAAAATAAATTTATGAAGACAAATGCTTTAAGAACAATGACGAAAACAATAGACAAACTAATGCAGAAGGGGAAACTCTCAGTCTCCACCCTGAGATAAATAACTCCGGGCAGTTAGTGACAGCGAGAGAGGGAAAGTTAATTTATCCAAGGAATGAACTGTTTAACTGATTCTCAAATATGAAGTACTCATCTCTGAAGTTATATATACACAAGAAAAATCGACTGAAGAGATTTTATTTATATATTACTAAATAAATATACATATGGGAAGGAAATAATGTCTTAGATTGTTTAAAAACATCAGAGGGAAGTGATGGTGCCAACCTAGTTGACAAAGGATACTTCTTAATTGTTTAATATTCATTAACAAGAGGAAAGACAGTGACATCATTTTAGAAACAAATGTATTAGCCAGTAATCCACCTCTAAAAGTGACAACTGAGGTTCTTTTATTCCTTGCCTCTTCCTGAATGCTACATTTACTAGTCTTGAGTTAGTGTTTGCATTTGTTCCAATGGATGTTCTTATAAAAAAAAAACCTGGCACTTCAAATGCATTCACTCTTTCTTTTTTTGAGTTTTTAATTGGTTATTTTATTTCTTTACATTTCAACTGTCCCCCTTCTCAGTTTCCCCTCCACAACCCTTCTATCTCCTCCCCTTCCCCTCTGCCTCTATGAGGTTGTTCCCCAACCCCTACCCACCCACTCCCTTCTCCTCACCCTGGAATTTCCTTATAGTGGGACATTAAGCCTCCATAGGACAAAGGGGCTCCCTTTCCATTGGTACCAGATAAGGCAATCCTCTGCTATATATCTAGCTGGAGCTATGGGTCCCTCCATGTATATGTACTTTTGGTTGGTGGTTTAGTCCCTCGGAACTTTGGGGGATCTGGTTAGTTGATATTGTTGTTCTTCCTATGGGGTTCTCAACATTTTACTTTTTAAGACCAGCAAGTATTTTTGACTTTACCTTTGAAGGACAGACATCTTACTACATTTTTTAAGGAGAGTATTATTTCGCTTCTGTAAGAAAAAAAAATCAAATAAGTCAAATATCATAGGATTCTCCAGAGAAAGATAAGGGAAAGAGCAGTTAGGTAGCTATTTTCTACATAATGATTCCTTCCTGCGGGGAGAAGGAGAATGTATGAGACCAGGGAAATTTACTTCTTGCATATTTTTGCATTTTTCTTGATTATCTCACTTGAGGGTTTTTCCTTCTATTTTATTCTAAGTAGCTTTATACCAAAGAGTCAGATTACCTTTCATTATGAACCATTTCCTCTAGCCCACAGCACAAAAGAACACTTTATTATAGTGTTTCTACTGAAGACCATTACAATGTTTATTTCCTTAGGTTTTTGTGTTTTGTTTCTATTAATGAAAGTGACCAGAAAGAATCAGAGCCTTTATACAGAACCTTCTGGAAAGCTGATTAGAACTTTGATGATTGGAGAGTTTAGGATGTTTCAATTTTAGAGCCAAATTACTTATAGCCATCTTTAGCGCTCCCTATTCTCTGTAACCTGACCTAACACCTTTATGACCATTGAGTATATATTTAGAATGTACGAACAATGCATCAGTTTTCCAACCAACCAACCAACCAACCAACCAACCAACCAACCAACCAACCAATTAAAAAGTCAAGAATATTGCCAGGTAATGTTTCCAACAGAATTTCCATGCTTTGCTTCAACTTGACTACTTAGTGTTTCCACCAATGTATATGAAAAGTGTCTTGATTTATGACTTTCTTTGTTCTTTTACTATAAACCTTCATTGAGCTGTTACCACGTGGAATTTGAAGTGTCTTGCGTATGTGTTCCTGGACTGTGGACAATCATATTTTGCCCCAGAGTGAACTATCTCCTATCTTCTTTGAATTAAGAGTTGTGTTTATGCAAACTTTGTTGCTACAATATTTTATCCACACACACAAGGGATGCAACCTTATTCAGATGCAAAGTGTAAGAACAACAAACAATTTTGATAATATATAATACAAATGGACTTTCTTTAACAATATTATCAACAGGTGCCTATCCATGGAAAACTTAATGTGTTTTACCCAAATAATTTTTTGGAGTGTAATCAGTATCCTCTTGGAAATTAACTCTCAGTTCTTCTCAACTCTGATCACTGAAGTGTACTCTCTGGACTGATTTTTTTTTCAGCCTCTGAGTAGTTTAATTCATGGTAGATTGTATTCCTCTGTATGCAATGTTTTTAGGCAACGTAGAGCTTTGTTTCCATTTTCACTTTATATTCAAGATTAAGGAGAAAAACTCAATGTTATATTGTACTTAAATTTATCATAATAGTTCGTGCTATTTGGTATGATCTGAAGTGACTAATATTTTTATTAAACAGCTCCCATGTGGCTTACATAGCACAGCTTTGTAGTTTGTTTTCCAATATATTAGAAATGGTGAAGCCACTTTAAAACTAGTATGAATGTCATAGATTCAGCAGATGACATTTTCTTATTTAGGCAGCCAGTACTGAGCTGGCCTACCACTGTAAATGAGACCAGAGCTCAATTCAGTGCACATCTGAAACAAGTTACAAGTCTCATATACTACAACCATCTCACCCAGAACCTATGGAGTTAGGTGGGAGAGGCTTATGTAGGTCTCTCCAGCATTTCAAAAAATGGTCCCCAGTGCAGCAGGATCAATAGTAGGGTATAATGATAGACATAGCTGAAACCTAACTTTCTGGTCCCATCAAACTTACCTATTACAGCAGAGACTTTAGAAGCTGGTCCTCTCACCCCAAGTTATGCTGGAATCTGTATTCCAAATGACTTAAACATCCTATATGGTACAAACCATTCCTCTACTCAACAACTAAGTCCATTTTCATTATGAAATGACCTTACTCAATGTGAGCATGCTCAGGCCTTTCTTCCAGTCATCAGTGATCAATCCTTACTGATCTAAATCAGTCTTTACCTTTAAAGGTACATTTCACCTTTATAGACTCTAAATAAGCCTTTACTATTACTATTTACCAATTTACAATTAATTACTAATTAATTACATTATTTACTAATCTAAACAAGTATTTACCTTTTCCTATTTATCTTGGACAGTTATTGGTCTGGAAGAGAACTATTTTACTCCCTCCCCCAACACACACACACACACACACACACACACACACCATTTATTCCTCTCTTTCTTCATTATCTAGATATGTGCTACCTGGATTGGAAGCTGGGAAATTTCCACAGGGAAGGCAAGGGATACACACAAAAAAACCCCTCATCTCATTGGGTAAATACCTTAGAGCCACTGTGTAAGTCATATCATCCTATGCTTTATGCCACAGCTAGCCAGGTGTGAAAGCTTACCATTTCAACAGATGCACCACCGGTTCTGGTGGTTTAGAAAGGGATTGTCTGCTTAGATATCATCAACTCATGAATAGTTATGAGGAATGCAACTATCAAGATGTGAAGATTAATCTTAATACCTACTTTCCAGTTCTTTGCAATTATGCCTCAGCTGCAACAAGTTGGGGAAGGGGAACTGAGGCAAGACAGACAGCAAATTTGTGATGGTGTTAAGAGAACAGACAAGCAAGACAATCTGGTGAGTAGCTATAATATACAGCTCTCCACTGGGTGAATGGCTTATCAGAAGCCCCTGAGCAAGGGAACATGTGAACTGACATACAGAGGGTTAGGGTACTGGTAAGCAATGCAGTGGAATTGGGACTTTTAAAGAGACGAGGCAGTAACAGAAGATTTTTTTAAAACAGGAAGAAACACATTTGATATGGGAAAATAAAGCAAAACATTACCCTAGTGTTGAAGGGTGGGAAAAGATAAATTTTTTAGTGTTTTAATTTATACTAATTAAATAAATTTTTAGGAGTCATCTAATGCCATCTGTTCAGTGCTTGGGTAGGGATACTCATGAGAACCTGCACAGAGCCATATGCACAAAGAGTAGCACCTCAACATGGCAAATATGCACAGCTAGACAAACAGAAGAAACCCACAGAGGAGTCTGGATCAGACACACACAGCTCTGTTTTTCTTCTTTCCTGGGTGTGGTCTCATAGATCATATTCTCTCTTAGAGAGGAATATGCAGTACTTTCTATAAGATGTCTTCCCTAAAGAAAGTTCTCAGAGGCCAGCCACATAGACATTCTCCACTTAGCAAGCAGCAAAATCCCATGCTCCCTGAAACTGTCCATCATAAATCATTGCATGGAGCATTCTTTATGCACAGCTTATATTCTTGCCAGTTATAGAAATCTTCAGAGGCCAAGCCAAGAGCTAGCCAAGAGTCCAACTTTACAATCAGAACTTGAAAGGACCGTGTTGAAGAATGGAGTTGATAGACTTATGGAAGCCAATAACACGAGCACATGGCAATTGCATGTATATTATAAACACATTTAGAGATGTTTAATGTGAAATCACAGTATCAATTCACCTGAAGACTGAAAGGTGACTGAGTAAGAATGCTTCGGCTTTAAGATGGAAATTTTCGCTCCCATTGTGTATCTTTTATCAGCTTAATTTGTAGGAATAACAGATACATCTACGAATCAGAACAGATGTTGATGGGTGGTTGTAAAACTAGATTGTTTGCCATCAGGGATATTTTATCTGATCAGTTCTTACCTTTTGGTTAAGATTATATGTAAGTCTATACATGACATATAGGTATAAAATTAGTATGTGCCTTCCATAAATTCCTAGCAAGACACAGAGCCTTGAGATTAAAAGTTCATCAAGATGAAAATACGCTTCTTCATATTCAGTGGGAGGGGAGGCGTTTATTTCCAGGTACCAGAAATGGGAATTATGCACAAATGACGAGCCATCATCTTTTTGGTTGACTTTAAAAGTGTATACTTATAATGGTACAGTATGAACAAAACATTTAATTTATTTTGTGTACTGGGTTGCAGAAATAGTCTCAGGACCTCAATTAAAATATGCATCCCAAAAGAACACACATGGTATGCACTCACTGCTAAGTGGATATTAACCCAAAAGCTCGGATTACACAAGATACAATTCGCAGACCACATGAAGTTCAAAGGAAGACCAAAGCATGGATGCTTCAGTCCTTCCTAGAAGGGGGAGTGAAATACTCACGGGAGAAAATATGAAAACAAAGTGTGGAGTAGAGACTGAAGGAATGGCCATCCAGAGACTACCCTACCTGGGGATCCATCCTACATACAGACATCAAACCCAGACAATATTGTGGTTGCCAAGATGTGCTTGCTGACAGGAACCTGATATAACTGTCTCCTGAGAGGCTCTGCCAGAGCCTGAAAAATACAGAGGTGGATGCTCACAGCCAACCATTAGACTGAGCGCCGGTTCCCCAATGGAGGAATTAGGGAAAGGAATGAAGGAGCTGAAGGGGTTTGCAACCCATAGGAAGGACAATATCAACCAACCAGAACCCCCAGAGCTCCCAAGGACTAAACCACCAACCAAAGAGTGCACATGGAGGGACTCATAGCTCCAGTCTCAGATGTAGCCTTGTAGGACATCAATGGGAGGAAAGGCCCTTGGTCCTGTAAAGGCTTGATACCCCAGTGTAGGGAAATGCTAGGGCAGGAAGGCAGGAGCGGATGGGTAGGTGTGGGTGGGAGCACCCTCATAGAGGCAAGGGGGAGGGATGATGGGATAGGGGGCTTCCAGAGAGGAAACCAGGAAATGGTGTAACATTTGAAATGTAAATAAATAAAATATCCAATAAAAATATACATCTCAAGCACTGGTTGTGTTAAGTTAGTTCAGTTAAGGTAATGTATGCACTATGGTTCATTTTACAGTTTCTCATAATGTAACAGAAAGGCACAGTTTTGCCACCCTGTCACTTTTATATACAACCTACTCAGTACTTTTTATGGGAGGGGAAAAACTTTGCCTAAGCTGCCCTTCTGCAAAGTAGTTCAGAAAAAAAACTGGATTGTCACATAAAGTAAAAATGACCGTGATGAATGGCTTCCTCTTCTGCCTTTCGGGAAGGCTGCACACGGGTAGGGAAAGCTGATTAAATAGAGGAGCTCCAGTTGCCAAGCACTACTTTTACACGTTAGTCTCCCAAATTCTCACCTGTAGTCTAAAGCGTGATTGCTCATTTCTGTTGCTCTCCATCTTGGTCAGAAAAGGCACTTACTGCAGTGGGCGGTGACTGATGTACACAACTGTTTAGAGTATTAAGAGTAAACCACCGGGACTGCCCAACCATACATAGGACACCTATATCGTGTCCCTGAAGACTCAGGAAACAACAAGGAATAGGAGGCAGAAAGAAGTAAATGCGGGAACACGGGGGAGAGCGGTGTGTGGTGCAACACTCTGGACTGGCATGGCCGCTGCACTCCTGAACTCACTGCAGATATTATTACCTACACAAGACCAAGCCAGTTAAACCCTTCGGCATCCATGAGGTATAAGGAGTTACTACAGTCCTACTTCCAACGAAGAAGCTATTTGTTGGCAGTTGGTGGATGCGGGATGAGAGTCAGTTTTCTATGGTAGGTGTGTAGCCATTTTCCTGCTTCAGGGGATGCCACCATATACATGTGCTCATTTGACTCAGTGGACTGAACAAGGAAGAACCAACTACTACGTCCTGCTTTGCCACTGAGGAAAACTGGACCTCTGATAGATGAAGTAGAGAACTCAGGAACCATGGCTTCCTATGGGAAAACCAGCAGTAGCAGGTCATAGTGTATTCTGCGCCACAGTTTAGGCTTTTGTTCACACTGGCGATTGAATATAGATGTACTTTTATTTAATAAAAAATAAATGTGAGTGGCTGGAGAGATGTTCGGTGGTTAGGGGTGGGTACTGCTCTCGCAGAGGATCCAAGTTTGGTTCTCAGCATTGATACTGGGTGGTTCACAACTGCCTGTAACTCTAGCTCCAGGGCATCTGATGATCTCTCCTAACACTCGTTGTCACCTGCTCCTGTGAACATATTTTCAGGACATGTCTACTTAAAAGAAAAGTAACATCTAATAAGTACAAATAAAAGATGAAAAATAAAAAAATGCTCTTCAGACTTTCATAGGAAATAGGAAGTTGTCTCAGTCCAAGCATTACATGCAGATTAAGACATCTTTGTAATAGCAAAGCAAGCATAATTTTATGTTCTGCCTCACTTTTCTCTCCTTTATTGCTCAGTTATTCACTTGATATTCATTGTCAAGATTTCTCATAGTCCTAGCCCTGTTTTATAACCATTTCACAATTATCTGGAGTGTACTCAAAAATATTGTAGGAAAAATCTTGCTTCCTTTTCAGTTCATTCAAAACTAAGTTCTGAAAAATGGGTCTCCCTCCCTTTTGTCATCTCTGGTTGTCCATTGATTTAATTTTCCTAGAACTCAAAATACTCAATGTCTCCTGTGGTAATCAAATGAGTCCATTAACATATATCCAATATGGATGCCAATGAATTAAGATGATAAAGAGGGTATGAAGAACTGAATCCAACTGTAAAAGATGTCAGTCCTTTGATAAGCAATGAATTACCTGTGTCCTAACTAAAGAATATCATCAAATGGGTTGGAAATAATAAATCTAAAAGTCTGATATGTGTGGTTCGTCTATACTTTGATTTCTATTGCCTTGAACTGTCCTGAATCAAGGAAGTGGCCCTCAGATAGCCTGAATGTTTTTCTAAATGATGTTTGTTTACATAGACCTGATACTTTGGGAGGACCTTGATATATACAAAATTCATCCTGAAAATTATTTGACCTCAAGTGTTGTTCCTGTTTTGTTTGAGGAGAGACTCCTAATATGGAATGAAATGAAACACTAGGTAAGGGTAGTGAGGCAAAACTGACATTATTTAGACAGTGTCCAGCCCAGTGACAAGCCCAGTAGGAGCGCATGGGACCGGTCCATAAGCAACAGTCAGCTATATGCTTCTATGGGATTTAGTCTAATTTTCTCCACAGAGGGACAAATGGTTTCAAATTTGGATAGAGATCCCAAAATCTTAGCAAGATTTTCCACTTGCTAGTTATTTTGAGGGAACTCAAGATTAACATGTGTTGTAATGGCTTCAGTTAACAATGCAATATCCAAAAAACAAAAACAAAACAAAACAAAAAAACAGTCTTGGAAGAATTTTCCTTTTAAAATTGATTTTGGCACACAAAGGGATTCACACAAGCCCTTACAATACAGGTTGTCAGTTTCACTGAACATTTTAAATGGTATATTTTATATTCCTGGTTAACAGAAAATTTGTGGCTAAAGACTGCCTTTATGTCAAGACTGATTTCCTAAACGGAAACATGCTGTGACTCCCATGGGCTCGGTTCTGTCTTTATCTGTTTTATCTGAAACATTTGAAACCTCTTTACACTTCAAAGCACCTTTTAAGAATGTCATTGACTTTGAAAATTGTTTGCAGGGCCATGTGTCAAAATCTAATAGGACCATATGCATACCTTAAGGAAAGACTTTTCTTTATCATTTCCTTTTATACCTTACTACTTAAGAAGTTACAAAAATATTAAAGGCAAATATCACATTAATATGATTGTTTTTCTTAACATGTTATTTACAGTGTGAATTTTTTTGGGTTAGAGTGCTAATAGCAATGCATACTTGTGTTATTTTTGTTTGTTAATGTTTATTTTTTTTATTTTTTTTTTTTTACATTTTTTTTTATTAACTTGAGTATTTCTTATATACATTTCAAGTGTTATTCCCTTTCCCGGTTTCCGGGCAAAATCCCCCTCCCCCCTCCCCTTCCTTATGGGTGTTCCCCTCCCAACCCTCCCCCCATTGCCGCCCTCCCCCCATAGTCTAGTTCACTGGGGGTTCAGTCTTAGCAGGACCCAGGGCTTCCCCTTCCACTGGTGCTCTTACTAGGATATTCATTGCTACCTATGGGGTCAGAGTCCAGGGTCAGTCCATATATAGTCTTTAGGTAGTGGCTTAGTCCCTGGAAGCTCTGGTTGCTTGACATTGTTGTACTTTTGGGGTCTCGAGCCCCTTCAAGCTCTTCCAGTTCTTTCTCTGATTCCTTCAACGGGGGACCTATTCTCAGCTCAGTGGTTTGCTGCTGGCATTCGCCTCTGTATTTGCTGTATTCTGGCTGTGTCTCTCAGGAGCGATCTACATCCGGCTCCTGTCGGTCTGCACTTCTTTGCTTCATCCATCTTGTCCAATAGGGTGGCTGTATATGTATGGGCCACCTGTGGGGCAGGCTCTGAATGGGTGTTCCTTCAGTCTCTGTTTTAATCTTTGCCTCTCCCTTCCCAGCCAAGGGTATTCTTTTTCCTCATTTAAAGAAGGAGTGAAGCATTCACATTTTGATCATCCGTCTTGAGTTTCCTTTGTTCTAGGGATCTAGGGTAATTCAAGCATTTGGGCTAATAGCCACTTATCAATGAGTGCATACCATGTATGTCTTTCTGTGATTGGGTTAGCTCACTCAGGATGATATTTTCCAGTTCCAACCATTTGCCTACGAATATCATAGACTCGTTGTTTTTGATAGCTGAGTAATATTCCATTGTGTAGATGTACCACATTTTCTGTATCCATTCCTCTGTTGAAGGGCATCTCGGTTCTTTCCATTTTCTGGCTATTATAAATAAGGCTGCGATGAACATAGTGGAGCACGTGTCTCTTTTATATGTTGAGGCATCTTTTGGGTATATGCCCAAGAGAGGTATAGCTGGATCCTCAGGCAGTTCAATGTCCAATTTTCTGAGGAACCTCCAGACTGATTTCCAGAATGGTTGTACCAGTCTGCAATCCCACCAACAATGGAGGAGTGTTCCTCTTTCTCCACATCCTCGCCAGCATCTGCTGTCACCTGAGTTTTTGATCTTAGCCATTCTCACTGGTGTGAGGTGAAATCTCAGGGTTGTTTTGATTTGCATTTCCCTTATGACTAAAGATGTTGAACATTTCTTTAGGTGTTTCTCAGCCATTCGGCATTCCTCAGCTGTGAATTCTTTGTTTAGCTCTGAACCCCATTTTTTAATAGGGTTATTTGTTTCCCTGCGGTCTAACTTCTTGAGTTCTTTGTATATTTTGGATATAAGGCCTCTATCTGTTGTAGAATTGGTAAAGATCTTTTCCCAATCTGTTGGTTGCCGTTTTGTCCTAACCACAGTGTCCTTTGCCTTACAGAAGCTTTGCAGTTTTATGAGATCCCATTTGTCGATTCTTGATCTTAGAGCATAAGCCATTGGTGTTTTGTTCAGGAAATTTTTTCCAGTGCCCATGTGTTCCAGATGCTTCCCTAGTTTTTCTTCTATTAGTTTGAGTGTGTCTGGTTTGATGTGGAGGTCCTTGATCCACTTGGACTTAAGCTTTGTACAGGGTGATAAGCATGGATCGATCTGCATTCTTCTACATGTTGCCCTCCAGTTGAACCAGCACCATTTGCTGAAAATGCTATCTTTTTTCCATTGGATGGTTTTGGCTCCTTTGTCAAAAATCAAGTGACCATAGGTGTGTGGGTTCATTTCTGGGTCTTCAATTCTATTCCATTGGTCTATCTGTCTGTCTCTGTACCAATACCATGCAGTTTTTATCACTATTGCTCTGTAATACTGCTTGAGTTCAGGGATAGTGATTCCCCCTGAAGTCCTTTTATTGTTGAGGATAGCTTTAGCTATCCTGGGTTTTTTGTTATTCCAGATGAATTTGCAAATTGTTCTGTCTAACTCTTTGAAGAATTGGATTGGTATTTTGATGGGGATTGCATTGAATCTGTAGATTGCTTTTGGTAAAATGGCCATTTTTACTATATTAATCCTGCCAATCCATGAGCATGGGAGATCTTTCCATCTTCTGAGGTCTTCTTCAATTTCTTTCCTCAGTGTCTTGAAGTTCTTATTGTACAGATCTTTTACTTGCTTGGTTAAAGTCACACCGAGGTACTTTATATTATTTGGGTCTATTATGAAGGGTGTCGTTTCCCTAATTTCTTTCTCGGCTTGTTTCTCTTTTGTATAGAGGAAGGCAACTGATTTATTTGAGTTAATTTTATACCCAGCCACTTTGCTGAAGTTGTTTATCAGCTTTAGTAGTTCTCTGGTGGAACTTTTGGGATCACTTAAATATACTATCATGTCATCTGCAAATAGTGATATTTTGACTTCTTCTTTTCCGATCTGTATCCCCTTGATCTCCTTTTGTTTTCTGATTGCTCTGGCTAGAACTTCAAGAACTATATTGAATAAGTAGGGAGAGAGTGGGCAGCCTTGTCTAGTCCCTGATTTTAGTGGGATTGCTTCGAGTTTCTCTCCATTTAGTTTAATGTTAGCAACTGGTTTGCTGTATATGGCTTTTACTATGTTTAGGTATGGGCCTTGAATTCCTATTCTTTCCAGGACTTTTATCATGAAGGGGTGTTGAATTTTGTCAAATGCTTTCTCAGCATCTAATGAAATGATCATGTGGTTTTGTTCTTTCAGTTTGTTTATATGATGGATCATGTTGATGGTTTTCCGTATATTAAACCATCCCTGCATGCCTGGGATGAAGCCTACTTGATCATGGTGGATGATTGTTTTGATGTGCTCTTGAATTCGGTTTGCCAGAATTGTATTGAGTATTTTTGCGTCGATATTCATAAGGGAAATTGGTCTGAAGTTCTCTTTCTTTGTTGTGTCTTTGTGTGGTTTAGGTATAAGAGTAATTGTGGCTTCGTAGAAGGAATTCGGTAGTGCTCCATCTGTTTCAATTTTGTGGAATAGTTTGGATAATATTGGTATGAGGTCTTCTATGAAGGTTTGATAGAATTCTGCACTAAACCCGTCTGGACCTGGGCTCTTTTTGGTTGGAAGACCTTTAATGACTGCTTCTATTTCCTTAGGAGTTATGGGGTTGTTTAACTGGTTTATCTGTTCCTGATTTAACTTCGATACCTGGTATCTGTCTAGGAAATTGTCCATTTCCTGAAGATTTTCAAATTTTGTTGAATATAGGTTTTTATAGTAAGATCTGATGATTTTTTGAATTTCCTCTGAATCTGTAGTTATGTCTCCCTTTTCATTTCTAATTTTGTTAATTCGGACGCACTCTCTGTGTCCTCTCGTTAGTCTGGCTAAGGGTTTATCTATCTTGTTGATTTTCTCAAAGAACCAACTTTTGGTTCTGTTGATTCTTTCTATGGTCCTTTTTGTTTCTACTTGGTTGATTTCAGCTCTGAGTTTGATTATTTCCTGCCTTCTACTCCTCCTGGGTGTATTTGCTTCTTTTTGTTCTAGAGCTTTTAGGTGTGCTGTCAAGCTGCTGACATATGCTCTTTCCTGTTTCTTTCTGCAGGCACTCAGCGCTATGAGTTTTCCTCTTAGCACAGCTTTCATTGTGTCCCATAAGTTTGGGTATGTTGTATCTTCATTTTCATTAAATTCTGAAAAGTTTTTAATTTCTTTCTTTATTTCTTCCTTGACCAGGTTATCATTGAGTAGAGCATTGTTCAATTTCCACGTATATGTGGGCATTCTTCCCTTATTGTTATTGAAGACCAGTTTTAGGCCGTGGTGGTCCGATAGCATGCATGGGATTATCTCTATCTTTCTGTACCTGTTGAGGCCCGTTTTTTGACCAATTATATGGTCAATTTTGGAGAAAGTACCATGAGGAGCTGAGAAGAAGGTATATCCTTTGCTTTAGGATAGAATGTTCTATAAATGTCCGTTAAGTCCATTTGGCTCATGACTTCTCTTAGTCTGTCGACATCACTGTTTAATTTCTGTTTCCATGATCTGTCCATTGATGAGAGTGGGGTGTTGAAATCTCCCACTATTATTGTGTGAGGTGCAATGTGTGTTTTGAGCTTTAGTAAGGTTTCTTTTACGTATGTAGGTGCCCTTGTATTTGGGGCATAGATATTTAGGATTGAGAGTTCATCTTGGTGGATTTTTCCTTTGATGAATATGAAGTGTCCTTCCTTATCTTTTTTGATGACTTTTAGTTGGAAATTGATTTTATTTGATATTAGAATGGCTACTCCAGCTTGCTTCTTCTGACCATTTGCTTGGAAAGTTGTTTTCCAGCCTTTCACTCTGAGGTAGTGTCTGTCTTTGTGTCTGAGGTGTGTTTCCTGTAGGCAGCAGAATGCAGGGTCCTCATTGCGTATCCAGTTTGTTAATCTATGTCTTTTTATTGGGGAGTTGAGGCCATTGATATTGAGAGATATTAAGGAATAGTGATTATTGCTTCCCTTTATATTCATATTTGGATGTGAGGTTGTGTTTGTGTGCCTTCATTCTCTTTGTTTTGTTGCCAAGACGATTAGTTTCTTGCTTCTTCTAGGGTATAGCTTGCCTCCTTATGTTGGGCTTTACCATTTATTATCCTTTGTAGTGCTGGATTTGTAGAAAGATATTGTGTAAATTTGGTTTTGTCATGGAATATCTTGGTTTCTCCATCAATGTTAATTGAGAGTTTTGCTGGATACAGTAACCTGGGCTGGCATTTGTGTTCTCTTAGGGTCTGTATGACATCAGTCCAGGATCTTCTGGCCTTCATAGTTTCTGGCGAGAAGTCTGGTGTGATTCTGATAGGTCTCCCTTTATATGTTACTTGACCTTTTTCCCTTACTGCTTTTAATATTCTTTCTTTATTTTGTGCGTTTGGTGTTTTGACAATTATGTGACGGGAGGTGTTTCTTTTCTGGTCCAATCTATTTGGAGTTCTGTAGGCTTCTTGTATGTCTATGGGTATCTCTTTTTTTAGGTTAGGGAAGTTTTCTTCTATGATTTTGTTGAAGATATTTACTGGTCCTTTGAGCTGGGAGTCTTCACTCTCTTCTATACCTATTATCCTTAGGTTTGATCTTCTCATTGAGTCCTGGATTTCCTGTATGTTTTGGACCAGTAGCTTCTTCCGCTTTACATTATCTTTGACAGTTGAGTCAATGATTTCTATGGAATCTTCTGCTCCTGAGATTCTCTCTTCCATCTCTTGAATTCTGTTGGTGAGGCTTGTATCTACAGCTCCTTGTCTCTTCTTTTGGTTTTCTATATCCAGGGTTGTTTCCATGTGTTCTTTCTTGATTGCTTCTATTTCCATTTTTAATTCCTTCAACTGTTTGATTGTGTTTTCCTGGAATTCTTTCAGGGATTTTTGCGATTCCTCTCTGTAGGCTTTTACTTGTTTATTAATTTTTTCCTGTGCTTCCCTAAGTGTGTTCATGTCTTTCTTGAAGTCCTCCAGCATCATGGTCAAATATGATTTTGTAACTAGATCTTGCTTTTCTGGTGTGTTTGGATATTCCATGTTTGTTTTGGTGGGAGAATTGGGCTCCGATGATGGCATGTAGTCTTGGTTTCTGTTGCTTGGGTTCCTGCGCTTGCCTCTCGCCATCAGATTATCTCTAGTGTTACTTTGTTCTGCTATTTCTGACAGTGGCTAGACTGTCCTATAAGCCTGTGTGACAGGAGTGCTGTAGACCTGTTTTCCTCTTTCAGTCAGTTATGGGGACAGAGTGTTCTGCTTTCTGGCGTGTAGTTTTTCCTCTCTACAGGTCTTCAGCTGTTCCTGTGGGCCTGTGTCTTGAGTTCACCAGGCAGCTTTCTTGCAGCAGAAAATTTGATCTTACCTGTGGTCCCGAGGCTCAGGTTCGCTCGTGGGGTGCTCCCCACGGGCTCTCTGCAGCGGCAGCAACCAGGAAGACCTGTGCCGCCCCTTCCGGGAGCTTCAGTGCACCAGGGTTCCAGATGGTCTTTGGCTTTTTCCTCTGGCGTCCGAGATGTGTGTGCAGGGAGCAGTCACTTCTGGTTTCCCAGGCTTGTCTGCCTCTCTGAAGGTTTAGCTCTCCCTCCCATGGGATTTGGGTGCAGAGAACTGTTTATCCGGTCTGTTTCCTTCAGGGTCCGGCGGTGTCTCTGGCAGGGGTCCTGCCGCTCCTGGGCCCTCCCCCACGGGAGCCCAGAGGCCTTATACAGTTTCCTCTTGGGCCAGGGATGTGGGCAGGGGTGAGCAGTGTTGGTGGTCTCTTCCGCTCTGCAGCCTCAGGAGTGCCCACCTGACCAGGCGGTTGGGTCTCTCTCTCACAGGGTCTGGGAGCAGAGAGCTGCTGCGGGCCGGGATCCGCGGGTGTGGGACTTCCGGTAAACACAGAACGTGCCTGGTCCTAGAGAAATTCTGCTTTCCTGTGTCCCAAGCTCACCAGGCAGCTTTCTTGCAGCAGAAAATTTGGTCTTACCTGTGGTCCCGAGGCTCAGGTTCGCTCGTGGGGTGCTCCCCACGGGCTCTCTGCAGCGGCAGCCACCAGGAAGACCTGTGCCGCCCCTTGTTAATGTTTATTATATGTTTTTTGTTTATTTTACTGAGACAGAGTTGAATCTTTCTCTGGCTGTGCTTGAACTGATGACCTGTGTATTCTCTAACGCTTGCCTGAATTTCTATCAATCCTCTTACTTCTGCCTTCCAAGTTCCAGGACCACAGGCAAATGCTATCACCCCCACAAATTCCCTTTATTATTTTCTTGTGTGTGTGCATGGTGTGTGTGTGTGTGTGTGTGTGTGTGTGTGTGTGTGTACATGCCTGGCCGCATTTGACTACAGAGGAAGTTGACGTATAGCATCTTCCCCCATTGCTCTCTTGAGGCACGGTCTCTCTGTCAGATCCATAGCTCTCTGATATCGCTAGTCTCAGTAGCCAGCTTGCTCCAGGAATCCCCTGTCATCGTGTTCTAAGGCTAGAATTACAGAGTGATCACAACCCTTTCTCTTGTTAACTTGGGTTCTGGTGATCTGAACTCTAAAACTCTTGTTTATTAGATAAACACTTTAACTATCAACTCATTCCCAAGCCTCCTTTTATTTATTCATTTACAGGGTTGAGGATCAAATCCACAACCCCATGCATGCCAGTAGCATGCCAGTGAATTATGTCTTTAGTCCAACCTATTTTATCATTTATTCTTATTAAAACTGTTTGGTCATTCCAAATTCAAACGAATGTATGGAGCAAGACAAACTTACCAGGACAAAGCAATCTATAAATTCCCAAAGTAGTATTTCTTCCCTCAGCTTTTAAATGGCTTATTAAACACAAATAATATAGTAGTAAAATTTGAATTTTAAAAGTATACAGTTAGTACAGTTTGATATCTATGAACACTCATGTAACTGTTTTGTTTTATCCATAAAGTCAATGAACCTAGAGACATTGTGTGTGCCCAAACCAAGCTATTAGGTAACCCTCTCTGACCTCATGACCTCAGTCCTCCACGGTCACCATATCTAGAAAATCACCTTAAAACAAAACAAGCTATTGAAGAATAATTTGTTTCTTCCAGAATTTTATACAACTAAACGTTAGCTTTCTATCACTGTTACACAATACTAAAGAAAATTAGGATAAGGGAAGAATTCACATCTTGGCTCAAGACTTTGAAGTCTTCCATTTGCGAATGGCTTGATCCATTCCTATCAGGCTTTTGGCACGGCTGAACATCATGGCAGAGAAAACATGATGAAGTAAAGAGAGAAGTGTTAGAAACAAAATGTAGCCCCAAGAAAATCTACTCTTTCCTGCTATGTCTGAAATCCTAAAGTGTGAATTACTTCCCAGTTGTATCATAAGCTGGTGACCAAGCCTCAGTATGTGGCCTGTGGGAGGCCATAACAAATGGCATTAGACAGTGTTAACTCTTCCTGTACCTGCTTTTGCTGGATGTGGTCATCTGAGAGGTAGTTGTGATGCTGTCTGGGTCTGTAGCTCTCCCTTTGCTTCCTTAAGTTCCTTCCACTGTTGGGGAACGCCACAGTCCTTTTACCCACCAACCTATTTGTGAGCATTTGAACTTTCCCCAACAGTCTGTTTCTACACAAAAGCATCTGCAAACATTTATGCTGTACAAATCATTGCAGAGGCATATGTTCAGTTCTCATGGAGAACTACCTATGAATAAAATGATAGAATGGATAGATTGCACGCTGTTTACATTTACAAGAAACTTCCAGATCACGCTGTTCAGAAGTCCTATCCAGACCAAGATGACAAACAAAATAAAATCTCTTCCCAATATAAAATGTCCATCCCATTTTGCACACCATATAATGTTCAATCAATTAATTAAAACATTAAAAAGATTTTAAATGTTATTATATAGGCTTTATATTAAAGAAAGTTCATACACTGAAATTAATCAGGTTAAAGACTATGTAACTCAAGGAACTTCTA
This sequence comes from Rattus norvegicus, assembly GCF_021556685.1. Lineage (NCBI taxonomy): Eukaryota > Metazoa > Chordata > Mammalia > Rodentia > Muridae > Rattus > Rattus norvegicus. Next base: position 99,844,674 of record NC_141542.1, read on the forward strand.
TACAGTTAGAGTAGCCAGTAGCAATGGAAGTTATAGCATATCACACTGCATTTTATGTTTTCACTATCAAATATGTTTTTATGTACTTACCTACCACTAACACAGAAAATCCAAGAGTTTTCTAGTTGGCTATATAAAGTCTTGGTAAAGAATCCCATCATATATAAAAAGGTATAGTTTCCTTTTCTATTTTTATCCCTTTTATGCATTTTTCTTGTCTAAATACTGTAGCTGAGTCTCTGAGCACTATATCAAATAAAAAAGTGAGAATATACAGTTTTGTCTCATTCCTGATTTTAAAGGAAATTGTCTCAGTTTCTCTTATAAGGGGGGGTCACATTGAGTATATGATGTTTAAACTTGCAAGAAACTTCCAGATCATGCAATTTATTATTATTTAAAAGTCCTTTCCAGACCAACAAGGCAAAGAAATAAGAGTCCTTTCCAATAGGAAAGGCTCATCCATGTTTGTATATCACATAATTTTATGTATAGAGAAACAGATTTTGCGTAACATGGTTAAGAATATTATTTTAGTGAGGTTGCAGGCTACAAAATTTATATGAGGACTTCAGTCTGAATCCTCAGAACTTACATAAAAAGTTGTGAACGATGGCATATGCCTTTCATCCTAGCTGTAGGGAAGTAGAGACAGGAGGCTAATCCTGATAAATCCATGAGCTCCAGGTTCAGGGAGACATCTTGTCCTGTAATATAAAGTCAAAAGCAATAGAAGATAATTGACATGGAATCTTGGATCTGTGCATGTATGCAGGTGCCTACCCACACACATGTACATATATGCACATGAATACCCACATACATATGCAGGCACACAAACACACAGAAAATGACTAATTAGAGAGCTATGCTCAAAACACCTCAGTATTTGTTTTACTGATTAATTTTATGCACTGTGATGCTAGTAGTATAGGTTTCCTGGTGTGTGTGTGTGTGTGTGTGTGTGTGTGTGTGTGTGTGTGTGTGTACCTGTGCACATGTTGGCTGGAGTGTCCTTAAGGATCCTCACACAGTGAGTGCTCTTTCCCACAAAGCCATCTTGCCATTCTTTCAAACCTCTTTGTAAAAATAAAATTGAATTCTGAAAAAAAATATTTAAATAGTTCAAAAGAGATGGAAAATGTTACAGGGGGTGAGAATACTAATTATATAAGTTTGATCAGCAATTGCCCATATATATCAAATTACCACAGAATATCACAAAGAAAGGTAAATGTGTCAATAAGAGGAAAATTCCAAGTAAATGAATAAAGAGCAAACAGAATATGAAAGTGGAAAAACCCAGGTTTAGTCTTAGCATATTGTGTTAGTCATTTTGTTACTGGAACAATTTATCTGACATAAGCAAATTAAAGAAGCAAAATGATGACAGGAGTCTTCAGAGGTCCCAGGTGATGACTTGCTGGCCCTATTGTTGTTAGGATGCTGGCAAGGAAGAAGACTGTGGTGGACAGGCACAGCAGAGGACATGCTATCCTCACAATAACTAGGAAGAAGAAATAGAAGGAGAAGGGATCAGAGGCATGGTATATCCTTCAAAGAGAGTTCCCTGCTGACCATTTTCCTCCACCTAGGTACCTCACTTAATTTTTTCATTATTTATTTATATTCACACTATATATGAATTGCAGCCCCTCATTTCTCTCCTCCTAGTCCCACCCTTGTAAACCCCTCTCCCATTACCCTCTACCCTACTCCTCAGAGAAGGGGAAACTCCCCTTGGGTACCATCCCATCCTGAGACATCTAGTCCCAGCAGGCTTAAGCATCCCCTTTCCCACTGAGGCCCAATCAGGCAATCCAATGGCTGGCAACAGAGTCAGTGACAGCCCCAACTCCAATTGTTAGGGAAGCCACATGAAGACTAAGCTACACATCTGCTAAAAATGTGTGTGTATGGAGGGTGGGGGGAGAGGAGGTTCTAGATCCAGCCCCTGCATGCTCTTTGTTTGGTGGTTCAGTCTCAGTAAAACTCCATGGGTCAAAGTCAGTTGATTCTGTAGGTCTTCTTGTGGTGTCCCTGACCTCTCTGGCTCACTCAATTCTATCCTCTACTCTTCCACAAGACTTCCCAAGCTTTGCTCACTGCTTGCTGTAGGTCTCCACATCTGTTTCCAACAACTGCTGGGTGAAGCCTCTCAGGAGTCAGTTATGCTGGTTTCTGTCTGCAAGCATAGCAGACTGTCATTAATAGTATCTGCTCTCTTCCATGGGATTGGTCTCATGTTGTGCCAGTCATTGGTTGGCCATTCCCTCAGTCTCTCCTTCATCTTCATCCCTGTTGATCTTCTTGGCAGGACAAATTTTGGGTTGAAGGATTTGTGGGTGGGTTGATGTCCCTCTCCTTCTACTATAAATCCTGCCTGGCTATAGGAGATGGCCACTTCCATCTCTATATCCCCAGCTGGTAGGAATCTCAGCTAGGGTTACCCCTATAGACTCTGCATATCCTTCCCCATCCTAGGTCCACAGTCGATCCCAGAGATGCCTCCCACCCATTTCCAGCTTTCTCCCCATTCCTCCCACAACTGTTTGACCTCCCCATAATTCTCCTTATCCCCTCTCTCAACCAGTTCCCTCTCTCCATCCACCTTTGATGAATATTTTATTTCTCCTTCTGAGTGAGATTCACATCCCTTGGGCTCACCTTCTTACCCAGTTTCTTTAGGTTATGGATTGTAGCATGGTTATTCTGCACTTTATGACTAATACCAAATTACAAGTGAGTACATACCATACTTGCCTTTTGAAGTCTGGATTACCTCACTCAGGATGATATTCTCAGGTTTCATCCATTTGACTGCAAACTTCATGATGCCTTTGGTTTTAATAACTGAATAGTGTCGCATTGTATAGATGAACTGCATTTTCTTTATCCATTCTTCAGTTGATGGACATCTAGGTTGTTTCCAGTTTCTGGCTATTATGAATAAAGTTGCTGTGAACATAGCTGAGGAAATACCTCTATGGTACAGTCTTTTGGTTATTTGCTCCAGGGGTGTCTTGAGAAACCACTGATTTGATTTTCGAAGTGGTTGTTCAAGTTTGCTCGCCCATCAGCAATGGAGGAGGGTTCCCCTTGCTCCACATCCTTGCTGTCATTTGAGGTTTTGTTCTTAGTCATTCTGACAGGTGTAAGGTGGAATCTCAGAGTTGTTTTGATTTGCACTTTCCTGATGACTAAGGATCTTGAAGGTTTTCTGTGTTTCTCGACCATTAGATATTTCTCTCTTGAGAATTCTCTGTTTAGCTCTGTAGCCCATTTTTACTTGGGTTATTTGGTCTGTTGGTGTCTAACTTCTTGAGTTCTTTATTTATTTTTGATTATATAATATATATTATTATAATGGATAATAAATACAGACTTTGTATGCAACGGTTTTAGAGGAAAAATTACTAAGTCATTTTGGCTTATACATACAAATAAAGAAAAGATTAGTAAGTGCTGACCCCATTAATTATTTTTATCAAGACTTATGTGATATTGTCTTATCACGCATTGCAGCTTTAAAGAAAAGACAGCTTTTATATAAAATTTTGGCTTATATAGTTTCCATGACTTTTTCTTTCCATCATTAAAGACACCTGGAAAAGAAAACCACATTTGGTAAAAATTACTTGTTCAAAGTTGTTAACTGTGCTTTTCAAATCAGGATTTTATGTCTTATAATCCTTTAACAAATTAACTCAGTAATCACTCCTTGATTTATTTCTTCTCAAATAAAATTATACATCTTGGAAGATAAATTCCAAATTGGAGTCATCACTCATCTTTCTTTGAAACGATGTAAAATCCAACTTTGACAGATTCGTTAAAATATAATGAAAACTTGCAATATTCTGTGATTTAAATAAATGGAAAGTTAGGATTTGAGCCCAGATACCTGAATTCTAAAACCCATTAGCCTAACCATTATTTCTTATCAAGTCAGGTGTTCATTTGTTATAATTTGCTACCACCAAAGTTTATTCGTGAAAAGGTCTTGTTCTAGGTCAAAGTGTTAGACATATTTTACATGCTTAGATCACACAGTATTAGTGCAGTGGGTAAGTGAAAGTGCTGCGTATTTTAGAGAATGAATTTGCAGGTGATAATGGTTTTGTTGCTGACTCTTTTCCTATGCTGAGGTTCAGTTCAGGTGCCCAAGAGATCACTCTTTTATGACTAATCTTCAGAGAAAACGTTATATCAATAAGTAGAACATAGCTAAGTTTTACGGATATAATTAGAAGGTGCTTGGAAGTTCCTAAGAGAGGGTAGATTTTACTTTTACTTCTTTGAATGTAAAGCAAGGACATTCCATTCCTATCAGGTCAACATCAACATTTATTCTTTCAGGGTTCGAGCAGAGGAATAGAGAGAACACACAAAACTTCCCATCCACTTAATTCCCTTGAGATAATGGCACACTCATATTTTAACAAGTTGTCTTCGTTTCTTTTCTGTTGGGGTGATGAGATACCATAACCAAGAGAATCTAGAGTAGAAGGTGTTTATATGGGGCATACAGCTTCAGAAGGTTAGTTAGAGCTCATGACAATCATGGTGGGGAATATGGCTGTAGGCAAGGAGGCATGATGCTGGAGCAGGAGCAGAAGATTCCATTTTGATAGACAAGTAACAAGTAATAGGCAGAGAGGTAATGGAATGTTATGGGGTTTTGAAGCTTCAAAGCCTGCCCCAGTGACATACCTCCTCCAACCAGCCAAACCCATTAATCTTTCTCAAGCGGTTCTACCAACTGGGGACCAAGTCTCCAGATGTATAAGCCTATGCTGCTATTCTCATTCAAATGACCACATGAGTCATTTAGCTGTAAACAGAAACAGAAAAAACAAACAAACAAACTCAAATTCTCATATTGATCCACTATAAATGTCTTTTAATTGTCTCACTGAGTACTCTTCCAATGTACCATTCATACTTGGTCACCAGTCTGCAGAAATTGAGACTCCCTGAAGAAAGCCAGAGTCAGCTTAGAAGATTCATATTTCCTACAACAAGGCTACAGAAATTCCAGTAGTGTTCTGAGATACTTATGACTTCTCTTTACTCACTGCTTATGAATAAATGTCCAGGGGAACTTCACCATTCAGAGATAACAGTTGTTTCAGCAAAGTTTGCTAATATTATGAAATGTCTTACTTAAAAGATTCTTTCTTGGAAGGGGCGGCACAGGTCTTCCTGGTTGCTGCCGCTGCAGAGAGCCTGTGGGCAGCACCCCATGAGCGAACTTGAGCCTCGGGACCACAGGTAAGACCAACTTTTCTGCTGCAAGAAAGCTGCCTGGTGAGCTTGGGACACATGGAAGCAGAATTTCTCTAGGACCGGGCACGTTCTGTGTTTACCGGAAGTCCCACACCCTCGGATCCCGGCCCGCAGCAGCTCTCTGCTCCCAGACCCTGTGAGAGAGAGACCCAACCGCCTGGTCAGGTGGGCACTCCTGAGGCTGCAGAGCGGAAGAGACCACCAACACTGCTCACCCCTGCCCACATCCCTGGCCCAAGAGGAAACTGTATAAGGCCTCTGGGCTCCCGTGGGGGAGGGCCCAGGAGCGGCAGGACCCCTGCCAGAGACACCGCCGGACCCTGAAGGAAACAGACCGGATAAACAGTTCTCTGCACCCAAATCCCGTGGGAGGGAGAGCTAAACCTTCAGAGAGGCAGACAAGCCTGGGAAACCAGAAGAGACTGATCTCTGTACATACATCTTGGACGCCAGAGGAAAACACCAAAGGCCATCTGGAACCCTGGTGCACTGAAGCTCCCGGAAGAGGCAGCACAGGTATTCCTGGTTGCTGCCGCCGCAGAGAGCCCGTGGGCAGCACCCCACGAGCGAACTTGAGCCTCGGGACCACAGGTAAGACCAACATTTCTGCTGCAAGAAAGCTGCCTGGTGAACTCAAGACACAGGCCCACAGGAACAGCTGAAGACCTGTAGAGAGGAAAAACTACACGCCCGAAAGCAGAACACTCTGTTCCCATAACTGGCTGAAAGAAAACAGGAAAAGAGGACTACAGCACTCCTGACACACAGGCTTATAGGACAGTCTAGCCACTGTCAGAAATAGCAGAACAAAGTAACACTAGAGATAATCTGATGGCGAGAGGCAAGCGCAGGAACCCAAGCAACAGAAACCAAGACTACTTGGCATCATCGGAGCCCAATTCTCCCACCAAAACAAACATGGAATATCCAAACACACCAGAAAAGCAAGATCTAGTTTCAAAATCATATTTGATCATGATGCTGGAGGACTTCAAGAAAGATGTGAAGAACTCCCTTAGGGAAACACAGGAAAACATTAATAAACAAGTAGAAGCCTACAGAGAGGAATCGCAAAAATCCCCGAAAGAATTCCAGGAAAACACAATCAAACAGTTGAAGGAATTAAAAATGGAAATAGAAGCAATCAAGAAAGAACACATGGAAACAACCCTGGATATAGAAAACCAAAAGAAGAGACAAGGAGCTGTAGATACAAGCTTCACCAACAGAATACAAGAGATGGAAGAGAGAATATCAGGAGCAGAAGATTCCATAGAAATCATTGACTCAACTGTCAAAGATAATGTAAAGCAGAAAAAGCTACTGGTCCAAAACATACAGGAAATCCAGGACTCAATGAGAAGATCAAACCTAAGGATAATAGGTATAGAAGAGAGTGAAGACTCCCAGCTCAAAGGACCAGTAAATATCTTCAACAAAATCATAGAAGAAAACTTCCCTAATCTAAAAAAAGAGATACCCATAGGCATACAAGAAGCCTACAGAACTCCAAATAGATTGGACCAGAAAAGAAACACCTCCCGTCACATAATAGTCAAAACACCAAACGCACAAAATAAAGAAAGAATATTAAAAGCAGTAAGGGAAAAAGGTCAAGTAACATATAAAGGCAGACCTATCAGAATCACACCAGACTTCTCGCCAGAAACTATGAAGGCCAGAAGATCCTGGACTGATGTCATACAGACCCTAAGAGAACACAAATGCCAGCCCAGGTTACTGTATCCTGCAAAACTCTCAATTAACATAGATGGAGAAACCAAGATATTCCATGACAAAACCAAATTTACACAATATCTTTCTACAAATCCAGCACTACAAAGGATAATAAATGGTGGAGCCCAACATAAGGAGGCAAGCTATAACCTAGAGGAAGCAAGAAACTAATCGTCTTGGCAACAAAACAAAGAGAATGAAGGCACACAAACATAACCTCACATCCAAATATGAATATAACGGGAAGCAATAGTCACTATTCCTTGATATCTCTCAACATCAATGGCCTCAATTCCCCAATAAAAAGACATGGATTAGCAAACTGGATACGCAACGAGGACCCTGCGTTCTGCTGCCTACAGGAAACACACCTCAGAGACAAGGACAGACATTACCTCAGAGTGAAAGGCTGGAAAACAATTTTCCAAGCGGATGGTCAGAGGAAGCAAGCTGGAGTAGCCATTCTAATATCAAATAAAATCAATTTTCAATTAAAAGTCGTCAAGAAAGATAAGGAAGGACACTTCATGTTCATCAAGGGAAAAATCCACCAAGATGAACTCTCAATCCTGAATGTCTATGCCCCAAATACAAGGGCACCTACATACGTAAAAGAAACCTTACTAAAGCTCAAAGCACACATTGCACCTCACACAATAATAGTGGGAGATTTCAACACACCACTCTCATCAATGGACAGATCATGGAAACAGAAATTAAACAGTGATGTCGACAGACTAAGAGAAGTCATGAGCCAAATGGACTTAACGGATATTTATAGAACATTCTATCCTAAAGCAAAAGGATATACCTTCTTCTCAGCTCCTCATGGTACTTTCTCCAAAATTGACCATGTAATTGGTCAAAAAACGGGCCTCAACAGGTACAGAAAGATAGAAATAATCCCATGCGTGCTGTCGGACCACCACGGCCTAAAACTGGTCTTCAATAACAATCAAGGAAGAATGCCCACATATACTTGGAAATTGAACAATGCTCTACTCAATGATAACCTGGTCAAGGAAGAAATAAAGAAAGAAATTAAAAACTTTTTAGAATTTAATGAAAATGAAGGTACAACATACCCAAACTTATGGGACACAATGAAAGCTGTGCTAAGAGGAAAACTCATAGCGCTGAGTGCCTGCAGAAAGAAACAGGAGAGAGCATATGTCAGCAGCTTGACAGCACACCTAAAAGCTCTAGAACAAAAAGAAGCACATACACCCAGGAGGAGTAGAAGGCAGGAAATAATCAAACTCAGAGCTGAAATCAACCAAGTAGAAACAAAAAGGACCATAGAAAGAATCAACAGAACCAAAAGTTGGTTCTTTGAGAAAATCAACAAGATAGATAAACCCTTAGCCAGACTAACGAGAGGACACAGAGAGTGCGTCCAAATTAACAAAATCAGAAATGAAAAGGGAGACATAACAACAGATTCAGAGGAAATTCAAAAAATCATCAGATCTTACTATAAAAACCTATATTCAACAAAACTTGAAAATCTTCAGGAAATGGATAATTTCCTAGACAGGTACCAGGTACCGAAGTTAAATCAGGAACAGATACACCAGTTAAACAACCCCATAACTCCTAAGGAAATAGAAGCAGTCATTAAAGGTCTCCCAACCAAAAAGAGCCCAGGTCCAGACGGGTTTAGTGCAGAATTCTACCAAACCTTCATAGAAGACCTCATACCAATATTATCCAAACTATTCCACAAAACTGAAACAGATGGAGCACTACCGAATACCTTCTACGAAGCCACAATTACTCTTATACCTAAACCACACAAAGACACAACAAAGAAAGAGAACTTCAGACCAATTTCCCTTATGAATATCGATGCAAAAATACTCAACAAAATTCTGGCAAACCGAATCCAAGAGCACATCAAAACAATCATCCACCATGACCAAGTAGGCTTCATCCCAGGCATGCAGGGATGGTTTAATATACGGAAAACCATCAACGTGATCCATTATATAAACAAACTGAAAGAACAAAACCACATGATCATTTCATTAGACGCTGAGAAAGCATTTGACAAAATTCAACACCCCTTCATGATAAAAGTCCTGGAGAGAATAGGAATTCAAGGCCCATACCTGAACATAGTAAAAGCCATATACAGCAAACCAGTTGCTAACATTAAACTAAATGGAGAGAAACTCGAAGCAATCCCACTAAAATCAGGGACTAGACAAGGCTGCCCACTCTCTCCCTACTTATTCAATATAGTTCTTGAAGTTCTAGCCAGAGCAATCAGACAACAAAAGGAGGTCAAGGGGATACAGATCGGAAAAGAAGAAGTCAAAATATCACTGTCTGCAGATGATATGATAGTGTATTTAAGTGATCCCAAAAGTTCCACCAGAGAACTACTAAAGCTGATAAACAACTTCAGCAAAGTGGCTGGGTATAAAATTAACTCAAATAAATCAGTAGCCTTCCTCTACACAAAAGAGAAACAAGCCGAGAAAGAAATTAGGGAAACGACACCCTTCATAATAGACCCAAATAATATAAAGTACCTCGGTGTGACTTTAACCAAGGAAGTAAAAGATCTGTACAATAAGAACTACAAGACACTGAAGAAGGAAATTGAAGAAGACCTCAGAAGATGGAAAGATCTCCCATGCTCATGGATTGGCAGGATTAATATAGTAAAAATGGCCATTTTACCAAAAGCAATCTACAGATTCAATGCAATCCCCATCAAAATACCAATCCAATTCTTCAAAGAGTTAGACAGAACAATTTGCAAATTCATCTGGAATAACAAAAAACCCAGGATAGCTAAAGCTATCCTCAACAATAAAAGGACTTCAGGGGGAATCACTATCCCTGAACTCAAGCAGTATTACAGAGCAATAGTGATAAAAACTGCATGGTATTGGTACAGAGACAGACAGATAGACCAATGGAATAGAATTGAAGACCCAGAAATGAACCCACACACCTACGGGCACTTGATTTTTGACAAAGGAGCCAAAACCATCCAATGGAAAAAAGATAGCATTTTCAGCAAATGGTGCTGGTTCAACTGGAGGTCAACATGTAGAAGAATGCAGATCGATCCATGCTTATCACCCTGTACAAAGCTTAAGTCCAAGTGGATCAAGGACCTCCACATCAAACCAGACACACTCAAACTAATAGAAGAAAAACTAGGGAAGCATCTGGAACACATGGGCACTGGAAAAAATTTCCTAAACAAAACACCAATGGCTTACGCTCTAAGATCAAGAATCGACAAATGGGATCTCATAAAACTACAAAGCTTCTGTAAGGCAAAGGACACTGTGGTTAGGACAAAACGGCAACCAACAGATTGGGAAAAGATCTTTACCAATCCTACAACAGATAGAGGCCTTATATCCAAAATATACAAAGAACTCAAGAAGTTAGACCGCAGGGAAACAAATAACCCTATTAAAAATGGGGTTCAGAGCTAAACAAAGAATTCACAGCTGAGGAATGCCGAATGGCTGAGAAACACCTAAAGAAATGTTCAACATCTTTAGTCATAAGGGAAATGCAAATCAAAACAACCCTGAGATTTCACCTCACACCAGTGAGAATGGCTAAGATCAAAAACTCAGGGGACAACAGATGCTGGCGAGGATGTGGAGGAAGAGGAACACTCCTCCATTGTTGGTGGGATTGCAAACTGGTACAACCATTCTGGAAATCAGTCTGGAGAATCCTCAGAAAATTGGACATTGAACTGCCTGAGGATCCAGCTATACCACTCTTGGGCATATACCCAAAAGATGCCCCAACATATAAAAAAGACACGTGCTCCACTATGTTCATTGCAGCCTTATTTATAATAGCCAGAAGCTGGAAAGAACCCAGATGCCCTTCAACAGAGGAATGGATACAGAAAATGTGGTACATCTACACAATGGAATATTACTCAGCTATCAAAAACAACGACTTTATGAAATTCGTAGGCAAATGGTTGGAACTGGAAAACATCATCCTGAGTGAGCTAACCCAATCACAGAAAGACATACATGGTATGCACTCATTGATAAGTGGCTATTAGCCCAAATGCTTGAATTACCCTAGATGCCTAGAGCAAATGAAACTCAAGACGGATGATCAAAATGTGAATGCTTCACTCCTTCTTTAAAAGGGGAACAAGAATACCCTTGGCAGGGAAGAGAGAGGCAAAGATTAAAACAGAGACTGAAGGAACACCCATTCAGAGTCTACCCCACATGTGGCCCATACATATATAGCCACCCAATTAGACAAGATGGATGAAGCAAAGAAGTGCAGACCGACAGGAGCCGGATGTAGAACGCTCCTAAGAGACGCAGCCAGAATACAGCAAATACAGAGGCGAATGCCAGCAGCAAACCACTGAACTGAGAATAGGACCCCCGTTGAAGGAATCAGAGAAAGAACTGGAAGAGCTTGAAGGGGCTCGAGACTCCATATGTACAACAATGCCAAGCAACCAGAGCTTCCAGGGACTAAGCCCCTACCCAAAGACTATACATGGACTGACCCTGGACTCTGACCTCATAGGTAGCAATGCATATCCTAGTAAGAGCACCAGTGGAAGGGGAAGTCCTGGGTCCTGCTAAGACTGAACCCCCAGTGAACTAGACTGGTGGGGGGAGGGCGGCAATGGGGGGAGGGTTGGGAGGGGAACACCCATAAGGAAGAGGAGGGGGGAGGGGGATGTTTGCCCGGATACCGGGAAAGGGAATAACACTTGAAATGTATATAAGAAATACTCAAGTTAATAAAAAAAAATATAGAAAAAAAAACTGGGTGTAGTGATACACATCTGTAATCCAGTGTTCTGGAAGTAGAGGCGAGAATATCAGAGGCAGAAGATGATCCTTGGCCACATAGAAAGTTCAAGGCCAGCCTGGGCTACATGAAACCATCTTTTCTTTTAAAGGTTTATTATATATGAGTACACTGCAGCTGTCTTCAGACACACATTAGAAGAGGGCATCGGATCCCATTGCAGATGGTTGTGAGCCACCACGTGGTTGCTGGGAATTGGGCTCAGGACCTCTGAAAGAACAGCCGGTGCTCTTAGCCTCTGAGCCATCTCTCCAGCCCATATGAAACCATCTTTAATTTTTTTTTAAAAAAATGAAACACTGGTAAGGTGATTGTGGTTTGAATGTGGTTTGAATGAGAAGTTTAAGTTTCACTTAAAGTTAGTTCTGTCTGCTTTCTCTCTGCTGTTGAAGATGTGATCATTCAGCTTCCTGCTCTGGCCATCTCCTATCATTCCTCCCCTGCCATTCTGGACTCTCCTTCAGGAACTGTAAGCCAGAAAATAAAATATTAAAAAAACAAAACAAAACAAAACACAACAAAAAAAAGATTCTTTCTTAAAGGAATCTTACTTAAAGGAATAATTGACTATTCAAGGGAAATTTAAGGGCAAATCCTTTTGCTTTATTGGAAATTAAGTAGAACAAATCATATATATGTATATGATTTACTTACTTATTATTTTCCTTATTTAGTGTAATTATCAATAATCTGTATACATATATATTTTTATAATTTATCAATCAATTATCTAGTATTTATCTGTGTATCTATGTATTTATCTGACATCCATCTATTTATCTTTCACTCTGGCACCTATAAGCCATATTTTTGTTATCTCTCAGTCTTCAATGTACTTATGTATCTACCATCTATCATTTTTTTCTCCATCTTTATTAAATTGGGTATTTCTTATTTACATTTCAATTGTTATTACCTTTCCCGGTTTCCAGGCAAACATCCACCTAGTCCCTCCCCCTCCCCTTCTATATGGGTGTTTCCCTTCCCATCCTCCCTCCATTACTGCCCTCCCCCCAAAAATCACGTTCACTGGGGTGTTCAGTCTTGGCAGGACCAAGGGCTTCACCTTCCACTGGTGCTCTTACTAGGATATTCATTGCTACCTATGACGTTGGAGCCCAGGGTCAGTCCATGTATAGTCTTTGGGTAGTGGCTTAGTCCCTGGAAGCTCTGGTTGGTTGGCATTGTTGTTCATATGGGGTCTCGAGCTCCTTCAAGCTCTTTCGGTTCTTTCTCTGACTCCTTCAACGGGGGTCCCGTTCTCAGTTCAGTGGTTTGCTGCTGGCATTCACCTATGTATTTGCTGTATTCTAGCTGTGTCTCTCAAGAGAGATCTACATCCAGGTCCTGTTGGCCCACACTTCTTTGCTTCATCCATCTTATCTAGTTTGGTGGCTGAATATGTATGGGCCACATATGGGGCAGGCTCTGAATGGGTGTTCCTTCTGCCTCTGTTCTACACTTTGCCTCCCTATTCTCTCCCAAGGGTATTCATTTATCATATATAATCTCTCATTTTTCTATCACTTATAAATCATGTACCATCTATCTATCTATCATCTATCATCTATCTATCTATCTATCTATCTATCTATCTATCTATCTATCTATGTATCATCTATTTATCTACATACCTACTTATCTATCAGTGTGTCATCTGTCTAAACTATCATGTTTCCCTTTTATAATTCTAAAGACTAAATACATTTACATGTATAATTATTAATAATTTCATTCAATGCTAACATTGATCTTTCCAAGTTGAGCACAGTCATTCAGGTATAACCTTATCAGAATCATAAACTGTTGCTCCACCTGGTCCACAATGAAGAAAAACACTCTTTTGCATATGTATATATACATATAGGTGGTGTGGTGAGCAGTCAGTGACTGTACACTCAACTGTGGAAGGGGTGACTACTAGAAGGAGAACAGAACTGACAAACAATTACAGAATTACTATCCACCCATCATCTGAGGTGCTTTCCTTGAGCATGTGTTTTGTCCAAGTAGTAAGAAAATGTAGACTGTGATCTGCTCTGTAATTATGATATTTTAGCAATGGGGTCATTGTTTGCCCTATACTCTTCCAGCCACATTCTTGAATAAGTCTTCTGTTTCTTTAGGAAGAAACTGTAATTATTCGATAATTATTCCAATATTCTAAATATTGGCTCTGGTTTCAACGACCTACACTGTCATGATAGGATCACTCATTCGAACTTGACTGTCCTATTGTCATTTTCTGGATATTCTAATTATCAGATTTTCATCATTTCCCTCTTAAGCTCCTAACCCTCCAAACATGATTTCATAAATTTGTAGGACAAATGATCAGCACATCTTCATTGACACCTCATCCTCCAGCCCATCCACTGTATCACCTTTCCCCTCTCCATTATGTCTCTTATGTCTCCCTGTCCAAGTCAGAATCCAAAAGCCATCACCATAGTCCTCTCCTGGCTTACATGGTGCCCTTTCTCTCTTCTTGTCTGTCTTAATGAAACTTGCAGAAGAACATTACACATGTTATGTCCAATTTCTCCAGTTTTTGAACCAACTCACTCTAAAGTCTTTCTGATAAAAAAGTACAATGATTTTGATTATCCCTACTTAAATTATCATCATAATTTTCAGATACACAACACTGCTTCCACTCAACTGAAGTGGAAACTTAAGGTTCTTTAGAAGGTGTTGGTTGGTGTTTTGCTAAAGCAAACACATGAAGGAACATTTAGTTTAAGTGGTCAGGAGTGAAAGGACATTTCCCTAAGGCAGACTCATGAAGGAATGTTTTGCTGAGGCAGACACAGGTGAAAGGATGTTCTGTTAAAGCAAGCATGTGAAAGCAAACATGATGAAGGACTCTTCGTGAAAGACACAAAAGTATTGGTCTGCCTTACATTGCATATTTGAGCTCCATTTTTCAGGACTCCATTGAGAGAAATGCAGCAAAAACCTTCTGGTGGTGTGCTGCAGTTTCTTGCCACTTCCTTGGACTCAGGCTGATTGGCAGAGTGATGTCAGCTGAGACAGACTCACGTAGAGTTTTGCTAAGTCAGACTTAAGTGCGGAGGCAAGACTTATACTAAGACAAGACTCATGAAGGACATATAGTGTTTGGAGGGAGTATAAACAGGACTCCGTGGACAGTGGTTGAGGCCGGGCTAGGCTTGCTTATAGAGCTAGCTGTGCAATGGTTATTGGTCTCACCAAAAACTTCTGTGGTGTTCCTGCTGGTCCCTCCTGTTTACTTGTGCTGAGGCCTGGCTGTCTCTGCTAGGTAGTGCCACCTCTGCTTATTTGTGTTTGCTATCTTGATGCTACTGAACAGGTCCGCTGGTATATCCGTGAAGTGTTTGTGAGTGGATTGAGCTGTTGCTGACCTAAGAGTTAAACTGCCAGTTTCCTGACAACACTAATGGGAGTTGCTCCAAAGAACCCTTTCTAAACAAGTCCACTTGCCCCGTATCTTTTCTTTTTCATTAGTTCTGGTGGGTAGTGGGATACAAGGGAGGTTAACACATTTACGAACCATCATTAAAAGTAGGCTTTGAATAAATTAAAGTTATACTCACCTTTTTTTTTCTTTTTTCTTTCTTTTTTTTTTTCCGGAACTGGGGACCGAACCCAGGGCTTTGCGCTTGCTAGGCAAGCGCTCTACCACTGAGCTAAATCCCCAACCTACACTCAACTTTCTTGATCGCCCCCACTCCCCTCGTTCTAGACAATGATCTCCCATCTGTTCTGTCATTTAACTGTCACTCACCTGGATATACTATATCACATTTTATTGAGAAAGGAAATCAACACAAATAAATATTTAGTATTTTAATGTAGCTGACATTCTACTGCTAAAGAGTGGATTTCATAGTTTTAGGATTTTATACAAAGACAGCACTTCTGTTCATTCCCTGGATTCCTGCCATCCCTGGACAAGAATGGCCCCTTCCCTGCAACTATTCTCTTTAAATATTATTTATATTCTCCTAAATATAACTAATCCTCTTTTGAATGTCTAAGCCAACATACATATTGTACTATCTTTCACTACAAAACAAACCAAAAACAAGATGGGAAGGAGAGAACGCTGAGTGGTTAAGATCATAAGATATTTTCTAGAGGACCCAGGTTGGACAATGAGTACATATGTGGTAGTTTAAAACCATCTGTAGCTATAGTTCCAGGTGATACAATGACTTCTTCTAGCATCTGTAAAAGCTTCATGCATGTAGTGCACAGACAAACATGCAGGCAAAACATCACTGCACAGAAAATAAAACAAACAATTAAAAACGAGAGTAAATACCTGTATGCCTCCTTCATTTCCTTTATTTACATCATTAAAGGAAAATGCCTTCAATAGGCTATCTGTATCTATGGTTTCTGTTTGTTTTCTTAGGAGAACCCCAGGAATAGGTTTAGGTCATTGTATATTTTAAATATAAGATGTTTTAATCATACTCGATTATGACTGGCTAGGTGTTATTATTCAACCTGTTCATTATTAAAGTCCTCATAGTGCCTTAGACTGATGAAGTTGACTATGGGCATTTCAGAATCTCAACAAAGGGAACTGAGTTCGGGGTGCATTTAATTGGCCTGGGGTGGCTTGTTGGACAGTGTGGTTTATAGTGACTTCTTTGTATAGTAGCTTTAAGCAATCCAGGTACAAGAATGGACTCTATGGAATACTATACTTAGCTACATACTATTGTAAAGTCAGCTTGTTGAAAACATAGCATCAACTTCTTCTCTCATGGAGTTTTATAAGTGATGTACCTGACCCTCAGAGTCATTTTCCCTTCCAGTGCCGATGGTACCTTTGTCCTGTAGCCAACAGATAGCTTGCCAATTCTGAGTATACCTTACCCTGCTTTGAGGTGCATCAGCCATCTGTGCTAACCTCCAGGGACGACCTAGTTAAGCTTAACAAAATGTGACTGTTTCATGTTTGTCTTTTCTTTCCTTGTGACCTCATCACTCGATTTATGAGGCCTCTTGCTATGTTTCTTGGTCTAGGAATCTTCTGCATGAGAATTACCTAGGGTACTTTGATACTGGAGACAGATACAGCTGGAGTTGACACAGGTTATATAGGGACTGGGAAAGGATGGATATTGTGTAAAATATGACCTGCAATTAGTATTCATACAGGAACAATGACCGTAAATGTAACTTTGGAAGAAGAATTTGGCTAATGACAAGTGTTGGGATTTAGATAGAGTGATTCTGTTCTTTTCAATCATATACACAAGAAAAGCTCTGCTGTGGTTTCTTTTTGTCTGAGCCCCCTTTTAATATGAATAACGAATTTCCTCTGGGCATCTGTTACAGTGGTGAACAGTCCAAACATTCTTATAGAAATATTTGATTAAAAAATCATGTGAAAATCATTATGTTTCTCTTATGACCCCTCTGAGACACCAAGATAGTTGTTAAGATGTAAATTCTGTGGATTATGATACAGTTCCCTCTATGTTCATGTTGGAAAATAAATCTCATATTTTTTACTTATGAATAATTCATATACAGGAAATATGAAAAGAAGAGAATATGCTTATATTTCCATATGACATAGCTTCATTGGCTCCTGATTTGAAAGTCATAGCATTCAACTGGAACCTCTATAGAATCTGGATATTTATGGCTTTAAATACAGAGACAATTACTTGTTTATGTAATGAGTTTTTCAAATTCAGGGGAAAACAAAACACAGGATTTTTTCTCAATTAAATTTAAGATTCCTCTTTGACTAGAAAGAGTCAGATAGCTGTAGCTATTATTACCTGTTTCGGAAGGGGACTTAGTGACGTTAGAGTGAAAAATTGCTGCCTTTATCCTCTTTACATCGACCCCAGAGATTACACTCTTTTGGGACTTGATTCAATGCAGAAGAGAAAGCTTTACTGAGCAAGAAATATTAACAGGGCTAGGACTGAGACTGTGAAATAGGCACAATTTGTCTCTGGTGTTCCCAGTTGTGTTTTTTAGATGTTTCTCACATCTACAATGTGAATAACTGCATGCCCCACTTCACTGGCTGATGCTGGAAACTTTCCTCACTGCCCAAAAGGCAAATCTTTGAAAGCAAATGTAATAGTGAGGGAGCTAGGAGGAGAGAGAAGAGAAGGAAAGGGAGGCATTGGAAGTCAATGAGCATGGAGGGAAGAGAGAGAGAGAGAGAGAGAGAGAGAGAGAGAGAGAGAGAGAGAGAGAGAGAGAATCTTGTACGCACATGTAACTCAAAAGATAATGTGTAGAGCAATCCAAGATGATATAAAATGTCCACCTCTGAACACCATATGCCCATATGCAAGTTACTCATACACACATGTACACACACACACACACACACACACACACACACACACACACACACAAGAATGCACACAACTACTGAAGTATCCTGAACATGAAACAAAGACTTAAGAAGCCAGCATTATTAGGCAGCATGCAGAGGCTCCCCAATAATTCCAATAAAGAGTATTACTTGACACACTTTAACGTGCAGGTTGGTTTCACCTCCCTGTCTGGGGAAAAGCATGTTTGCTTTTCATCAAAATGGGCTCAAGGCCTAACGATTTTCTGAGGTTGGTATTTGAAGAACAGTGATCTTGCCTTTTCTCCTGGCAAGTGTGGACGAATGCTGGGAGATACTGTGGCGGTGTTTTTAGACAGCTGGTGATTTGATGTGCAGATGTCAGCTCCCCAGCCAGCCCTTTTCCATACACATGCAGGTGTAAATACGGAGTCAGCAAGAGGACACAAGTGTTGTTAGGAAGACACCTCTCTTCAGCGTCCACATTCACACACAAGCTTTATTCTGTAATCATCCAGGGTTCCTGATCACCCACTTAGAATTGGATGTACACTTTCAAATCTTTTCTTTTCTTAAGACTTCCATGTCACATGATTATGATGTGCACAAGAAACTGTGCATCCTATGGGGCTTTGTTAACGCTTTAAATGCTGTCCTTCATGAACATCAGGGAAGTATGGTCGATTTCCCAGTATGAAGGCTTCAGTCTACACAATTAACTAACTGTTAACTGGATGCAGGCTTTAATTCACCACGCTCTTTATTTCCTGTATGTTTGTGTTTATGCAACGGCTAGACAATAAAGTCACCCAACTAACACCAAGGAGTTGAGAGAAATTAGTCAGTTTCTTCTACTTTTTTTTTAACTAACTAGAGGTTAACAATGAATAAAATATTTAAAATATTTAATTAAAAGTATCAATTTTCTAACAGTACATATATTGGATAAGACAGAATCTTATTTAACAAAATGTTCATGAAATACGTAACAGCCCTCTAGCTGAGCAGTTATAAAACTATCATTTACTCTTCAACTATAAATCCAGAATTAGGTAGGTACCCTCTAATTTCATTGCAGATTTGATTCTCTGACTACGTGCATAAAGCAGAACCCTGTGTAGTTACCCCAAATAGCAGTATCTGTGCTGTGCATTTACAATGGCAAACACTAAATCGTTTGCAATCTATACTTAGACTTGACAATAACTCTAGAAGGCAGATATTTTATTTGAATGCAGTTGAGAAAAACACCAATTGACTCAAGTGTCCAGAGTTCGTGACTGTCAAAGTGAGACTGACACTTATGTTCGTGTGCACATGTGTATGGTATATGTGTGAGAATGGGATGGAGCCCTAGGGACATACAACTTTGGAGCAACTCACCTGTGGGTAACTTACATTATTTATCAAAGTATACTTTTTGTAATTTAGTTCATATGCATATGTGTGATTGTGTATGTGTACATGTATGTACATGTGGGGAGTTCATATGTGTGTGTATTAGTATGCACACATGTATACACGTATACATAGAGTCCAGAGGTCACCCTCATGTCCCATGCCTCAGGAGCCACTTACCTTCTTTATTGACAGAGGACCTCTCATTGGCCTAGAACAAGCCAAGAGATTGGCTGGCCAAATAGGGAACCTCATGGGTGTGTACATCTCTGTGCTTCCTTAGTGGTAAGATTTACCAACGCCTCCCTCATCCTGAGTTTCCAAGTTGGTTCCAGGGAGCAAACTCAGGTCTTCATATTTGCATAGCAAGTATGATGTGTCTGTAGCCTAACTCCCTTACAGCCTTTAAAACAGAAAATGTTTGTTTCATGGAAAATGCTATTGGGCGTTTTTATTTTAATGGTCTACATCGCCATGTGCAAAAGTAATTTCTTTTGCTCTGTTTAAAAAAAAAAACAGCAATGGACATGAGGATCCCAGCATCCTGTTCATCACTCTCCCCTTAAACTTACATATGTTGTAAATCCTAGTCTGTTCTTTGAAATGAAAAGAAAGGAAAAATCTTTTCTTCATATGAGCGTATGGTCTTATATCTAAATCAGGTATAAAGCAAGGCTTCAGAGGAGTAGCATTAATTTAGAAGGTTTTTTTAAATTGAAGAACTTATTAAGGAAATGTTTTTTGAGTTATTACAGTAAAATATGTTGGCCTTTGTAATTCTAGTGCCAACATTTTAGAACAAATATTACTTTAAATTGTTTCTCTACATTCTACTGAATTGATTGAATGTCACAGTTTTCAATGGATATGAATATGGGTCAAAAGGCAGCAATATTCATTCTAATTTTAGAATATTCCATGTGTTATAAAATAAATGGGAGGAATGTATATAACACACAGCTGGTTAGTTTCTTTAGCTAGAATATAGGATTATTGCCGGAGAGGAACAAACTAATCCCTTAGTGGGCTTTCAGTTGTTATTCTTTGAGCTACAAACCTAGACAGGCCCCGGATAGCATCTTGATGAAGGCGTACCTTTGTTCTTAATGGCAATCAAGTTGCAGAGTGTAGATGGTTCTGTGAAATTCAAATCAAGCAGTAAACAAGAGCTCTCTGCAAAACTTGAGAGAATTAAGTACTCACTTCATGCATGAAGGGAAGCAGCTTCTTCCTGTAGCCAAGTTATTGTTGAAATGTTTCTCCAATGTGTAATAAATATTGTCAGTTATTTTTTTAAACTTGTTTTGCCAAATGAGGATAATATTGGAGAATCTAGTCACGATCTTAATCTTCACAGAGTGGGTTTTACGAGATAGGGAAAGTTTTCGTTCTCACTGATAAATTCATACCTTGATGTATGCTGGCTTGCTTTTTCCTTAGAACAAGCACTGGGGGTGGGGATCAGTAAAATCTCAGGGATTGGAGAAAACCTGGGAAGGGAGATGTCAGAGGGTGTGGTGGATTAATTGAGGAATATCTTCCACAGGCTCAGACATTTGATTTCGCTCATAGTTTGCTTATAGCGATGCTGTTTTGGGAGGAATTAGGGATACTGCCTTGTTGGAGAAAGTTCATCACTGGGGGGTTGGGCTTTGAGAGCTCGTAGCCTTACCCTAACACCATGGCATCCTGTTTCTTGTTAAAGTTGAGATCTGCTGGTTCCTGCTCCTGCTGCCACGCCTACTACTTTACTACAATACTTTCCTGCCACGATGGGCTCCTACAAGCCTCCAACCATAGCCCACCGTAAACTTTGTCTTCTACAAGTTTACATGGTCATGGTGTTTTATCACGTAGCAATGAAGCAGCTAACACAGAAGGCAGCCCAGCACGTCAGGGTTACCTATAGAGAGCTTTATCTGTCTAATTGGTTAGGTGTTTCCCTTGCCACTTAGCTGTCGGTGGCTTGTGAAACCAACACATCTACAATTAAGTGGCTCCTTAGCTTACTGCCCTCACTGTATACAGCCAATGGAGGTCTGTGTCTTCTCCTACACTTGAAGGTGGAATATGTACACACGTCTAGAAACTTCCTGATATCAACATATAGAGAAAGGGAAAAACATGGCTAAATTTTTTAGCTATGCTACGTTTGCGTGTTTGAGAGATCCAGAGCAAGTGATTTCTATCAACTTAATACACTTCAGGGGAATCGAGGGCCCAGAGACGCATGAAAAGACAAGAAAGGAATCATCGTTTTCATTTCCTCAATGGTTCTGTCCTAAGAGGCAGCATTTTTTTTTCTCACACATGCTCACTCCATCTTGATTTCTAGGTCTGAATGAAAACGGGAAATCAAACTTCTACTTGCATAGCACATGGGAGTCCAAGGGCTTTGAAGAGACAAGAAAAAATGTGGGAAAAATTTATTTTATCACTCTACACCCTCCCTTGAATGAATCTGTCCCTGTCAATGTGTTGTGATGGTACAAACAGTTAAATAAGACCAACACTTTGAATGACCCCAGGTTTATTACAGTTGGAATTAGGATCAGTATGGACAATTTGTGACTTGCTATCGAACAGGTCTATTTCATAAATGCAAAGCAGGGGAGTAGTGGGTGCCCTGACTAAAGGCCAGCTTCCCAAGTCACTGATCTATTGAATTACATATATATGAACAGGATATCTATGCAAGCAGCAGGGTATTTTTTTCTACCACCTACTCGTTGAATCTAAAGTGTCCTAGGTGTGAATTATTTCTCTTCTATTCACTGACACTAAGTATATATTATTTGATCTGCCACACACACACACACACACACACACACACACACACACACACACACCCCAAGTGAACAAAGACAGGGCCCGATGAAGGATGGTTTTGCTTATAAACCCAGAAATGGACATTCAGATCTTATAATAAAGGACAGGAGAAATGACTTCAATTTTCTGCTGCCAAAGTATCAAAAACAGTTTCTGTTAAAAGTACAAAGTTCTTGGGCACTGTGGACAAGCTGTGCACTGTGATCACAGAGGTAACTTTGGGTATAAATGATCTGCTTTGGTCATGGGGAGCCTACCTGAATTCAAAGTGGTGAGAAATCCATTTTGCAGTCTTACTATTCTTCAGTCCAGATGATAGGCCACAGGAAGTTCATGCTGGGATCCCTCCCCTGGCACAGTATCTAACAGGAGACTGATGAGTGATCTTGTAACAGGAACTGCTTTAAGAGTCTCAAGCATATTCAGTGATTTAACACCCATCAAAACACTGACATAACCATGATTATTAATTTGTATTTAACCTAAGAAACTGAGGCTTAAACAGGTCAGAAACACACCCGAGTTGTCAGTGTTGATTGTGGGAAGCTTAGGTTTAAAACCAGGTAGTCTGGCTGTAGACCGTGGGATCACATGGTGTTTTGCCTACAAAATAGGAGCAATGAATTTGATTTTTCTATTGTTTAAGTAGCTTAATTTATTGTTATTGTAGTAGGAGGAGGAAAGAAATTAACTTTTTCTTTAATATTTAATATATTTTAAATATCTGAGGAGATGTTTTCTTTTTTCTTTCTCTTCTTCTCTTTCTTTCTACCATTCTCATCATCATTGTCCTATGTCCTAGGTATGATGTCTAGGAAAAACAATGAAAGGTGATGTCTTTAAAACATAATGTTTTACTGCCGTGATTGGAGACTCTGGTTACTTTCCAGACTCCCTTACTTCAGAGATGCCTGTGGGAAGTTTAACCCACCTGGAAGCAATGGTAGAAGCATGA
The DNA here is from genome assembly GCF_021556685.1 of Rattus norvegicus. Lineage (NCBI taxonomy): Eukaryota > Metazoa > Chordata > Mammalia > Rodentia > Muridae > Rattus > Rattus norvegicus. The sequence continues at coordinate 99,868,040 of NC_141542.1, forward strand.
ACCACTGCCCATTACTGGACCGGGTAATTTTGAGTGCAGCAGCATCGCAGGGACCTAGTAACAGATGGAGACGCCTCGGGCAGCCGTTGCCAGGCGTACTCCTCTCTCTTCACATCTCCATCTGTCAGCACAAGTGTGTTACTATTTTGGGACATGGTTTATCCATTTGCAGAGCAAATTTCAAGCTTGCTCTTAAGGTTAAAATAAAATCTGCAACTCCCTGGACTTCCTTTTTTGATGTTGTGTTCTTTTTCTTCCCTACTAGAAAGGAAGATAGGGGGGTGGGGAAAGAATTATACACGTTAGAGATGCTGGAGTTTGCTCAGTATTGGTGATAAAATATTAAAATGTGCTATTACCATAAAATAATTAAAAGGGCAATAGCGACGGCACACTGTCTGCACATATATATCCAAGCAATCAGATATATGCAAGGAACATGCCAATTTCAAATAAAATGTTGGATAACAATCCTTGTGTATGAGAGTCCAAAATCAACACAAAAAACTGTCAGTTCTTACAACAACTAAAATGTTACTGTGAAGCTGAATTTTGAACTTAGAGAGAAAACTTTAAAATTTAGGGTTTTGTTGCCTTTTTAATCTTGAAATTTTATTTTATTTTTTATTAGTTGTTTTATTTATTTACATTTCAAATGTTATCCCTTTCTTGGTCTCCCCTCTGCAACCCCCCTATGCCATCCTCCTTCCCCTTTGTTTCTGTGAAGGTGCTTCTCCACCCACTCATCCACTCCCACCTCACCACTCTAGTATCCCCCTTCCCCGGGGCATCAAACCTCCAATGACTCCCCTTCCATTGATGCCCGACAAGGCCATCCTCTGCTACATATGTAGCTGGGGCCATGGACCCATCCATGTATACTCTTTGCTGCTAGTTTAGTCTCTGGGAGCTCATGGGGGTCTGGTTAGTTGATATTGTTGTTCTTCCTATGGGTTTGCAATTCCCCTTCAGCTCCTTCGGTCCTTCCCCTAACTCTTCCACTGGGGTCCCTGGGCTCAGTCTGGTGGTTGGCTGAGAGTATCTACATCTGTGTTAGTCGGGTGATGGCAGAGTCTCTCAGAAGACAGCCATACCAAGCTCTTATCTGGGAACACTTCTTGGCATCAGAAATAGTGTTGGGGGTTTTGGTATCTGCAGATGGCATAGATCCCAAGGTGGGGCAATCTCTGGATGACCTTTCTCTCTATCTCTGCTCCATGTTTTGCCCATGCATTTCCTTTAGACAGAAACAATTCTGGGTTAAAATTTTTGAGATGAGTGTCTGGCCTCATCCCTCAACTGGGGGTGGTGCCTATCTATTGGAGGTTGTCTCTACAGGTTCTATATCCTTCTGTTGGGATTTGTGCTAAAGTCATCCCCATTGGGTCCTGGGAACCTCATGCCTCCCTGACATCTGGAACTTACTAGTGGTTACCCCCCCCATTCCCAACTCCCATACTACTACATATTTTGATTCATTTTCTTGACCATCTGCACTTCTCTCCTGTATCTTCCCATACCTGATTCTGCGCCTCTTTTTTCCTCTTCCCTTATCTCTCCCTCCTAGGTCCCTTCTTTCCTCTACCTCCCGTAATTATTTTGTTCCCCCTTCTAAGTAGGATTGATGCCTCCACATTTTGGTCTTCCTTCTTGTTAAGCATCATATGGTCTATGAGTTGTATTGTGGATATTCTGAGCTTTTGGGCTAATGGCCATTTATCAGAGAGTATATACCATGTCCTATTCCTGGGTTACTTCACTCAGGATATTTAACCAAAACCTTTTTCTTCACAATTGAATTGATAGCTAATTGGTTAGATTAATTATATCTCAGTTAACTAAAATATAGACAAATAAATGAATAAGATCCTATTTTATTCATGCCCTGGTAGTCTGTTAAGATTGAGGTTCACTCTCAGAATAAATAATAAAGTTCAAAGAATTTAACATTATCTGTACCACCTAAGGAACAATGACAAAGAAAGATTGCTTCACTTTTGCCTAAAATTTTCAAATTATACTTCCTTTTGAATTAATGAATACAATGAAATTTTGTTGTGAATACAAAGAGTAAGATTCACTGCAAAAAACATTTGCTTAGCAGGCAGGAGAGCAGAAGTATGGATGAATATACCAGGCCATATATATTCTAGGTAGGCCTGGTTGTTCTCTTGTATTCCAATGTTTAGTTGACAGAGATTCCTCAGGCACAACTGGCTAGCCAGACTAACTGAATCATAAAGTACCAGGCTTAGTAAGAAGCTAAACCTCAATGAGGAAATCAAGAACAACCAATGTCTCAAAATATCACAATTGCAGATGATATGGTAGTAAATTTAAGCGATCCCAAATGTTCCACCAGAGCACTACTAAACCTGATAAACACCTTCAGCAAAGTGGCTGGGTATAAAATTAACTCAAATAAATCAGTAGCCTTCCTCTACACAAAAGAGAAACAAGCTGAGAAAGAAATTGGGGAAATGACACCCTTCATAATAGTCCCAAATAATATAAAATACCTCGGTGTGACTTTAACCAAGCAAGTGAAAGATCTGTATGACAATAACTTCAAGCCTCTGAAGAAAGAAATTGAAGAAGATCTCAAAAGATGGAAAGATCTCCCATGCTCATGGATTGGCAGGATTAATACAGTAAAAATGGCCATTTTACCAAAAGCAGATTCAATGCAATCCTCATCAAAATCCAATCCAATTCTACAAAGAGTTAGACAGAACAATTTGCAAATTCATCTGGAATAACAAAAAACCCAGGAGAGCTATAACTACCTTCAACAATAAAAGAACTTCTGGGGAATCACTATTCCTGAACTCAAGCAGTATTACAAAGAAATAGTGATAAAAAAAACTGTATGGTATTGGTACAGGCAGATAGATCAGTGGAATAGAACTGAAGACCCAGGAATGAACCCACATACCTATGGTCACTCGATTTTTGACAAAGGAGCCAAAACCACCTAATGGAAAAAAGATAGCATTTTCAGCAAATGGTGCTGGTTCAACTGGAGGTCAGCATGTTGAAGATTGCAGATTGATCCATTTTTATCACGCTGTACAAAGCTTAAATCCAAGTGGATCAAGGACCTCCACATCAAACCAGATACACTCAAACTAATAGAAGAAAAAGTGGGGAAGAATGTTGAACACATGGGCACTGGAGAAAATTTCCTGAATAAAACACCAATGGCTTATGCTCTAAGATCAAGAATCGACAAATGGGATCTCATAAAACTGCAAAGCTTCTGTAAGGCAAAGGACACTGTCGTTAGGACAAAACGGCAACCAACAGATTGGGAAAAGATCTTTACCAATCCTACAACTGATAGAGTGCTTATGTCCAAAATATACAAAGCTAAACAAAGAATTCACAGCTGAGGAATGTCGAATGGCTGAGAAACACCTAAAGAAATGTTCAACATCATTCGTAGGCAAATGGTTGGAACTGGAAAATATCATCCTGAGTGAGCTAACCCAATCACAGAAAAACACACATGGTATGCACTCATTGATAAGTGGCTATTAGCCCAAATGCTTGAATTACCCTAGATGCCTAGAACAAATGAAACTCAAGACGGATGAGCAAAATGTGAATGCTTCACTCCTTCTTTAAAAGGGGAACAAGAATACCCTTGGCAGCGAATAGAGAGGCAAAGATTAAAACAGAGACTGAAGTAACACCCATTCAGAGCCTGCCCCACATGATAAACTAGATAAGATGGATGAAGCAAAGAGGTGCAGGCTGACAGGAACTGGATGTAGATCTCTCCTGAGAGACACAGCCAGAATACAGCAAATACATAGGCTAATGCCTGCAGTAAACCACTGAACTGAGAACGGGACTCCCGTTGAAGGAATCAGAGGAAGGACTGGAAGGGCTTGAAGGGGCTCGAGACCCCATATGAACAACAATGCCAAGCAACCAGAGCTTCCAGGGACTAATCCACTACCCAAAGACTATACATGGACTGACCCTGGGCTCCAACGTCATAGGTAGCAATGAGTAGCCTAGTAAGAGCACCAGTGGAAGGGGAAGCCCTGGGTCCTGCTAAGACTGAACCCCCAGTAAACAGGATTCTTGGGGGGAGGGCAGTAATAGGGGAAGAATGGGGAGGGGATCACCTACATAGACGGGGAGGGGGAGGGGTTAAGGGGGATGTTGGGCTGGAAAATGGGAAAGGGAATAACATTTGAAATGTAAATAAGAAATACCCAATTTAATAAAGATGGGGAAAAAAAGAACAACCAATGTCCAACTTTAACCTCCTCCCGTTGAAGCTTGTAGATGCTTCTCCCCACACACATGAACCTGAGTATTGTAAACATGCACACACACACACACACACACACACACACACACACACACACACACATACACACTTCACACATGATAAATACAGACTGCAAAACTGACAGGTTAAGACCTCAGGATAAGTCCCTGCTCTTTTTCAGGGGGCCTCACATTGACTGGTGCTATGCTAGTGGCTTTCGACAATGGGGCTTTCTAGAAGGAAGAGGTTCTCCAAAAGGACTTAAGTCCTTTGTAGCTCATTTTTGATCTCTCATTAAAAGTCCCTCCCACAGTCTGTGAATAGAGTTCTAATACCGTTCCCCATAAAATTCTTCCAGATTGCTCTATGATTCATAGTTTTTACCTTTTATTTCTAAATCTCACTAAGACCAATTGTTAAGTGGGAACTGATGTTATAATAACATTCAGGCTGGTTAGCACACTGAGCTTCGGTTAGGAGCTGAGAAGTGTGTGAACAGGAGGAGGCAAGAAGCAGCACAGGATAGAGTGTGATGCTGATCTGACGAATACATCCTGATCGTGGAGTCTCATGTTGGACAGAAATGGAGAAGCTTGGGAAGTCTTTTTGTGTTAAACCATTGACTAAATGTTCCCCCAAAGAGCTTACTAAGCCAAAGCTGTGGAGGTTACAGATGTGTGCATTGGACACATTGTTTTTTGAAGAGAGAGGCTGAAGTTGTATCTCATGAGCACAACATTTGCAACCTTCTGACTTGTGTTTGGCATTATTTGTACCTCCTGTGTCTGATGAGTTCACTGGATATGATAGGATAAAAACGTGACCCCTCTGTTCATACATGTATCAAAATCTCCTATATTTGTGAAAATGTATACAGAGATATTGCAGACATGACCTAAGAGTATTGTGAAAATACTTGTTATCTGCAAAAGAGTAAGAACACGAGTTATCCTCTAAGTATTCTAGAAGGAACACAGCTTTGTTAATATCATAACTCTAAGACCTCTGAAATTCAGGAACATGAGACCATAATAAATTCATTTTCTAAGGCTATAACTGCATCGTAATCACAGCATCAACAGGAATGGATTACACCATACCTTGTCCCCTTTACTCACCTGTACAGGTAGAAACAAAAATTTACACATTTTTCCAATAAGAGATTTTAACCATCTATTTCTGCACCAGGCATTTTTAGAAACACGAGTTTCTAATAACACATTAAAGAAAATTTCTGCCAGTGTGCAGCTTCTGTCTCACAGGGAGATTAACATATGACCTTTCTCTGAACAGATGCTATTTGAATAATTTTTCAAATCAAGAGCATGGCCACCCACAACTTAGACAAACCTTGTGTGTTGAATGTGTTCTTAATAAAAACCTCCCTTCAGAGTGATATTTATTCAAAGACCTCTCAGAAAGGTAATCAAATATGTGGCATGCTTTATTTTTCTAGATAAAACATCCTTCATGAGATCTTACACTAGCTGCATTCTGAATGGCTATGGTGTGAATTTGATTTTTCCATCAAATTCTTAAGTCATGCCCTAATTTCCATTGTGGTGTTATTAGCAGGTAGGGCCTCTCTGCAGGAGATTAGGAAATGGGAACAAGGTCTTCAGGAGCAGGATTAATGTCATTGCAATGTCCAAGAGAAAGGCCTTACTCCTTCTACTATGCAAAGGCACAGAGAGAAGGATCCATGTGTGAACCCAGAAGCAGGCTCTCACCAGACACTTTTACTGGGGCCTCCCTTTGAGATCTCTGAGAAACAAACTTCTGTATCTTATAAACTCACAGTTTCTAGCGTTCTGTTCTGTCAGCAGAATGTGGACTAAGACACAAATGGAAAGGCTCATCAGTATACTTTTCTTGTAGCTCTAACGTTTGTCAGATCGACTAGAAAAAAAAATTGCTTCCACTATTTCTTTTCTCAATCAAACATATGTTCAGGATGCAAATGACTCTTCAGATTGCCTCAGTACTTTTGAGTAATACACCCGAATTATGTGAAAGACATCTCAACTGTCTGCAACCCATGTTACCCTGACACAATGAGATTGCAAATTTAAGGGCGTATTATAGTAGGAAATGGAACAAACTTTAATTTCAATGTAGAATTTTACCACTGAGCTTGACTTAGAAGAAATTTATGTCTGTCACACACAACCTGAGAGCTTTTAGTGTCTGTTGGCAGCTGAACTTTTGGCAGAATGGTTTGCACGTTCTCCTGTCTACATGCAGAGGCTGTTTCGTGGTTCCTTTATGTTTCGTGTCCTCATAATGTGGCAACTAGAACCTGAAATGGTGTGACAAGCGATGGGATCTTCCATCGTTGATTTCTTTAGCTTGATCTCAATAGGGCTTAGGTGAGTTATATAGAAGCTATCCCTGATCAGTGCATAGGGTAGTATAGCTTCCTGGGGGATTTTGCGTGGATGTGTGAAGATTTGAGTAAGCTAGACTCTGATGTTTCACCTCTTGGTTTTAAAAATGGCTTTGTCTTTGTTATATTTTCTTTCAGTACGCTGGCAGAATAAAATTATAGACTTAAGACAACTTCGGTTAATTGTTACTTAATGGCTTTTATCCATAATCCTTTAATGTTCTACCCTTTTCTCAAGGCTAATTTGAAGCAACTGCTCTTTTGCTGGTCTGTTTCTAAGAAAGGTTCTTTTCATGTAGCTAAAGCTGGCTTTGAACTCATTATCCCCCTGTCTCCTGCATGCAGGCACTACAGGTGTGTTCTTTCAGACCAAAACTGAAAATACACTTTTAAATGATAGAGTATTTTTCTCTAGCCTTGACTAACCTTGTTAGGCACAAAATCTCACATACTGCCATTTTAAGAAAATTATTGTGTTAAAGTGTTCATATGTTTTATCATTTTATTTGTGCATTTAAGTATGTATTTGTGCATTACTTTATTAGAGACAGAAAATTGTGATGTAACCCAGGCAAGCCTTGGACTCACGTTCGTCTTTCCTCTACTTCTATGGAGCTAGGTGTGCAATTATAGGTGTGCAATACCATGCCCATATTTAAAATACCCTTGGTTCTTTTAGAGATTTTATTGTACGGTGAGAAATGCATCATGCCACTGTTGCATTTTGACAGCTCGTGCAGGATTATTTCACACTGATATAAGTCGGTTTCCATTTATAACATATAATTTTTCATGTTTCCCAACTGGTTTATGATCATTCTTCTTTGTTCTTTTTATCGTTTTGTTCTTTCTTATATTAATTATAAAGAACAAAGAAGCCTTAATGGAAGTGGAGCTCCAGGCACACACCTTTCCTCTTCAGGACCTTAGAGATGGAGAGACTGCTCAGTGATTAAGGGACCTTGATAATCTTCCATAGGACCCCATTTTCAGTTCCTAGCATATACATGGTGGCTCACAACTTCAGTCCTAGATGATCTGACGCTCTCTTTTGATCTCTGTGTACAGACATGTGGTGCACAGCCAAATGTGCAGGCAAAACACCTATACATATAACAATAAACACCATAATGTCAATTGTAGTCAAGTAATTCAGATATTTGTGACACACAGGCAACACACACACACACACACACACACACACACACACACACACACACACGCACACACACACACACACACACACGTCCAAAAATAACAATGTGATTTTCTTCATTTTCTTTTTCTTTCTCATTCTTTTTCTTCTTCAATCAGCTATTCTTTCCCTATCCCCACTGGAAAGGGAGATCTGTTATCACTGCCTCACTTTATCATTCTACTTTCCTCTGTTCATGTCTTTGTTTTTCAAACAACTGCAATGTTCTGTTCTAGTTGTCTTAACTTTTTAAAAGCTATAAAAGCAAGGCAGAGTGACTTATTACACAGTAAGTACTGATAATGGATTTCTTTGTGTGCAACCTGAATTTCCACTTCTAATATGTCTACATTAGTATTATTTTAGTGGCAGTAACTTTGGGGGAAGTTATTTATTTTTGCACAGTACTGATCATGAATCGTGTCTTTCTCTTTCAGTCTTTTCTGATCCATTTCCACAGAAGGAAGACCTAATGATGTTACTCAATTTCACCTTTTAACATCACACCAAATACCGAGGATAAGACTTTGTTAACATTATTGATCTACTATGTGCAGAGAATGATCTTGTTACATAAATAAAAGTTATTGATCCATATTTCAAACTAATGTATAGTTTGCCACACATACATTTATTTAGTTATTTATTTATTAAGTGAAATTTAGTTACTACCAAAGAGCTAAGAAATCATCATTAGTGTGAAGACACACTCACTATTCACAGTTCTAACAAGTGGTATTTCTGTCCCTCTATAAGGTCACATATCTGCTCAAGAATCCTAAAGGCTGACAAAGAAGAATGAGGTAGGCAGTTAGTGTGAATTCTTAAAGTAACTTGGTTACATAGAAGAAAATAACTCATAATGATTAAAATATATCAGGTTGGTTTGAGTGTATTCCTCTGTCAGCAGTGTAATTCTTCTTTATTTGGAGAAGAAAAATTTCCCTTAAGTACAATGTGATAATGACAAAATGTTAATATTGAAAAGTCCTTTAATTAACCAATGTTTGTTTAATTACCAACATCTACGAAGCACTCATGAGTCCTGCTGTAAGTATTGAAAACTTGGGAAGCAAAAGGATACAGCTCTGTCCAATGTCAGGCTTAAGCATCTTCCAGAGCCTCTTCTAGGTGACAAATGACAGGATGTAATTTTCTCCAGTTTTAAAGTTTTTAAAGCTAGAAGTCTAGGGAACACATGCAAGTGATCATCACTCACTCTAATTTTTCTAAATATAGAACTCCAACCTCTGTGCTTTTCAGATAGAAACCACTTTGAAAAATACACAGAGGGTGCCAAATAATGCCCTGGTCATGTCTACTTTCTTTTCTTTCTTTTTTTAAACAATATTTCTGTTTATTGTTTGGAAAGAAAGTATTGGTATACAAATTATCTAGTCTATAGAAGTTATATTTCCTAGATACAACTTGTAGACTCATATGAATGTTCATTTTTGTCAACCTAAATAGTTGATATATGGGAACATTTCTTCTCACTCACTGCGCATTGGGCTATAGCCACATATGTAGGAATGCTGTCTTCCTGCTGTCTTGTCATCTTCTAAGAGCTGGCTGCATCATTACTACATTCCAAATCTTCCTGGGCTAAAGTCAACCTCTCACAGTGCAACTTCTCCACTTCTCTTATCTCCAGCAGGAGCTGAGATTCTCTGAATGTTCCTATCTGAAGCCTGAAGAATTTCTACTTTCTTGTGTCTATTTTCTTATAAGCAATGTTCCATGCCATACCTTTTAGAGTGCAGTGGTGGAAATCAAAAATAAGAAAAATACTGTCCTTTATTATTTAGCAGAAAGTGAATCTCAGAGTACACAGAACTGGGACTCCAAGTCTGTTCTGTAAGCAAAACTGTCTTCCTCATGTTATTCCCATTTTTAAAAAAAATCCCATAATTTTTACTATGAAATAGTAAAAATACCACTCTTTCCCTTTCTTTGTTTGTATAATGGTTTGCTCAACCACAGACTTCCTTGTCTTTCTCATAATTATTTCAAGATTTTTGTCTGTTTCAGGGATCACTATAAAATCAGAATATTTAAACAAGTCCTCACTAAGATAAATATCAATATGCAAGTTTGAAGAAGTTATAGATTATTGCTAATTATATAGCAGTACTTCATATTAATTGGTAATTATCTAATAATACTAATTACATATGGTTACATTTTATCTATAAGACATCATACACACTATACTCTCTGCGTAAAATAAACTGCTGTAGAATAATTTCAGTCACCACAGATTTTACTAAATAGTCATTGTGAGTGACTGCATTCCAAAGATGGCTTCACAGTTTCTTATTTTCTGATATTCCCTGAGTGGCAAACCTCACACAGTAACAGAACTTATATAGTTTTTGCACAACCTAAATCTAGCAAGATGGGTAACTTTAAACCGCCTGCATCTTAGAAAACTTGTTAATGGCACATTCACCTTGAGAAATCAGCTGCCTTGATTTCAGAAGTTAGGTCCCATAAAGAAACTCTATAATGTAGCTAAGTCCCTCCAAACATCTAGCAGTAGCTGATAGAAATGTGAACTTTTCATAAAACCCAACTTTGTCTTGCTTTCAGATGATGACAGCTCATTTAGTATCTGACTGAAACTTCATGAACTAGAGACCCCCAAACTCCCCTGCTGAGCCCAGCTAAAGGACAAAATCATGGCAGCAAGTAGTAAACTTTCATTTGGGTTACTAAGGTTTATTATGGCTTATTATATAACAATTAACAACTTCAGTAGCTTCTTATGACGCACGTGCACACACATACACACACACACACACGTGCACGTGCATATGTGCGTAGACTCTTGCCCCTTAAGAATTATTTAATAAACCAAGGTATTTTGTACAATGTCAGTTACATAAGAAGCTTGACTCCCAAAGCAGCACCATGGAGTAGGTTACTATTCTTATCTTCCTTTAATAGATGTAGAAAACAGATATTGAGAAGCAACGTTGCTTGATGAAAATCTTGATTAAAAATGAACTGATTAAGTGCTAGATTTGCATATGGATTTATACAACCTATATCTAGAACCAGAGACTCAAGGGTCTCAATTTTGAAAAAGAAATATTAGAAAATTTATGTAGTCTCAGTTACAACCTTGATTTAATCACTTTCCCATCTTACCCTAATCTTTATTACACTTATCCCATATTTCTTGGACACAAGGCTCTAGGTTCAATGCCCTGTATGAAAATCTTGGTATTGTATATTTTTACACACAAATAACATTAACTGTGAATGACAATCACAATAATCATGTAGGTAAGATAATTTGCTTGGAAAATCTATTTTCTGTTGGTTTTGAGTTTAATCATGACATGGTAGGTACATACAAAGCAGCCATCATAGCAGAAATAAAGGCAGTGGCTGACACTCCTAATCACCAACATCGATGTAGCAACTTCTTCTCATTCAATTCAGTTGACTCTAACAAAGAATACTCTTGAGTTCCTTCTAACTATTAATGAGCCAAATCTTTTAATAGAGAGCTCTATGCTGAAAGGAGCAGTTTTCTCCTTATCAATAACAACAGCATCTTCTAGGGACTCTGTTCATAGACACACATTTTGAGCAGGATTGGAATATCTAATTCATCAAGAATCACATTACATAGGAAAGGCAATATGACTGAATCCATGACCTCAATTCTTGCCAATTATACCACAAGTTCTGGTCATCAGAGCAAAACAGCCTGGTATCTTGATTGCATGGATCTTGATAGAGAATTGATGTATCATTTAGATATTATACCCTATGAATACAGAACATCATTTCTCCAGGATAAATGTATACCCTCAAAGAACATTGATCTTATAATGCTGTGTCCTCACTATAAAGGTGTTAGATCAGAGAATTGAAGGGTAGAGACTGGAGTGACCCGCTAGTGCTAATTGCCAATGTATTTTTATTTTCTCCCATCTTTAAGAACACTCTGCATTATATTGTTGGGTGATATTGAAGTTGGTCTACCAGTCATTTCACATCCATCAGTTGGCAAGATTCCAAGGTTTGTTAAAGTGTTGGGTTAGCACTGCAGGAGAAGAGAGCTTTTTTTGGGGGGGAGGGCATACAGGTGTGATTTTCTCATGTAAAACAATGAGTACACATTCTAAAGAAATTTCAGTAATGCCCACACAGACAGGTATCTCTCAATTGAGTTCTCTCCCAGTGATTTTCACCTTGGAAGCAACTGTACAAAAAATGTACCCATGTGCAGTATGAACTACTCAAGATTAGGTAGCACAAGTGAAGTTTAATTATGGTGACAGAGTACCCTTTATAGATGGAGTTCTGGTCCAAAGGTCAAGTCATGTTGGCTGCATTACAGGATGTAATAGTGAGTTCCCTTCTATTGAATCAGAATCTATCAGTAGTAAACTCACCACAGTATTAATGCAGAAATAACTATGCCCACAATCAAACACAGCAACTTCTTTTTTTTCTCCATCTTTATTAAATTGGGTATTTCTTTTTTTTTTAATTTTTTATTTTTTTATTAACTTGAGTATTTCTTATATACATTTCAAGTGTTATTCCCTTTCCCGGTTTCCGGGCAAACATCCCCCTCCCCCCTCCCCTTCCTTATGTGTGTCCCCCTCCAAACCCTCCCCCCATTGCCGCCCTCCCCCCATAGTCTAGTTCACTGGGGGTTCAGTCTTAGCAGGACCCAGGGCTTCCCCTTCCACTGGTGCTCTTACTAGGATATCCATTGCTACCTATGGGGTCAGAGTCCAGGGTCAGTCCATGTATAGTATTTAGGTAGTGGCTTAGTCCCTGGAAGCTCTGGTTGCTTGACATTGTTGTACTTTTGGGGTCTCGAGCCCCTTCAAGCTCTTCCAGTTCTTTCTCTGATTCCTTCAACGGGGGACCTATTCTCAGTTCAGTGGTTTGCGGCTGGCATTCGCCTCTGTATTTGCTGTATTCTGGCTGTGTCTCTCAGGAGCAATCTACATCCGGCTCCTGTCGGTCTGCACTTCTTTGCTTCATTATTCTTGTCTAATTGAGTGGCTGTATATGTATGGGCCACCTGTGGGGCAGGCTCTGTATGGGTGTTCCTTCAGTCTCTGTTTTAATCTTTGCCTCTCCCATCCCAGCCAAGGGTATTCTTTTTCCTCATTTAAAGAAGGAGTGAAGCATTCACATTTTGATCATCCGTCTTGAGTTTCGTTTGTTCTAGGGATCTAGGGTAATTCAAGCATTTGGGCTAATAGCCACTTATCAATGAGTGCATACCATGTATGTCTTTCTGTGATTGGGTTAGCTCACTCAGGATGATATTTTCCAGTTCCAACCATTTGCCTACGAATTTCATAAACTCGTTTTGATAGCTGAGTAATATTCCATTGTGTAGATGTACCACATTTTCTGTAACCATTCCTCTGTTGAAGGGCCTCTGGGTTCTTTCCATTTTCTGGCTATTATAAATAAGGCTGCGATGAACATAGTGGAGCACGTGTCTCTTTTATATGTTGAGGCATCTTTTGGGTATATGCCCAAGAGAGGTATAGCTGGATCCTCAGGCAGTTCAATGTCCAATTTTCTGAGGAACCTCCAGACTGATTTCCAGAATGGTTTTACCAGTCTGCAATCCCACCAACAATGGAGGAGTGTTCCTCTTTCTCCACATCCTCGCCAGCATCTGCTGTCACCTGAGTTTTTGATCTTAGCCATTCTCACTGGTGTGAGGTGAAATCTCAGGGTTGTTTTGATTTGCATTTCCCTTATGACTAAAGATGTTGAACATTTCTTTAGGTGTTTCTCAGCCATTCGGCATTCCTCAGCTGTGAATTCTTTGTTTAGCTCTGAACCCCATTTTTAATAGGGTTATTTGTTTCCCTGCGGTCTAACTTCTTGAGTTCTTTGTATATTTTGGATATAAGGCCTCTATCTGTTGTAGGATTGGTAAAGATCTTTTCCCAATCTGTTGGTTGTTGTTTTGTCCTAACCACAGTGTCCTTTGCCTTACAGAAGCTTTGCAGTTTTATGAGATCCCATTTGTCGATTCTTGATCTTAGAGCATAAGCCATTGGTGTTTTGTTCAGGAAATTTTTTCCAGTGCCCATGTGTTCCAGATGCTTCCCTAGTTTTTCTTCTATTAGTTTGAGTGTGTCTGGTTTGATGTGGAGGTCCTTGATCCACTTGGACTTAAGCTTTGTACAGGGTGATAAGCATGGATCGATCTGCATTCTTCTACATGTTGCCCTCCAGTTGAACCAGCACCATTTGCTGAAAATGCTATCTTTTTTCCATTGGATGGTTTTGGCTCCTTTGTCAAAAATCAAGTGACCATAGGTGTGTGGGTTCATTTCTGGGTCTTCAATTCTATTCCATTGGTCTATCTGTCTGTCTCTGTACCAATACCATGCAGTTTTTATCACTATTGCTCTGTAATACTGCTTGAGTTCAGGGATAGTGATTCCCCCTGAAGTCCTTTTATTGTTGAGGATAGCTTTAGCTATCCTGGGTTTTTTGTTATTCCAGATGAATTTGCAAATTGTTCTGTCTAACTCTTTGAAGAATTGGATTGGTATTTTGATGATCTACAGATTGCATTGAATCTGTAGATCGCTTTTGGTAAAATGGCCATTTTTACTATATTAATCCTGCCAATCCATGAGCATGGGAGATCTTTCCATCTTCTGAGGTCTTCTTCAATTTCTTTCCTCAGTGTCTTGAAGTTCTTATTGTACAGATCTTTTACTTGCTTGGTTAAAGTCACACCGAGGTACTTTATATTATTTGGGTCTATTATGAAGGGTGTCGTTTCCCTAATTTCTTTCTCGGCTTGTTTCTCTTTTGTATAGAGGAAGGCAACTGATTTATTTCAGTTAATTTTATACCCAGACACTTTGCTGAAGTTGTTTATCAGCTTTAGTAGTTCTCTGGTGGAACTTTTGGGATCACTTAAATATACTATCATGTCATCTGCAAATAGTGATATTTTGACCTCTTCTTTTCCGATCTGTATCCCCTTGATCTCCTTTTGTTGTCTGATTGTTCTGGCTAGAACTTCAAGAACTATATTGAATAAGTAGGGAGAGAGTGGGCAGCCTTGTCTAGTCCCTGATTTTAGTGGGATTGCTTCAAGTTTCTCTCCATCTAGTGTAATGTTAGCAACTGGTTTGCTGTATATGGCTTTTACTATGTTTAGGTATGGGCCTTGAATTCCTATTCTTTCCAGGACTTTTATCATGAAGGGGTGTTGAATTTTGTCAAATGCTTTCTCAGCATCTAATGAAATGATCATGTGGTTCTGTTCTTTCAGTTTGTTTATATAATGGATCACGTTGATGGTTTTCCGTATATTAAACCATCCCTGCATGCCTGGGATGAAGCCTACTTGATCATGGTGGATGATTGTTTTGATGTGCTCTTGAATTCGGTTTGCCAGAATTTTATTGAGTATTTTTGCGTCGATATTCATAAGGGAAATTGGTCTGAAGTTCTCTTTCTTTGTTGGGTCTTTGTGTGGTTCAGGTATAAGAGTAATTGTGGCTTCATAGAAGGAATTCGGGAATGCTCCATCTGTTTCAATTTTGTGGAATAGTTTGGATAATATTGGTATGAGGTCTTCTATGAAGGTCTGATAGAATTCTGCAGTAAACCTGTCTGGACCTGGGCTCTTTTTGGTTGGGAGACCTTTAATGACTGCCTCTATTTCCTTAGGAGTTATGGGGTTGTTTAACTGGTTTATCTGTTCCTGATTTAACTTCGGTACCTGGTATTTGTCTAGGAAATTGTCCATTTCCTGAAGATTTTCAAGTTTTGTTGAATATAGGTTTTTATAGTAAGATCTGATGATTTTTTGAATTTCCTCTGAATCTGTAGTTATGTCTCCCTTTTCATTTCTGATTTTGTTAATTTGGACGCACTCTCTGTGTCCTCTCGTTAGTCTGGCTAAGGGTTTATCTATCTTGTTGATTTTCTCAAAGAACCAACTTTTGGTTCTGTTGATTCTTTCTATGGTCCTTATTGTTTCTACTTGGTTGATTTCAGCTCTGAGTTTGATTATTTCCTGCCTTCTACTCCTCCTGCGTGTATTTGCTTCTTTTTGTTCTAAAGCTTTTAGGTGTGCTGTCAAGCTGCTGACATATGCTCTTTCCTGTTTCTTTCTGCAGGCACTCAGCGCTATGACTTTTCCCTTTGCACAGCTTTTATTGTGTCCCATAAGTTTGGGTATGTTGTACCTTCATTTTCATTAAATTCTAAAAAGTCTTTAATTTCTTTCTTTATTTCTTCCTTGACCAGGTTATCATTGAGTAGAGCATTGTTCAATTTCCACGTATATGCGGGCATTCTTCCCTTATTGTTATTGAAGACCAGTTTTAGGCCGTGGTGGTCCGATAGCACGCATGGGATTATTTCTATCTTTCTGTACCTGTTGAGGCCCGTTTTTTGACCAATTATATGGTCAGTTTTGGAGAAAGTACCATGAGGAGCTGAGAAGAAGGTATATCCTTTTGCTTTAGGATAGAATGTTCTATAAATATCCGTTAAGTCCATTTGGCTCATGATTTCTCTTAGTCTGTCGACATCACTGTTTAATTTCTGTTTCCATGATCTGTCCATTGATGAGAGTGGGGTGTTGAAATCTCCCACTATTATTGTGTGAGGTGCAATGTGTGTTTTGAGCTTTAGTAAGGTTTCTTTTACGTATGTAGGTGCCCTTGTATTTGGGGCATAGATATTTAGGATTGAGAGTTCATCTTGGTGGATTTTTCCTTTGATGAATATGAAGTGTCCTTCCTTATCTTTTTTGATGACTTTTAGTTGGAAATTGATTTTATTTGATATTAGAATGGCTACTCCAGCTTGCTTCTTCTGACCATTTGCTTGGAAAGTTGTTTTCCAGCCTTTCACTCTGAGGTAGTGTCTGTCTTTGTCTCTGAGGTGTGTTTCCTGTAGGCAGCAGAATGCAGGGTCCTCATTGTGTATCCAGTTTGTTAATCTATGTCTTTTTATTGGGGAGTTGAGGCCATTGATATTGAGAGATATTAAGGAATAGTGATTATTGCTTCCCGTTATATTCATAATTGGATGTGAGGTTATGTTTGTGTGCTTTCATTCTCTTTGTTTTGTTGCCAAGACGATTAGTTTCTTGCTTCTTCTAGGGTATAGCTTGCCTCCTTATGTTGGGCTTTACCATTTATTATCCTTTTAGTGCTGGATTTGTGGAAAGACATTGTGTAAATTTGGTTTTGTCATGGAATATCTTGGTTTCTCCATCAATGTTAATTGAGAGTTTTGCTGGATACAGTAACCTGGGCTGGCATTTGTGTTCTCTTAGGGTCTGTATGACATCAGTCCAGGATCTTCTGGCCTTCATAGTTTCTGGCGAGAAGTCTGGTGTGATTCTGATAGGTCTCCCTTTATATGTTACTTGACCTTTTTCCCTTACTGCTTTTAATATTCTTTCTTTATTTTGTGCGTTTGGTGTTTTGACAATTATGTGACAGGAGGTGTTTCTTTTCTGGTCCAATCTATTTGGAGTTCTGTAGGCTTCTTGTATGTCTATGGGTATCTCTTTTTTAGGTTAGGGAAGTTTTCTTCTATGATTTTGTTGAAGATATTTACTGGTCCTTTGAGCTGGGAGTCTTCACTCTCTTCTATACCTATTATCCTTAGGTTTGATCTTCTCATTGAGTCCTGGATTTCCTGTATGTTTTGGACCAGTAGCTTTTTCCGCTTTACATTATCTTTGACAGTTGAGTCAATGATTTCTATGGAATCTTCTGCTCCTGAGATTCTCTCTTCCATCTCTTGTATTCTGTTGGTGAAGCTTGTATCTACAGCTCCTTGTCTCTTCTTTTGGTTTTCTATATCCAGGGTTGTTTCCATGTGTTCTTTCTTGATTGCTTCTATTTCCATTTTTAATTCCTTCAACTGTTTGATTGTGTTTTCCTGGAATTCTTTCAGGGATTTTTGTGTCTCCTCTCTATGGGCTTCTACTTGTTTATTTATGTTTTCCTGGAATTCTTTCAGGGATTTTTGTGTCTCCTCTCTATGGGCTTCTACTTGTTTATTTATGTTTTCCTGGAATTCTTTCAGGGATTTTTGCGATTCTTTCAGGCATTTTTGCGATTCCTCTCTGTAGGCTTCTACTTGTTCTCTAAGGGAGTTCTTCACGTCTTTCTTGAAGTCCTCCAGCATCATGATCAAAAATGATTTTGTAACTAGAGCTTGCTTTTCTGGTGTGTTTGGATATTCCATGTTTGTTTTGATGGGAGAATTGGGCTCCGATGGTGCCATGTAGTCTTGGTTTCTGTTGCTTGGGTTCCTGCGCTTGCCTCTCGCCATCAGATTATCTCTAGTGTTACTTTGTTCTGCTATTTCTGACAGTGGCTAGACTGTCCTATAAGCCTGTGTGTCAGGAGTGCTGTAGACCTGTTTTCCTCTCTTTCAGTCAGTTATGGGGACAGAGTGTTCTGTTTTCCGGCGTGTAGTTTTTCCTCTCTACAGGTCTTCAGCTGTTCCTGTGGGCCTGTGTCTTGAGTTCACCAGGCAGGTCACTTGCAGCAGAAAATTTGGTCTTACCTGTGGTCCCGGGGCTCAAGTTCGCTTGTGGGGTGCTGGCCATGGGCTCTCTGCAGCAGCAGCAACCAGGAAGACCTGTGCCGCCATTTCCGGGAGCTTCAGTGCACCAGGGTTCCAGATGGTCTTTGGCTTTTTCCTCTGGCGTTTGAGATGTGTGTGCAGAGAGCAGTCTCTTCTGGTTTCCCAGGCTTGTCTGCCTCTCTGAAGGTTTAGCTCTCCCTCCCACGGGATTTGGGTGCAGAGAACTGTTTATCAGGTCTGTTTCCCTCAGGTTCCGGTGGTGTCTCAGGCAGGGGTCCTGCCGCTCCTGGGCCCTCCCCCACGGGAGCCCAGAGGCCTTATACAGTTTCCTCTTGGGCCAGGGATGTGGGCAGGGGTGAGCAGTGTTGGTGGTCTCTTCCGCTCTGCAGCCTCAGGAGTGCCCACCTGACCAGGCGGTTGGGTCTCTCTCTCACAGGGTCTGGGGGCAGAGAGCTGCTGCGGGCCGGGATCCGCAGGTGTGGGACTTCCGGTAAACACAGAACGTGCCCGGTTCTACAGGAATTCTGCTTCCGTGTGTCCCAAGCTCACCAGGCAGCTTTCTTGCAGCAGAAAAGTTGGTCTTACCTGTGGTCCCGGGGCTCAAGTTCGCTCGTGGGGTGCTGCCCATGGGCTCTCTGCAGCGGCAGCAACCAGGAAGACCTGTGCCGCCGTTTCCGGGAGCTTCAGTGCACCAGGGTTCCAGATGGTCTTTGGCTTTTTCCTCTGGCGTCCGAGATGTGTGTGCAGAGAGCAGTCTCTTCTGGTTTCCCAGGCTTTTCTGCCTCTCTGAAGGTTCAGCTCTCCCTCCCACGGGATTTGGGTGCAGAGAACTGTTTATCCGGTCTGTTTCCTTCTGGTTCTGGTGGTGTCTCAGGCACAGGGGTCCTGCTGCTCCTGGGCCCTCCCCCACGCCTTATTTACATTTCAATTGTTATTACCTTTCCTGGTTTCCAGGCCAACATCCCTCTAGTCCCTCCCCCTCCCCTTCTATACGGGTGTTCCCCTCCCCATCCTCCCCCTATTAATGCCCCCCCCCCAACAATCCCATTCACTGGGGGTTCAGTCTTGGCAGGATCAAGGGCTTCCCCTTCCACTGGTGCCCTTACCAGGCTATTAATTGCTACCTATGCAGTTGGAGCCCAGGGTCAGTCCATGTATAGTCTTTGGGTAGTGACTTAGTCCCTGAAAGCTCTGGTTGGTTGGCATTGTTGTTCATATGGGGTCTCAAGCACCTTCAAGCTCCTTCAGTCCTTTCTCTGATTCCTTCAACAGGGGTCCCATTCTTAGTTCAGTGGTTTGCTGCTGGCATTCGCTTATGTATTTGCCATATTCTGCCCATGTCTCAGGAGAGATCTACATCCTGTTCCTGTCAGCCTGCACCTCTTCACTTCATCCACCTTATCTAGTTTAGTGGCTATATATGTATGGGTCCCATGTGGGGCAGGCTCTGAATGGGCGTTCCTTCAACCTCTGTTCTAAACTTTGCCTCCCTATTCCCTCCCAAGGGTATTCTTGTTCCCCTTTTAAAGAAGGAGTGAAGCATTTGCATTTTGGTCATCCTTCTTGAGTTTCATGTATTCTGTGCATCTAGGGTAATTTGAGCATTTGGACTAATATCCATTAAATATTTTACTTCATTTTTTACAGAATTTTTGCGTCTAGTGGTTGTGACTTGCAAGTTTACAGGTTGCTAAATCTTAATGTCTAAGGGAAAATGCACCCACTGTGGAACAACAGTGATCCTTCTAAATGTGTGTATCTTAACTTGATGTTTGACATTCGGTCTCATCTATAAGTCGGCTTACTACACATAACTCTATATTTTACCAATTTACTCACAATTTCTGGGGTGAAAATAACTTTTATTCACCACACAAAGTCTTCTTTCAAGTGAAGTGCTGCTACTAACATGTTTTTTTTTTCAAAAATTTTTATTCAGTTTTACACTCCAGATTTTATTCCCCTCCTGGTCTACCCTCCAACTATTCCACATACTATACCCCTTCTCTCCATGAGGATATCCCCAGCCCACCTACCCCAGCAGACCTCTAAACTTCTTGGAGCCTTCAGTCTCTTGATAGTTAGGTACATCTTGTCTGAGTGGACCCAGATCCATGCGTCCCCTGCTGTTTATGTGTTGTGGGCCTCATCTCAACTGGCGTATGCTGCCTGTTTGGTGATCCAGTGTTTGAGAGATCTCAGGAGTCCAAGTTAATTGAGACTGCTGGTCCTCTTACATGGTCACCCTCCTCTTCAGTTTTCCTTCAGTTTTTCCCTAATTCATCCAGAGGGGTCAGCAGCTTCTGTTCATTGGTTGGGTGCACATAGCTGCATCTGACTCTTTCAGCTGCTTTTTGGGTATTTTGGAGGGCAGTCATGATAGGTTCCTTCTTTGTGAGTACTCCATAGCCTCAGTAATGGTGTCAGGTCTTGGGGCCTCCCCTTGAGCTGGATCCCACCTTGGGGCTGTTGCTGGACCTTCTTTTCCTAAGGATCTTCTCCATTTACATCACTGCATTTTTTTCAGACAGGAAAAATTGTGGGTCAAGGTTTTAACTGTAGGAGTAGCAACCCCATCCCTCACTTGACGCCCTGTCTTTCTGCTGGCGGAGATGGCATGTCCCTCCTGATACTTGCATTCCTGTCCCCACACAGTTTACTTGGACAAACATTATAAATATCACTATATTTTATTTGCATTCAAAATTCAGTTAATTTATAGTGTCTAAATAACATAATTTTAATTATTCTTCTCTTATGTACATTTTTACTATTCCGGTTGGTTTTTATAAATTTATGGTACAAACTTAGACAAACCTGGGAAGAGAGAACCTCAGTCAATGAATTGTCTTCATCAGATTGTTCTGTGGGCTTGTCTGCAGGACTTTTTTTTCTTTTCTTGATTGCTAATTGATGCAGAAGAACCCAGTTCACTATGGGTGTTACTATCCCTGGACAGGTGGTCCTGGATTATATTAGAAAGGTAGCCCTGCTCACTGTGGCTGGTGCCGTCCTGAGTCATACCAGAAAGGTATCTAGGCAAGTCATGTAGAGAACACTGGAAAAGGCATTCCTCTGTGTTCTTTTCTTCAGTTCCTGTCTTGACTTCCTGCCTAAAACTCCTGTACTGGCTTCATATGGTGACAGATTGTAATCTGGAAACATCAATAAAATGAAAGCTTTCTTCTCCAAACTGATTTTTGTCCATGGTGAGTCACAGGAAGAGAATACAAATTAGGAAAACTGCCTTGTAACATTCTATTTCCAACAGAGTTCTATTACAGGCTTTAGATGACAGATTTACTGATAATGAACTTTAATTTTTTCCATATAAAACACTTATTTTTACCTACCCCCTCTTTTCTCCCATTCTACACTCTTTAGGCTTCCCTCTCCCCATTCACACCCCCTTTCTTCAGGCCATAACAGGTGGTTGATTAATTTGATTTGTTTTATTCAACAGAGTTGTGTTTAGAGTACCTAAAGTAAAATAAATGAAATATTTTAACATCTTCATTGAAAAAGAATTTGAGAGTTTCAATTTTATCTTTTCTGTATTTTTCTGCTCTAATTGACACACAAAATCTACCATTTGAAGAATTCCTTTGAGCACTGAAACCAGTTGTGTGGCTCCATATCTTCTGCTGTGGTTGTTGTGTCTCATGTGATTGGTGAGCTCATTAGAGAGAAACTAAGACCACACATGGAATTTTTCTGGATGCTTGTATGGAACATGAAATCTCATCTTTAGGCCTGCCATATACAGTTCCTTCCCATATTAAGATCTGGAAACCTCATGGCTGACAAGAGATTTGTGTCTCATTACGAACTGCCTCTCTAGTGAACAATTTTTCATCTACTTCTGCAAGGAATGGATGAAGAGATCAGATGGAGCACTACTCAATTCCATATATGAAGGCACAATTACACTTATAGCAAAACCACACAAAGACCCAACAAAGAAAGAGAACTTCAGACCAGATTCCCTTATGAATATTGATGCAAAAATACTCAATAAAATTCTTGCAAACTGAATTCAAGAAAACATCGAAACAATCATCCATCATAGTCAAGTAGGCTTTATGCCAGGGATGCAGGGATGGTTCAATACACAGAAATTCATCAATGTAATCCACTATATAAACAAACTCAAAGAAAAAAACCACATGTTTATTAGGTGCTGAGAAAGCATTTGACAAAATTCAATACCCCTTCATGATAAAAGTCCTGGAAAGATCGGTAACTCAAAGCCCCTACCTAAACATAGGAAAAGCCATATACAGGAAATCAGTAGCTAACATTAAACTAAATGGAGAGAAACTTGAAGCAATCCCACTAAAATCAGGGACTAGACAAGGCTGCCCACTCTCTCCCTACTTATTCAATATAGTTCTTGAAGTCCTAGCCAGAGCAATCAGACAACATAAGGAGATCAAGGGGATACAGATTGGAAAGGAAGAAGTCAAAATATCACTACTTGCAGATGATATGACAATATATTTAATAAACCCAAAAGTTTCCCCTGAGAACTACTAAACCTGATAACCTACTTCAGCAAAGTGGCTGGATATAAAATTAACTCAAACATATCAGTAGCCTTCCTCTACTCAAAGGATAAACAGTCTGAGAAAGAAATTAGGGAAATGACACCCTTCACAATAGTGCCAAATAATATAAAATACCTCAGTGTGACTCTAATGAAGCAAGTGAAGATCTGTATGAGAAGAACTTCAAGTCTCTAAAGAAATAAATTGAAGATCTTAGAAGATGGAAAGACCTCCCATGCTCATGGATTGGCATGATACAGTAAAAATGGACATTTTGCCAAAAGCAATCTCCAGATTCAATGGAATCCCAATCAAAATTACAACTCAATTATTTATAGAGTTAGAAAGAGCAATTTGCAAATTCAGTTGGAATAACAAAAACCCCAGGATAGCAAAAACTATACTCAAGAACTAAAGAACTTCTGGGGGAAATCACCATCCCTGATGTCAAGCAGTATTACAGAACACTAGTGATAAAAACTGTATTATATTGGCACAGAGACAGGCAGGTAGATCACTGGAATAGAATTGAAGACCCAGAAATGAACCCATACACCTATGGTGATTTGATCTTTGGCAAAGGAGCTAAAACCATCCAATGGAAAAAAGATAGCATTTTCAACAAATGGTGCTGGTTCAACGGGAGGTCAGCATGTAGAAGAATGTAAATAGATCCATTCTTCTTTTTTTTTTTTTATTAACTTGAGTATTTCTTATATACATTTCGAGTGTCATTCCCTTTCCCGGTTTCCAGGCAAACATTCCCCTCCCACCTCCCCTTCCTCGTGGGTGTTCCACTCCCCAACCTCCCCCCATTGTCGCCCTCCCCCCAACAGTCTAGTTCACTGGGGGTTCGGTCTTAGCAGGACCCATGGCTTCCCCTTCCACTGCTGCTCTTACTAGGATATTCATTGCTACCTATGAGGTCAGAGTCCAAGGTCAGTCCATGTATAGTCTTTAGGTAGTGGCTTAGTCCCTGGAAGCTCTGGTTGCCTGGTATTGTTGTACATATGGGGTCTCGAGCCCCTTCAAGCTCTTCCAGTTCTTTCTCTGATTCCTTCAACGGGGGTCCTATTCTCAGTTCAGTGGTTTGCTGCTGGCATTCGCCTCTGTGTTTGCTGTATTCTGGCTGTGTCTCTCAGGAGTGATCTACATCCGGCTCCTGTCGGTCTGCACATCTTTGCTTCATCCATCTTGTCTAATTGGGTGGCTGTATATGTATGGGCCACATGTGGGGCAGGCTCTGAAGGTGTTCCTTCAGTCTCTGTTTTAATCTTTGCCTCTCTATTCCCTGCCAAGGGTATTCTTGTTCCCCTTTTAAAGAAGGAGTGAAGCATTCACATTTTGATCATCCGTCTTGAGTTTCATTTGTTCTAGGCATCTAGGGTAATTCAAGCATTTGGGCTAATAGCCACTTATCAATGAGTGCATACCATGTGTGTCTTTCTGTGATTGGGTTAGCTCACTCAGGATGATATTTTCCAGTTCCAACCATTTGCCTACGAATTTCATAAAGCCGTTGTTTTTGATAGCTGAGTAATATTCCATTGTGTAGATGTACCACATTTTCTGTATCCATTCCTCTGTTGAAGGGCCTCTGGGTTCTTTCCAGTTTCTGGCTATTATAAATAAGGCTGTGATGAACATAGTGGAGCACGTGTCTTTTTTATATGTTGGGGCATCTTTTGGGTATATGCCCAAGAGAGGTATAGCTGGATCCTCAGGCAGTTCAATGTCCAATTTTCTGAGGAACCTCCAGACTGATTTCCAGAATGGTTGTATCAGTCTGCAACACCACCAACAATGGAGGAGTGTTCCTCTTTCTCTACATCCTCTCCAGCATCTGCTGTCACCTGAGTTTTTGATCTTAGCCATTCTCACTGGTGTGAGGTGAAATCTCAGGGTTGTTTTGATTTGGATTTCCCTATGACTAAAGATGTTGAACATTTCTTTAGGTGTTTCTCTGCCATTCGGCATTCCTCAGCTGTGAATTCTTTGTTTAGCTCTGAGCCCCATTTTTTAATAGGGTTATTTGCCTCCCTGCAGTCTAACTTCTTGAGTTCTTTGTATATTTTGGATATAAGGCCTCTATCTGTTGTAGGATTGGTAAAGATCTTTTCCCAATCTGTTGGTTGCTGTTTTGTCCTAACCACAGTGTCCTTTGCCTTACAGAAGCTTTGCAGTTTTATGAGATCCCATTTGTCGATTCTTGATCTTAGAGCATAAGCCATTGGTGTTTTGTTCAGGAAATTTTTTCCAGTGCCCATGTGTTCCAGATGCTTCCCTAGTTTTTCTTCTATTAGTTTGAGTGTGTCTGGTTTGATGTGGAGGTCCTTGATCCACTTGGACTTAAGCTTTGTACAGGGTGATAAGCATGGATCGATCTGCATTCTTCTACATGTTGCCCTCCAGTTGAACCAGCACCATTTGCTGAAAATGCTATCTTTTTTCCATTGGATGGTTTTGGCTCCTTTGTCAAAAATCAAGTGACCATAGGTGTGTGGGTTCATTTCTGGGTCTTCAATTCTATTCCATTGGTCTATCTGTCTGTGTCTGTACCAATACCATGCAGTTTTTATCACTATTGCTCTGTAATACTGCTTGAGTTCAGGGATAGTGATTCCCCCTGAAGTCCTTTTATTGTTGAGGATAGCTTTAGCTCTCCTGGGTTTTTTGTTATTCCAGATGAATTTGCAAATTGTTCTGTCTAACTCTTTGAAGAATTGGATTGGTATTTTCATGATCTACAGATTGCATTGAATCTGTAGATCGCTTTTGGTAAAATGGCCATTTTTACTATATTAATCCTGCCAATCCATGAGCATGGGAGATCTTTCCATCTTCTGAGGTCTTCTTCAATTTCTTTCCTCAGTGTCTTGAAGTTCTTATTGTACAGATCTTTTACTTGCTTGGTTAAAGTCACACCGAGGTACTTTATATTATTTGGGTCTATTATGAAGGGTGTCGTTTCCCTAATTTCTTTCTCGGCTTGTTTCTCTTTTGTATAGAGGAAGGCAACTGATTTATTTGAGGTAATTTTATACCCAGACACTTTGTTCAAGTTGTTTATCAGCTTTAGTAGTTCTCTGGTGGAACTTTTGGGATCACTTAAATATACTATCATATCATCTGCAAATAGTGATATTTTGACTTCTTTTCCGATCTGTATCCCCTTGACCTCCTTTTGTTGTCTGATTGCTCTGGCTAGAACTTCAAGAACTATATTGAATAAGTAGGGAGAGAGTGGGCAGCCTTGTCTAGTCCCTGATTTTAGTGGGATTGCTTCAAGTTTCTCTCCATCTAGTGTAATGTTAGCAACTGGTTTGCTGTATATGGCTTTTACTATGTTTAGGTATGGGCCTTGAATTCCTATTCTTTCCAGGACTTTTATCATGAAGGGGTGTTGAATTTTGTCAAATGCTTTCTCAGCATCTAATGAAATGATCATGTGGTTTTGTTCTTTCAGTTTGTTTATATAATGGATTACGTTGATGGTTTTCCGTATATTAAACCATCCCTGCATGCCTGGGATGAAGCCTACTTGATCATGATGGATGATTGTTTTGATGTGCTCTTGAATTCGGTTTGCCAGAATTTTATTGAGTATTTTTGCGTCGATATTCATAAGGGAAATTGGTCTGAAGTTCTCTTTCTTTGTTGGGTCTTTGTGTGGTTCAGGTATAAGAGTAATTGTGGCTTCATAGAAGGAATTCGGGAGTGCTCCATCTGTTTCAATTTTGTGGAATAGTTTGGATAATATTGGTATGAGGTCTTCTATGAAGGTCTGATAGAATTCTGCAGTAAACCTGTCTGGACCTGGGCTCTTTTTGGTTGGGAGACCTTTAATGACTGCCTCTATTTCCTTAGGAGTTATGGGGTTGTTTAACTGGTTTATCTGTTCCTGATTTAACTTCGGTACCTGGTATTTGTCTAGGAAATTGTCCATTTCCTGTAGATTTTTAAGTTTTGTTGAATATAGGCTTTTATAGTAAGATCTGATGATTTTTTCAATTTTCTCTGAATCTGTAGTTATGTCTCCCTTTTCATTTCTGATTTTCTTAGTTTGGACACACTCTCCGTATCCTCTCGTTAGTCTGGCTAAGGGTTTATCTATCTTGTTGATTTTCTCAAAGAACCAACTTTTGGTTCTGTTGATTCTTTCTATGGTCCTTTTTGTTTCTACTTGGTTGATTTCAGTTCTGAATTTGATTATTTCCTGCCTTCTACTCCTCCTGGGTGTATTTGCTTCTTTTTGTTCTAGAGCTTTTAGGTGTGCTGTCAAGCTGCTGACATATGCTCTTTCCTGTTTCTTTCTGCAGGCACTCAGCGCTATGACTTTTCCCTTTGCACAGCTTTTATTGTGTCCCATAAGTTTGGGTATGTTGTACCTTCATTTTCATTAAATTCTAAAAAGTCTTTAATTTCTTTCTTTATTTCTTCCTTGACCAGGTTATCATTGAGTAGAGCATTGTTCAATTTCCACGTATATGCGGGCATTCTTCCCTCATTGTTATTGAAGACCAGTTTTAGGCCGTGGTGGTCTGATAGCACGCATGGGATTATTTCTATCTTTCTGTACATGTTGAGGCCCGTTTTTTGACCAATTATCTGGTCAATTTTGGAGAAAGTACCATGAGGAGCTGAGAAGAAGCTATATCCTTTTGCTTTAGGATAGAATGTTCTATAAATATCTGTTAAGTCCATTTGGCTCATGACTTCTCTTAGTCTGTCTACGTCTCTGTTTAATTTCTGTTTCCATGATCTTTCCATTGATGAGAGTGGGGTGTTGAAATCTCCTACTATTATTGTGTGAGGTGCAATGTGTGTTTTGAGCTTTAGTAAGGTTTCTTTTACGTATGTAGGTGCCCTTGTATTTGGGGCATAGATATTTAGGATTGAGAGTTCATCTTGGTGGATTTTTCCTTTGATGAATATGAAGTGTCCTTCCTTTCTTTTTTGATAACTTTTAGTTGAAAATTGATTTTATCTGATATTAGAATGGCTACTCCAGCTTGCTTCTTCCGACGATTTGCTTGGAAAGTTGTTTTCCAGCCTTTCACTCTGAGGTAGTGTCTGTCTTTGTCTCTGAGGTGTGTTTCCTTAGGCAGCAGAATGCAGGGTCCTCGTTGTGTATCCAGTTTGTTAATCTATGTCTTTTTATTGGGGAGTTGAGGCCATTGATGTTGAGAGATATTAAGGAATAGTGATTATTGCTTCCTGTTATATTCATATTTGGGTGTGAGGTTATGTTTGTGTGCTTTTCTTCTCTTTGTTTTGTTGCCAAGACGATTAGTTTCTTGCTTCTTCTAGGGTATAGCTTGCCTCCTTATGTTGGGCTTTACCATTTATTATCCTTTGTAGTGCTGGATTTGTAGAAAGATATTGTGTAAATTTGGTTTTGTCATGGAATATCTTGGTTTCTCCATCTATGTTAATTGAGAGTTTTGCAGGATACAGTAACCTGGGCTGGCATTTTAGTTCTCTTAGTGTCTGTATGACATCAGTCCAGGATCTTCTGGCCTTCATAGTTTCTGGCGAGAAGTCTGGTGTGATTCTGATAGGTCTGCCTTTATATGTTACTTGACCTTTTTCCCTTACTGCTTTTAATATTCTTTCTTTATTTTGTGCGTTTGGTGTTTTGACAATTATGTGACGGGAGATGTTTCTTTTCTGGTCCAGTCTATTTGGAGTTCTGTAGGCTTCTTGTATGCCTATGGGTATCTCTTTTTTTAGGTTAGGGAAGTTTTCTTCTATGATTTTGTTGAAGATATTTACTGGTCCTTTGAGCTGGGAGTCTTCACTCTCTTCTATACCTATTATCCTTAGGTTTGATCTTCTCATTGAGTCCTGGATTTCCTGTATGTTTTGGACCAGTAGCTTTTTCCGCTTTACATTATCTTTGACAGTTGAGTCAATGATTTCTATGGAATCTTCTGCTCCTGAGATTCTCTCTTCCATCTCTTGTATTCTGTTGGTGAAGCTTGTATCTACAGCTCCTTGTCTCTTCTTTTGGTTTTCTATATCCAGGGTTGTTTCCATGTGTTCTTTCTTGATTGCTTCTATTTCCATTTTTAATTCCTTCAACTGTTTGATTGTGTTTTCCTGGAATTCTTTCAGGGATTTTTGTGATTCCTCTCTTTAGACTTCTACTTGTTCTCTAAGGGAGTTCTTCACATCTTTCTTGAAGTCCTCCAGCATCATGATCAAATATGATTTTGAAACTAGGTCTTGCTTTTCTGGTGTGTTTGGATATTCCGTGCTTGTTTTGGTGGGAGAATTGGGCTCCAATGATGGCATGTAGTCTTGGTTTCTGTTGCTTGGGTTCCTGCGCTTGCCTCTTGCCATCAGATTATCTCTAATATTACTTTGTTCTGCTATTTCTGACAGGGGCTAGACTGTCCTATAAGCCTGTGTGTCAGGAGTGCTGTAGACCTGTTTTCCTGTTTTCTTTCAGCCAGTTATGGGGACAAAGTGTTCTGCTTTCGGGCGTGTAGTTTTCCTCAAATAGATCCATTCACCCTGTACAAAGCTTAAGTCCAAGTCATTCAAAGACCTCCACATCAAACTAATTACACTCATACTAGTAGACAACTGGGAAAGATTCTTGATCACATGGGCACCAGGGAAAATTTTCCAAACAAAACATCAATAGTTTATGCTCTAAGGTCAAGAATGGACAAATGGGACTTCATAAAACTGCAAAGCCTCTGTAAGACAAAGGATACTGTCATTAGGGCAAAATAACAGCTAACTGATTGGGAGAAGATCTTTAGCAATCCTACATCTGATAGAGGGCTAATATCCAAAATATGCAACAAACTCAAGAAGTTAGACTCCAGAGAGCCAAATAACCCTATTAAAAATTGGGTACAGAGTTAAACAAAGAATTCTCAGCTGAGGAATATTGTATGGCTGAGAAACACCTAAACAAATTGTCAACATCCTTAGTCATCAGAGAAATGCAAATCAAAACAACCCTAAGATTCCATCTCACACCAGTCAGAATGGCTAAGATCAAAAACTCAGGTGAGAACAGACACTGTTGAGGATGTGGAGGAAGAGGAACACTCCTCTATTGTTGGTGTAATTGCAAACTGGTACAACCACTCTGGAAATCAGTCTGGAGTTTCCTCAGAAAATTGGACATTGCACTACCTGAGCACCCAGTTATACCTCTCCTGGGCATATACCCAAAAGATTCTTCAACATACAACAAAGACACATGCTCCACTATGTTCATAGCAGCCTTATAATAGCCAGGAGCTGGAATGAACCCAGATGCCCTTCAACAGAGGAATGGATACAGAAAATGTGGCACATCTATACAATGGAATACTACTCAGCTATCAAAAACAATGACTTCATGAAATTCATAGGCAAATGGATTGAACTAGAAAATATCAACCTGAGTGAGGTAACCCAATCACAGAAAAACACACATGGTATGCACTCTCTGATTAGTGGATATTAGCCCAAATGCTTGAATTACCCAAGACACAATCCACAGACCACATGAAGCTCAAGAAGAAGGATGACCAACGTGTGGATGCTTCACTCTTTCTTAACGGAGGAACACAAAGATTCACAGGAGGAGATATGGAGGCAAAGTTTGGAGCAGAGACTGAAGGAAGAGCCATTCAGAGCCTGCCCCACATGTGGCCCATATATATACAGCCACCAAATTTGGTAAGATTGATGAAGCTAAGCAGTGCATGCTGACAGGAACCAGGTGTATATCTCTCCTGAGAGACACAACCAGAGGGAAATGCTAGCAGCAAACCACTGAACTGAGAATGGGACCACCGTTGGAGTAATTACAAAAAGGATTAAAAGAACTGAATGGGCTTGCAACCTTATAAGAACAACAATGACAACCAACCAGAGCTTCCAGGGACTCAACCACTACCCACAGACCGTACATAGACTGACCCATAGCTCCAGCTGCATATGTAGCAGAGGATGGCCTTATTGGGTACCAGAGGAAGAAGAAGCCCTTTGTCCTGTTATGTTTGGATTCCCAGTATAAGAGAATGTCAGGGGTGAGACGGGGGTGGGGTGGATGTGGAGGGGAACACCCTTATAGAAGAAGGGAGGGGGAGGGGATAGGGGGCTTATGGACAGGAAACTGGGAAAGGGAACAACATTTGAAATGTAAATAAAGAAATATCAATAAAAAACACACGTGAAAAAAGAGATACAAAGGTCCAACCACATTTTCATGATTTTAGATAGTAATGAATTCGGTTCTATCTCCACAGTTCTGGGCAGATCTGGTTAATGCCCTACTTTCAATATCAAGGCATATCAACTTTCATATGTATCATTTGAAAGCAAATCCAGATTCTTCTCTTAGAGGGTTCACACCATTCTTGTCCTACAGTCTATTTTCTGGAAATTCACTCTAAGAGACAGACCTGATGAAGTTGAAACTTTTGCTTCATGGTGGTCATAATGAACACCTCAAGTGCTTGACTATTTGTCGTGATAAGCAGAAAGACATGTAAGTTCATTTTCTTCTGTCTGTGGTCAGGCAAGCCTTCCTGCATATGTCTGAGATGAGTGAAACAGAAAACAGCCTTCAGCTGTGCCAACTTGGAACGCAGAGGTCATTAATAATCAGGAATATTTTATCACAACACATTTACTTGCCAGCAAAAAGTGTGGAAAAATAATTTCAAATTGTTGGTGAAGAAAATGCAAATGCAGATTCTAACACCTACTGAGACTTTCTAACATAGAAGCAGCAGAAAATAAGCTGCTATTTTAGATTTTAATCCATATGTTGGGCAAACTAAGGAAAGACTGCAAAGTAGTAAGTTCCATGTGTAAGAAGGATAAAAGTCAGAACTTTGGAAGAGGCTAAATTCAACAAGCTATTGCTGGATGTTCATATTCTCCTCTTTGACTGACATGTTGGCTTTAGTTCTTCCTGTTGGTGTACTCATGAAATTACATCTTCTTTTGTATAAAGGCTTCTCATATGCAGAAGATCTCTGAGGCAATATGATGCTGGCCCATTGCTCTGTGGTATGTATTGCTTGCTTAAAGTGGGATGTGTGCACTTGTGTCTGTAGCTTGCCTCTATATCATCCACCATCTTGTTGGTTAATGTTAGCAGGTAATTGCTCACAGATCTCCCCTTCCATGGCAGTTTTTGTAGCCCTGACTGGGATTTTGCAGCTTTATGTTCAGAAAATTTTGAAAGAAGATTTGAACAAGTTGGAAACTAAATAAAAACTAGACCTCAGGACAACATTCCACTGAAGGACTTATACTAGGTCTTAGGTCTTCATAGCACTGTAGAGACAAGAAATGATATGACCACAAAAATCACTCAAACCTCACTTCTTTGTTGAAAACACATTGCCCTTAAACACAATAGGCTCATCAAGATAGCATAACATATTGTTAAATGATGACATTGAACATTGGAAATGACTATGTTTGTTTAGTAGTTAGGCAGAACTCAAGCCCATTCGGTGAAATAAAATAGTCCAGGTGTTAGTATCTCTGTGCTGGACTTAGGAAAAATTGTGCTTATTAGGTATTTAAAATGGTTCAATAAATTTGTCCTCATGTGAACCCTATAGATTCACTCCATATTTCCAGAATAAACTCTTGTTTGAGTGTAAGTCTATGACATCTTGTTGAAAAGTATACATTGTACTAAATTTGAAAGTGATTTGGGGATGATACGAGAATTTGAATTTCATATTCCATGTGTTCATGAAGAGATATAATCTCTTTCTTTAAATATTGTGTAAGTTTTGCTAACAAGATTGGGCTTGAGGCAATTCAAGTCCTAAGAGGAACCAACCTAAGTTGATATATTATTAATCAAAGACACCTTTGAAGGTACCTTTGACACATTATTGTGGTTGTAAGTAGAATTCTGCTTGGATTGTATACTTTAAGATCGTTTAACTTTTCACTCTTTTTCAAAAATTGAAAATAGATTCTTCTCCCTGCAATATATTCCAATCCCAGTTTTCCTTCCCTCTATTTCTCCCAGCTATCCCTCTCCCTTCCTATCTCACCCAGATCCACCCCTCCTCAGTTTGCTCTTCAGAAAAGAGCAGGCTTCCAAGAGATGACAGTCAAACAGGTCAAGACAAGATAAAATAAGACAAGGAAAATCCACCTACCCCATATAAGCTGGACAAGGCAATCCTATCAGAGGAAAAGAGCCCCAAGAGCAGGCAAAGAATCAGAAATATCACCCCCACTGTTCTAAGTTCCCCCAAAATGCCATCTTAACAGTTTTAACATATA
The DNA here is from genome assembly GCF_021556685.1 of Rattus norvegicus. Lineage (NCBI taxonomy): Eukaryota > Metazoa > Chordata > Mammalia > Rodentia > Muridae > Rattus > Rattus norvegicus. The sequence continues at coordinate 99,901,309 of NC_141542.1, forward strand.
AGCAGACCCATGCTGGCTTCTTCAGTCTCAGTGAGACCACGTGATCCCTGCTTAGTTGATGTTATTCTTGTGTCTCCACCCCTCTGACTCCTACAATTTTTCCTCTCCTTTCTCAAGGTTCTCTGATCCCTGAGTGGAGGGACAAAATAGAACTTTTCAATTGTGTACTTCCTCTCTGCATTATGTCTGGCTCTGGGTCTCTGTACTTACTCTCATCTGCTGCTGGAAGATGCCTCTCTGATGACTACCAGACAAGGCACCAATCTATTATTATAGCAGAATATTATTAGGAATCATTTTACTGATTTTCCCCCATGAATTTTTGGTTCTACCCTAGCACTCTGGGATCCCCAGTCTCTGGTTTGTGACCATCCAGGTACTGTAGAACTCCCTCTCATGATGGAGGCCTCAAGTTAAAACAAACATTGGTTAGCTACTCCCACAAGTTTTGTGCCACTATGGCCCCAGCACATCTTGCAGGCAGGACAGATTGTAAGTGTAAGATTTTGTGGCTGGGTTAGTGTCCAGGTTTCTTTTTCTATAGCCTGCAGAATACCTTCTTGGACCAAAGAGACTGGAATATAGAGGTGAAGGCACCATGCCCCTACAAGCTCAACCTCCTGAAGTTTAATGAGCGTATAACCACAGACCCTATTGCTTTCTTTACTCCTTGTTTTGTTTTCAAGATAATTCCATAGAATTGGGTTTATCTATCATCTATTAATCTATCATCTATCAATCAATCTATCTATTATCTATCTGTCTGTCTGTCATCTATACATTATCTATCTATCAGTAATCTATCCATTTATCTATCTATCATCCGTCTATCATCTATCTATCTGATTCCATTATTAGTAATTTTGGGGTTGCTTTTTTATTTATTTAACTTTTTCTTGAATTTCTCTGTGAATTTCATATCGTGTACTCCAGGTCTAATAATCTCCACATCCCTTTGTATCTGCCCTTTGCCAAGTCATCCTCCCCACCAAAAGAAAAAACAATAATTAAAGTAATTAAAACAAAACACTACAAAATATTTTGTTGTGGAAGCTGTATGGTTTTACAGTGTATCCCAGTAGACCATTTTGTCCATACATCTTTACTTGCAAATATTCATGGCAATGAGTCATAGGTCTGGTTCTAGGTCTCTGGCTTCTGTTACACTTACTGGATGCTCACCAAGACTCCTCTGGAATATGCTGTGTTTGCCCTGTGTCACCAACACCCTGCAGCACTGATCTGTAGAATTAACCTCTTCATGCACTCCAGCAGTATATAGATAAATATTGGTGGGCTAACTCAAAGCCCTGGGTCTGGGCTTTGGTGGTTGGTGTGTTGGTCAGTCTACCAGCTCTTTGGCACTCTCACTACCAGGGCAAATTCTCAGTAGTGTCTTAGCTCACTCAGTGCTGCAGCCCACAAGGAGCAGGGCCAGTTCTCCTGCTCTCACACCAACAGAGCCAGTTCACCAATACCGTGATTACCAGGACCAGGTCCATTGTGTTTCCCAGGTGAGGTTCAGGCCCATTATGCACAGTGCTGCCGTGGGCAAGCAGCAGAGCCAGCTCTTCCTCTCTACTGTCCTTGGGGGCAGCTCAACTGCCCACAGTGGGTACCAAGGTGAAAGGTAAGAGGTCATAGCTCCCAGGCTCATGCCACTTCACAAGGCCCTCACTGTTAGCACAGGCCCAGACTCACCATAGCCTCTGCTATCAGCACAGGTTACTCACGTCAGGCTATTCCTTCCTACCCTTGAATCTCCAGTCCCTCCTCTCTTCACAGTGCTCAAGCTGTTCTACTTCTCTTTCTTGCTCATTTCTCCACCACATACTTCCACATCATAGTGACTTCTGCTGTAGTCAAGCCCTGTGACAGACAGGGCTCTAGGTGATTTCTACCCTCCCTTGTCATGTTGCCTCAGTATTTTGATCTTTTTCAGTAGTATTGATGTGGGGTTAATTTTTAATGTGAGAGATGTGTCAGGTCATGACTCATATAGTGTAAGAAGCTTGATATCTTTGACCCTAAGTACCTCTAGAGTATGTTAGTGAAGACATTAATACTCCTCCCCTTCTCTTACACACACACACACACACACACACACACACACACATCCAACATTTTTATGAGATATAAAATGAGATTTTATAATTCACTTAGGTTTCTGATATAATCTAGCTCCTCCCTCCTTTTTTTTTTAAACCACATTGTAGTGAAAATACAGTTCATTCTCATCACTAAATGTAGGACATTGGGTACAGAATTGGATATGATCTCCTTTATACCCAGAAAACACACTCCATGTATTTTTCTGTGCTTTGTCTCTCTTATCCAGATCTGAAGCATGCAGAACAATAATTCACACATATAAAACCACTTCTGTGGGCATAATGCAACATGTGGAAATAAGACCCTAAAGTGATACATAGTGATACCTTTTCGAGGTGGTTAATGTTAGTAAATGTATAAAAGACTATGGGAGGATCTTGTTTAGTTTTAATACAGGAGAACATGCACACAATATTATATAAGAGGAATGAGCCTCATCAGACACTGAATCTTCCCAGCTTCCAAAAAATTGAGGACTAATCATTTGCGTTTATTATCCAGCACGAGTTGTTTATAACAGAAGCCGAAATAGACCAATATAATCATTATGTATAAGTCTTTTCCATGCTAATATTGGCATTTATGTGATGTCTACACACAGGCAGTTTTCTTTCTATGTTTATTTAATGCGTGCATGTATGTGTACATGTGTGTCAAAGCATGCATTGTATTCCTGTGAGTGTGCATGTATGTGTATGCATGTGCACATGTGTGTGTGTGTGTGTGTGTGTGTGTGTGTGTGTGTGTCCACAGGGTATATATAGGACAAAAAGAGGACAACTAGTGAAAGTTGGTCTTCTCCTTCTACTATGTCTTATGAACTCAACTTAGCTTTTCAGGCTTGTTGTGAGCACTTTTACCCACTGAGCTGGCTTGAGATGCAGTTTTTATAAATATTGCTATAAATATAATTTCACAAACATAAGTATAAATCACTATAATACTTCAGCTCTGCTATATATTCTATAAATACTAATTAAGGAAGTAAAGGTGATAGTTAATTAGCTTCACTGGAGGAGACAATGACCCTAAGTTTCTCTCTTCTTTGAAGACAATACAGAAGAGAGTGATGATACTTGTAGCATCTAAGCTAGGTCACTACAAAAGATGACAGCTACATGGATTGCTTTTATAAAAGGAAGCTATTGTTAATGTCATCACAATGCTACTCATTTAAGTGTGGAGGAATAGTGGTTTCTCACAAGCCACCAGTAATGACCCTAGAGATAATCTACTTTAGGAATATATTCTCTTCAGCCCTTATGCGAGTTATCTGTGGACTACATTTTCAACTTATAACTGCAAGTTCATGTTATCCTCAGCCACATGTTATTTCTTAATTGCTACACTGTAGAAACTGCTTATTGTGTGTGCGTAATTTGCTATAATGATAGTTAATCATAGTCGGATTAACCATGGCTCAGTGTATGCCTCTGAGGACACACTCAGAGAAGGTTGGTGGTAAGACCAATTCTAAATGTGAATGACAGGTATGAGCTGGGAGCCTGGATAGCATATAAGTAGATAAATAAGTAATCAGAACACTACCATTGTCCTTCTGTCAGCTTCCTCTTCTTACCCACTGTTCTAGTTAGATTTATGTTAAATTACTACAAGCTAGAGTCATTTTAGAAGAGTGAACATCCAAGAAAAACCTCCAACTAGGTTGGCCTGTGGGCAAGCCTGTGGTATATTTTTATGATTGATGAATTGTTTGGGAGAGCCTAGCCCATTGTGTGTGGTGTCACCCCTAAGCTCCAGGTCTTTTGTGCTATAAGAAAGCAGGTCAGGCACACCGTTAGGATTGAGCCAATAAGCAGCACTCTTCCATGTCCTCTGTATCAGTTCAAATTCTTGCCTTGTCTTCCTTTCTATATACTGTGATTAGGATATTTAAGCTGAAATAAATCCCTTTCTTCTCAAGTTGCTTTGATTCATGGTTTTATTATAGCCATCGACACCCTTACTAAGGCGCTTACATACTCATGCCCTTATGGTTTTCTGCTACAGTGCATGATAGCAAGCAGTAAAGGACTGAACCCTCTAAAACAGTAATGCAAACTCAATCTCTCCCCCTTAAGTTGCTACACTGGGAATTATGTCACAGAAGGTAAAGCTAACGGATGCAGTTAGCCAGCAAGTCATTAGATAATATGTTAATTTCTGTAGTTGTGATGCAGATGTCTGACAATTACTTAAAATAAGTTATTTATGTTGGCTCATGGTTTTCAGGTTTCAGTCTATAGTCCTAGTCTCTCTTGTTTCTGGACCTGTGATAAACAAAATATTATGCCAGTGGGAACATGTAGTTGAGGTTACCCACGTCATGGTAGATAGGAAGGAGAGCGGGGAAGAGACCACAGAAAATCATAAACTGAAAAGGTATAGCCCTAGCTACCTATTTCTTTCAGCTTGGAAGACGCCATCAAAGGTTTCTGCTACTTCCGAAAATCACACCATGAGGTGGAGACCAAGCATTTATATATGAAATGTGGCTGAGATGTCAGATTCAAACCATAATGGTTAATAATATAATTATGTTAAATATTTCTCAAATGGAAGATGCCAAAGCAGTTTTCGAAAAGGATAGTGATTTGAAAAGTAGTGATCTAATGGTTTGTAGTTGGAAATCTACTTGTGTGCAATAGTTAAGATGATTTGTGGAGGGTGGCTAATAGAAATAGGTGGCGGTTCCCAAGGAACCTGACAGAAATGTTTGTAATACTTATGGCCATGTGACTTTGCAGGGATATAACCAATAAATTAAGCATTCTGGGATAATGACTATTGTCATTCAAATTTGGGGAGCATGGGTTAGTAACTAACGGAAAACAAATAGTTTAATATTGTAAAGATAGAGTTATAATTAATGGACATTGAGATAATGAGCTGACAGTGGGGCCAGGCCAGCTAGAGTTACTAGTGGTGGTCAGCTACCTGATATGGATCCTAGGAATCAAACTTTGGTTCTTTGCAAAGCCATATGCATTCTTAACCTTTGACCAATCTCTCCAGCTCCAGAGCCTGAATTCTTATTTAGTGAATTAAAGTGTATGACAATTAAACCAAGGGGGCCAGTGAACTAAGAAGCCATTGTCTCTGGGATCCATTTGTGTACCCCTGCCCTCCTCCTCAGAGGCAGTGGGCCACCAGCCTGCCCTGACAAAGGGAGCAGAGGTGGAGAACAGGGTTCTAATAGCCATGACTACGGTGGAAAACCGTAGAGACTGCTGCAGTGGGACAAATCTACTTTATTGTCCCAGGGATAGGGTATATAAGGGTTCTTTAAGAGGTACAGGTGGGAAAGTCTAATTGGTCATAACATCAAGTGAACAGGAAGAGCTGATTGGTTCTAGTACAGTACCTAATTATCATGCGAGTGGGAAGCCAGAGCTGGACTTGTGTTCTGAGTGATGCAGCCGTGCAGGGAGTAAGTACGTGGTCGCTTTTCAGATAAGAGTAGCCACCTGTATCCAGATAAAGGCAGAGAGAGGGAAACCCTGCTGAGAAATGGAGTCACCCATTTTTTGCCAAGCTCAAAATGCCATCTGGTTGGGGAGGAGGGGCGGTGCTGGGAGGCTGCTACCTTAATAACGTGGTTTTCCAACACATATGTACACTGCAGGTCTGAATGTGATATATAGGAGGAAGACAAGTCAATGAAAGCCTCAAAATAGTTCATCTCTTACTTATGGAAAGCAATAGGCTTTTGCTTTTGGCTTTTGCTGTTGTTTGTGATTTTGCCTTTTTGCCAAAACCCATTACCTGAGGTTTCAACACTGTTGGACAGTCACTATGGATTAAGGTTCCAAGAGCACATGAAGAAGCCATTCTCCTAAAATATTTTGTCGATTCTGGGGCCCACAATTTTAATTGCAATGCCATCTAATTTTCAGAACTTCTAAAAGGAAGTCAAAATGTTCAGAGTAGATAACGAGTCTGTTACTCTTCATTTCAGCTATACTCAGTGGTTATTAGACCTTCGGGATGCTGTTTCATCTACCCCATGGCTGGGTAACATGTGTGTGTGCTTGAGCTTGGCTTTTTATACAAGTGCTAGGGAACTGAACTTAACTTTTCATGCTCTTAAAGCAACCATTTGACCTTCTAAGCCTCCTTTTCAAACCCCAATTACTGTAAACAATTTGATGAGTTAGGATGGTTAAAATTTGTTTGACGTGTGCCGTTTAGGATGACTAAACACCCAAACATTTAATGAAATCATTTTTTTTTTCTTCTGGCCATACTCAATAGCCATTAGTTTAATGTAACCCATTAGATCTAGCATTTATGTTTTATTTCAAACTATTATTAACTTTTATTTTTAAAATCAATGAGCTATTTCATGTAACTCCTGAGGACTATATTAAGCCTTTACCACTTACATCTTTTAAGTTTAAAATTTGATAGTGAATGCTCTCTGTAGAACCTCATATGAGGCTGTTTGAAGTCTAGAATTTATTCACAGACTATAATTCATATGCATTATATTATGCTTGATTTAATGGGTTTTCAAGGAGAAATTTAAAGTAAATTAACTTTAATAAATATTGAATTTGTCTTAAATTAGAACGTAGATGACTTCTAAATGAACCATTAGTTTGCATTGTGAAAGTGTAATTTTGAAGACCGTAGCATGAACAGGGCTATTTTGTTTGTCAGGGGAAAAAAATGGGGAAATTACATCAATGACAGTGCAAGGGGACTCAGATTTTATGATTCTGTCAGCTGCCACGTTTCCATAGAAACAGTGACTGAGAAGAATCCCTGTTAAATTTTACTCCTGCATCATATCAATCTTCATGCAATATATGCCTATAAATACATGTTTAGAAACATATAAGAATGTATAAACTAAAGCAATATTAATTTATTATTGATAATCACACTGAAATTCACATCCTAGTCACAAATATGATTTTTGAGAAAGCCAAATAAACCTCCATGAAAAATAAGTGATCCTTGTTTTTATTTATTTTTCTTCCAGTAAATTAATAAAAATACACATGGGATATACATGTATCTTTTATTTGCCTGATATGATTTTCATCTTGAAGGTTTACTGCTGAATAAGCTCACCATTTCTCGCTCTTTCTGATCTCTGGCTGGCGGCTTCATCTCAGCTGTTCTGGCACAACTGCCTATCCAAGCTGACTGATTCAACCTGGTTTCTCTTAGCTTCTCACTGAATTGCTCTGCTGGACCTCAAACTCACTCTGGAAATTTGTTCTAATCTTCTGGGTCCTTATTATTCTCTGGCTTCAACTGCCTCTGCTGACCTGCACTGAACTGCATGAAGCACAAATGAACTCAGTTCCCCTGCCCTGCACTCACTGCACTGCCTCCCAACTCACTGAGTCTCTCTCCGAGCTGCTCTTAAATAGCTTCCCTTTCCTGGGCTGTCCTCATGAGGATTGAGCATATCCTATCTCTGACTCATTCTGTTCAATCTTTCTCTGATTCACCACTTTGCTCCTCAGTTAGACATCATTTTCAAACATGGTTGCTTCCTTCTATAAACTTCTATATATCTTAAAGCCATATACTAGAGGTGTGTCTGTATTCTAGCCAGATGACATAGACCTAGAAAGTTTTTTGCATATGAATTCTTGCCAGAGCAATCATGTTGCTGGATTAAAATTTCTCTACAATGAGATTCACAAAATTCTTTCCAATAGTTTATAATTTATGGCATTTAAATAATAGTAAATTTTGTATTATTTAGTCTAATGCCAATATTTTATAATTATGTTTATATTACATTGTTTAATAATCATAATGTTGTAATTACATTATTTATTTTTAAAATATATTCTACTCAGATTTGATTTCCATGCACTTGACATTTTAGACTTCTACACCTGTAAAAGAACATGGTAACTATTATCAACATATGCATGGGAGATTTTTCCTCTTACACATGGCGCTAATGAAAAACAAGCTTCATTTCTCCAGATATTTTCCAGTGCATGATGTTGATGAGAAATGACTATGTATTTTCTATGTTTTCCTGATGTTAGAATTCCACCTTCCTCTAGAAAATAATGCAGTTAGCTGGGCTTTAGAATGTGGAAGAGTTATAGAAATAACATATTAGTCATGCTGTGAAAGGGATTCTGGGAGGCTTTTCCATTATAGAAGTTTTCTGTTTCCTGACTAATGGGGTCAGGGAGCTACATATATGGGGGTGTTCCCAGCTGGTGTTGAACAATATCACCTTGTCTTTATTCTTTGTTAACTGTCAGTGATATGTATATTTTAATACACTCACTGTACATATATTTTGTAGCTATATGTTTACAACATTAGGTTTATATCTATGTACGTTTTCTATAGTCTGTGTACTATTTAAAGTGGGACTTTTATTTTGAATTCATGTATCCCACTGTATACAAGTATAGCTCATTTTCTGTGTTAAATTTACATTTAGGAATCTTGCCAAACTCATTTATTATAGGATCCTAAATTCTTTGGGGCTTTTCAATATAATTATGTTATCAGCAAAGGATATCAGTTTGTTTCTTCATATGTGGTCTATATGTTTTATTTTTTCTTGCCTAACATAACTTTGTTCAAGGCATTGGTGTGGTGTTAGGTACAACACTGAGAGTAGTTATCCCAGGCTTTCTCTGAATGGAAAGGAGAAAGCCCTATAATTATGCCTCTGCTCAGGGGACAATATTATCACCCAGGTTTTGAACTCTCCGTCCTTCCTTTTCATTGGTCTTCTCTGTTTGGATCCTTTTATTACTATAACTTCAATTTTATTATTTTTTTCTTTTTCTATATACAAAATAGTGAATATATTTTTTTAAAAGAACCATTCATCTGTTTGGTCTGATTTTAAATTTCCTACTGATATTTGTCTGTCCTATAACTAATTTAAAGTGGCTTTCATGTGTCATCACATGAATAAGCAAGGATTTAAACTCTGTAAGAATGCACTTTTCTTCTGCTCAGCTGTCACAACAAAGTCATGGAATGTTAGAACTCCTTAGTGCTGGCTAGAGTTGGAAGTTATCTTAGTCTATGATGTGCAGAGACGTAAGACCAGGGCAATTAGCAGCAAACCACTGAACTGAGAACGGGACCCCCATTGAAGGAATCAGAGAAAGGACTAGAAGAGCTTGAAGGGGCTCGAGACCCCATATGAACAACAATGCCAACCAACCAGAGCTTCCAGGGACTAAGCCACTACCCAAAGACTATACATGGACTGACCCTGGGCTCCAACCTCATAGGTAGCAATGAATAGCCTAGTAAGGGCACCAGTGGAAGGGGAAGCCTTTGGCCCTGCCAAGACTGAACCCCCCCCCCCAGTTACGTGATTGTTGGGGGTGTTGGTAATGGGGGGAGGGAAAGCCCATGTAGAAGGGAAGGGGGAGGGGCTAGGGGGATGTTGGTCCAGAAACCGGGAAGGGGAATAACAATCGAAATGTAAATAAGAAATACTCAAGTTAATAAAGATAAAAAAAATTTAAAAAAGACCAGGGCAATTTATAAAAGAAAATATTTAATTGTGGACTTGCTTATAGTTTTAGAAGATTCTGTAACCATCATGATTACAGCATGGGAACAGGTAGGCACAGCACTGGGACAGTAGCTAATAGCTTACATCCTGATACAGAGGGGGGTGGAGGGAGAGAGGGAGAGAAAGGGGGGAGGAAAAGAGAGAGAGGGAGAGAGGGAGAGAGATGGAGAGATGGAGAGAGGGAGAGAGGGAGAGAGGGAGAGAGGGAGAGAGGGAGAGAGGGAGAGAGGGAGAGAGGGAGAGAGGGAGAGAGGGTGAGGGAGAGAACCGGAGTAAGACTGTCTTCTCATGGGCTTTTGGAACTCAAAGTCCTCCCCCACTGATATACCTCCTCCAAAAGGACATATGTCTTCCAGCAATGTCTTAATGCATCTGTACCTCTTACTCCTCCCTAAACAGTAAAACTGGTAGCAACACCTTCAAATCTATGTGCCTGTGAGGGCCATTATCATTCAAACAACACAAGATGGGAACCAAAGACTGCCTCCCCAGAGTCTCTACTGACACTGTAGGGCAAGGAGGCTATTCTGAGGGCTGTCATTACTTGAAGTAGGCACTCACAATAAATACACAATAAAACGCTATATACCCATTTATCTCATGAATATATGTATAACATGCAGGACAAAATGCTAGCAAATATAATATAGTTAGCAATGTATAAAATTACATATTATAATTTTAGTAACAATATATCATACATTGGTGACTAAGCAATACATGGAAAGAATTTATAGAGTAAAATACAAACAGCTGTCATGGATTTCACACCATGACTAAGGAGCTTATTTTTGGTACACAGGACGAGGTCATGATTTAAAACTCAATCAACGCAACTCACTGCGCTAACGTGTTACAGAGGACAACTTCGTGTCTATATCAACTCACTACACTAACGTGTTCATGTCTGCATCAACCAACCAAGAAAAGTGTTGGATGAAGTTTAACAAATTCATGTCAGAAAGAGGGCGTAGAAGGATTCCCAGCAATGAGGAGAATTCACCAAAAACCCTTTACAAATTATGGTATGTTTGCAGTTGGCAGTTCTCTGTTTTCTTCCTAAGTTAAAATGAAAACAGATCGTTTAACTTTAATATGCTGGAAGTCATAGGTGGTTCTCTAAAGAAGACAAACAAGTCAGAAAAAAAGCATTAACATCACACAAACTTTAAACGTACAATTGCTTTTATAGAAAAATTTAAGAGATCTTAAAAAATAAAGTCCTTGAATTAATAATTGAATTTAGGAAAGGATCAGGTTATAAGGTCAGTGCACAAAATCCATTATGTGTCTAGAAACTAGCAAAGGATATGTGGACACCAAAATTAAAACTTAATGCCACTTAAAATTTCATTGAAACTGAAATTCATGTGTCGGCGCCAGCACCGACACGGTACCGAGAATCGGGCGAAAGCCTGCGGGATGAAAGAAGCACACACACACACAGGTTATTCGTGTCAAGCCAGAAGAGGAAGAGAGCCTCTGGTTTCTTTATTGACCAAACTATATATCCAAAGAACACCACTTAGCAGTCAAGCACAGTGGGGAACCCTGGCTGAGACTTTGGTAACAAAGGACCGACTATGTGGCCTGAATAAATTAGGGAAATAACCAGGAAGGCCAGCCTAATTCTGACTCTGGTGAGAAGTACCTGGCCAGACTGTTCCCACTTGGGGACAAAAGGCTTCCACATGCAAGGGCAGGGCTCAGCAGGGGTCAAACCTTGCTGGAGACCCAGAAGGGTCTTGTTGCTGAAAACATTCCGTGAATGCAAACTTCTTGTACCGAAAATATCAGGGAGAGGCTTTTGATCCTACAATCTAAGACTAAGGCCAGACAGTGACAAAGCAACCAGGCCCAAATCCAATAAGGCTCCCACATACATGTAGCAGAATCTTGCAAAACAGATACATAGAGCTTGTTTAATATTTAAGAACATAATTTTAATTAAAAACATTTATTTATTTAGTATTTATTTATTTCTGTGAGGGCATGTGCATGCAGCAGTGTACATGTGAGTGTCAGAGGACAGCCGTAAGGGTTAATTCTTACCTTCCCTGTTGTTGAAGGCAATGCTATTTCTTGTTTTCTGCTATGCTATGTACTGAAGGTTAACTATCCTACGAGGTTGTGAGGGATTTCCCCATCTTCATAGCCTACCCTGACATAGGAATGTTAGCATTAGGCATTCCCCTAGTCTGGTTTTAACATGGGTTTCAGGGATCTCACTCATGTCATTAAGCTTGAAGGTCAAGTGCTTTTACTCACTGATTCATTTCCCTGGCCTTGAAAACAACATAGTTTTAATGAAACAAATAAAAGTTAACTAATGAGTGAAGATGTAATTTGCTCATGGGTTAAAAGGCTCAGCCCTACAAAGTATCTATTTTCTGCAAAGTTATTACAGGCCTAACAAAACCCTCATTGTAATTCGGTCATACAAAGCAACCAAAGTCAGTCTGGGAAAGGGACCAGCAGGGCAGGGGGATTTAGTAGAGTTGAGAGGAAATTATCAGAGGAAGACAGTAACTAGAGTGAATTATATGCATGTCTGAAATGGCCCAAGAGATAACTTAATTAAAAACATTTTGTAAGGAGTTTTGTATTTTAGGCTGTTCCTTTCTAAAATTTTAAGAGAAGGTAAGAGAATCAACAGAGAAAAATGATTGGTTTTGCTGTGCCACCCTGACTGTCCTGGAACTCACTTTGTAGATCAGGCAGCTTCCTTCATCAGCACTATCCCAAAGAAAGCTGAGACTGCATAATCATAACAAGATTTCTCATCAACGCATGGATCAGTTATCATGTATCAAGGGTGGTTTGGGGTCTAAGAGATGCTAGTTTACAGGAAGATCTTAAAAATGCTTAATAACTGGTGTGAAGGGTGCTGTGAGAAGCTGTCTACACAGCAGAGAGAAGGCTGCCCATTCTCTTAAATGCTTAGGAAGGCAGGCTTGGGAGCTCAGCACACCTGTACATTTCTCCCTGCTAGAAACAAAACACGGAAGGGTAGTGCAGGCGCCCATTGGTTATATTTAATTTGTTAGCAAATTCTCCCGAACTGTCACATCTGCACGCTGCAATGCTATTAGGGAAGGATTGTTACCTGTGCAGACTCGGAGCATTTTCTACAAGTAAACATAGCAAACAAGAACGCTATTTCCCCAGTGCAGAACCTCTTCTGCTTGCCAAACAAAAATTGCTCATAAGAGGAGATGGTTCCTTGCTGTGAGCACAGTTTATGTCCTTTATAGGTTTGCTCGGTATGATATATTACTTCAAACCACAAGCCAGTTTCCCACTACTGCTATAATCTTAAAAAGCACTTCAGCATTTTGACTGACAACTGGCTAAACAGCCGTTTGTTCGATAAGCAGTGTTGGCCAGTGATTTTAATGGAGTCTCAGAAGATTTGGGGGAAAGAAAATTGTGCTGTGGATGGGAAAAAAACAAACAAACATAGATGCAGAATGGAAAACTGTATATTTTCAAATCTTGGGACCTAAGTTGTTACTAAACCAAGGGACAAAAATCCATTAGGGACCAGGGTCCAAGGTTTTAGTGAACTTGGTCCTGACATTTGGGAAGTCTAAGCCCACACAATAAGTACTTTATAACTAGAATCCATGCTGTGACTGAACCAAGGGCAAGACCTGAGACCCAGGAGTAGTCAGAACTCTGAGTCAGTTATCTTATCACACAGAGCATTTCTGTTCAAATTCAAACGATACATAAATCCTACAGTTAGCATGTTGTAAGGAGTAAATTGATGGAATATGCCTGTCCTAAAAACTCTTTATTTGGAAATAAAATTCAGATTTCAATGGAGCATCTCTTATTTAATTGGCACAATCTTGCAACACCAACTCAATGAAACCCTTTACTTTGTCTAAGGTAAACACTCTTTTTAAAGGAAAAAAAATCTGGTTTTGAGGAATGAAAAATAGTATGGAAGTTAATTTCAGGCATGAGAATTCTAAGCATATTGTTTGAAAGAAATATCAACATATCAACAACTTTGATAACAACCAAACAGGGTATTAGTTCTGCGATACTTCACTAGCTCATGAAAGTAACAACCATACAGTTTTAAGTTAGAGGTCTGAAGTAGTCACTCCAAAGTGATTCTAATGGCTCTGTTTATTTGCTCTATGGGTCTCTTATAGGTCTTGATAAGATTTCATGACATTTTCCAGTGATTATTCTTATCTTGCATCAAGTTAATAGGTACTATAGAGAGAACTGTTTGCATGTATATGATGTTCGTCCATACATCAACACACAGGGCACATACGAGTGGGTAAGTATACTGACATGACTTCAGGACCAGCCACTTTCCCAGTCATATTTAAGACCAGTGGCAACATAGAGACTTAATACCAATTGCTGTAATCAGCTTTGGTTTTAGATTGTGGAAACCTGATAGCCTTTATTTCTTCCTTTTATATCACCAATGAATATTAGAAGCCCATCTCATAGAAGGAAACACCGAGGACGAAATATGAGCGGGATGGTCAAGATCCAGTACTAGAGGGAGAAGACTACATGATGTTACATGTCAAAATGACAGAAGATTATTGAAGAACTGCCATGCAGAGATATGCATGGGCTAGAAGAGATAGCGTGTGGCTTACCCCTTAGACCACATGCTCAGGGATCATTGATCGAGGTGCAAAATATTTAAGTTGAGATTCTGAGTTGGGTTGTATAAAGATCGGGGAGGAACTATTGGTGAGATAAAATGCAGACACTGTGTTATTGTGGCCAAATAGAATGGGTCCTGGGTAGAATATGAGGTAAAAAGAAAGCTGAGAGACTGTGCCCAACACGTTATGGAGAGATTAAGGTTCCCACTCAGTCTGATTTTCCTGGGACTCCTGTAGCACACTTCAAGCAACAGAATTCGATGACAGAGTTGAAGCATGAGAAAACAACTCAAGGTTTAAAAATTTAAGACCTTTTTTGTGAGTTTGACTGACTAATTCACATTTGGTGTCAAAACAAAATAATTCTGCTATGCCAACATGACAAAATACAGAAAGTATCTCAACAAAGTTCGACACAGCTACCAAGCAGAGAAAAACACTCAGAAAGCTACATGCCATCAGCTATCATAAGAAATGTAAATGCAGTAAACATTCTTTAAAGTGATTATCTACTGTCTTAGTGAGGGACCAGGAGATCTAACAACACAGAGACAGATGTGCTGACTCTTACAGAGATGTTCATGGGTATTATTAATTGAGCTCTTCTGAAGCACATTGTCTACCAAAACTTTTAAAAATACACTATTAAATATTAAGCCCAACTTTGCAGATGATGGCATTGATTTTGAGACATTCTACATTAATCAAAGTAGTAATTCTCTCATATTTAAAAATAAACTTTACTCATAGTAATTACAGAAAATATTTGAAGAGTTTTGGCCTGATATTATGTAGTAAGGGACATTTTATTTATAAAGAAAGGAAAATATAAATGAAAAATAAACAACCACAAAACAGAAATTTTTGTGAAACACACACAGATACACACAGACACACACACACAAATATAGACACACACACAGACACACCACACACACACACACACACACACACACACACACACACACATCTCATGTGATTATGCAGAATTGCAGTCTTGAGATAGGCCTGAAGCTGCCAGGGCACTGGAAGATAATCACCATGGCAAAGAGAAATGACCCAAATGGAGGTGGCTTCAATAACCACTCACCTCTAAAGAATAGGAGGGACAGATAGACAGAGGCAGACAGATGAAAGGACGCAGGGAGGACATACATATGAGAGACACAGAGATAGAGAGAGACAGAGAGTCAGGGACAGAAGATAAATAAGTGTGGACTATGTGTGCTGTGTGTATTTATGATATGTGGGTACATGTGTATGATGTGTGCATATGTGCCTGTGTGCCCCTGTGTGTGTGTGTGTGTGTGTGTGTGTGTGTGTGTGTGCTAC
Organism: Rattus norvegicus; assembly: GCF_021556685.1. Taxonomy (NCBI): domain Eukaryota; kingdom Metazoa; phylum Chordata; class Mammalia; order Rodentia; family Muridae; genus Rattus; species Rattus norvegicus. Next base: position 99,916,930 of record NC_141542.1, read on the forward strand.
TAGAAGGTAGGAACAATTGTTTTGAAACCATAATGTGGCAATTATCTAAAATTCTGTGTTTACCTGTAGTAGGGAGATAATTTCGTGTTATAATTAGTTTCTAATTATACTGAGAAGTAATTTATAAATGACAAAAGTGAGATGCAGGAAGGAGGCATGAAATTTTAATTAAATGGTAAGACAAAGGTGGCTTAAGAAACTTGAATTTTGGGAAACAGAGACTTTGCAAAAAGCATGACATATCTTACACTTGACTGGATAAGCTGTGTTTATAAGACAGCCCCATGAGACTTTGTAATACATAAATTTGAATTCTATTTTAACACAAAGAGATAAAACTGACACAAATTATTGGTGTGTTTATTATAGCGAACATTCAGTATTGAGAATTTCAGTGCATATTTTATAAATTGAGGCAATAAGCAATGAGGTGGCCAACTTAGAGTCTGAGGCAAGGACACCCTTATGTTGGAAGTTCAAACACTGGATTGTAATTTTCTTACCTTAGCAGTATTTATCACTGTCACCCCCCCCATCATCATTATTATCAGTCTTGTAACTAGTCCAGGTTCTTGCACCTGACCAGTGAGCACAGAGTTACAGTCTCACTTCATTGCTAGCATTTACAATGCATCCCTGACCCAGAAACAACCCCCTTTCAGATGGAAAGCTTACTCCTTGATCACAGTGTAGTAGTTTACAGTCTTTTAAATCCTCCCAATATGAACAACTTTAGAAATAGCTTTCAAAAATTACCATCCATGTTTCTAAAGAGAAATAACTGCAGAAAAAATTGTTTTGATCACCTGTCAAATGAAATAAAAGAACAAAGTATGCGTTAGGTGCTATACAAGCAAACTGATTTGTCTCCTAAACAAAACACAGATTGTTTCCAGAGACAACTCTGTTCTAGTTACAACTGTGGCTAAAAGGACATGGTAAATACAGGGCGGAGATCGTCCACTGGACCAGGTCACTGCTTGGGAAAGCAGGATGCCGCTACATCTGTCATGACCTGCCTTCTTATTGACTGATTCACAGCTTTCATTTCTCTAATTAAGTCCTCTGATATGTATGATGAACAGTAGAGTTCAGATACTGAAACAAATCAGGGCAGATATCCTGTATCTGAATTATGAACTGCTGTGACAACCATTTCTTTAATTTTTCTTTTTTTTTTTTTTTTTTATTAACTTGAGTATTTCTTATATACATTTCAAGTGTTATTCCCTTTCCCGGTTTCCGGACAAACATCACCCTCCCCCCTCCCCTTCCTTATGGGTGTTCCCCTCCCAAACCTCCCCCCATTGCCACCCTCCCCGCATAGTCTAGTTCACTGGGGGTTCAGTCTTAGCAGGACCCAGGGCTTCCCCTTCCACTGGTGCTCTTACTAGGATATTCATTGCTACCTATGGGGACAGAGTCCAGGGTCAGTCCATGTATAGTCTTTAGGTAGTGGCTTAGTCCCTGGAAGCTCTGGTTGCTTGACATTGGTGACAACCATTTCTTTTCCCTCAGCGTGCACAATTGGAAAAAGTGTGTTTCTCTAGCTGAACTCAATTGGAAGGTTTTGACAAGATTAAGATAGTGCCTATTTTGGAAAACATTATGTATTAGACAAATCGAAAATAGTAATTCATTCCCTTACTTGAATCCTTACTTGGAGGTTCTTTATGATTTCAGATGAGTTAAATTCTTTTTTAGATGTTTTCTTTCGTTTTTTTTTTTTTTTCCGGAGCTGGGGACCGAACCCAGGTCCTTGCGCTTGCTAGGCAAGCGCTCTACCACTGAGCTAAATCCCCAACCCCAGATGAGTTAAATTCTTAAGATGATACATTGCTACTTAAAAAAATAATGTTCCCTTTGATTTTTTCTTTATTTTTTTTCACTTTACATACATATCGCTGCCCCTCCCAGACCCCCTTCACAGAGTTCACCCCTGCCTCCACCTCCCCTTCTCTCTGAGAAGGTGCAGCTCCTCCCTTTGTATCTACCCCAGCCTGGCACATCAAATCTCTACAGAGCTAGGTACATTCTCTCCCACTGAAGCCGGACAAGGCAGCCCAATTATGGGAACATATTCCACAGACAGTAGTTTCAGAGATAACCCATCATTACTTTTCGATGAAGAAGCATTTGAACATTTGTGGAATTCACTTTACTTCATTCTTAGATGAAAACCCATGCTCAGAAACCTTGACATTCAGACAGTTAATTTGCTTTGTTCGTCCACTTGAGATGTCAATACCAAAATGAAATTTTGGGGGGCATGGGGTCTCATCTTCAACATGACACTACAAAGTGAACTGTTTGTCTCATTCTCTGTGGGGGAAGCATTTAATATGAGGAAAAAATACAGGTGGCTCCCAAAGTGAGAAGGTAAGAGTGTGGTAACAGTCCTTAAATGGACAAAGAGTTTGAAGGACAGAGGTGGGACCTTTTTAGAAACCATGTTGCTAAGTTGATGATGAAAACCACTGTAGAAGTAGCAAAGAGGGAAATGGAATGTTGGTTGCAAGATCATAAATCTAAACGCATTCACTAAGTCACCTACTAGGTGCTGGTTGTCTTCTCCCCACTGTATGCCTTAGCCCCATCTGTCACAGACTTGTACTTCTTTGAAACTATACAATCTCTATGGGTCTATAGGGTGACACTTACCTCTATTTTATGTTCACATGAAAGCTATGCTTACACTCACTATTCTCTGAATGCATGCTCACCGACCACTCTGAGATGTGATGTGAAATTTTCCAGTACTCTCAGGATGGCTAGAAAGTCTCAGAAAAAATATTATGAGTAAAATATGTGAAGTTTGGTACATGGAAGTTATGGCATTTATCTTGTTTGTTCAGAAGCTTTGAAAGAGTTTCTTCGTGGTACTTGAGTTGTGTTCTGAAGAAATGTGGTTTTCCAGAGAGCCAAATTCCATGAACAAATCTCCATTAAGCATCGTGTTGATCTGAGACCAGAACTCTCTGTGGGCTGGTTTCCACATAGGCAAAAGCCTAAACTCATAAGTTCAAGATTAGCTCTAGAGCTGTTTTTACTGTTTGTCAAATGAGCACATTGTCTTGTTAGTGTATGTGGTAATTGCTTGTTGGGTCGTTTTCCGTTGCCGTGATATCAGCCCACCTTTTTCAATTATCCACAAGCTCCACGATTATTCACAAGCTTCCTGAGGTCAATAATGAGGTCTCAGTTTTCTCTGAATCCCAAGATACAGAGCAGCCTTTCTGGAAACAAAGGCTCATATAATCTTCATAGAACAACAGATCATAAGTACTTTCTGCCAAACAATTTAGCGATAGCATGTGAATCATTATGATAGCATCCCCTTTAGCAGATGGCCCCCAAAACGTTATCAGACACTATTTCTCACTGTGATGACCTGTGTGCCATCTGAAAGTTGGTCAGTCTAGGTTGAACTCAAACTATGTTTGGGGTCATCTGTGTCTGCTATCTCTCTCAGCCCAAAGGATAAATGGATAAACATGGATGTTGCTCTCATGGCAAGAGCTAGGCAATTAGAGGGTAAGAAACCATCAGAAAGTCATGGCAGATGCTGTCTCCTCCAATAATCCTCCATCAAAACCATCGTTCACATGACCAAACTGAAAAAGGGTAGATGACTAGAGTTTAAAGTAGAAACTTCTAGTTTCTTTGGAAAGTTAATTATTGCAAAATCTTGGGAAACTGGATACATTGTTAGACACATATACCATACTAAAGTTAAATGAAAACATATACAACTTTAATGGGACTATAATAAACAATGAAATTGAAATAGTAATAAAAAGATTCCTAACCAAAAAGAAATTTGAACTGAACATTGATGGAGCTGTAGTGGAACTACAGATTGCTACAGATACTGAGGGGAGAGTGTTGCAGACAGAAATGCCAGAGATTCAGGATACCCTGCAGGATAAGGATTTGTACTGGTTTCTACACAGTGTGAGGGAGTCAGAGGGATGGAGGAAGCTGAAGGAGATGAATGGAGAGGTTTAACTGTGATCCCTGCCAATGAGTAAGCCAGCTTTATAAAAGGGACTCTTGATTATGATTGACAGCTGTCATTTCTTCTCTCCAAATATGCCTTGTTGGCATATGATCAATCATCCTAAATTAATTGGACTCAAATTGAATCTGTATGTGTGGCGCTGCTTTGTGAAAGATGCTGAATCATCACCATCACCATCATAATCATCATCATCAACAACAACATCATCATCATGATCAACAACAACAACAAAAACAACAAAGCCTAAAAGAAATAGTGGTCTCCTTATTTTATCAGTGCAAAATAAAACGAGGGTAGAGACGCAAGTGTCCTTCTACTGCTCTGGTTTGGTAAATCATAACTAATGAACAACAGCATATTTCTTTGCACACATCAGCCCTAGAATTAAGAGGATTTCCCTAGAGTGAGGATTTAGGTTCAGAATGTAGAAGAGAGTGTTCTCCTGGGCATATGGTTTGTGGGTGTGCCCCTGGCAGAGTACAGTGTTGGAAAAGAAGTGAAGTTTCATGCGACACACATTATGTTTTCCTTGTACTGGGAGGAAAGTTATGAGCAATTGTGCTTAAGCTATCCCATAAAACATATGATATTTGTTATTGAAGGCAAGGCAGGATATCAAGCAACTTCCCCCACTTTGTATCTTGCCTTAAATGGCAATGTAATAATAAATTTCATGAACATTCCATCAACATTTGTCTCTCCTCCGTTAGCAACTCCATATCTCCTAAAAAACAGTTGTAATAATAATGTCTATTAAAAAGAGATATGCTTATAACCAAGTTATTTCCTTACATGTCTTATATGATATAATATTTAGTACTGTCTTTCTTGATTCAGTACTATAGTTCATTGATCCAGACCTAAGTCTCAATGAAGTTGTGTCATTTGATAAGGTTTGCATAGGCAAGGTGCAGAATTATATTCGAATTAAACTTGAAGTGCAAACTGCCATCATCAGTAAACAATTAGACGTTCGAAGATTACTTCAGTCAGTAGCATTTTATATATGTAAATGCTCATAAGGTTACAAATCACTGTGAAATGTGAAGTCCTACAAATGGGTAATCATATCATGTATTCATTATAAATGAGGTTATTAATAAATCATACTGTCAGTGTTCAAATGATGACATAGTAATGGCAGACTAACTTTCATAACACATAGTCCATAATAGCTAAAGGAATTTAAGTTATAAAATGTTTTGAAATATAAGTTTTAAAATATGTTAATAAAATGTTTTAAAATTTATTTTAATTTATTCTTTGAGAATTTTATGCATTTATAGCTAGTACTGCCTTCACCTCTTTCTGGAGCCCTAGCACCATATGCCATTCCCACCTCAATGTAACCTTTTTAAAATCCATTGAACCCAGTTAGCACTGCCTTTATGTGTGTGTGGGGACAGCAGGGATGGGGGGAGGGAATCCACTGGAACATGAACAACTATTAGGGGCTACATCCCTGTTGAAAATTGATTCTCCCTTTATGCAACTAAATAAAATTTATTAATTTCTCAAAAGTCTAACACGAAATGAACAATATCAAAGGAAAATAAAATCTTATTATCAAATGCTCACCTGGATAAAACAAGGAAAACTATTTTTTCAAGTTTCTTTTCAGTTTCACTAGCTAAATAAACTTCTGTTTACAGCTGACACTAGCACACACCGACATGTTTAATATAGGCAAGAATCTCATGAGCATACTACGGATAAGCAGAACCTAGAATAAAACGCATGCTGAGGATAAATAAAACTCACTATTGCCTAGAACAGTGTGTGTGTGTTAGGACACATAGGTAAGTTAATTTTTCTTAGGGCTGACCCTAGCAGAGACTCCTAACAATGGGGGACATGGACACAGAAGTGACCACCTCCTGTAGCCAGTCAGGACTTCCCGTGGAGGGAGGGGACATGAACCCACTCATAAAACCTTCAACTCATTTTTTTTTCTGCAGAAAAGATGTGCAGGGATAAAGGCATAGCAGAGAATGAAGGAATGGCCGACCAGTGACTGGCCCAACTTGAAATCCATCCCACGGGAGAGAGCCAATCCCTGACACTATTAATGCTACTCTGCTACACTTACCAACAGGAGCCTAGCATAACTGTCTCCTGAGGGGCTTCATCCAGCAGCAGATGCAAACAGATGTAGAGACTCACAGCCAAACATTAGGCGGTGCTGGGGGAGTCCTGTGGAAGAGTCAGGGTTGGGGAGAATTTCAGGGATCAAGGACACCACAAAAAGACTTACAGAGTCAACTAACCTGGTCTCGGGGCGGGGGCTCAGAGGGACTGAATCACAAACTGAAGAGCACACAGGGGCAGGATCAAAGCCCCTACATATCTGTAGCAGATGTGTAGCATGATCTTCATGTGGGTCCCCCAACAGTTGGAGCAGAGGCAGTCTCTGACTTTATTGCCTGATATTGGATCCTGTTCTCCCAACTGCACTGCCTGGTTAGGCCTCAATAGGAGAAGTTGAGTTTAGATTTACTTTCACTAGATGCCCCAGGGTGAAATGGTACCCAATGGTGGCTTCCCCTTCTCTGGGGAAGGATTCGTAAAGGCAAAACTAGGAGGAGACTATGTGGGTGGCATTTGGGCTGTAAAGTAAATAAATTAATTCATGAAAACAAAAGAAATGCAAATTAAATGTAAACATTTTTAAAAAGATTGAACAATGTCTTTCCGTCTTAGCTACCCATAGAACGTTGACAACATGACATAGAAATTCTAACATGGTTGAAATGAAAATGCCTATATCATTCCTGACACATAGTAAGTACTTAATAAATGTTAGCCTCTGTGATGATCTGCTCTAATTATCTACTCAAACCAACCTACTGTCACCTGGAAAGAGAATCTCAGTGAGGGATTATCTACATTGAATTGACCTATGGGCATTTTTGTGGGTGGATTTTTTTTTCATGAAATTAATTCATGTGGAAAGTCCCAGCCCACTGTGGGTGTTACCATTCTCTATAAAGAGAGACCTGAGCTGTATAAGAACAGGAAAATCAATCTGAGCAGAAGCAAGCAAGTGAGCATTCATTGTTCTTGGGCTCTGGACGGTGGATGTGATGTGACTAGTTCTTTGAAGTTCCTACCCCGACTCCCCACAATGATGGACTAGAATTAGAACTGTGCGCCAAATAAACCCCTTCTACCTTAAGCTGCTTTCATTTAGTATGTTAATTACAGCAACGGACACAAAACAAGGACAGCCTCCTCCCATTCTATTGTTTAAACTAGTCCCTGTATACAGATGACATACAAAGAATGAAAAGAACTGTGTACACAGAAAAATAAACTCTCCTGGAATCTGAGACACTCAAATGTAACTTAGGATAATTGTAGAGCTCAGACAATGTTGTCTGTAATTTTGCTTCTTTCCTCTCTTTGCATTTCCTACTAGACATATTTTCATGACAGCAATCACCATTTCTTGGTTCTACATGCCTCCTCTACCACTCCCTCTGCCACTATCACAGTTGGGCACTGAGGATAATTGGGAAGCCCAAGGATTCAGTCCTCAAGTAGGGGGGCTGAATAGCTGGAACAGATGGACCATTTGAGAGAAAGTGATGGCAATTTCACTGGTGTCTCCGAAGCCACATAAACCTAATGAGGTTAAGAAGAAAAGAAAATTATATCCCAATGGTTTGTTTTTCTGAGTCTTTGTGACTGTATAAAGACAAACCAAAATCCATTTCACAACATCTTTCTTTCAAGTATGTACATTATGTAAGTGAGTTCAAACAAATTTGTTTTATTGCATAGAGCAATCTTGGCATAAAAAAAGTTTTTTAGGTAAAGTTTGGGATGCGCTTGGAAGACAGAAAATATAGAAAGCAAGTGTATGATTACAACGAGGTTAGATGCTTTTCCCATGTCCTTCAGGTTTCTGTTCCTCCTCAGAGTGAGATGTGGCTCTTAGTTTATTGTGCTTGACACTATTCTGCCTCATGTGGTAAGACTGCTTCAAGATACTTGTTTAATGTCAGTGTGAGTTAGAAGTGACTTAGATTCCCTGATCATTGTCACAATAGACATGTAGAAAGCCCCAAGCCCATGGAGAAAATAACCATGAACTCATGAAGAAAAATGCAGCTCCAAGGGAGCCACATGGTTGAGTGGCTACTATCTGTGCCTGGAGAAACTGGTTGGAATTTTGGGAGAGTGCTGGGTATCTATGCAATGTCCATCAATTGAATCATCTGGTACCATATGTTACAACGTTATCTTTGCCATCACTGTCATAGGTACAACCTACTGTACCTATGGCCATGATTCTTAAGACTTTCTAGAGTAGTGAAATTGAGCAGAAGAGATACCCATGCGTTCCTGATTACCCCCTCCCACACACTGCTGTTAGATTCTTATCTCAGTTGTGGATATGTTCCTCAGAAATCAACAGAGAGATCACATCAGACACCCGAGGGCCCTGGAAAAGACATTGGAAAGAATGGAGAAGCAAAAATCACAACAGTAGTATGGCTGCAGGGACTGACCTGAGTGACTTCAAAACTGTGCATTTAGTAGCTAAAACAAATGTAGTATGATTTATATTTTGTGTGTCTGGCCCTTCAATGGACCCTATGCCTTTCAGCGTTGGTTGCCTCTTGGAATTATGGGAACAGGAGAGGATATAAAAAAAAAAGCTAGCAGAGGCTTAGACAGGGGAGTCAGATTAGGATGATGGTCAGAGTACAGTAGGGTCCCGAAGACAGAGGAGGAAGAGGTTCCAGGGGAAGGAAGAGTAGTGTCAGAGATGACAGTTGGTGACAGGAAAGACTGAGCTAAGCCAGAGAAGATACTGTTAGGAGACAGTAAGGAGAACTCATGAAGAATACAGGCAAAGTAGCAAAGTAAAAACAAAAAACAACCCCCCCCCAAAACAAAACAAAACAAAACAAAAAAACAATGACAAAAAAAACCCAGGAAACTCAAAAAGCTACTCAAATAATTATCCCCACTGTTGGATTATGTATGTCTTTTAAATCAGACTGGATAATAAATTCCATTTCACAATTTAGCTGCATTACTATGATAGCCAATCTTAGTTGTTAACTTTGACACAGCTGGGAAGAGTGGACTGGCGCTGAAGAATGCTGTCATCAGATTGGTCTGTGACTATGTGTGGCATTTTCTTGATTGTAGATTCATTTAGGAGAGCTCAGAATATTCTGTGTAATGTCTTCCCTATACCTCTGGGCTAGCCCTATAAAAGAAAGGTAGCTAAATGTGAGCCGCTAAGCAGTCTTGTTCAATAGTTTCTGCTCCAGGTTTTTGCTCTCAGGTTCCTTCCTGTCTTGGTTTCCCCTACTGTTACTTAGAAGATGAAACAAATTGTTTTCTCCTCAAGTTGTTTTTGTTCATGTTATTTATCACAACACAGGGCAAACTAGAGCAATTACTGTGTTGACAGTCTAGGCTTTCTGAAGCATTTCTTTATTCTCAGAGAAGGTTCTCTAGAAAAGAGCTTCTTAACTTTCCACAAGGACAAAACTCATCAAGAGATAAAAAAATAAGAGGCAGGGATTCAAGAAGTCCTGGAACCAAGCAACATCTTTCCTCAGGAGCAGAGTTCCCTCTCTGGGTGTGTCCCTAGTAAACACAGCAGCACAGGCAGAGTTACCAGAGCACTTATTAGGGCTCTAGAGTTCCCTTCTGTATCTCCTGAGTCACAGTGGATTTTATTCAGATACCAGACTATTCGTATACACAAGACTTGAAAACCAAATGATTTAGAGAATTAAATCTTAACTCTGGATGTTCAAAGGAATTTTCCAGAATTTTGATAAATGAAATCTCAGCATTAACCAAACAATGACACTGAAATTTTGGAGTGGTGTTGAAAAGCTCTGGGCATTCATGCATATCAATGATTAATTTCACATGAAATGTCTAGCAAAAAGTGGTAGAAACCAGCTTCAAACTCCAGAGAAGGGCCTAAGGGAGATAGGAAAGGAAAAAAATCAATAACCATAAAATTTGAGCATCTGAGAGTATCAGACTTCTAACAGTAACATGACCAAAAAATGAGAAGGCCAAGTCTCAAAATGGAAAAAAAAATATTTCTAACTTAGAAGCCTATGTCAATCCAAATGATTAATACAGTCCAAAAATACAATAAATATATTCAGATTATCTCTTTTAGAAACAGGTAGAATAATATACTGAAGACAGATAAACAGAGATAGGACAAGATGGAAAGACATAACACAGAAGGCCCGGAGCATCCTCAGGATGATGTGTGTTTATGATTGCTTGTATAGCAGACACGAGACAGCAAATGTACAGGAAACGAGACAGCAAACGTACAGGACATGAGACAGCAAATGTACAGGACAAGGATGATCTTGGGAGAAGAGGAGCTCGCTTTCCACAAATAGAGGAACACAGTATTTACCTTATTTGCTTGGTAATAAAATTTTAACATTTATCCGCTATAAAATAGGCTTTAGGTTTGAGCTGCCAAATTTGCAACCAATTCAGGTGTGCGTGTGTGTATGTGTGTGTGTGTGTGTGTGTGTGTGTGTGTGTGTGAATATGTATATATAGATAATCTGTATATATACACAAAATACATACACATCTAAAAATATGTACCTAAACAGGCAATTGTCACCAGTATAAAAACAATTTAGAAACGCAAATAAATTTAAAATTAGTGTCTTGGTTTGAATGTGTCTGCATTGTACAATACTGCAAATACAAAAAGGACAGGTTCAGTAAGTAACTTTGTGTTGCTCTGTTATAGATATGGGAAGAAACAGATGAGTGAATCAAGAGAGGGGTGATGGGCAGAAACAGGTTACCTAAATCAAACCTCAAAGAAGACAGCGGCGATGCAATGTTTCTTGAAGGATGAAAGCAAACAGCACATGAAAGGATTTGTACCTATGCCAGACTACTGGACTATTGGCTCCTGTTCATTTCAAGGAGGAGGGAAATCATTGCCTTCAGTTCAGGACCAACTAAGACCCACCAGACCCTGGTGGATGTTTCCAATCCAGTGGTCACACAGAGGATCCCTGTTAGGTTAAATGAATCACAGAACCAAACAGAAAGTCCTGAGCCTGGAATAGTTACAGAGAGGGACGAGGGTGGAGCATTGATTAGGTTGGGGAGGAGCTACAAGAGGGTAGGAGGAGCCAGTAATCCAAGTTCAAATGACAAAATCAATCAGTCAAAGGAGAAAAATATGAAAGCGGTGACTTTGCTTCCAGGAATAGAAATGAATGCGTGAGAGAATTTTGGAGACACTAGGCTTCTGATACAAAGAGCTTTCCACAGCACACACAAGGAGATAATATTAGGGGAAATAAGAACCACTTCTAAAGGCTGCTTAGTGTCCACAGCATATGTATCCTCCCACAGGATTCAGGGGCCATGCAATTGAGTTATAATATTGATGGTGGTCTTGATTCAGGCTTCTCACTCATAACCAACACTTGTCATGCAGTCCTATTACAGCAGTCACTCAGCTATTGCTTTTCCAGTACAGGTCCTCACAGGCCTCTTCTTCCTAACCAAACGTGCCTCTTGAAGGAAATATCTCTGTCTCTTGCAGATCCTTCATATCAACTCTCAAAACATTGCTTAAATGTAAGCGGTGAATTATTAATTAAATATATGATAGTTATTTAACTTAGCTGTGCATTGAATTAGCTGAAAGCACTTAAAAATAATCATTTTACTTATTCTTTGAGCATCTCATAAATAAATACAACAGTTTTTTTACCACATCTATCACCTATCGTCCCCTTCGATTCCTGCACACAATCACAGACCCTTCACAATTTTATGGTCTTTTTCTCCTCCATCTGTCTGTCTGTCTGTCTCTTCCTCTCTGTCTCTGTCTCTCTGTCTCTCTCTTTTTCTCTCTCTCTCTTTTCTCCTCCACTCCCCCTTTCCCTTTTAATCCATGGATTACAATTGGTGTTATAATCTATATGTGTTATCATATAGATTATATAATCTATTGGGTTATCATCTACATAGATGATGTAGGATCATCCACTGGGGCATAAACAATCTATCAGTGGCCACTTGGTCCTCAGCTATAGGGTGGAAGGAACTTCATCAGGACATTCACAGTTTGTGCTGGCAGTTTGACTGCTTTGGTCTTATGTAAATCACCACAGCTTCTGTGAATCTGTGAATACAAATGCACTGTCATCTCTAAAAAGCTATTAAAATATAGAGGTATTGCCTCTACTGGCTTATAACCTGACATAATCATCATTTAACATTTCAATGTTCAACATAGGACTCAGATAAATAATATTTATTAATCTGTACTATTAGAGTAAATACACATTCAAGTATATTTTAAAGAAAACAGCACTTCAGTGTTCAGTTACTTCTGTACATGTATGACAAAGGTAGTCCGTTAACACTCCATCAGGTTGATAGGGATGTGGAAACCATGGTGTATGACTATCAGAGAAAAAGGGAGGGTTTGGGAAGGAGTAACTGGCCTCATTCCCCTGAGGGGATATATCAAAAGACATGCATAGAGGAAATATTCTTAGCCACAGCTCTGCCACACTGAACTAGGAACAGTGAGAAAAGTTAGTAGGTATCATCTTGAGGAGGGTAATTGAAAGAGGACTTCACTGAGAAGAGACTTTCCACATGGTAACCCTCTAAATTTATCTTTGGTTCGGTGCCTCTAGTCATTGCGGTTAGGGTGTACCGCTGTCTAAAATGTGGATTCTTAGAATCAGAGACTCTACTCACAATATAGAGGTTCCAGTATTAAAGGTTCCATAGTAGAAGATGCTTTTCCCATGTCTTTATGCAGTGGGGTAGCAGCTGGTCTCTCTGTGGACCATGCAACTATTTCTACTCTTTTCCTTGTAACATGGTCATTTACTTTTTCCCTTGAAAGTATGAGAAAGGACATAGGCTGCGGTTCAAAGCTTAATGAGTGCTGGGCCTGACAGTGCCCATCTCTCACTAATGTGATAGCTTCAGGCACAAGACATTAACCACCCTGAGCCTGTGATTTCAATGTATTAAAAGACAACAATGATAGCTCATGATTTTAATCTCTAATAAAGTAGTTCATTGAAAAGACTGAACTAATTGAAAGTCTGTAGGTATTAAAACATTTAGCATTGCTATTATTGAAGTATTCATTAAGTATTTGTCATGACAGTGTCATCTAGTCTTTAAATTTGAACAAAGGATTCAGTATCTTGGAATAAGAACTTCTTGGTCAGCCACAGCAGAAGAGCAAGCCAATGTGTGATGGTGGTTCAGTTACATAGATGATCATTTCAAATTAAAGCCACAGCCTAGCATTGGAGTTTGGTGTCATCATGATGGGGAAACAATGAAAACACGGTTGCATGCAAAATCATAATTTTAATTTTGGTATATTTTAACTCACTCGTGAGAAATAATTTGTGGGATATGAGCTTAATCATATCAGATCACTCAACATTAAACATAATGGACTAGAAGAGTAGAAAGTTGAAACATAAAGTCTGAAAGATACAATAAAATGGTTTTGAAGGATAATTGGATATTTGTAATTTTCTAATCTTCATTCATATTTATTAAGAAAAATGTATAGATTCTGTTTATAACCAGATAGCTAAATAACATATATAAAGCACAATAATTCATTTCTCTATAACTTAGTGGGAAATATCAGGAAAGTTAATTTAAAGTCACTGAGCATATTTGCTTAAGCTTATGGTTTAAATTTAAATGCACATGCCAAGAACAAGTAATAATTTATGACTTTCATCCCCCAATCAGAAAACAAACTAAAGTTTTAGAGTCAAATGCAAGCACCACCTGCTTCAGCATGGTATGGTGACCTCATTTCAGTGGTCATTTTCTATAACAATCACTTTAAAATGCATTTCCTATCATTGTAAACTGTTGCAAAGACACTTTTAGAAATAATTTAGCTGTAGGGATGCAAGAAAAGCATTTCTTTGTAGCCTATAAGGGCTAGAGGATAATTCTATCCTAAAATAAACAAAAAAACAAATAGTACTTTTCAATGTTTTTGTTATAAGTTGTACCTTCATAGGTATCAAAAATAACTTTTTTTGTGTGAGAAAAGTATAAAATCAAGTAAATACATCATTCATTGTCACATTTCATCCTAAAAAACGTAGGCTGACTTCTAGTAACATTTCAGGTTGTAGACATTTTTCTAAGTTCCAGAAAAATATTCCGTGGAAAGCATGAGTTAGTATGAGAGAGTCCAGATAAAAATGAGATAAAGTTAAATATGAGTTTCATGTAAATAGGTAATACTTTAAGTATAAGTATGGCCGATAGTAAACAAAAGTACTTCTGAAATTTCAAATGAGTTATATATTTTTGTTTACTAAATCCATTTGCCTTTGGATTAGTGTTGCATTGATTGAACATGGCCATTACGGTATTGAGTGTCATCATCTATCTATAGATCATTCCAACAGAGCAAAGATTCTATTAATATCTCCTACATGTTATTCTTTACACATGAGGGGATTTAAATCCTAGATAATGCTAGTAGAAATGTTATGAAACAGAGTTCTAGAAAGCATGACAGTACCAAACAGAAGTGGACTCTGAGGATACATTTCATGAGTAAAGGGCTCACATTTCACAGCATGGTTTGGAGGACTCCTTTCTAAGAGCCCATGAGTCCTTCTTTTGTTGGAGGAAATTTGGCCAAACAGCTTACAATAGAGATATGTGAAAGATAGCATGGATAATAAATATGAATTAAATAAAAAATAGTGTGCAAGAATTTTCAGGAAACTCATGTACATTATGACATGTCTTGTGAACCACATGCCAATGAACTACTGTACTTTGAAGAGATATGGATACATCTGGTTCCTATTTTCCTCTCTTTTAACAGTCTCTTTACCGTTATGTTTTGATGTGATATCACAAACAGCCAGACCACTAGAGAGAAGCCCACGTTGGCAATGAGAAGCCCATCCCATATAAAACAGATTACCTATAGGATGATATTAAAGAATAAAGCTATCACCATGTGTTTGTTCCCTCCTGAGTAATTTCCACAAAGCTAAAGTGATTCTATAATTACAGGTGCTTGAGTGTGTACACTTTTCTCCAAAGGATTCTGAGCAGATGGTTTGACTGAAACAGCATTGTATGCCTTTGGATAAATTAATTTCTGAAGCTTCAACTAAAACAAACACGTGTAATTAATTTTTCTTTCAGCATCCAGAGCTGCCTACTTTAATAAGAAATCATAGCTATTGGTGAGTAGAAGCAGAGATTAGCATTGGACATTCCCCGGCTTGTTCATTTCCTTCAGCCATGTCAATGCACATGCACTGATGTGATCTTTTCTCCTGAGCCACTTAATTCAGGCTTTCTTTTTAATTGCATCTTTGATTTCAGTACAATTTTAGTTTTACAAAAATAAAGCTGATCAACATAGCACACACACACACACACACACACACACACACACCAAAAAAAAAAAACCCTTTGGTATAGCTTTAACACAGATCTCCTTGTGATTTTTACATAATTATAGTTCATCAACTTTGTTGACACATCTACATCAAAGTTGGGAACTATTCTGATTTCAGCAATTATCTACTCATGTCCTTCCTCATCTGCAGAACCCATTCTAATTTTCAAATATCACACTTCATTTGCAGTCCAGATTTTTGCTGCTATGTGTTAGAGTAATTTTAAGTAAACTGTCAGTGATGCAAGCAAAATGGATTGAAACCAAAGCTATACTGTGCTGTAGGGAAGGACAAAGTCACTCCTTGCTTTGATATAATCGCTTCTTAACATGTCATGAAGTGGTGTTTAGACCAATGGACTGCCAGCATGGCTAATTCCTGAACTCTCCCAGGAAGACCTAGACACGTTGGGGCAATGAAGGAGCAACTAGCTAATACCACCATGTTTGAGATCCACCAAGGCATGAGAATTTAATTGGTTTGAGATGAAAATTGGCACCTGTGTTTGTGAAATCTCTCCAGGTAAAACAAGCCTGCAAAGCCATGTTCAGTGTAACTGAGTCAAGAGCCACTGGTGACAACAACAGGCATCAGGATTGAGAAGTCATTGACCAGGTTTCCCAGGAGGGTGAACTCAATATGGAGGGTCTAGATCTATAGTGGGGCAATCTTGACTGTCCCTCATGCTGTTAGTAAGACTTTTTGACAATTAGGCAATGAGCTGGGAAATAATGACTAAATATCAGTTTGTGGACATAAAGAACAGTATAACTTGGTAGAGTGTAAGTCTTAGAATATCCCTGTACTTAGCTCATGGACCTTTTCATGTTAATCAGCTCCTATTTGCTATATCTAATTCCCTAGCTGATTCACTTTATATTGTTATTGTCATAAAGTCTTCAATAATAGTCATTTAATATATATTAATAATATTTTATTATCATTATACATTTAATAATCAAGTCTGCCAAATGTAGGAATCCAGAAATAAGGCATTAAAAAAAAAACAGATACTGCGTAGGCAATTATGACAGTTGGAAACAAGGAGGACGGGACAATTTATGGTGAATTTCTTTTAAGGTGTTAAGGTCATTTTAAGTTCAGTGGTGAGGGGAAATCTACTGCATGGCATTTAATAAACCTCTATAAGAGATACTATGTACATAAGTTGTCTTTTTAGATGTTTGTCCTAACACTTGTCACCCTTGCTATACAAATTAACTGTATTATTTGGGATTCTTCAGAGAAACACGGGTGTGTATAAGAAGAGCTTTATGAGGATAATTTGCTCCTGTGACTTCAGAGACCAAAGAGTCCCATGGCAGACCATCTGCAAGATGAGCTCCTGGAGAAGCCAAGAACATTGTGTAATTGAAGCCCTTTAGACCACTGGGAGAAGGAGTTACTTCCAGTCATATAGGCTAACAGTCTGAGACATGGGTCGAGAGAAGTTAACACAAGTCCTCAATTCAAGAGACTAAAAAACTCAGAGATCCAGATAAAAAGATGGCAACACAGGTCCTTCCAGATGCAGGGCAAGAGATAAACACATCTCCCTCTGGCTTGTCCTGTTCCTCAGCAGATGGGATGTTGCCTGCACACATCAAATGAGGACCGATCTGTCTTACCCATGTTGTATCTATCGCTTTTCTCCTTCCCATGGTAGAATGCCCAAGAAGAAATAGTTTCAGGAAAGAAGGGTTACTTTTAGGTGGCACTTTGTGGGTCCAGCATGGGGAATTCAGGGTAGCAGAAGTTCATCTGTCATCTTGCATACATAGAAAGATGAAAGAAGATACTTAGCTTCCCCTCTTTAATCAATCAATCGATTGATCAATCAGTTAATTAACTAATGTTACTTACTGCAGGATTCCAGCCCTCTTTTAGTCCTTGTCCTTCCACAGTTAGGGATTGTCATCCTCCCTCCATTAACTACATTTAGCTAATCTTCCTCAGGCATGACCAAAACCTGGCCTCCTATCTAGGTATCTAGGTCTCATTAACTTGATAATCAATATGAAGCATGAAACTTAACTGGTGATTAAAATTCCAGTGTCCTCCCCAAAATCCTCATGGATGAACCAAGAAATGATGCCTTACCAATTATCTGAAAATCACTTAATTCAGTGAAGTAGACATCAAATTAAGTATCGATCAGAGGTTAGTGAAAAAAGATTAGGCCAACTCAGATCATGTGTCCCTAGATCAAAAATCATTCCCGTGGGAAAGTCTAATCAGGCATTCCAGTTCAGGCTGGGATGAGGCAATATTCCTCTCAGCTGTACAAACAGCACTGGGGTCCCCTGAACCCCGGGAAGGAATCATCAGTTTTTACAACAGAAAAAGCTCCATGGTGATTTCTGGTTGAATAACTATTCCCCTTCTTTATCTCCTAGATGTATGAGAAAGGTGAAGGGTTTTCTTTAAGTTCACTTACTAACATCATGGGTTAATGTAGTCTTTGTCTAGTCATTGGAATTAGGCTATGCATTCCATTGTAAAATAGGTCACATTTCCATTGCCTACATCACCTTATATTAAAATGTGCTTACTTCCATGTCAAGAGCAGGCAGCAGCTGCCTGTTCATGGCAGTGTTTATATTTGAATTCATGGCAAGCAATGGTTCCAATTTCTTCCCTCTGCTGCCCAAGTGACACAGCTGGCCAGCCTCTCCATGTTATTTCATACTTCATTTCACCTTGCTATGGTGATTGCAGAATGCCAGCAGGCTCTGGGAGACTCACCACCAAGGAATGAAGGAAACAACCACGCGAGGTTTTGAGCTTTTGTTTTGTTTTAGTTTTATTTTTGGTACTGCCATTAGGAGAATCTCAGACTTTCAAATGTGAAAGGTAGATGGGTTCTGGGGGTCATAATATTTAAGATAAATTGGGAGAAAACACTTGGCCTACTGTAAAAGCCACTTGAAGGTTTCTTTAGATGTTTGTAAAAAGCAACATTGCATGCATCTCTCAATTATTCTCTCTTCACCATCGAGATTCGTTTTTCTCTGCAGCATGCTCAGTTATAGATTATATTCACTTCACATTACAGCTGAAGCAAGCTGGCAGATACTTACAGTCTTAAAAGAACCTAGGTTGGCTATTCCAGGGTCTAGGAGATCTGAAATGGCTTCCAGAAGCTTCTGTAGACTTTCTGACTGCTATGAGTACTGACACTATCCTTCATTTATTTAATTTTATTTATTTATTTTTACTTATTCACTTTATGTCCCTCTCACTGACCCCAACCAGTCAGTCATCCCTCCCACAAGCCTTCCCCCATTCAGCCTTCTCCTCTGAGCAGGTGCCCCTGTCCCCTGGTATCACCCTATCCTGGCACTTAAGTCTCTGCAAGGCTAGATATTTCCTCTCCCACTGAGGCCAGATAAGAGAGCCCATCTAGTAGAAAATAACCCATGTACAGGCAACAGATTTTGGAATAGCCCCTCATTCCAGTTGTTCAGGACCCACATGAAGGTCAAGCTTCACATCTGCTATATATGAGAGGGAAGTCTAGGTCCAGCCCATGTATGTTCTTTGGTTGATGGGTCAGACTTTAAGAGCCCTAAGGGTCCATCTGAGTTGACTCTGTTGGTCTTCCTGTGGAGTTCCTAACACCTTCATGGCCTGCAATCCTTCTTTCTATTCTTCCATAAGAGTCCCCAAGCAGAACCCCAGTGAAGCAATAGAGACCAACACACTCACAAAACTTTCAACTCCAAACTTACCCTGTCTACAAGTAATGTAGGCACAGGATAGGGAGGGGAGACTGAGGAAACGACTAAGCAATAATGGCCCAACTTGAGACCCATCTCATGGGCAAGCAGCAGCCTCTAATACTATTATGATACTCTGCTAGGCTTGCAAGTAGGAGCAGGTTGTTCTCTGAGAGGCTCCACCTAGCAGCTGGCTCAGATACAGATACCCAAGCTAAACAGTGCATCCTCCATTTTTTATGGCAAAGGCTTTAGAAGTCTTTTTCACTCTGCTTTACTCCAATACTGTATTTTTTTAAAAAGTATACTCTTTCTAATATGGATCTCTGCAAATACATTAGAGCCCACTGGGTAACCCAAGTTGGTAACACACTAGTAGTTTAGGATTATTAGTAGATCAGCAAGACCAACAAGATAGCACTCTCTACCTTTCTATAGCCACATACTTTGGGTTATTGCTAGCATCACCCTCACTTACCCTTCACTTATTCAGTTATTGAACTTTATTTAATCTTTAAGGCTAAAATGAGTTTTCATTCCCTCTGGACAACTTTGCAAAGGTTTCTTTTTCTCCTGCAAAAGTTAATTTTTCTCTTTGACCTCATTTCACTGCCAACCTTCATAA
The DNA here is from genome assembly GCF_021556685.1 of Rattus norvegicus. Classification (NCBI taxonomy): domain Eukaryota; kingdom Metazoa; phylum Chordata; class Mammalia; order Rodentia; family Muridae; genus Rattus; species Rattus norvegicus. Next base: position 99,936,769 of record NC_141542.1, read on the forward strand.
GCTACTGTACTTATTTTTTTTTTATTTTAGCACATCTGCCTTCCTCTTTAGTCTGTGAAGTCTTGCAGAGGGAGCTTTGGAACCTCATAAATTTTATATTGGGAATTTTATAGATTTTGAACAAGAATTAGCTCAAATAAAGGTGACGTTGCAAATTCTCCTTAAAACTACTCAATGTACCCTATGAAACATGAATGCTGGATTCGATATTCAGTTATTTCTAATTTCCAGAGCACCTTTAAATTCTTCCCACTTCATCCTAGGGTAATTGCCAAAGAGCTCCTCAGTTAGGGTATAGGACACCATAAGGTACTCTCTTGTTCAGACTGTTCTGTAGCAGGTTTGATCTCATACAGGCATTGTGTATGTTATGAGTTCGTGTGTGCAATGGTTCTCTTGTCAGTGGCCAAGACTGTTTGCAGTACCAGGCAAAAGTTTCTGCCTATAGAATTGACCTTAAGTCCAGTCAGAAAGATGTTGGTTGCTGGCACGACATTAATGCCACTATTTCTCCAATGGGTGTACATTACCACCATTATAGCTTACAGTATCCAAAGATGGACAAGAGTATTAGTCTTTCCACCAAGAGTAGTTTATTCTTTAAATGAAAATATAGTTTTTTTGCAAATTTTTACCACTATATGTTGCTCAATTTATAGATAAAATAGTGAAATTGTTGATATCTGAATCGGCATGCTTAATCAGATGGTCTTTGATTCAAACACCTTGTAAGCTTTATTGTGAACTGACAGTTCATATATACAGAACAAATAAATAGTTTTTCTTTACAAATTGAATCCATGACTTTTATACACTGGCATTAATTCAATATTTAGTTGTCAGTGGAAAGGGACACAGTAGAGAGCCATCATTTATTTCTCAAACAAAAACTTTTCCAAAAGAGGAAACAGGATTGTTAGAAGCGTTGACTTAGAAAATCCTCTTGACAGTTTTTCCAAAGATGTATAAACCTTCATTTCTTACCAACAGCAACTGAAATCAGATTTTTATTTCAGTATACACACAGCTGGAAAACTCTCAGAGCCTCAATGATGTCGCTGGTGTTAGCTAATGACTTTTAAATTAAAGGCAATGCCATAGCTGTCCCCAGTTGTTTATTTAAAGCAGGCTGAAAATGAATGGCAGAAATGGATGTGTCAGTGGGTGCCAACTTGATTAAATCACTTGACAGTAAATAACTTGGCAATCACAATAACAATTAATGTTGGAAAAATAATCAGGGATTTAAGTGTTCTCTGAGAATACAGATCCCCCCTTTCCACAACTCATCCTTCTCTGCCTCCCACCAGTCCCCTTTGGCCCTCTAGACAGATTGGCTCTCTCTCTCTCTCTCTCTCTCTCTCTCTCTCTCTCTCTCTCTCTCCTTCTGTCTCCCAGTCTCTCTTTGTGTATGTTTATGTTTGTGTGTGTGTATGCATTTAAAGAAAAAATTCTTGCAATATATTTATATGAAGATGATTCAGCAGACAGAAAACCTTGGCAGTGGAAGAGAATGAAGGGCTAATTGCAAAAGCAGATCTCCACAGACTCTGACTGAGATCAGGTGTGCAAAGATGAATAGTTTTCCCACTGTGGTGTAAGGGAAAGAAATTAAAACACATACTAAGTGTGAGCAACAGGACCAATTTTTGTTGCAAACACATAAAAATCTTTGCACTTTTTTAAAAAATGCAACTTTTGTTGGTAAATAAGAAAGACAGATGTTGTCTGAGATGCATCTCATCTCAGCTGGGGAAACTTGTAAATAGGTTGGTGAGGACAGCAGAGCATGTATAACTAGAGAAAACAGAGGACTGGAAAGTCTCCAGTGAGAAATGCCTACTTAAGAAGCAAAAGGGACATTTGATGTCCTTCAGGAGCACAATAGCATTCCCTGCCTGTTGAGGAAGCATATTCTAGATAAGCAGGTAGGGTATGAAAGTCCCTTTCTTAATGGTAGTTCTCTGTATCTGAGACCTTATGACACCAAGGTCATCAATGCATGCCTCAATTTGGTGTGATTTGCTAATCAGAGTGTGGGACTACTCTCAATTTCCTACAGATTTTTGATTCATTCTCCATTTTAGTTCTCAGGAATCATTGATCAAATTTAACAGGTACCATTTCTCAATCTGGAGACAGGAACATGGTTAATTTGCTTTCGATCTAACAAGGGATTTCTACTTTGTACTCTCTCTCTCTCTCTCTCTCTCCCTCCCTCCCTCCATCCCCCTCCCTCCCTCTCACTCTCTCTCCTTTCTTCCTTCCTTCCCTTCTTCCTTCCTTCCTTCCTTCCTTTCTTTTCATTCTTTCTTTTTAAGGCAGGGTCTCTCACTATATACTCTGGCTGTCCTGGAACTTACTATATAGAACAGGATGTTCTTAAACTTTCAGAGATCTGCCTGCCTCTGCTTCATGACTACTGGGATTAAAGACAAGTACCATGATGTCCAGTAACCCATCCTTTTCTCTACTGCCACCTCCCATGTCTTCTTTTTCTCTAAAGCTTTAAATACTATTGAAAGTATACATCTAGAGAGGAAATTCACAGTCTCAATCAATTCTCATTTGAAGTGTTTCCTTGGGGTACAGGGCCATCTCAATGTCAACTCTCCATGAGGGGACAGCTCTATTTTTGTGCAAACTTCAAGTGTCTGAAGAACCAATTTGTATGATAGATTAGAATGGCATGCTAAAACCACCCTAGGTATGGCGCAACAGATTTTCAAAGTAGGAACTTTTGCTTCAAGACCACAGTGTCCTTCAGAGACTGGATATTTGGGTTAACTATTAAGGATCTCATAAATCATTCATTTCTAAGCAAGAAGGTGATAAATCTCACCATAAAACTTGTTTTTATTTTATAGAACAAAAATCAGAGTTAAGATAGTATTTGACTTGATCACAGTCTATGTGTACAGCTTGAAATGAACACTAAATTCATGTGTAAATCCATATACAAAAGCACACATTTTGTCTAGAAGCTGCTGAGGATGCAGGTTAAAACACTGGTCCCCATGCTCCCTTCCAGAGTCAGCAGGATCTTCTTGGCACCTGACTTTGGGAATTGCATAATGTGAAACTTGTGCAGTATCTTGTGGGTCCAGTAGTTACATGTGAGTGAGGACAGGGTTCATAGTCTCCATGGTTACTTTGTCACATCATATTCTGGCTCATGAGTGGCTACACACTGGCTGCTTTTTATTATATGGCTGGACATAACTTGAAGCTCTACACTTCACCAAAGTAGACACATTTGTGGCTGCTGCTGCTGTCTGAGACATGTAAGCAAAGCATGGAAGAAAGGCAGAGTTATGAATGATACTGTGTGCAGTGTGCTTTAGCGGAGACTTTTAAATGGGTTCCTGGCCAACTTAAGCAACAACTCTCGTCTATGCCCTGGCCTTTTCACCCTATGCTTTTAAAAGACAAAAAGAAAGTTTATCAAAAACTATTAAAACCTAGTTCTGGTTATTCTTCTGTCATGACACCCCAAAAGACAATCCAAATCCAATATGCAAATGATTTAAAAATCCTTCAAGGAAAATTGGCGGTTCATGTAGTCAGTGTCCAGAGCAATGACAACTAAGATACAGGTGGATGATTTCACTTTCTTCTAATCAATATCTTACATTAATGGTAGCTTATTAAAGTATAAATAGGAAAATATATCCTGCTACTCGACTAATTGGAATCAAGTCGACAAGGAAGAATACAAAGTAAACAAAAAATCAAACTGTAAAAAGTGGGTTAAAAAAAGATATAAGTCCTCATTCTTGAGATTTTACTCCCATTATGAAATACTGTGTCTTGCATTTTAATCCTGACGTCACCTTTGTAGCAGCTGTATTACAGCAACCAAGGCTATCAACACATTTAATGGTGATGTTTACAAAATTCATTTCCCTAGCTGGGAAAATACAAACTAAGTTCACAAAAGAAAGCTATAGTTTTCTTCAAGACTCTTACTTAGTGTTATACGTTACATACCACAGTATACCAGAAGGCAACAACACAGTAGGCCTTGCATGAGTGACATGAGACCACTGGGGTTACAACTTAAAGAAAAGAGTAGCATTCCTCCTATTGTGACATGGACAGGCTGGGCAGTTTAAAGGCATTTCATCATGATATAACTGTGTTTGAGGCAGCACTGTTAAATATTCAGTTCCTTCTCGGGTATGTGATTTGAAAGGCTCTTTAATGGTGTATGTCTTGGGAATTTGTTTCTGAAATATGTTACACTCCACTAGTTACTGTGGAATAGAAAACCTGCCACTCATTGTTGCGGTATATTTAAGAAAGATTTCTTTTAACCCGCACTGCTGCCAGCACCATAAGGCCACGTGGCATCTGTGGGATATTTTCATCTCAGTCAACAAAGTGTCTCACCCACTAGGCTCCATCCCATATCACACTGCCGATGGCTACTCTCTGAGCCTGGTGACAATCTCTCTACCCATCTTCCCAAGGCAGGTTGGCACCATACCAGACATACTCATCCCAATTCCATGGTGGCCCCAGTGTCCTGCCACCACACATTCTCTTCACAACACAATAACCTCTGATCCAATTCAGAAGATAAAATCCATCCACCTAGATAAAGATATAGTTTGCTCATCTAGATACACAAAATCCTGTACACATCCATCTCTTAAGAACCCCCGGTAGACGTGATTGTTGGATGGAGGGCAGTAATGGGGGAAGGATGGGGAGGAGAACACCCATATAGAAGGGGAGGGGAAGGGGTTAGGGGGATGTTGGCCCGGAAACCAGGAAAGGGAATAACAAATGAGATATAAATAAGAAATACCCAAGTTAATAAAGATGGAGAAAAAAAATAAAGGAAGGCTACTGATTTTGAGTTAAAAAAAAGAATTGAAGAATTTCTGATATAAAGTAATATAGTTAAGACTGTGGAAGAAGGAAAATATTTATGAGCAAGCACTTAGAACCAGATAATTATGGAAGGTGAGAAAAGCCCAAAGGTTTAAAGGTGATAATCTCTAAGTAACGAACTCTTTTTCATCAGATGTTCCTCCCACCAGGTTTCACCTCTAAGGAATAAACAATTCTCATATCTATGCTCTCCACAGGAAAAAAAAATAAAAAAGAATATTCACAACAACCTGTAGATGTGCAAAGAGAAATCTTAACATCTGCCTCCATGTCTCTTGGCTGATCCCTCTCTCCCACCAGTCTTTTCTTCCTCTAAAGCTTTTCTCCCGCCATCCTTCCTTCTCGTCCAATGACAGGCCTCATTGTATCCTGTACCTGCCTTCACCTGCATAAGGACATTGACCTACAACTCATGAAATACAAAACAGCTCCATAAACACCGGAACAATCTGCATGCCCTGGGTTGTATAATCTGGCCATTCATTTATGCAGGTATCAATATATCTCATAAAAGCCTGACTGGTAAGTGAGGTGGTTTAATTTTAGGAAGAAATTTGACTGGATGAAGGGAGAGTCATAGAGATGTTAGAGCATGGGCTGGAGAGAAGGCTCAGCCATTAAAGGCAAGGCTGACAACCGAAAATACAAGAGATGTTAGAGCATTGTGTATGAGCAGGTCTATGGGGTTGTTTTGCAGGAGACTGTCCTGTGAGCTCATGGACTGAGTGGGAAAGCTCTGCCTTCCGCTATTGTATACTCCCTAGTTAGCTTAGGGTACACTTGAAAGAGAAAGACAGAAAATTAGATTGCTTTTTCCTGTAGCCAGGACCCTTTTCTTCTATTTTCCATGAACATCAGCGCTCCAGTTTCTTCAGATTTTGAACTTTGAAACTTGAACCAAGAATCTACATTTCTGATTGGAAGACCCTCACCTAAGCTGGGCATTTGCACCATAAGCTGCCCTCACCCTGGAGACATGCTCTTGGCTTTTGTGGTTTTCCAACTCAATGGTCTGTTGTGTGAATTTCTCAGCCTCTGTAACCACTTTCGTCAATGTCTTATTGACTCTATCCTTCTGAAGAACCCTGATCTGGAACTTTAATTTTTTTCAATCCTTATTTTTAATAATGATTATTAAATGCTTTAACCTTCCTTATAGCCCACCATCTGCCAGAGGTAGTATAATAGAAATGATACAGGGAAAGTGGAACTGTTTAAAAAGATTCTTTGGATCAAATCCTGTCTGTATTGTTTGGAAATCGGCAGTTCAGTTCACAGGGCAGCAGTCAGCGGCAGCTTGATCTACTCACAAACACATCATGGATACACCAGTGGTTCAGTTTGGTAGAGTCTGGAATCATCAGTGGTGGCATGGCCTAGCAGAGAGCCTGGCCTCAGCCTTGAGTAAGCCAGAGAGACCAGCAGGAACACCAGTAGAAGTTCTCTGCTGTGCTTCTCTCAGGGCAGCAAAGATAGTGAAACCAGGAGATCCACCAGCATCGCACAGCTAGCTGTACCAGCCAGACAAGCTCTGTCTCCATCACTCTGTGGAGTCCTATTTATACCCTCCAAACACCATGTGTCCTCCATGTGTCTTGCCTCAGCATGGCTCTTACCTGAGCATGTGCATCCAATCAGCCTGAGTCCACAGAAGTGACATCCAAAGTGCAGTACACCACCAGAAGTTTTTGGTGCAGTTCTCTCTATAGAATCCCAACAACGAATGCAGCTCAACTATGCAATATAAGTTGGACCAATACGTTCGTGTTGTTAGAAAAGAGTCCTTTATCCCATGACCTTTCATGGTTTTTGTTTTTGCTTTTGTTTTTGTTTTGCAGAACATCCTCTCTCCTGTGTCTGCTTCTATGAAATGTTCCCTCATGAGTCTGCCTTAGTCTTTCACCTATGTCCACTTCAGGAGAACACTCCTTCACGTGTTTGCCCAAGCAAAGCCCATCCAACGCAACTGACTCTCCAAAGAACCTCTAAGTTTCTGCTTCACTGATCAAAGCACTAATGTCTTTCATTATAAACAGTATCGTAGGCACTCAAAGAAGCTATTAATTCTGTCACAGTGGTTAGCATTAAATATAAATTTACAAGCATGGCCGTATTGGTTACTTGTTGCTGTGACAAAATTCATATCCCCTAAAAATAAATTAAGAAAAGAAGGTTCACTGTGGCTTTAGTTTGAGGGTACAGTTCACTGTGGGAGGATGTATGGCAGTGGCAACTGCTGGCATCTGGTCAACATTCAAGAAACAAAGAATAATGTGGGTGATCAGTCTGTCTGTGGTCCAGGACCTCAGCCTATAGCACAGTGACATGCACATTTAGAGTGTGCTCCACCTCAATAAATCCAACATAGAAATCCTCTCATAGGCATGCCCAGAGGTTTGTCCCTTATGGATTCTGCAAGTTGACAACATTAACTCTCTCACAGGAGCCTTCCTACCTAAACATCATAACAAATACCTTTTTTTCCTTTTTAATACCCTTTTCCTCACATTAAAAAACCAGTGCTCACACACGAACTTCATCTGCACTGGTCTGCACAGATTTTAAAGTCGCCTTTAATCTTCAGTTGCTATTGATCTTTATCGGCCTTCAGAGTTTCTCTCTCAGTTTATCACTGTGTGAAAACAGAGACACATTTTACCAGTTTATGGAGAGTTCAAATCAAAACACTCCCTGAAACCATAACAACAATGCAATGAAATGAGTTTGCTTTTCCCCCTGCTTCACTCAAGTTGTCTCTTTCCTTTTAGACATATTGTGTTTATAATTGAACTAATTCCCTATAGGCTGCAGGCATTCCTCACTAGCCTATCGTGTTGTTTTGTTATTTGCTTTGAGGAAACATTATCTCTGACTTTAAGTGTATTGCTTATTATTAAAACTTTGGATGATATAAAAAAAGGATTAGAAAGTTCTTAATTTCCCAAGGCAATTGATCATAGGCAAATGATACAAACAAAATTGACTAAATATAGAACTAGCTTATTACTGTGTCAAGACTGCCAGATTTACAAACATACAAGACATTCAGTTAAATTTGAATGCCATATACATACAAATAATAGTCATAGTATAAGTATGTCCCATGGAAATATTGTACAAGATATATAGAATAATAATTTTCATTATTATTATGAAATTAAAATTTGTGTTGTATTTCTAAATTGACAATTTTATAGTATATGACACAAATATGACTTGTTTGGATGTCTTATATTATGTAAAAACATAACTATATGCTGTAACATAGTCACCTGAAAAGACTACCCAGACGTGAGGCTTTTGTTTTAATCTAAGAAGCACGTAGGGAAGGGTCTTACATCTGAAAGGAGAAGTTAATTGTGGAAGCCAAGGAAATCTTGGGTGAGTGTGTATTGTCTGACACAGTCACAGACATATCAAGGATTCAGTGCTTCAGACTCATGGGAAATTTGCAATGCTCCATCCCCTAAAGAGGGACAGCAAAGCTTCCTCTGGTCCAAAGGTGAATGTTAGCAGTGTGGGTAAAACACAGCAAGCACGGCTTCCTTCTCATGGATGTTTTGCAGCCTGAGACTGCTTGCCTATAGATACCTTCCACTGACACTAGTGAATACATCCTCTTGTGCTGTATATAACTAATGTGCTGAGGTTCTAGGTTACTGAGTATACATACCTTTCCACCAGGTATGTATAGTCCACCTTACCACAGCAGTTCTGTGTGTGTTTGGATGCCCACCCCTTCTTCTTTCCTTTTCTGGCCCAATGGGATTTCTAGGACTAAGCCTGTAGAACATGGAAGTCAATGGTATTATTTTTGATTTTTGAATCACTTCAAACTTTCATAATAGTCTAGCTTTAAATTTTTCATAATAATTAAAAGTAACTTGCAATCCCAAACCCTTCCTGCTACTATCAATGACAGTTGTTGAGCATCCTTTCAAAAATTTTCTAAACATATGTAACGATGTCTATAAGCACCCGTGTGTGTGTGTGTGTGTGTGTGTGTGTGTGTGTGTGTGTGTTCATGTAGCTTGTTTTATGAATCACTTGTTACTTTCTAATAGAGGAGTAGTCACAAAACTGTTGGATAAAGATATGTATGAATTGTTCCAAGATACAGGTGAGGAATCTAAGGCATAAAATAAGTAGTCTGCATAGCTCAAAAATATATAAGAGGGAGAAGCACTAAAGACGATCTGACTTCTGTGTCTGTGTTAACTGTAAGACTGTAATATCACCTGTAATTTCCTAGGGGGCACCACTGATCCACAATCTCTGTAAGCCTTTGAAAGGCAGGGGAAAATGATTTCAGCCCCCTTAAGAAATTGAGACATTATTATTATTATTATTATTATTATTATTATTATTATTGAAAAGCTGAAAAGAAATATCCCAGACTGATGATCTTATCTGCTCTTCACATCCCTTCCTATATCTTCTCGTGTCTTTATGTTGAAAGCATTCCTGCTTCTCCAGAAGTGTTTCACAATCTAATTCTGAGTTTTCTTGTATCCCCTGTGATTCTCCTGTCTCAGTAAGCTTTCAAAACTGTGTGTGTCTTTAGCTCTGGAAATTCCAAAGGGGAAATGAACACCTTGAGACTAAAAGTTAGTAACACTTAAAAAGTCATAATTTGGAATTCCATTTATGAGGATACTGACAGAAATCCTACCTGGAATCCAAGTGGAGAACGTGATGTAAGAGAGTCATGGGCTTCTCTTGCAGCCTGGTGTGTATTTATTGACTCCATGCTGGAAAAATAGCATCAGATTTAGCCCATACTTATTCTCCTCTCTTGGCCAGATGGTAGATCATCCTGGGAAATGATGTGTCGCCTGTCACAACAACTGAGTCTGCTCTTCCATAAAAATTATTCTACAAGCTCAGGACACTCTGTAGAGATCCCATGCTGTCACTCAGCATCTGAAATAATTAAAATTTTGTATTTTCCCTGATAAGCATTTTTGGGAATGTCAATTAAGAGCCACTGACTAGAGTCAAAGAAAAATAAGAAACTGATGGTAAAAAGGGAACCATTTCTAATTTTTTTCTGACACAGTTAAATCTATCTTCAGAAAGTATTGATGCTCAGAAAAATAAATAGCTCTTGAATATGTGCCAAAAGACAATAAAATGTGGCTGTTCGAGTTAAGAACACATATGCAGTTGAGCCGATACAAAAATTTTCTTCTCAAGGATCAGCAAAATTTACAAAAGGAAAGTATATATAATGTAATATATTAGAATATATATATATATATATATATATATATATCCCAAAACACAGTTTTGAAAGTGTACAGAGAAAGGAGAATCACAGGGGATAGAAGAAGTTTCACAGAATTAGATCGTGAAACACTGCTTGAGAACTGGAAGTGCTTTCAACATGAAGACAAACACAAAGATAAAGGGAGGGATTCAAAGGACAGATTAAAATATGTAAAATATAATACAAATATAAAATTATGTACACTCATATTTAATATGTATATAATCTTTATCGTGGCATGTGATTGACTTCGATTTTGTGATGAGATTTCTAAGATTAAAGACCAAAGACTTCCTTCTGTGAAAATTAACAGACCTGAGTTAGACTTGTGATTTTTTTTACTTATATACCCCTAGAAAATAGCTTATATTTTATGTCATCTATGAATTAAGGGATGATATTAAATAATCCTGGACTTGGGTCTGGAAGGATGGCTCAATGGTTAAGAGGGCTTTCTGCTCTTGCAATGATCAGAGTTCAATTCCCTGCAACTATTCATGTTGGGTAGCTCATGATTGTTTGCAATTCGAGTTCTTGGGAAGCTGATACCTTTTTCTGGCTTCCACAGGCACCTTTACACCTGTGGCACACACACACACACACACACACACACACACACACAGAGAGAGAGAGAGAGAGAGAGAGAGAGAGAGAGAGAGAGAGAGAGGGAGGGAGGGAGGGAGGGAGAGAATTTAAAAATAAAACAGTAAATAAATCAGCCACTCAGCACTAATGCTGAGACTAAACTGGGTAAGCCTGAAGTATAATCGGTAAGTTGGTATGGTATCAAATGAGACCTTCAATTTCTTTCTTGAGAGACTTGACGTTCTTGTCATACAGATCTTTCACGTATTGGTAAGAGTCACAACAAGGTATTTTATATTATTTGTGACTATTGTGAAGGATGATGTTTTCCCTAATTTCTCATCCTGTTTATCTTTTAGTAGAGAAAGGCTACTGATTTGAGTTAATTTTATATCCAGTCACTTTGCTGAAGTTGCCTATCAGGTTTAGGAGTTCTTTGGTGGAACTTTTGGGCTCACTGAAGCATACTATCATATCACCTGCAAATAGTGATATTAAGATCTCAGAAGATGGAAAGACCTCCCATGCTCATAGATTGGCAGGATTAATACAGTAAAAATAACCATCTTGCCAAAAGCAATCTACAGATTCAATGCAATCTCCATCAAAATTCAAACTCAATTCTTCAAAGAGTTAGAAAGAACAATTTGCAAATTCATTTGGAATAACAACAAGCCAGGATAGCCAAAACTAATCTCAACAATAAAAGAACTTCTAGGGAAATCACCATTCCTAACCACAAGCTGTATTACAGAGCAATTATGATAAAAACTCCATGGTATTGGTAGATCAGTGGAATAGATTTGAAGATCCAGAATTGAACCCACACACCTATAATCACATGATATTTGACAAGAAGCTAAATTTCCATCCAGTGGAAAACAATAGCATTTTCAACAAATGGTGCTGGTTCAACTAGAGGTCAGCATGTAGAAGAATGCAGATCGATCCATTCTTATCACCTTGTACAAAGCTCAAGTCCAAGTGGATCAAAGACCTCCACATGAAATCAGATACACTGAAACTAATAGAAGAAAAAGTGAGGAAGAGCCTTGAACTCATGGGCACAGGGAAAATTTTCCTGAACAGAACACCAATGGCTTATGCTCTAAGATCAAAACAAATGGGACCTCATAAATCTGCAAAGTTTCTGTAAGGCAAAGGACACTGTCAATAAGACAAAACAGCAACCAACAGACTGTGAAAAGATCCTTATTAATCCTACATCTGATAGAGGGCTAATATCCAATATATACAAAGAACTCATGAAGTTCGACTCCAGAGAATCAAATAACTATATTAAAAATGGGGTATAGAGCCCTGCAACCTTAGACTGGCAAGTCAAATCAGTACATCACTGGCAAGGATGCCTGAAACACGAAGTTACAGTTTATTCTGTTGTCTTTGACAGTAAAAGTGGCTGCCCACTCTGGAATCCACAGCTTGAGAAGCCGAATGACAACAAACCACATATTCTTTTGGACCATTTAGTTGAAAAGTTTATAATTTTTAGCTAACAAACAGATCAAGCATGCTTTGTGTTAGGCTGTCACTTCCCTAAACAATTAGAAGAGAATAAGATAGGTCTTTAGGCAAACCTGTAATAAAAATGGACAGTGTACTTTCAATACAATGTTTCAGGAAACTCTTGAAAATATATCATGGCTATCACCATCATAATTTACTAATCTCTGTCTCTGTAGCTATCTCTCTCTGTCTCCCTGACTCTCTCTCTCTCTCTCTCTCTCTCTCTCTCTCTCTCTCTCTCTCTCTCTCTCTCTCTCTCTCCTTTCTTCAAATTCCATATAGAATAAGATATTCTCAAAGAAAAGCTCCTTTGACACCAAGACTCTTAATTTTGCTGTACTCTCTGACAACCATGAAAGACAATACCTGGTCTAGAAACCTATTAAGTCCATATAGCAGGAGCTAAAGAGAGAGATCCCTTAGAGGAGGAGATAATGAAGAGGATGGAGTTGTCTCATTTTTTAATTTTAGGGCACTCTCTAGGATCTTCGAGACATTTTGTAGACCAACAGTAATCAAAATATATGAGTGGTCAGTCAGACCCCAACCATCTCTCCCTGAGCCAATACTCCCTGAGAAGAAACAAAGCCTTCAGAACTCAAACCTGGGCTGGGCACATCACAGTAGGTGGTGAGTGGGAGTTGAACAACAGGGTTTATTTCAGAGTCCAAGCTTTAGCTGTGATGTGACCCTTTGAAGACCTTGTATCAAACTACAAAGTACAATGTACTACTGATACATTTTTATATGAAATGCAAGTGACTAAGGACAGCTTGCCATTGTTCTCTTGGCTGCTTGCTAACTTGTTCCAATGTCACACTTCCTCTATTTTCAAAGCTAACCCCGATGTTCAAGGTTGTGATTTCCACCTACTGACCTCAATCTTGGTTATGTCTCAGAATTGAGTGGACTCTCCTTCTGTGAATAACTGTTGTTCTCTCTTCCATGACTTTCATGGTGCTTTCTACACCAGTTTCCAGGCCCCCTTACTTTATATCAATGCCTGACAACCTCAGTTCCGGAAAATGTTTTTGGAAACGCTCTCAGAAGCTGGAGGCCAGGCTGTACATATTGTTAGTCATGTTCCCATAGCAGCCACCCACAGAAATGCTATGTTTCTACAGAGAGCTGTGTCTGTGCTATGTTTGACGCTGCCCCTCACGGCTCCACAAGGAACAGCTGGTGTCACCCTTGATGCCAAGTTTCAACCCAAGCCAGCTTTGTGCCTAGTGTGGCATTTTTACACCCTAAAAAATATAACAAAATGATCAAGCCATGGAAGCTAAATTATCCACCACCCATGTGTTTACATGGAAGCATGATGATTAAAACACATTGAAAAGACATAAAATTGCATTGATGACTGACATGTCTACACCATGGGCATCTTTCAAAATGGAGGGTTGCCTCACCTCTGTGATATTGATTTTTTTTTGTTTTGTTTTTAAATTTGACATGCTTCCCTCATTGGTCATTGTGGCCATTCTTTAACACACAATTTAGCAAAAGTTACAAGAATTCAGAAACTTCTGGGGATTTGAACTTTATCTTTGTAAGTTAGCAACCATCTTAGGAGATAGATATAGTTTTATTAGTGGACATCTCTTGATTCCAGCTACAGCATTGAACTTTTCCTAGTTGTGGGTGTCTGTTTTATATAAAAAAACTGACCTCACCAAAAGAAAAAGCACACTTTGGAAATAGAATAAAAGGACATCGTCATAGACCATATCTTCTCAGTAGACAACTAGAGGCGATGATTTGTCGTATGGCCTTTCCTATCCAAAATCACAGAGAAAGGGACAAGGTGCCTATCGAAGGTAGACCACATCAGTTGCACCAACAGCCGGAGCCTTTGAGGTCTGCATTAGGCAGAGGATATGGTCTCTGGGCTTTGTTCTAAGCATGTCACTTCTGGACCATCTCAACCTTAACCACAGGGCAGCATGTTAGAGCTGTGGATGTTACAGAAACTAGCAGGCTCCCCTTGGGAAAATGTTCAATGTCATGGATTCTATCAGCTCTGGCACTGAAGACTTTATAAAACCATTTGTCTAACTATAAACCTTGAGAAAACTTTTTGAAAGTATGTAGTACATGCTTGTTTGAGAAAATTAATTTTTCATACAACAAATACATCTCTCTCATCAATGCCCTGACACTCAAAGATTGTACTCCAGCATCCCAGAAACACTGTCACAGCATGTAAGCTATAGTATGCTTCAAAATGTGCATGATAGAGGGAAGGAATGGGCTTTTCCTAATGAGTACATGTATGATTAAATCATCAGGATGAACCCATTCTAAATCTGTATAATCTAAGGACTCAAAGGATATTGTCTAAGGATACTGTGTGCTTCCGGCTGGCCTAGAACTCAGAGAGATCCACCTCACTTTGCCTCCATAGTTCTGAGATTACAGACATACACCATATTGAGCATCTGTCCTCTGGTTTTCTTAGTGATTGAGGGATGATTGGGGATTTTATTCAGTCTGCTTGTTGTTGCTTCACGCAGTCTGACTTCAGGTTAAATCCATTAAAATTGGTAAACTGCATAAGATCTTCATCTACTTAATGTCTCCTATTTAAAATCTGCCTCTTATGATCATGTGACATCAGATTCTCTTCTCCTTCCTGGTTGAAAAGTTGTGTCTCTGGCCTGCTTGTCTTGTGTTCCTATGAAAATATTGGGAAAATGAGCTCTTCTCTTTCTCTCTGTCTTTCTATATGTCTCTGTGAGTGTGCATGCATTTGTGTGTGTGTGTGTGTGTGTGTGTGTGTGTGTGTGTGTGTGTGTGTGTATACATCTGAATGGTCTGGGTGTTTTATAACTCTGTCATTGTCTTTAGTGTTGGGCATGTTTACTAGGATGGGCCTGGGGACTATTTTCTTTGAACCGTATTTCTAGGATTATTTATGAATAATATATAGTAGCAACAGAGGCTTTTCATGAATTTTGGAAGATGTGTATGGAATATGTCCTCAGACGTTGCTTATTTGGCATCATTTTATTTTCTCCAGGTCTGCACTATGAGGATCAGGGTTTTTGTAAACCCTACCCCATGTGTCTTCTGTTTGAATCAGGTTTTCAGACTATCCATTTCCTTTCATTTCTTTGTATGTCAAGATGAGTGATTTCCATTCGTCCATTATTGTGCACTGAATTGTAATTCTCCTAGGAAGTCCTTATTTCTACATCTTCAGTCAGCAATTATGTTTGAAAATAGGATCTTTAATATAGCAATGAAGCTAAAATAAACTAGTTGCTCTGTATCATATTACTTATATGTATCTTTGGGGGCAAAGCATTTGGTATTAAAACTAGTTGGGGTGCTTTTCCCTTGGAAAGACAATTTCTCCCACCTTCAGTAATCTTCAGTTGCCTGTAGTTCTTTTGTAGGATGGAGAACTGATCGTCCTCCACCCAGTCTAGCATCCAGTCTAGCATTCAGTCTAGCATCTCTATTGCTATTGTCCTTGCTCAGCTCATGTTTAACCTTTATGTTGGATGACTTTTTATGGGTGTAGCCTCTGAAATTATCAGGTGCCACAATCTCATCATAAACTCCCTGATACTCTGGCAGTTTCAATTTGTCTCTCCAGCATTTGCAACATTCCCTGAGCCTTAGGGGTAGGAGTTGAGGGGTAGGACTTCTTTATATAAAAATTCACATGAGGGAACAGTGAAACAAAATTAGATCATGAATTTGAAAGAAAGAAAATGGGGTAGATGGTCTTGGAGAGATGAAAGTGAAGAGGGGAATTATGAATTATATTCTAAAAATAAAAGGAGTAAGAAAAACAAGAGAGGAAAAATAAGTCAATATTGTCTATACCACAAACCGAGTTACAGCCCTCTAACAGAAGAGAGATCAGTGAGCATAGATACCAGTGATGCCTGCATGCAGAGGAAAGACCAGGGAAAGGACGTTATCTGCAGGACAAGTAAAGAGGCTCAGCTGAACCCAAACCCTTCAATACTTGTACTGTGGAAGTCACATAGCCTTGAGAAGACGAGTTGCTATTACTTAGCCCTCTGTCTGGGGCACTTTCTGTTGTATTTTGCCATGATGACTCTAGACAACACTGTATCTGCGCTTTCCAGATCAGTAACTATCTCTCTGTTCACCTGTCAATTATTAAAGTTTTCAGCTAAATTTTTAGCTTATTTTAAGTTTCTAGTTCCAGAAATAAAATTTGGAGTAAATGTATCCATATTTACTTACATGAAAGGACTACTTTCCACCATTTTGTAGTCTTTGTCTGACCATTGTAGTACTGATGTGGTAGTGAATATGAGTCTAGCATCTTCATTTTCTCCATGGTATTCACGTTCTGGTTTTCATCTTCAGGTATCATCGTTTATTATCATTATCTAACCAAACTATCACACATGGAAAGCTGTAAGTGATAGGAAGGTTCTCTTCCACCAAAAAGAATATTTTTGTATTATGCAATTCAAGAATAAGCACATAGCCATGGTCTCATTGAAAGTTACTAATAATTTTTTTTCAAACTTGTAAAGGCAGGAATCTCTATTTAAAGTCTAACCCAGTCAGTATTGGTCACAAAACCAGCTTTGTTTCTCTAATAACACAACACTTAAAACTCTTATTCACATAGCATCTACTTTTGGAGTTTTTTGCTGAGCAATTCTTCTATAGTTTTCTTTTCTTACATGTATGTTGTATGAATTTTCTAATAACTTAAGGACAGGTTGTGGATGTGGTAATTACTTTTCTGTGGATTGTCATTCCTTAGAGTCTCACCTCTTCATCTGGTTTTGTTGGCCTTTAGTGCCAGCATTTGCCCCCAAATCACATACAACTGCCACAGACACCAGAGGATTGCTTTCTTTGTAGTGTGTGTACCCTGTGTTGTGAATTGCCGATGGCCACTGTTCAGAGCATTGCAGAAGATCTTCCTCCTCTCTGAAATCCCCTCCTCCTAGGGATGTTTGCTGTTAGGGTTTATAGTCCCACCTCCCACACACACACACTTTTAGGATATGCTATCATAGCCTTGATTAAAGTATCCAACTAATAGAGGTTTTTTTCACTAAGTGTGCTGATAGCTGTCAACTCCTTGTCACTGTTCAAAAGTGAAAAAATTAGAATGCAAATATACACTATTAGCTCATTAGGAAAGCATAATATCTCCATTTTGCAGCTAGAAAAATGAAAGAAATGAGAGTACACATCATTGATGAATGTCACATCTCGGAGACTTAGAGAAGTATTAGGACAGGGAAAATTAGACTCCAGGACCTTTGCTTCTACTGAACTCCAGTTACCTGGAAACTCTACCAAGAATGGCTAAATAAAAGGGATCACTATTCCAGGGCTACTCTAGTGTCAGGAAGTCCAGGAGGGAATCAGAGGGATTCATAAGGAAAGTTGGGTTTTCCTCAGCAATCTGCGCATGTGTCTGTTTAAAGTCCACTGAGACTCCTCTTCTTGGAGCCTCTTTTATACAGGGGAATCTGACAGCTGCGTGTGTTGACTGGGAGATACACCCGGGAGCTCGACAAAAGCCATGAGTTTCCACTTTAGATTTTTACTTTATTTTATTATTATTATTTCCAAGACAATGTTTCTCTGTGTAGTCCTGACTGTTGTAGATGAGGCTGGCCTCAAACTCACAGAGATCCATCTGTCTCGGACTCCCACGTGCTAGGATTAAAGGCGTGCTCCACCACAACCTAGCTCCAGTTTGGACTTTGCAAACTGTCACACAACTTTTGTTTTCTTTGTGGGGTGACTTCTGCCATCCAATACTTTTAAAAAATTTGGTTCTGTTCCTATAGCGTGGATGAGTCCACACCATGCTCAGACAGTTTTTGCACATGGCCACAAATGACTCACTGGGAAATCCCAAAGGCTGAACTTATTAAACTTGTGTGAGTCTGTGTATGACAGAGTTTAAGAGGAGTGTGTGGGCAATGAAATGGGAACACTTGTTTTGTGGAGCTTGGAGACATTTCGGCTTATTCCAATTTAATTTTGAATGGTAGCAATGTTGAAGCTATCTAGGGGCATGTTAACACTTTATGCAAAAATCGGCATGGAGGCTGAAGCCGAGTCTTTCTCATCGTCCACCATCTCATTTCCTGTTTGAACATTCAGGCTGGTGTTATCCTCGACTATCACCAATGCAAACATAAAGGATCTGGGTCCTTCTTGTCATTCTTGTGAAGACAATCCTCTGGGCCAAGCTAGGCTGACATTGGGTTTGATCTTGGTCTGACATAACTACAGACTTACAGGAACACAACTGAGTGAAACTGTGTATGTTTTGGCATTATACACATAAATCCTAATCACAGATAAATATCTAACAAATCCATACAATATAATGCTAGTTTTGTTGTTATTCAGTGATTTTATGGCCACTTAGGTCAAAGCTAGGAGGGATTTTCCCACCTCTATACCCATGTTAAATTCAAGCTCAAAGATGTTAAATAATTCTTAGTACGGAGAGGAAACACTTTCTTTTGACACCTCTTTTATTGCAAATGATATCAATATTGATATCTACAGAAACAAATAACCCTAAAAGATTATGCAAGTGCAGAGATGTAAATTCTAGCTTAAGAGCTTGAGTAACATGATGTGTCTACCTGGAATGAAAAGGCTTTGCAGACAATGCTTTAAGTTTGTATCCAACTACAAAGACTGGAAAGATGGCTCAATGGTGAAGAGCACTGGCTGATCTTGGAGGACCTAGGTTAAGTTCTTAGAACTCACATGGCATCCCATGACCATCTGTAACTCCAGACTAGGGGAGCTGATGTCCTCGGCTGGCCTTCTCAGACACCAAGCATGCACACAGTGCAAATATATAGATGCAAGTAAAATATTCATTTTGTTGTTATTCAATGATTTTATGGCCACTTAGGCCAAAGCTAAAAGGGATTTCCCACCTCTATATTCCTGTTAAATTCAAGCTCAAAAATATTAAATAATTCTTAGTACACTGGCTTATTTTCCTTGTCAAACCATATTCATCTGAGCAAGAACACCAAGGCAGGTCAGTCAGAGAACTCAGAAAATCTTGAAAGAATAGACTCTCAACCCACACATAGTCTGGGCTTATGCATATGTAAGAGAAGAAACAAACTGTGTAGCATGATGTAGCAGGCATTAGCAAGTTACACTATCTGCTGAATATTAAGCTGTGCTTTGTTTGCCCTTCTAAAATAAATAAAAAATAAATAAAAGGAAGATAGACTACAGTGCATCTAGAAACAGCTAGCGTGTACTTTCAGGATGCTGAATTCCTGCTGTTAGGAATATTATTGGCTCAATCCAATGCTTATCACTTGGAATTAAGTAGCAAAACAAAGTTATTGAGTTCCTTTACTGCCAGATTTCCTAAATCATGCTGATGTTTGCAATTACTAACCATGTTAATGGAGTACACACATGCACACACACACACACACACACACACACACACACAGAGAGAGAGAGAGAGAGAGAGAGAGAGAGAGAGAGAGAGAGAGAGAGAGAGAGAGAACCTCTAGTGACAAGTTTCTTTTTCAGTGACTAACTATTATGTCTTTTTGAATTTTCCTAAGGCTGAGGAGGTGAGGCCCACTCACAATATTAATGGCAACCTGTTTCATACTAAACTGTAATCTTGACTACAAAGTACCTTACATTCATAGCAACATTTCAGTTGATGTCTGCCCAAGTTGCTGTAGGCTCTATGTCTGTGTGTTTCTACATTGATATACAAAGAGCCATTACACCAACTTCAGTGCATGGGCTGGACCAACACACAAGGTGCTGTTGTGTCTGTGACCACTAACTTAGGACTGAAAATGGCCATCAGTAGAAGAGGAAACCTTTGGTCCTGCCGAGGTTGGACCCCCAGTGCAGAGGAATGTTGGAGGGGATGGTAAGGGTGGTGGATGGGGGGAACACCCTTATGGAGGAGCAGGAAACCAGGAAAGGGAATAGCATTTGAAATGCAAATAAAGAAATATATCTAATAAAAAACTGTTTTGAATCATATGAGTTTATCATTTAAAGAGATACAACCTTGCTCTGACCTTCGCAAAACCTGTTTGGGGCATCTCCTCCTAAGACATCAGACATGTACTCACTCTCCCTAGGCGTCTTGCTGCTGCTTTCACATTTACAGCTCTCAGCTCACATCTGTTTCCTGTCAGTGCTGTGTGTGTGTGTGTGTTCTCTCCAGTGGGATTTATCTAACATAGTGAGGAGATCCAGTTTGACTTATTTTACTTGAATAAAAATATAAAAAAGCAATGGCTGAAAGTAAAGGTACGAGTCCAATAGGCAAAAGCTATTTCTTCCTCTTTTGCATTTGGAACTGCACACAAAGGGTGGAGGACTATGTGGTACCATTTCCTGAGTTTGGAGAATAATCCTTTCTACGTATTTCATATGCATAGTCAGCAAAAAGGCCAGATTCCAAGGGCTTTATCACAAATACAGATGTTGAAGAGAGTCTGTATAGTTTCCTTCTGCTCTTCTACAGAAGAGTTATGTGATTGTCCCCAGCACTGAGAGACATACTGAGCATGATTTTTGTGAGCATGTCAACTTGTGGGATGCTTATGGTATCATTTGAAAATACAGAAAAATGACAGCTGAGAGCCAAATGGAAAGTTATTCTGAATTCATATAAGGGCCCTTACAACCAAGCAATTCAGAATGAAAAATTAATCACAACCCACTGCATTAAGAAAATTCTTTGCACAGTAGTGAGCACAGCATGATCATATGGACATAAATATAAATATTTAGAATGCAGTTTGACAGCATGACCGTTCTACCTTGTGAGATATTTATGATATCATTTTATTCATTCCATCCCAATGGGGGAGTGAGAGAGGAGAGGAGAGACCTCTTAGAAGTTGTTGCTATTTGCAGAATAAGACCCTATATCTTTGTTGGGTATCTGAATTCTTTTGTAATATTTTCTACCATGAAAAATGTCTACAGAGAAGTTGATTCTAAAAATCAGGCTTCAGATTTTTAAAATTGAGTTTTGTACAAAGGAAGATTTTAACCTCTGTTCTTCCTAGTGAGATAATGCTAGGAGAGGTAAGAAACAAGAATGGAGATGGGTTTCATTCCATTCAGAATCATATCTTAAAGCAAGGCAGAATTTTTGATACTTGATTAAAACCGACACTAAAAATGTCTTGCTACTATTGTTCCTATGGACACATCTGGACTGGCAAGTCAGTATAGCAGCATGCAGAATCTAGTACTGGATAAGGTCCTTGATGACTTTTCTCTGCCAGAAACCTACATAACATGTTCCAGAAGAGCTAGTCAGCAGAGAAGTTCTTGTCATTTCAATATTGATTTCTCTGGGTTCTGCAACCAATTTGTGCAATGTTTTCAGTAATAGAGTCTTAGCATCTAGTTATGGCAAGTCAATACTTGGTTTGAATGAGAACCTCCACCCCTCACCACACCATAGGCTCCTGGTTACTTGGTCACCAGAGAGTGGCACTATTTGAAAGGATTAGGAGGTATGGCCTTGTTGTAGGAAGTGTGTCACTGGGGGAATGGAGTAGACTTTTGAGGTTTCAAAAAGTCCATTCCAATCCCAGAGCTCTTTATTCTTCCATATCTGGATATAGAACATTCAGTAACTTCTCAAATACCATGCATGCCTGTGTACAGCCATTCTCCTAGCCAGGCTATTAAGGGACTAATCACCCAAAACTGTAATCAAGTCCCACTTAAATGATTTCTTTTGTAAAAGTTACTATGGTCAGGGCGTTTCTTCACAGTGATAGAACACTGACTAAGACAGTGGACAAATAAGGGCAGTAGTGATAGCTTGTATTGTTTTAGGTACCTCTTAGATTATGCTGGGTTGTAACTCATAGAGAAGTGACTCATGCCTCACACTAAGATATGTATTTAATATGCTGTCTTCTGGGAGTAACACTGTGTATTAATATCCAGGACCTCTGTCTAAAATCCCCTTAAAATTATATGTTTATTTAGTCAACTAACAAACTAATGAGGTTTCGTGAATTTTCTTCCTCCATCTTTTGAGGTTAGCTCACATCCTACAAACAGCTCTGTGGATTGGTTTTCAGACCTGCTCAACAGACTAGAATTCATGCTTGATGCTGCAAGCCTGGTTAAATCCCACCCCTAGGAAAGGGAGACCCTATGAAAGAGCCCATTGATGCTTTTCTAACTGGTCATGCTCCCAAACTGCCTTCTAATTATTTATATCTATGTCCATTTGCTCATGCTGTACCCTCATTGAGCAGAGAAGTTTCTCGATGCAGTGCATAGTGATTCATGCTGAAAGTCATTACTATGTAAAGTGCTGAGTACAAGTAACTGTGCATGCCCATCCATTATGGAACATCTGTGTATTTATAGCACCCCTGCTCGAGGCCCAAGGAAATTCCATGGAAGATGGGTAGAAAGAACCTAAGAGCCAGAGGATGTAAACACGTGTTATGGGATGCTTTCTTCTGGAATATGACATTGCTGCTGCACACATGAAGTCACAGATGCTGATGTTTACTCTACAAGATCATGCCCCTTCCAAATTCTGCTAGAAATAACCCAGATGTCCTTCAACAGAGGAATGGATACAGAAAATGTGCTACATTTACACAATGAAGTACTACTCAGCTATTAAAAACAATGACTTCATGAAATTCTTATGCGCATGCCTGGAACTAGAAAGTATCATCCTGAGTGAGGTAACCCAATCACAAATGAACACACATGATATACACTCACTGATGAATGGATATTAGCCCAAAAGTTTGGAACACCCAAGATACAATTTACAGACCACATGAAGCTCAAGAAAAAGAAAGACCAAAGTGTGGATGCTTCAGTATTTCTTAGAAGGGGGAACAAAATACTCAGAGGAGGAAATATGGAGACAAAGTGTGGAGCAGAGACTGCAGGAAAGGCCATTCAGAGATTGCCACATGTGGAGATCCATCCCACATGCAGTCACCATACCCAGTCACTATTGGGGATACCAAGAAGTGCATGCTGACAGGAGCCTGATATAGCTGTCTCCTGAGAAACTCTGCCAGAGCATGACAAATACAGAGGTGGATGCTAACAGCCAACCATTGAACTGAGAACAGGGTCCACAATGGAGGAGTTAGAGAAAGGACTGAAGGACTTGAAGGGGTTTGCAACCCCATAAGAACAACAATACCAACCAACCGGAGCTCCCAGGGACTAACCACTATCCAAAGAGTACACATGGACAGACCCATGGCTCCAGTTGCATATGTAGCAGAGGATGGCCTTGTCGGGCATCAGTGGGAGAAGCCCTTGGTCTTGTCAAGGCTTGATACCTCAGTGTGGGGAAAAGTCATGGCAGGGAGGCAGGGAGGGGTGGGTGTGGAAACCCCCTTATAAAAGCAGGAGAAGGGGGGATGTGATGGGAATTTATGGACAGGAAACCAGGTAAGGGGATAAAATTTGAAATGTAAATGAAACATATCCAATTAAAACAAAATTCTATCATGAAAGCCTGACTGTGGTGGTACATGCCTTTAATCCCAGCACTGGTGAGGCAGAGACAGGAGGATCTCTGATTTAAATCCAGCCTGGTCTACAGAGTAAGGTCCAGGTCAGCCAGAGATACAGAGAGAAAACCTGTCTCAAAAAACAAAAACAAAACAAAAACCAACCCAGATAGATAGATATGGATAGATAGATAGATAGATAGATAGATAGATAGATAGATAGATACTCTATCATGAAGTGGAGAGGGCATTCTGAGGCCTCATCTCTTGCTAAGGAGCTACTGATAATTGATGGCTACTGGGGAAGAGATTGTCACAGTTCTTTGGGAATGTAAGTAATAGGGTGCATGTTCCATTGGATGGCTCTATAATTAAGGGCAACACTGATTTTTGACTCTGGATTAAAAAACAAATAAAAATACAAATAAATATTAACAAAATTAGTTTATATTTTATAAAAGAAAGTCACTGGTCTGAGTTTGGGGACACACATCTTTAAATTTCAGCACCCAGGAGGAAGAGATAGGTTTACATCTGTGACTCTGTGAGTTTGGGACCAGACTGGAAGTTGAGAATTCCAGGCCAATTAGGGCTCTATATTGAGACCCTATCTCACTAACAACACAAACAAACAAAAACCAGAAGCATGAAACTGGGAGAGGATGTGATGTGGCAGTCCTGAAGGGAGTTTGGGGCAGTATAGGACATGATCAAGATATATTGTATATGCAATATTCAATGACTAAATTAAAACCATCTCAAAAAATTAAAATATGTCTGCACTGAGCTGTAAATTCATGAGGAAACGTTCACTTATGTTTGCTACGTCTTTAGTGCTGAAAACATATTTGGTAAAAAGAATCATTGAATGAATAGTTGTAGTTGTAGCTATTGGGATAACTTGGTGGTGAGCTTCGAGCTACTGAGATGAAGACTTATCTGAGTTAGAATTATAAGCTTGTAAGTCAGTTCAAGAAAAAACCCATTACAAAAAAAAGAGTAGATGAGCAGAATCTCAAGGACTTTTCTTATTCTTCATTCTCTAGTTGTGCAATTAAATATGAATCTAGTCTCTTTGAAGTAAGTCAGAAGACTAGGCAGGTATTAGTTCAATATATATATAATATATATTATATATATATACACAGAGAGGGGGGAGGGAGAAAAGGAGAGAGGAGAGAGAGAAAGAGAGAGAGAGAGAGAGAGAGAGAGAGAGAGAGAGAGAGAGAGAGAGAGAGAGTCAGACAGGTCAGAGAGTCAGAGTCAGATTACCCATAGGGCCCTACTCTAAAAATATAAAACCTTATGGGCAAGGTGTTGGTCAGAAATTAAATTTTTTCTTTAATAAAATGAGTGAATACAGATAGATAGTTTGAGTGCTAAGTTTGAGATGACCCATGTATGACAAGTGATGCTACCAAGTGCTCCCATTTGAGGAACAAACCTTAGTTATCCCGATCCTGAGAATACTCATGTAACAGTGTGTCTGCTTATATCAAAGGATTAGATTTCTTTGGGTTCTATAATCTCTTTAGCCAATTGGTTGTGCATTGTAGTATACCCCAATATGGTTTAAAGCTAATATGAAAATAATACTTTCTGGAATGAAAGATCCAGTGGGAGGGCATTTGCTATCATCTTGGCATTCACAACAGTATCCCACACTTGGTAGGCTCTTCATAAGTATTTGAGGATGATGCAAACAGAAAAATAATAATACTTCAGACAATACCAGGACTGGAAGCTATTCTGATGAAGTACTCTACAGAAGGTTCCCAATCTCTAAACATAGTTGTGGGACATGGGAAGAAGGAATGATAAGAAGAAAGCTTATCGGTCTTTCTACAGAGAACATGTGGAAGACAACCAAGACTCCCCCATGGTGCTCCCCAGAGATTTTCTACAGAGAATAGCCTGTGGCTTCCGAAGACAGAAGAACTTAGGCAGCATAAATCATATCTTGTCTGTGGTCAAGTAACCAAGAAAACATGTTTTTGTCAACTGCTTAAGATGTCCTATTCAGTGTCTGTAACTGTTCCAGAAAATAAGAAACTGAGTAAAACTCAAAATAGTTGTGTTAAATTTCCGAGAGATTTGTGAACAGTATACCTATCACTTCAAATAGGGCACCGATGGCAAACTGAAGCACTAACTTCATTCAAGTGCAGGTTCGAGAACTGGTAGGTTTACTGAGGTGACTTACAAGCTTCTGGTGAGTGGATACTTACGAGAACAAGCAAAACTCAAAGATGAAAAGAAAACCTAGCCCAGGTGACAACTTGTGAAAGCTCTGTCCCTGGCCCTTTCTGCACAACTTGCAGGCAGCAAGGCTGGTCGGAGATTCTTCTCTCAAAGCAATTGTTATCGCTTCTCTAACATGCGGAGAGGAGAGTCTCTGTACATTTTAGAAGCTTCCTGAGTCTTCCGTGGTTTGTTTCCTGAGACGTGTGTGTGCTTCATTACTCCCTGGGTCTTATGAGCCTGCCTGCTTCCTCCAGCAGGGAAGGATTCAATTTAAAGTATATAGCTACATAACATAGAAAGTATTATAACGTTCTCCTGAGCCAAAGCAAAGCGCTCAACTGTCAAGATCACTACATGGTGTCTTAAAATTCTTAATGAAATATGGATATAAGTAAACTAAAAAGCAAAATTCCCAGATTTTTTTATTACACACAGCTACAATATTTGTGTGTGTTTATAACATTAGCTTACTTGTGGTGGAAAAAATCAAATTTACCATGTTAAAATATTTTCAGACAATAAGCAAGTGTCATCATTAGTAGATTGAGTATTGAGACATCCAGACCATATCAAGATTACCAAATAAACTTGAGGTTCAAAATACCTCTGGTTTCATTATGAAATGTACATGTACATTATACTGAGAAAGACAGAGAGACAGAGAGACAGAGAGAGAGACAGAGAGAGACAGAGATAGAGAGACAGAGACAGAGAGATGCAGAAATGGAAATAAAAGTGAAGACAGAATATGCTGCTTGCTATTTAAGTGTTCATGGAAGTTAAATGTCTCATTAACATGACATAAGAGCAGACACAAATCAACCCTAGACACATGTTAGATTCTATGAAGTTCAGCATGTTTCTTATTATTAGAGAGAACAGGATGTGTTTTTCTTTGAAATATCCTTGCATCATTTTCTACTAGAACTTCAAATTTTCCCCTAAGCATTTTTTCACAGGATGTTCTTGTAGTCTTTGTTAGTGCAGATGCCCTTGGGAGAATAGCAGTGGACTACAGGGGTACATACTCATTACAGTCTTATCGGAAGAGAACAAGGGATGCTAGGATTAATTGAAAATGGTTTTTCTTTCTTCCAGGTTTCATAATTGAAAAAAATTTGAAATGATGTGTCAGTCATGTTGCTTCAAGAATAAAACTCATAAGGATAATACCAAAGATCCTGTAATTGTGGCATCACAATACTCTATTTAATTTCTTTTAACAAATATGTAAGTAGAAAAGCAAACACTGAACCATTCAGGGATAAGGAAAGGTTTATGTGTGCATCCTTGTGGAGGATAACCAGTTGAACCTTGGTAAACCATTCAAGTAACAGTTAAGATAGAAAGATTCGTGTATCACAGAATTCTTGTAATTCTGACATTACCACTTACCAAATGTGTGATGTTAGTTAAATTTCCTACTATGTTCTAATCTTTGTTTCTCATCCAAAAATGCAGAAAGTAGTACTAGAATCCCATCAAATTGGTCAGGATTCACGTACAGATGATTAGGAAAACATTCACTAGATTAGAAAGCTAATGTTAAAAAATCATTGCTCTTATAAACAGTCATAAATCATGTGCACAGAGGTGAGAAGTAAAATCCCACATTTTAAAATTGCATTTATCTTCCCTAGTGAATTCCCACTGTACAGAGTGACACAGAGATTAATCTTCTGGGTCATTTCTAGATGAACTCCGGCCTTTCTTACTTATTTCCAATTTAAAGTCATAGCATGATTTTCTGCTCTTCTTTCTCGCGACAAGCCACAGTCACACTGCTTGCTTTTCTCAGGAAACTCAAACAAGACAATGTCCTTGCTACCTCTCTGTGCTCACAATAACCAAAATTCATTTCCATTCATTCCATTGTTTTCAAGCCATGCTTTCACTGCGTGGTCCAGTTGATCTCAAAACTCAGCCTCTCGGGTGCTGGAATTACGAACAGTTTATCAGAATAGATTTAAATTTGTATCTTCTTAGACTGTTCATGAAATTTGGTATTTTCCATTGAGAATTCATACCTCTAATTTTTTTGGCAGGGGACAGTACATTTCCCACTAAAGATGATTGGACTTTTATCCAGTGAAGCTGTTAAACTTAATCATGTGTCTCTGTGCTTGTGTTTGTTATTATTCATCTTGCTTTGTTTTTTTTTTTCCCCAATTTGGCCACTTTTATTCTCTGAAAGGTTTCTTTCTTTATTAAATGTTTTATATTATTATTATTATTATCAGCTTGAGGTGTGGTAGAATCAAACTTCATACTTCATACATGAAAAGTCAGTGTTCCACCACTGTTCTACACGTTCAGTTATCCCCTAATATTTCACTGCAAGAACTAACCAAAACTAAAGGATATGAAAAAGTTCCATAGACACCCACTCTTTTGTCTGTTAGTGAGTGCAATCAAACAGAATTGTGAAGGAAGGAACCCTGCATGGGTAGATTAGGCCAATGAAAGACACTATAAAGTAAACAGCGTAAGACATTCCAAGAAAAAAATGTATTTCAGAAGGATATAATGTTCCCGTGAGATTAATGACTCATTTTAACATGGATCACATGTACAAAACAAGGTACGAAATGTCACACACATTCTGAATTTTGCATTATGGAAAGAGTTAGGGAAACAGTGCAATATATTGGACAGCATTAGTATCATAATAGATTTATCTACGATGGTTTTAGTGAATGGTTCTTGGGTATGTATTTCTATTTATATCTCTTTCTTGATTTGAAGAATAGTATACATGGAAAGACTATATAAGTCATCCTGCCCATTTTTTATAAATTTTTTATAAATGTATATTTTTATAAATGTATAATTTTATAAATGTATATTTTTTAAAAAAATGTTAAGGAAGAAAACTATGCTTTAGAATCACACTTTTTCCCTCAAGGAACAGGGGCTAGAAAGATTGTTAGAGCCTGTGATAGTGACTGTCAATAGTAAATGATGAATTCTGGACATAGGATCACTGTATACCTGAACTCATAGGATATGTAACTGCCATGTAAGAGACATGCACAAAATCAACCTAATCAAAATCCCAGGAAGATGGTGGAAAGCCTCATCGTGTTCTATCATTATCTGAGACATATTGACAACTGAAGGTTGCCAGGGGAAGAAGAGTTCCTTTTCTTCAGGGATGTGGCCCCCCAGAGGCTGGCCTTGCCCAGACTGGAATCCTATACCTGTGGACATACAGGAAGCTACAAATGGACTCAATGTTTCTTTCAAATGTCTATGGAGTTGGGAGTGGGGTATATGGGTGCAATAGGGGAAGACTTGGAGGCAAGAGGCTGGCAAGAGGCATTGGTCAAAATTCATTATATGAATATATAAATTTTTCACTTAAAAATTAATTGAAAAACTAAACTTGACAATTCCCCACACTACTGTTAGCAAAAACTAAGACGATTTAGCTTTGTCCTTATGCATCTCCAGTAGACTTGTGGAATACACGATCTCCTGTAAGTTAAGTTGAAATTGATGTTTAAATTTAGAGAGGAATGGAAGGGTGGGGCAGTGGAGGTAGTGGAGAGAGAACTAATAGTAAGGGTGCTCTAAATAGCCATATGAAAACATATTTGTTGTTATTTTATATTATTTTATTTTTCTACATTTTTTAGATTATACCTTAGTTATATTTCTCCCTTCTCTTTCCTCCCTCCAAAGTTCCCATATACCACTCCCATTCTCCTTCAAATCTATGGTATTTTTTCACTGTTATTACAGACACACACACACACACACACACACACACACACACACACACAGAGGCAAACATACACTATATATATTATATATAATATATAACCAGAACTATAAAAATTATAAAATACTTGATTCAATATGTGAACTTAAAGATAGATTTTATTCTGTATGTGCTGTATGTGCAATCACAGGACAGAAGGACAATACAAACAATCCAACCAGAAACAATGATATATATATATATATATATATATATATATATATATATATATATATATATATATATCAGTTTCCCATGAACAATCAGAGTTACAGAATAAAAAGAGAAAAAGAAAAGTAGAAAAGCAATATTTGAAGAGATAGTGCCTAGGGATTGTATGAAATTGACAACATATATCAAAACACAGAGCCAGCGAAATAAATAGGAAGACAGTTATCCTAACCATATTATATGTGAGCTGCTGAAAACTGGAGATAAAAGAAACACATTTAAGCCAGCTGCTACAATAAGGAAATGTACTCAGTGGAACAGAAAAAAATGTTCCTCCTGAGAAACAATAGAACCAACAAAACAATGGAAACAAAGCTTTAATTTGCTGTAAAAGAAATAGGCACCTAGAATACTATAGCCCAAGAAATTATCCCCTAAAGCTGAAAGTAAAGGAAATAATATTTCTGTAAAGATGTGAAATAGCTTATCTGTATGTGATGTGTTCTGCAGCAAGTGCTACATCAAATTCTTTCATCTGCAAAGAAATGTTTCTAGAAGCCTATTTGTCAAAGAAAAAAATAAGGAGCCAATGACAATAAGATATACACATGGAAGTCTAAAATCTATTTGAATAATTTCTTTTTTTTTATTAGCTTGAGTATTTCTTATATACATTTCAAGTGTTATTCCCTTTCCCGGTTTCCGGGCAAACATCCCCCTCCCCCCTCCCCTTCCTTATGGGTGTTCCCCTCCCAACCCTCCCCCCATTGCCGCCCTCCCCCCATAGTCTAGTTCACTGGGGGTTCAGTCTTAGCAGGACCCAGGGCTTCCCCTTCCACTGGTGCTCTTACTAGGATATTCATTGCTACCTATGGGGTCAGAGTCCAGGGTCAATCCATGTATAGTCTTTAGGTAGTGGCTTAGTCCCTGGAAGCTCTGGTTGCTTGACATTGTTGTACTTTTGGGGTCTCGAGCCCCTTCAAGCTCTTCCAGTTCTTTCTCTGATTCCTTCAACGGGGGACCTATTCTCAGTTCAGTGGTTTGCTGCTGGCATTCGCCTCTGTATTTGCTGTATTCTGGCTGTGTCTCTCAGGAGCGATCTACATCCGGCTCCTGTCGGTCTGCACTTCTTTGCTTCATCCATCTTGTCTAATTGGGTTGCTGTATATGTATGGGCCACATGTGGGGCAGGCTCTGAATGGGTGTTCCTTCAGTCTCTGTTTTAATCTTTGCCTCTCCCTTCCCTGCCAAGGGTATTCTTTTTCCTCATTTAAAGAAGGAGTGAAGCATTCACATTTTGATCATCCGTCTTGAGTTTCGTTTGTTCTAGGGATCTAGGGTAATTCAAGCATTTGGGCTAATAGCCACTTATCAATGAGTGCATACCATGTATGTCTTTCTGTGATTGGGTTAGCTCACTCAGGATGATATTTTCCAGTTCCAACCATTTGCCTACGAATTTCATAAACTTGGTGTTTTTGATAGCTGAGTAATATTCCATTGTGTAGATGTACCACATTTTCTGTATCCATTCCTCTGTTGAAAGGCATCTGGGTTCTTTCCAGTTTCTGGCTATTATAAATAAGGCTGCGATGAACATAGTGGAGCACGTGTCTCTTTTATATGTTGAGACATCTTTTGGGTATATGCCCAAGAGAGGTATAGCTGGATCCTCAGGCAGTTCAATGTCCAATTTTCTGAGGAACCTCCAGACTGATTTCCAGAATGGTTTTACCAGTCTGCAATCCCACCAACAATGGAGGAGTGTTCCTCTTTCTCCACATCCTCACCAGCATCTGCTGTTACCTGAGTTTTTAATCTTAGCCATTCTCACTGGTCTGAGGTGAAATCTCAGGGTTGTTTTGATTTGCATTTCCCTTATGACTAAAGATGTTGAACATTTCTTTAGGTGTTTCTCAGCCATTCGGCATTCCTCAGCTGTGAATTCTTTGTTTAGCTCTGAACCCCATTTTTTAATAGGGTTATTTGTTTCCCTGCGGTCTAACTTCTTGAGTTCTTTGTATATTTTGGATATAAGGCCTCTATCTGTTGTAGGATTGGTAAAGATCTTTTCCCAATCTGTTGGTTGCCGTTTTGTCCTAACCACAGTGTCCTTTGCCTTACAGAAGCTTTGCAGTTTTATGAGATCCCATTTGTCGATTCTTGATCTTAGAGCATAAGCCATTGGTGTTTTGTTCAGGAAATTTTTTCCAGTGCCCATGTGTTCCAGATGCTTCCCTAGTTTTTCTTCTATTAGTTTGAGTGTGTCTGGTTTGATGTGGAGGTCCTTGATCCACTTGGACTTAAGCTTTGTACAGGGTGATAAGGATGGATCGATCTGCATTCTTCTACATGTTGACCTCCAGTTGAACCAGCACCATTTCCTGAAAATGCTATCTTTTTTCCATTGGATGGTTTTGGCTCCTTTGTCAAAAATCAAGTGACCATAGGTGTGTGGGTTCATTTCTGGGTCTTCAATTCTATTCCATTGGTCTATCTGTCTGTCTCTGTACCAATACCATGCAGTTTTTATCACTATTGCTCTGTAATACTGCTTGAGTTCAGGGATAGTGATTCCCCCTGAACTCCTTTTATTGTTGAGGATAGCTTTAGCTATCCTGGGTTTTTTGTTATTCCAGATGAATTTGCAAATTGTTCTGTCTAACTCTTTGAAGAATTGGATTGGTATTTTGATGGGGATTGCATTGAATCTGTAGATTGCTTTTGGTAAAATGGCCATTTTTACTATATTAATCCTGCCAATCCATGAGCATGGGAGATCTTTCCATCTTCTGAGGTCTTCTTCAATTTCTTTCCTCAGTGTCTTGAAGTTCTTATTGTACAGATCTTTTACTTGCTTGGTTAAAGTCACACCGAGGTACTTTATATTATATGGGTCTATTATGAAGGGTGTCGTTTCCCTAATTTCTTTCTCGGCTTGTTTCTCTTTTGTATAGAGGAAGGCAACTGATTTATTTGAGTTAATTTTATACCCAGCCACTTTGCTGAAGTTGTTTATCAGCTTTAGTAGTTCTCTGGTGGAACTTTTGGGATCACTTAAATATATTATCATGTCATCTGCAAATAGTGATATTTTGACCTCTTCTTTTCCGATCTGTATCCCCTTGATCTCCTTTTGTTGTCTGATTGCTCTGGCTAGAACTTCAAGAACTATATTGAATAAGTAGGGAGAGAGTGGGCAGCCTTGTCTAGTCCCTGATTTTAGTGGGATTGCTTCAAGTTTCTCTCCATTTAGTTTAATGTTAGCAACTGGTTTGCTGTATATGGCTTTTACTATGTTTAGGTATGGGCCTTGAATTCCTATTCTTTCCAGGACTTTTATCATGAAGGGGTGTTGAATTTTGTCAAATGCTTTCTCAGCATCTAATGAAATGATCATGTGGTTCTGTTCTTTCAGTTTGTTTATATAATGGATCACGTTGATGGTTTTCCGTATATTAAACCATCCCTGCATGCCTGGGATGAAGCCTACTTGATCATGGTGGATGATTGTTTTGATGTGCTCTTGAATTCGGTTTGCCAGAATTTTATTGAGTATTTTTGCGTTGATATTCATAAGGGAAATTGGTCTGAAGTTCTCTTTCTTTGTTGGGTCTTTGTGTGGTTTAGGTATAAGAGTAATTGTGGCTTCGTAGAAGGAATTCGGTAGTGCTCCATCTGTTTCAATTTTGTGGAATAGTTTGGATAATATTGGTATGAGGTCTTCTATGAAGGTCTGATAGAATTCTGCACTAAACCTGTCTGGACCTGGGCTCTTTTTGGTTGGGAGACCTTTAATGACTGCTTCTATTTCCTTAGGAGTTATGGGGTTGTTTAACTGGTTTATCTGTTCCTGATTTAACTTCGATACCTGGTATCTGTCTAGGTAATTGTCCATTTCCTGAAGATTTTCAAGTTTTGTTGAATATAGGTTTTTATAGTAAGATCTGATGATTTTTTGAATTTCCTCTGAATCTGTAGTTATGTCTCCCTTTTCATTTCTGATTTTGTTAATTTGGACGCACTCTCTGTGTCCTCTCGTTAGTCTGGCTAAGGGTTTATCTATCTTGTTGATTTTCTCAAAGAACCAACTTTTGGTTCTGTTGATTCTTTCTATGGTCCTTTTTGTTTCTACTTGGTTGATTTCAGCTCTGAGTTTGATTATTTCCTGCCTTCTACTCCTCCTGGGTGTATTTGCTTCTTTTTGTTCTAGAACTTTTAGGTGTGCTGTCAAGCTGCTGACATATGCTCTTTCCTGTTTCTTTCTGCAGGCACTCAGCGCTATGAGTTTTCCTCTTAGCACAGCTTTCGTTGTGTCCCATGAGTTTGGGTATGTTGTACCTTCATTTTCATTAAATTCTAAAAAGTTTTTAATTTCTTTCTTTATTTCTTCCTTGACCAGGTTATCATTGAGTAGAGCATTGTTCAATTTCCACGTATATGTGGGCATTCTTCCCTTATTGTTATTGAAGACCAGTTTTAGGCCGTGGTGGTCCGATAGCACGCATGGGATTATTTCTATCTTTCTGTACCTGTTGAGGCCCGTTTTTTGACCAATTATATGGTCAATTTTGGAGAAAGTACCATGAGGAGCTGAGAAGAAGGTATATCCTTTTGCTTTAGGATAGAATGTTCTATAAATATCCGTTAAGTCCATTTGGCTCATGACTTCTCTTAGTCTGTCGACATCACTGTTTAATTTCTGTTTCCATGATCTGTCCATTGATGAGAGTGGGGTGTTGAAATCTCCCACTATTATTGTGTGAGGTGCAATGTGTGTTTTGAGCTTTAGTAAGGTTTCTTTTACGTATGTAGGTGCCCTTGTATTTGGGGCATAGATATTTAGGATTGAGAGTTCATCTTGGTGGATTTTTCCTTTGATGAATATGAAGTGTCCTTCCTTATCTTTTTTGATGACTTTTAGTTGGAAATTGATTTTATTTGATATTAGAATGGCTACTCCAGCTTGCTTCTTCTGACCATTTGCTTGGAAAGTTGTTTTCCAGCCTTTCACTCTGAGGTAGTGTCTGTCTTTGTGTCTGAGGTGTGTTTCCTGTAGGCAGCAGAATGCAGGGTCCTCGTTGCGTATCCAGTTTGTTAATCTATGTCTCTTTATTGGGGAGTTGAGGCCATTGATATTGAGAGATATTAAGGAATAGTGATTATTGCTTCCCGTTATATTCATATTTGGATGTGAGGTTATGTTTGTGTGCTTTCATTCTCTTTGTTTTGTTGCCAAGACGATTAGTTTCTTGCTTCTTCTAGGGTATAGCTTGCCTCCTTATGTTGGGCTTTACCATTTATTATCCTTTGTAGTGCTGGATTTGTAGAAAGATATTGTGTAAATTTGGTTTTGTCATGAAATATCTTGGATTCTCCATCAATGTTAATTGAGAGTTTTGCTGGATACAGTAACCTGGGCTGGCATTTGTGTTCTCTTAGGGTCTGTATGACATCAGTCCAGGATCTTCTGGCCTTCATAGTTTCTGGCGAGAAGTCTGGTGTGATTCTGATAGGTCTGCCTTTATATGTTACTTGACCTTTTTCCCTTACTGCTTTTAATATTCTTTCTTTATTTTGTGCGTTTGGTGTTTTGACAATTATGTGACAGGAGGTGTTTCTTTTCTGGTACAATCTATTTGGAGTTCTGTAGGCTTCTTGTATGTCTATGGGTATCTCTTTTTTTAGGTTAGGGAAGTTTTCTTCTATGATTTTGTTGAAGATATTTACTGGTCCTTTGAGCTGGGAGTCTTCACTCTCTTCTATACCTATTATCCTTAGGTTTGATCTTCTCATTGAGTCCTGGATTTCCTGTATGTTTTGGACCAGTAGCTTTTTCCGCTTTACATTATCTTTGACAGTTGAGTCAATGATTTCTATGGAATCTTCTGCTCCTGAGATTCTCTCTTCCATCTCTTGTATTCTGTTGGTGAAGCTTGTATCTACAGCTCCTTGTCTCTTCTTTTGGTTTTCTATATCCAGGGTTGTTTCCATGTGTTCTTTCTTGATTGCTTCTATTTCCATTTTTAATTCCTTCAACTGTTTGATTGTGTTTTCCTGGAATTCTTTCAGGGATTTTTGTGTCTCCTCTCTATGGGCTTCTACTTGTTTATTTATGTTTTCCTGGAATTCTTTCAGGGATTTTTGTGTCTCTTCTCTATGGGCTTCTACTTGTTTATTTATGTTTTCCTGGAATTCTTTCAGGCATTTTTGCGATTCCTCTCTGTAGGCTTCTACTTGTTCTCTAAGGGAGTTCTTCACGTCTTTCTTGAAGTCCTCCAGCATCATGATCAAAAATGATTTTGAAACTAGATCTTGCTTTTCTGGTGTGTTTGGATATTCCATGTTTGTTTTGATGGGAGAATTGGGCTCCGATGGTGCCATGTAGTCTTGGTTTCTGTTGCTTGGGTTCCTGTGCTTGCCTCTCGCCATCAGATTATCTCTAGTGTTACTTTGTTCTGCTATTTCTGACAGTGGCTAGACTGTTCTATAAGCCTGTGTGTCAGGAGTGTTGTAGACCTGTTTTCCTCTCTTTCAGTCAGTTATGGGGACAGAGTGTTCTGCTTTCGGGCGTGTAGTTTTTCCTCTCTACAGGTCTTCAGCTGTTCCTGTGGGCCTGTGTCTTGAGTTCACCAGGCAGCTTTCTTGCAGCAGAAAAGTTGGTCTTACCTGTGGTCCCGAGGCTCAAGTTCGCTCGTGGGGTGCTGCCCACGATTCTCTGCAGCGGCAGCAACCAGGAAGACCTGTGCCGCCCCTTCCGGGAGCTTCAGTGCACCAGGGTTCCAGATGGTCTTTGGCTTTTTCCTCTGGCGTCCGAGATGTGTGTGCAGAGAGCAGTCTCTTCTGGTTTCCCAGGCTTGTCTGCCTCTCTGAAGGTTTAGCTCTCCCTCCCACGGGATTTGGGTGCAGAGAACTGTTTATCCTGTCTGTTTCCTTCAGGTTCCGGCAGTGTCTCAGGCAGAGGTCCTGCCGCTCCTGGGCCCTCCCCCATGGGAGCACAGAGGCCTTCTACAGTTTCCTCTTGGGCCAGGGATGTGGGCAGGGGTGAGCAGTGTTGGTGGTCTCTTCCGCTCTGCAGCCTCAGGAGTGCCCACCTGACCAGGCGGTTGGGTCTCTCTCTCATGGGGTCTGGGAGCAGAGAGCTGCTGCGGGCCGGGATCCGCGGGAGTGGGACTTCCTGAATAATTTCTGTAAGAGAGTGCTGCCTTTTAATGTGAAACAATAAAAATATGCAGTTTATAATAGAGACAATAATTTGCTACTGAAAGCAAGAAATGTAGAGGGGCATTAAATCAGTGATTTGTACCTCATTTGTAAAATAGTTAACTCTTCTAGGTAGTCAATGATAATTTAGGATGCACCTTTTAATATTTAGAATAAGTAAGCTTAAAAGGGACAAAGAGTGGAGCAGGGACTGAAGGTAAAGCCATCTAGAGACTGCCCTACCTGGGGATCCATCCCATATGCAGCCACCAAACCCAGTCACTTCTGATGCCAAGAAGTGATCGATGACAGGAGCCTGATATGGCAGGAGCCCGAGGGACTCTGCCAGAGCTTTACTGATACAGATGAGGATGCTTGTAGTTAACCATCGGACTGAGCATGGGAACCCCAATGGAGGAGTTAGAGAAAGGACTGAAGGAGCTGAGGTGGTTTTCAACCCCATCGGAAAAAAACAACAATATCAACCAACCAGCCCCCAGAGTTCCTGTGAACTAAACTCCCAACCAAAGAATCCACATGAAGGGACCCATGATTCCAGCCACATATATAGCAGAGGATGGCATTGTCTGGCATCAATAGGAGGAGAAACCCTTGGTCCTGTGAAGTCTCCTTTCCCCAGTGTAGGGAAAGGCCAGGGTGTTGAGGTAGGAATGGGTGGGTGGGAGTAGGAGCATCTTCATAGAAGCAGGGGGAGGGAGGAAAGGAAATGGAATGGGGGATAAAGGGTACAACATTTGAAATGTAAATACACAAAATATGCAATTAAAAAAAGGATATCAAGGAAAGAGAGACAACAAAACAACCGCAAAGGCTAAAAACAGCTAAATTTTTCCCATTAAATCCTAAATGATGGAAAAGATGATTGGGAGAAATAAATCAATGACTACAAAACCAGCTATGAAAGAGGTTTGTAGATAAATCCCTGCAGCACTGTACTGCTGTAAGCATACTCCAGGCTGGCCTCCATGTGGATTGCTTCCTCTAGTCTGTGCCCTTGCATGACCACTCCCTGCTGAAGTGTTTCATCCTGTGTAGACAGGAAAGGTGAAGAAACTGTAGGTGTTTGGATGAGAAACATCTTCCATAGGGTGGACATTTGAATATTTAATTACAGCTGGTAGCAGTCTTTGAGAAAGTTATTGAAGTCAAAGATGGTAGCATTTTGCTGGGGGGAAGTAGGGCTGGCTTTGAAGTTTTATACCTTGGTCCTACTTCCTGTTTCTCCATCCTCTTTTGCTTCTTTGTGGGGAGTAATGCATCAGTAGACTTCCTGACTGTCAAGTCTGCCTCTGCTTCATGCTTCTGAGACCATGCCTTCCCACCATGATACTCCCTTAGAAATTGCAAAACAGCATAAAGCCTTGTGTCCTTAACTTGCTTTCCACAGGTATTTTGTCACAGCAACAAAGTAGCCCAGAAACACTCCTGTGATGACACTGTGTCCCATGGTTCTCTCTTGTTAGTACCCTCACTTTAGATACTCTCCTTTGTTAGGTTTACAGAGGAAGAGCTAGGTTAAGAGACACACATGCTAAGGAGGTGATAATCACCTCTGGAAATGACGGAAGCCTCCGGTCAACCACTAGAAATGGGTCACAACCCTCTCTCCTACAATGGCAAGAAATAGGCTCCACAAAAATCCTCCTCAATCTCAGAAGTTAATGCTTTCCAAGCTGAGCCTGAAGCATGGAATACAGTCCTGTGGCACCTCTACTGAATATTTCTGGGACCCTAAATAGATGATCTTGCTCTGCCAGGCACAAACTTCTCATGGAATTTCATTTAATTTACTATGTAACAATTTACTATGTGAAGGTAGGTAATCAATACAGATGCAAACAACTAAATATTTCATGCATCTGGAAGAGGTTGTTAGTGTGTATGTAACTTTATGCATTGTTTAAAATAATGTAAAAAAAATAACCCATTGAGTGCAGTTGGTGCTGTCCATATATGCATGGGTGTAGAGCCATCTGGTAGACCATGCTTAACTTACCAGGAGTCATGCCTTTAAAGAAAACTGGCTCTCCCTTCCCTAAAAGTCATCAGTTCTCTATTGCTTCATTATTGAGGACTGAGGGATCATGACTCTCTTTTTTTCTGTGTTATGAGGTAGAGTGGTTTGATCTTGCATTAGATCTTGTACAGCCAACCACAGCTGCTCAGAGTTCATAAGACCCACAATCCTTGTAATGTCTAGAAGAGACATTAAATGTCATTAGAATGTATTCCATTCTAGTCTGCCCCCCTCTTATGCAATGAGCCTTGAGCTCTTAGAGAAGGGTATAATATAGATGTTCCCTTATGACTAAACACTACACTATAGTTCTAAATCTTAACCATTAACATCTCCCTGAATAAAAGAGAAGTACACAAATAAAAGAACAGGACAGAAAACATCTTTTTAAGACATGCTGCTCTGTTCTCTCTTCTAATGAGTGTATTCTCAAAAGGAAGACCTATCAAGAACATTTACTACTAGTCTTTGAAGACACAGCTATTGTTTCAATGTTAATGGGAATGTATATGGTACATCTTTATATTTTCACTAATTATGATTTCCTTATTTTGAGTCATTGACATTTTGTATTCAAAGTATGTTTCATAAAACCCTTTGATATAATGCAATGCCAAACATATCATATTTCCATTATTTTCACCATCATTGTACTAAGGGGAAAGAGTTGATGGATTAAACTTACAAATGAGCTATATTTGAAATAATTAATTATTTGGGAAAGATCTGGAAGAAAAATAGACTGACTGAAGGAGTATGTTTGCTCTAAACATCTGTTCTTGCTCATTAAGATACCTCTAATTTTTTTTAAAATCCTATTTGTTTTATTTTTAGCAACTTTAGGAAGTAACTACTATTACTTTTTCCAGTATAAAAATAAAATAGCCAAAAATAAGAGGAGAAAGATAACAGAAAATTAATAATGATCCTACCAGTATGTCCTTGCTATGCATGGCACCAATGAAAGTACTATTGTCTACTAAAGCCTGTGTGTAAGCTGACCTGATATATCCTGAGCTCACAGGACTCTGGGATTTATTTTTATGGCATACGTAAATGTAATACAAACTACTTCATCCTAAAAGCAAGACGCTTGCCCCTACAGAGACTGTCTGAGCCATGCAGACTTTTATAGCCATGTCTACGGAGAGAGCCATTAGTATAGCTGTGTGCTTTGAAACATATAAAACCAAGAACATTTGTAAGTTGAAGCAGCTTATGAAACCATAAAATAAGATATTTCTTTTGCTCTGGGTATACATAAGCCTCCCTGTGGTATTCCCAAAAGCTCAAGGCTATGTCTGCAGGTAGGTATGGTCTTACTTATCCATATACAGCACAAAGTAAGATTTTAGTAACTACAATGTTTATATCTACTCATTCATGTTTTTTAAAAAGCATTTAGTAAGTAAGACCTATTCCATTTAGAATGTAAAGTTAAGGTTAAAGTTTCATAGAAGCAAAGAGGGTAGACATTATTGAGATTTGCATTTCGGCACATCTACATGGTTTCTAGATAAAGATAAGCATGAGGGTCTTACTAGTCACTTGTCTTGTTTTTATGAATACTGTGACAAAATACCTGATGGCAAAAGTACAGGAGGAGATTTAATGGTACGAGAAGGCATGATAGCATGCCAAGTTTGCAAAAGTGGGAGGAGGATTCTGAATTGAGTGATTATGCAACACAATCAGCTATTGGGAAGCAGAAATTTCAGTAGAACTTGGGTGAACAGTGGCTCATAATACTGCCCCTTATATGCTATGCCCCTATGCTTGTCATTGAGGCTTATCTCCAAAAGGTGCTAGAGTACCCCAAACTTCCAGCAGCAGGGAAGTAAGTATTAAAATACATGGGTCTGTGATGGCATGTTTCACACTCAAATCATAACAGAGGGGTAAGGTTCTCTGTCAGTCTTTAAGAGGGGAGCCAGACAGAGGATACAGAATTAGGTAAGATGAAAATTATAGTGTAGTCACAGGTGGGAATTGTGACCACAGACATCATACCAACCATTTGGAGAGTTATCTAGAATTTAAAGTTACTATGATTTAGTGATGGTTACAAATAAGGAATGAAGGATCAGATAAAGGGCAGATCCACTTCTGTGTTCTTAGCAGAAACAACGGAATGGACAGTGGTATCAATTAAAGGAATATGTGATACCAGACAGCTAAAATGTAAAACCATTGTAAAATAAGCTTAGTTTTAGATCCATTGATTAGGTGTATTGGTACTCTTTAGTGGCTTCATCAATACTTACCATTACACAGGTATGTACACTGTAGAAGATATGTTAATCCTAAAGAAAATCTTGTTATCCATCAGCATGAAAATAATAAAGTGGCAGGAATGAGTGAGTTAAAGTACCCCAGAAAAATAAACAGAGAAAAAGATGCATCATACTGAAAATTTCTAAATGTTTTATTGTAGAGGAAGTAAAGAGAAGATAGCTCTCAGAATAGTGAAAGAGAGAGAAAAAAGACACGTCAAGAAGTAACATCTGACAGTGTCAAAATCTGCCTAGAAATTCAATGGAGTGAAGATGGTGCAGACTAGGGCTCATGTCAGCACTGAAACGTTGGGAAGGCACCATGGCCATGATCTGACAGGATGAAGACAGAGAACCAACTCACTGAAACCCCAAGCGCTTGCTGCTTCTGCCTCATTCTTCCACCTTCTGCTCTTTATTGAATTATAATCAACATAAGGTCTAAATTTCATAAGCGTTGGATAAATCTATCCTGGAGTGTATGTAACTAGGATGACCGGAGCTTTGCTTAACCATCCATCCTAGTATTTATTCATTATTTTTAGGGGTTCATATCATAAGGCCACTCATGCTCTTAAGATGTAAAAATATCAAAATGGATCAGCATCTGGGGGAGGTGTGTAGCTGGGGTTTCAGCTACAGGCTTTGTGATTGTTACTGTATGAGCAGAAATGGAGGATAGAGACAGTTCGTTATATATGTTATCTCCTTCAAAGTCAGTGTCAGTCAGCCTTTTGTCACAGTGACAAATACTTCGAGGCTGACTTATAAGAAGAGAGGGTTGTCTTGATTAACAGTTTTGGAGTTTTGAGGCCCATTGATTCTAAGCCTGTAGGTGGCTAACACATCATGGTGTGGAGTCTGGGTGAGAGCAGAGATGCTCACACATTGACAAGAAAGTGAAGGTCCTACTTTCCTCTTTTAAAAGTATCCAATAGAAAAAAGCAGACCCCCAACCATGCCAGGGTATGCCTCTGATTATACCCTGTTTCTTACAGCTTCCAGCACCACCCAACGGCACCAAGTTGGGGGTAAATATGGTAAGTTTCACAACCAAACTATGGCAGTCAGCATCTATACGGATTAAGACAGAAAATTTGGGGTACCAGTTTCCCATCCCAGAACTTTGAAGAGTCTGGGTGTATTCTAATGTGTTAGTGAGAGATTATCAGAAATCTCAAACCTGGATACTCTCTTAACTCTCTGAAATGGAAAACGGCCAATGACATTTTATGGAAGAAGATGCACAAAAAACAGAAGAATAGTTACTTGGGAGGTTTAGGGGACAAGGCAGTAGCTGAAAGATGCTCTGAGTTTTATGTACAAAAATGATATTATTTATTGCCCAAACTCTATGACTTCAAGTATGGCCTAAGGTGTCTGATGAGAGCAATCATGCTGTCAATTCAGTGTGGAGCTGGGACAGTTAATGTAATTCAAGTGCAATGCAGTTGTCACTCATCCCAACTTTCCACTGTCAGCTCCCTAAAGATGAATGCTATTATCCTTGAGAAGATCTGAGAGGGTATAGCAGAATACTTTCCTTCTCGCTTTTTGTAGAATAAGCCTAAATCTAACAGTGCATTGATCTGGAGAGAATTTTTCTCACCCCCCTCTTTTTTTTTTAATTTGATATTTTCTTTATCTGCATTTCAAATGTTATCTCCCTTCCCAATTTCCCCTCTGGAAACCCGCATCCCATCCTCCCACCCCTTGCCTCCATGAAGGTGCTCCCCTACCCACCCACCCTTCTGTTTGAAATGTTGGTTTACAAGGTTGTACAGCACTCAAGACCACATGTATAATTTGCAGGGCTCAGAGCAAAGAACAAGATGGCAGTCTCTCCTTTAAAATATTAGGGATTTGGGGGTTGCAGAGATGACTCACCATGAAAGGGCATGTGCTTCACTAGCAGAGAATCTGGTGTTGGTTTCCAATACCCACATAGCAGCTCAAAACTATCTGTAAGTCCAATTGCACAGAATGAGGTGTTCTCTTCTGATCTCTGCTGGTACCAGGTGTGCATGTGATGTAGATACACACGTGCAAGCAAAACACGTACATGCAAGCAGACACAAAATAGAAACATTTTTAAAATATTTGGAATTTGAATATAGCAATCCTTGAGTTATAAAAATAGGTATGGGCATTTCTGAGTGTGGGAACCTATGGAACTGTACAACCCTCACATTCATGGCATCAGATTTGAGATTAACTAATGTGTTGCAACTTTGGTCTCTTAATTTTTTTTCGCACTAGTCATTAACTGTTCTTTGTCAAGTCATGTAGCTTTCCTGATCTTCACTTTCTAACTGTGGAATATTATTAAGGATAGACAAAAATGTTGCAAGCATCTGTCTCATTCAATTCAACTCTGTGTTTGACGCTATTCTTACATGGTTTACAACACAAGCCACAAGCATTACCCATAAAGCCTGCTTGCAACTGAGGTACCTGAGAGTAAACTCAGTTATTGATTTCACAAAAAACATAAGAGGAGGTCCAGCAGAAGTTTGCAAACTGTGATTAGAATTTACAGTGTTCAGGGTCAATTTTAACATTGATTTAGGGTTTGTCAGTATTATATTTTCAGTGAGTGCTAGAGCTCAATCAGTAAAACAATTCATGTTAGGCACATGATACCTGTTATATCATTAAACTGATAATATCACTATAACTATTGAATAAAATGAGTCTTTTTCTATAATTGAGAAAAATAATGTTTTTCTATAATTGAGAAAAATATGTTTTAGTAATTTTTTGAGAATTTCATTTGTACACACAATATTTTGATATATCCATAACCCATTCCCATTCCACTACTCCATCCTTTCTTTGCATACTCCTTTTGTTGTTAATATTGTTATAAATCTCTTAGTCCAACTTGTGCTGCCTACATACTCATGGGTATGGGGCCATTCACCAGAGCATGGTTGACCTATCAGTGACAAGACATTTAACAAAAACAAACTATCTTTCCCCCAGAAGCCATAAATCAATGAAATTATGAAATCCGTAGATAAGTAGAATTTAAAAACATTATGCTGATTATGGTAGCTCAGGCCCAGAAAAATTAATATTGTATGGTTTCACTTAAATTTGGATCCTAGCACTGAATCTTTAGATTAGTGATTTTAGCTCAGAGAACATGTAGAGTTAAGGAGAAAAGGGTCAGTAATGGGGAAAGGTAAAAAAAGATCTTAAAGGAGAAAGGATATTATAACACAGATGACAGGAAGGGTAAAAGGGAAATAGTGGTGAATGATGGGATGAAATTTTAAGTTGAGAGACAGATGAGAAGGTAGGGTAGAGGCAGGATGGTAAGGTATGACTATGGGTGAGTGAGATACTGAGGTGAATGTCATGGGGGTAACCAACTCTTATCCTTATCCTGCATTTCCTCAGTTTTAAAGAACCATGCTGGCTTCTAAGGGATGGACAGATGCCAGGCTTGACTCTAAACACTTCACTGCTTACCAAGGGGAGAGGTGGAGAAAA
Organism: Rattus norvegicus; assembly: GCF_021556685.1. NCBI lineage: Eukaryota > Metazoa > Chordata > Mammalia > Rodentia > Muridae > Rattus > Rattus norvegicus. The sequence continues at coordinate 99,981,749 of NC_141542.1, forward strand.
AGGAATGGGTTTATGGCCTTCTCTACAGGAAAATTGTGTTCCCACACTGTTACTTTGGCAAGGATCCTGTAACTGGGGAGCTCACAGGTCACGACCATCAGCCCACTACTGTTTTAACAAATAGACACAAGGTCCTATATCTACAAACTAGTGCATTTCTCGGATCTTACCAATTAAGTTTCTTTGTGCAGTGGATAGTGCTTAACCAGAAAAATCACAACTGGTTATGGTGCATAAATCAATCTCTGTTGAATGCTCAACCACAAATGGAACATGTACATCATACGCCTTCCTCCCAACTCTCATGGATGCGCACAAAGGAGGGAATAGAAAGGTTATAACAACCAGAGTCTTGGAGGAGTAATTGAAACAGTATCTTCTGGACTTGACAGGACCACGAACTCAAAGCAGCTGTGGGCATGTGCAGTCCATCAAGCCAGTGAGCATCTCAGCATGGAGGATGTCATGAACTAGCTGTTGACAGTTATGTAACTTTTTTTTAAAGACAACACAGTTGGTAAATGGTTGAGTCCTTCTATTCTAATCTTGGTCTTAAAAGTCAGAAGTATAAGCCTCAAATGCTTCAATAGTTTACCTGTCAGGACATTAACTAATTGCACTGCAGGAAACATCCCTTAATAGTGCCCAGTCCTGAGAAGAGAACTTGAATGCTCATATTTCTAAGTTTCTGCATGAAGCAACTGTTATATTATCCTTATCCCTTGCTTACTCAGTTTTAAAGTGCTATGCCAGCTTCTAAGGGGTTGATAGATGCCAGGAGAGACTGTAAACACTTCACTGCTTATTCCCGTCTGCAAGGAGAAAGGTGGAGAAAAAGTAATGGAAAACAAAAATACCCACTTACTAATCTATCTCTCTCATCTGACTGTCAAGATAATCACCATTTATGATAACACAACCAATGTTCATAGTCTTATATAAATCAACACTTTTTTTTCAAAACATTATTAGCAAGTTGTGAATCCCTTGTTAGGTCTTGGAACAGCCATTTATTCTTGGTATTTATCAGACAGATCTGCTGACAGAGGTAGTTTTGTAAATATTGAATACTTGACCATTTGATTTGGAAAGGCAGCCCTCAGACAGAAGAAAAAAGAAAGCAAATCATGTTTGATATCAGGAAGTCAACAATACCTTTGCATTTTGCGTGTTTTCCATCCGGTAGTCAGTAATTAGCTGACTATCCTTGCAGTCAGACCAAAGGGTAGTAGAAAAATCTTCTATTAATTACATTCGAATATGGAGCACAGATCATAGGAACCTCATGGGGGTTTCATAAAGCCTGTTAGGATGAGATGAGTCAATGCTCATCAGAAAAATTCCCACTCAAGTGTGGAAAGTGACTGAGATCATTGAACAACCATCCTGCTCACTCAATGTGGCCATCTTGGAATTAGCTCCAGTGAAACTGATATGGGTTGAATCTTAGTAATACTTCTCTTGCTTATGACAAAGGGAAAATGTTCATAAAATATTATTCTATCTTCAAATAAAAAAGATGGGGATCGTAAAGAGCTATAGGGAAATTGAGTAGGCAAGGTTTTACAGAAAGCTGGCAGTTTGGGATGGCTCTCATAGCTATTTAAAGACAGGAGTGGATCCTGACAGAGTCTTACTCTAGACTCATGACCATAAATAGATTAAAAAAATCTGAGTAATATAGATAATGCAGAATAGAAGATGCTGACCAAATGTGTACCATGGATTTATATTTCATCACGCCAAAGACCATACTGTATGACCCATAATGTCTAATCATGGATGAAGAAAAATCTTTCTTAGAGATTAATTCAGGATTTTAAAGGCAATTAAAACATTTATTGTTTAAAAGGATGGGTAATTACTATGCCTCCAGGAGTGCTCTCCGTCTCACTGTGAGGTTGGCAATAAAAAAGTTCTGTTCCTCCCAGGGATATATTAGGAATAGAGGAGTAACGTGGTGTGACTGTATATGTAGGGTCCCCCCCCCTTTTCTCCCTTTCAACTTTCTTTTATGCTTCCTGACTTCATTAATTCAGTTTCTGAGACCAGGAATGCAATTATAATATTAGAATAAAAGTTAACCCTAAGAAAGAAATGATATGACACAGTTAAGTGTATCGGTAAGAATTTCTAAGCATGTAATGGAATAGATTGTCTTTTTGTATCATCTGAAAAGATTGGGGTTGACAAGGAATGCAGCTGTACTGCCCCTTAGTCATCACAGCTCTGAGATCCTTCAGATCTTATATGTTTGTTGGAACTTAGCCCATATCCATATCGCTTCAGCATATTCCAAGATGGCCACCTTGAGTGAGAAGGGTGTTTGTTGATCTCAGTCATTTTTCTCTCTTGGATGGGAATTCTTCTGATGAGCGCTGACATATCACATACAGAGATGATGTGCTAGACTGCTATGGTTCCTGAGGCTTTTATAATCATGGCGTACTACGTTAACAGTCTGGGCAGGATGACTAAACTGAGAGTGGTTTTCTGTACACCTTTCCCTGCTGTCAGTCAGCGTGTGAAGCATAAGAAGTTTTCTGTGAAGAGTCATCTTCAATCCTTATAATTAGGATACTTCTCCTTTAAAGAAAGGGGATTCAGAGAAATGAGACATATCAAAAAGGTACAGTGTGGTCTTAAAATAAAACTCATCAAAAGTCATTAAAGATTAGTGAAGATCAGTAGCTTGAAGTTAATTAGAAATATTTTAGCTCATATACTGTGTTTTGGTCCATATACATTTAACACTAAAATTTATCTCATAGTTTAAATCTCTGAAATTAGATATTTTTCTCCACCAAATTTTATTTATATGGATTACAGCCAAACATTCGACTGAAGTCAGGGTCCCCTACAGAAGAGTTAGGGGAAGGACTGAGGGAGCTGAAGGAAATTTTAACCCTAAAGGAAGAACAACAGTATCAACTAACTCAGACCCCCTCAGACCTCCCAGAAACTAAGCCACCAACCAAAGAGTATATAATGGACTGGTCCATGGCCCCTGCCCCTGCTACATTAAGTAACAGAGGACTGCCTTGTCTGTCCTCAGTGAAAAAGGTTGCATTTAATCTTATAGAGACTTGATGCTCCAAGGAATGGGGATACTAACAGGGTGAGGTAGAAGTGGGTGGGTGGGTGGAAAATCACCCTCTCAGGAAGCAAAGGGTTGGGGGATGTGGTGAAGAACTCATGGAGGGGGACTGAAAAGGGGGCCAACATTTGGAATGTAAATGAATAAGATAATAA